>NW_027466841.1:0-600000 GCF_046128005.1 Genypterus blacodes
GAGACAGAGGGGGAGAGAGAGAGGGGGGGGGACAGAGAGAGAGGGAGGGAGGGAGGGAGAGAGAGGGAGAGGGAGAGAGAGAGAGAGAGGGAGGGGGAGAGAGAGAGAGAGAGGGAGGGGGAGAGTGAGAGAGAGAGAGAGGGAGGGAGGGAGGGAGGGAGAGGGGGAGAGCAAGAGGGGGGGGACAGAGAGAGAGGGAGGGAGGGGGAGAGAG
This sequence comes from Genypterus blacodes, assembly GCF_046128005.1. NCBI lineage: Eukaryota > Metazoa > Chordata > Actinopteri > Ophidiiformes > Ophidiidae > Genypterus > Genypterus blacodes. The sequence goes on from NW_027466841.1 coordinate 215, forward strand.
AAAGAGAGAGAGGGAGGGAGGGAGGGGGAGAGAGAAAGAGAGAGAGGGAGGGAGGGAGGGGAAAGAGGGAGGGAGGGAGAGGGGGAGAGCAAGAGGGGGGGGACAGAGAGAGAAGGAGGGAGAGAGAGGGAGAGAGAGAGGGGGACAAAGAGAGAGAGATAGAGAGAGAGGGAGAGAGAGAGAGAGAAAGTAAGGGAGGGAGAGAGGGGGGGGGGGCACATTATGTCCTGATCCAACAGACAAAGTTTCCTGTATGAATCAGAACAAGGGTTTCTAAAGGTGCTACAGACTTTATTTTCCCCCTTGACAAAGTTTGTGGAAGTGTGACAAAGTCTGCTGACCTTGGAATGAACCAGGAGATTTCATCTACGGCAATCGGTTCACATTCTCCCTCTTTCAGCTCTGGTGGCCATGGATACAGTCGTCTTTGTTAGTTAGTGACCGTCAAAGACATCAAAGGCGGAGCTGTGAACATTTTGGCTGTGCGACTGACCACTTGACCCTCGCGCGGCCGGCTTGTAGAGCGCTGCAATAGGAAATGAAGTGAAGATTACTCCCAGGACAATCAGTACGGGGATGAAATAAAAGGGATTAAAGGCGGCGGATATTAGCAGAGAGAAGTATACGCCGGCATTCACAGATAAATGCTGAGGTGGTGGTCCTTCAAATTCAATTAATACTGACTTTGGGTGGTAAGGAATTGAAAGTCTGACCGTGTTGCTTCTCGCCTTTGAAAAGGGCAACGGTGACCATGAATGCATCACTTAACAGAGGACTGAACAGCTTTGGTCAAAATGTCATCTTTGAATGTCACCGCGGTCATTTTTCCTCCGCTGCAGTCTTCACCTTTTCTGACATTCATACCCACTGTGTGTAATCAACATGAGCACGGTCCTGCAACGTTTCAGACTCGAGTTTTGTCTCGTAGCTGGACGCCATGTGGCATTAACAAGGCAGGTGGAAGATGAAAAAAGAGGAATAATAGAATAACAGAATGTTTCAATTACAAAATAAAACTCCTCCACATGGAGTCCTGACCAGCGACTTGAACCTTTACTGATCTTACAGCCAATCAGATCAATGGTGCACAAACTCCTCCAGTCACTCCTAAAGCAGGACAGACTAACAGAGCACAGAAACATAAGCATAATAGACAAATCAGTGTTAGAAAACTGGAGATATTAAACATTTCAAAAGGAAGTCATATTGTTAGAATACTGACAACACATTCTTCAAATTAGGCACAATATACCAAAGAATAAGATCCAGCTCATATTCTGTTGTTCTTTAAGGAAAGTTGTGTTTGGAAGTATGAAATCAGAAACTGGAGCTCAGGAGACATCACAGGTTGTTTACAGCAGGAGCAGAATATGTGATTTTTTTTAAATAATCTTTGTTTTGTTTTATTGACTCCACACTCAATCCATCTGAGATGACTGTTATTGCCTTTAATACCAGATACAAGCTCAGTGACAAGAAATAAGCTGATTCTTATTCAAAGAAGGACAAACAGGATTTCTGATTTGTCCAGATTGCTCTAGTAAAGCAATACTGAATGAGGAAATTCATACTGTTTGGTAATATTAGTTGTAGTATAGTAGTGTAGGATCTTACTTAGATGCCTCATGAGGTTCATTAAACCAACTCTCTTGCTCCTTTAATTAGACACATGAATAACAAGGAAAATTCCAATAGTATCCAGTGTTATTAAACCTTAAAGGAAAATAAAAGTACACAAGAAAAATCAAACTCCTTCCAGTTTTATGCAGTTAGGAGCTGCTAAAGAAAGTTCCGTCTCGAAGGCGTTTGCAGTTGCAGAAATAGCTGAGGACAGACGTGCATGTTTGGAACGGACCGAGGGGACCGCAGTGAGCTTTGTAGAACTGAGTGGATAAACAGAAAGTTTCATGTGGACAGTCTCCGCCACAATAATGGCTTCTTCACAAAGGCTTCAGAGGGGGACGCTGCTGTTTTCATTTAGAGCCTCAAACTGAACATCCTCCTCAGACGTCACTCGGCCCCGCTGGCTGGACTCCACCGTGTGCTCCTCTCTCTACTTTTCATGCCCCGTTTGTGCAATACCAAGCCCTCTGCCATGACTCAACCCTTCATCGTCGCCTACAGTACATTCACAAACCACGCGTCCAGTTGTCTTGGAGAGCGAACAATGTACGGTCTGATCGATGGTTTCAAAAGGAGCCAAAGAACTTCCTCTGGTGGATCTGGTGTCAGATACAAGCGGGACCAGGGGGAACCAGAACCTTTTCATGTGAGAACTTCCTGTGTTTATCCATGCTGTGATTATTCAGAAATAGATCTTGGGGCAGATTAGAAGACTAGCATCCCACAGTGTGTACATAAAGTTATAGATTACATGCTGAGTTAGTGCAAGGACTTGAAATGAAAGTAGATTATTCTCTCTCTCTCTCTCTCTCTCTCTCTCTCTCTCTCTCTCTCTCTCTCTCTCTCTCTCTCTCTCTCTCTCTCTCTCTCTCTCATCTTCTCTATTTGATCAAGAGACATGCACGCAGACGTTGCGGAGGACGTGCGGAGGGAAGCAGCGTAGCCAAAACAGACACCTAAACAGCGGGGGTCTGCTTGATTAATGTCGTTAATGAAAAGACTTCCAGCAGCCTTCCGCTCCAGGGAGAAGAAAAATGAGGAAGAAGTTAATTGCGAACAATTTTGTGTGACTCATTGGTGGCCCAGCGCTGTGAATAAAACATGGCGTGTGTCTGAAAAGGCACTGTTGTGTTTGTGCGACAGTAGAAAAACCTGTAACGCCCCCATTCAGGATGCTGTTTGCACTGAATTAGGGGAGCAGCGTCCCCATTGACGTGTTGGAGTGTACACCCTCGAGTTTGATTTTGCTGCTTGCTGCCCAATTTGTCAATTGTTCAAGCGCCAGACAATCCCACATGAAACAGCGCCTGGCAGCTGTGCGATGGCCTGACACTGCTGTCAAACATGCTCCACCAACACCTCTGCCGCCTCAAAAACAAGCCCGTTTACTGATTAAGTCCTTGTTTTTTTAATGCAACGGTGCCAAGACATTGCTGACTCATGAAAAATCAATACTTAAAGTCCATAAAAGCCTCAAAAGACACAGAGAGAGCTCTTAAAGCTGCAATATTCCATATAAGCTGATATGTAACTGTATGCTGTTGAAGAGTTGCCTACTTACAGATTCAGCAGACTCACAGCGGCATTATCGACTCAATATTCATGAAGTGCCTGATTGTTTCTGTCTCCAGACGCCTGAGAGAACAATTTTGCCGCTGGACAGGTTGCGTACAGTCATTTCTTGGACCTATAGAGAAAGGTTCAGGGTGACAGTGTGATTGGGGCTGGAAAAGGCCAAAGCCAGTTGTAAACAAGGATCAAAGCAGAAGCAGAGTTTGATGCTGCTTGATGGTTTAAACAGTCGGCGGCTACGGATCCTTGAGGTTCCTCACTGGACCCGGACAGCTAGTCCACCCGCTGACTGGCTGTACTGAGATCAGTGGTGATGGCCCTCTGGGAAGACCAAGGGACAGTTCTGTGATGGAATTTTTGAAAAGAACCAGCAGAGTTGCTGGCCTGGGCCCAAGCACTGTCCCATTTACATTCCTCTGGGGCAAGCTGTCCAATATTATCTCTGCTCATTCTGACAGAGGCCCCCCAAAGCCACAAAGGACTCGCTGTGTTGTTCCTCCTAGCCCCGGCCTCATCGCATCTGCCAGCCAGGAGACGCAAGCTTCAGAAGTGCTTAATTATGCTGACGCCGCAGCAAAAGAGGCTCAGACGAAGTGCCAAAGGCCTCGTTCAACAGGTGTTTGTGTGTGCAGCTTACACGAGCGCTAATGGAGGAACCATATCAAGCTCTGGCAAACAGTTTGCCTGCACTCTTATTTCAGTATGGCCTACTTGAAATCCCTATTTTGGACGAGCAGCAAAAGTCCTCATTGCATTCATTTGAAATAACAAGCACGCACACAGATGTGCACACACAGACACACCGCCGCTGGATTAGGTCCCCCCTGATTTGATGACTCCCCTACCCCACCTCTGGGAACATCAGGACGGAACCTGTGGCGTCTTCACCGGAACGCCACGCAGCACCGCACCGGAGGGAAGCGGCAGGTGTGCAAACTTACATCAGAGGGAGGGAAAAAAGGGGGGGGAAATAGCGTCTGTCTGTGTGGGGGCCTCAGGTTGGGCTGGTACGACGGGGAGGGGACGGCTTGTGCTGGATAACATTTCTGCGCGGAGGATTAAGCTTGTTTGAAGGGGAGATAAGACACGGCCGGATCAGAGCGCTGTTAAATGTATCTGCCAGAGCCGGCAGAGGAGCAGCAGCCACACAGAGCTCTGTGCCAACATTCCTAGGGATCAACACAAGCAGCAGGCTCCCACCTTATTCCCCTGCTGCCAAAACCTTCAAAAATACCTGATAAGCGAAGCTCACTGCAGGCTTTTACGCCATTGAAGCTGCTTCACTCTTTTCATTATTACTGCAGAATGGTTCCAGTCCAACTGAGCTATTCAACTGAGTGATTATCCTCAATGATCTCAGTATAACATTAACCCAAAATAAACATCTCAGCACATCAAAGCTCACTATTCTGCTCTGTCGGGAGTAGTGTGCAGAAACTCGACAGAGGCAGAAATCTGCAGCAGATTCTCTTTCCATTTGGCTGAAACTGCTGCAGCAGATTGATGAATCTATGAATATCTAGCACCCAATGAGATGCATTTCCAGGAAGGAGACCATCTGACCATCTGAGGCAGAAAGGACCAGGATCCATTAGATGTGGAGGTCATCAAAGACCATGCCATGCTGTGTCTTGGTACTGTAGGAGCTAATTGTGTGTGTCAAACACATTACTGGACAACTATGACATTTATTTTGATATATACATGAATATAAACTATTTCTTGGAAGTGATTTCAGGTGTGAGGTGTGTCAGGATATTTTCAAGCAGTCTCGGTTGTGTGTTCTCTTAATTATTAGGATCGTGGAACGCTCACAAATAATCAACATAAGCCAGGAGTCTGACAGAATCTAGACACGAGAGCGGATGCAGACACAGAGAGAAGAAACCCTCGCTGATGCCAGATGTTATGATAAGATTTAGTGGTGACATTATAAGGAAATTGCACATTAACTACCAGCATGGATGAAGCTCAAGACATGATTTGTAAAATTACGAGGACACCTAGTGGTTACAGGAGAGATTTTTTTTGTATACGTGCAAGCTTTTCTTCTCTTTTCCTGGTATGCAGTCTGATTTTTGAGAAGGTTCCCTAAAAGTAGAAGTAATCAGTTGCCCATCTGGATGTAGTGTGTGTGTGTGTGTGTGTGTGTGTGTGTGTGTGTGTGTGTGTGTGTGGCCTGATCCCTTCTGTCTACACTCGAGCCGCCGTACAATTCAACACCCTTCATTCATCACTGGGTTTCTAATATAACATTTATCGACTGGTGTTCAGTTGAGTGCAGGCGCTCGGCCACACACAACCACACACACATCCATGTCCCCCAGCCACGATAAAAGTCCTTGTCTAATCTGCTATCACACAGGAGTGATTTGAGAGACACAGACAGCTGCACCATGGTGCGTTTCTATGGCCTTTGGGATCTTGTGTTGGACACCCCCTTGTTTGTCTGTGGTCTTTGGCTGAGGCTGCTGTGGTATTACAGGACGAGTTTGATCTCCAGGTAGTTGCGGTGAAGGGCAGGAAATGGACAAAAGGTCGAGGAAAGACAGGAGGAGAGAGGCTGAGGGGGGGACGAGATACAGTATGGAGGATGTGATTTTAGTTCTAGGGGAGGGACTGCCGAGACCTGCTGATTCTTAGACATCTTGGAAACTGTATGGAAAAGTAATTTTGTCCACTCAGTCATCCTCTTACAGTTGCTCCATATGTTTAAATGCTTAAGGTCAATGATCAAAATAGGTCAAATTTAAATACAATCTTTATTCAAGGCCATAGACATCTCTGAAAGTTATAATCCAATAAACAGCAACACAGGCATTTACAATTCAAAGGACGAGTAGTTCACTTTTACAATAACAGATTTAAGACGCTTTGCCTCTTGAAGATAAATTTCTCCAGCTGTTGCGGACAGCGGACTGTTGCGAACAGCAGACGATGAAACTACATATCGATTTTCACTCTGGAACGACAATATTTCTATATTATTATTACACAAAGAAAACGTGTCAGCGTCAGCACTGGCAATGTACAGACTGATGTCCTCTTGTTACAGATTTCCAAACTGGATACGAGATCTTTGACAATTTATGAAGCGCACTTCACAAGTACATTAGCGTGATGACACTTTGAGGTACATTTGAAAACCGAATTTCTGAAGAGACAAATCGTATTTTTACGAAATTTATGCGTCTAAAACTGGACATATTGAGCTTCTCAGAGCAAATTCATTCGTTAGTACTCGTTTCTTTCGATCATTCATTAAAAACATTCCTGTTAAATTCCATTCAACTCCAAAGATGCTTGTTATGTTCCTAAGAGCAGATGGACGGAGGAAAATCGTACAAAAGTCCTTGTTTATAGGAGATGAGAGGCTGTACGTCAGGTGACCTTTCTTTCAAGACATTCGGACGTAACAAAACCACAAAGGCAAGAGGTTTCTGTATGAATCTGAAGGACTTGTCGTTAAATAAGGCAGAACGATCCCTGCACACTTTCCCAGCATAGATATGGTTTGTTACGTTTGCGTGCTTCATCCTTATGACGCCACCGAGGAACAACAACGCACAACACAAGCGGCTACAGTGACGTTAAAATCTCCATCAAAATGCTGTCGGTGTGAAAATTTGGTGCTAAAAGTTTATACGTGCTACAATGTGTCCCACAGTCTGGTTACAAGCTCCATCCTTTACAACAGCTTGAACCTTTTGGCTCGTCAAAATAAAATGGACAGGTTTAAACGTACGACATCCACTAACGAGTCCTAAAGTGTGCTAACGTGCTAACAGCAAGTCAAAAACGTGATACCTTGGTGTGTCATATTTGCTGTTTGCTTTTGAATGAGGTTGGAGTGGATCCAGTTTGCATTTTCCCACCAGCAAACTTTTCCTGTATTACTGTATTTTTCACAGATTTATCAGAGAGCTACATTTTAAGACTTGCTACGCTAACACTAGCTTGCAGCTACGGCAGTAAAAGCTAACCTACCCCAAAAACTGAGTCACCTAACGAAAGAGGACATGCAGTATTATAATGTTTTACAATTGTTTTCTGGTAATGCCATGCGGGAGTACAAAGTGATTTAAATGATGGTGTTTGTTTCCTTTTGTGTGCTTTGTAGCTTTGATCATATACTGCCTTGATGTGATTGATTTCTACTGTCTGCCATTTATTTTAATACTGTCCATTCAAAACAGCCTACAGTTAAATAATACTATTTACTATCCATTTAAGAGAGCTTAACAAGGTTGAATATTAGGCTTTTTGTATTACATTATAGCCTAGTTGGGTGTTTTTTGATAGTATGTTCATCAATAGTGTTGATAAGGTTAAGACATATAGCGTTTTCATCAATGACTGTCACATCTACTGCCTAAATGTGAGCTTCACTCACCATGGAACTGTAAACTATGAGTAAACTGTGAGTAGGTTAACATATTACTAGAACGTATCGCTCTATTTGCGCCGTAGTTCTTTACAGTACATTTACAATGGTCCAAATACATAATAATATTGGATATATTAATGACACAACCTAACTAAACGGCCCCTGTATATTCTCATCTTGGTCACTTTATACTATGGGGACAATGTGCAGATTATTTCCCAGTAAATATACTGAAAAGTTGTTGGAACTCTGTACAAAGTCCTGTGTGTCTAATGTCTTTTCCATGCAAATGAAGAAATCTTTGATAACAGCTATAACACAAGATGATACTACATGTCCTCTCTCTGCTTCCCTTATTTAGTAAGGTATCAAGTGCATATCAATTTCATTGTTTACATGACCATTATAGTTATTGACTGTTTGTTTTTTGCAGCTAATCAGACATCTTTTCTGCAAAATCACTTTAACCTTCACCTTGGGTCAATATGACACATAGCTATGGAGGATTGGATCATTTTGAAGCCCGACATTATGCCCGTCACTCCACTGAAGGTCTTCCTGCCCCCCTCAAGTATAATTACGCCACAGCACAGGTTCATTATGCTGCGCTTTTCTGTGCGCCTCAAGAGATCAGACTCGACACTGGCACAGAAGGCGCGTCGCTTCAGTAGAATGGTGGGATGACAAAGGCTCTGCAAGTGTTTGATGCCTGCTTCTGAGCATTCCATGAGCTCATTAGCAGCAATTAGAGGTCTTCCCAATACATTTTGTGAAACTCTACCATCTGGATATAAAGACACCTGCTATGCAATTAAACTGATTTGGGGTTGGAATTTTCTTCCCCCTTTCAATTATCAGGCATCGGGGTCCTGCAGTCTTTTGAACAGGATCTCGATTCATAAACATCCACACTTTCAGAGAAGTGAGGTCCAAAATTGATGACTCATTTTATAAATGAAGAAATCCTCTAAAAAGTACAAACAGAATTATTCATCCAGTGAAGGAGTCCAATTTAAAATCTGAATGGCTCCTATGTGTTTATTGAAACTTCATATTTCATAATCACACTTAATTAGAGCTATTAACAACAATGTCGGATGTTGCCAGCAAAATGGTTCAATAAATGTTTTTTGAAAAGCTGAAAGAATTCTCTTCTACTGCCAGATGGAACAGAGTTGCAAAACAATTGGTCTTCCCATCATTTCTTGCCTCCTCCAATGACCCAAAACGAGCTTTGTCAAGAGCAATGTAAAAAGCGGAATGAACCTGTGCTGTGGCAGACGCCTCTGGGGAGTGTCAGGGCTCTGTGCTCATGATCTGTCTGACTTGTCTTAAGCGCATCACTGTGTGGCTCTTTAAACACCCAATACCATTAGATACAATTCTCCAAAGCCATGTGCTTTGCCTGGATGATTTACTTCAACAATAAGTGTTTTATATGTTTGTGTTTGTTGGCAATATGATCAGGAAAATTAAGGTGGGTTCAGGCTTTAGCACTCAAAATAGGTTTTCATGCATTTAACAGCGTCCCTGTAGAATGTGAAATATCTTGAACCTGATTAAATTCCCATGTGACTAAGGAGCATATTTGAGGTATCAAGGCTCGGACTGAACACCATTAGATATGTAGGCTACTTCCACAAAATACTGTAGTTTTCAAATGTTAAATCTATCATATCAAAGGTCATACAACAAAGATAACAATAACCTCATTACAAAAAATATAGACTAGTAACATTTAGGATCAACTATTCCTTAAGATTCTAAAATATACTTAGCTGAGACAGCAGAGGCTTGCACAGTGACATGATGTCAATCTCCCAGTTAGAAGACCGTGTTAACATTCACAGTCTTCCTTTTTCTTTTGCTTTTGGTATAATTACAGCACAAACGAAAAGATTAAAAAAAAATGTAAATATTGTAAACATAGTACAAGTACAAATGCACATGTCGCAAGACGTGGTCAGAAAACACCAATACTGCAGGCCGTGCTGGCAGCTTTTACTCCTCCTCCATTGACTTCTCAATCTCCTTCAGCCTGCGGACAAACTCCTGAGCCTCCCTGTCGCCGACACGTGCATCCAGCATCCTCATGATTGGCTTCTCTGAAGGGGAAAGCAAACAGATGAGAAAAAGCTCCTACACCTGACACAAATACAGTATCTCTAGATGGAAGAGCTTTTCATGTTGAGCTGCAGAAGTAATTGGAAAAGCAGCCATAAACCTTCTGTTGGCTAAAAAAGCCAATTCTACAGTTGTGTAAAAATGTGTTTTGACAGAGCCTGGGGCCGTATGTACCACTGGGTTTACTCCGAGACAGATGGAGAATGACTGGCTGCACGTTCTTGCCGGCCGCTGAGGCGTTTGGTCTCCCCGGCCAGCAGAAGTCACTCAGAGGAGCCACAGCTTCACCGGCAAAGTCATTGGTGGAGAGCCAGTCATAGTCCATCACGGTGAACGTCAAACAGGCGAACCTGTGCCTGTACTGTTCAGGACTGACGTGGCTGGAAGACACAAGGGAGTAAAACAAATCCGGCATGGGCTATGAAGAAGAGAAGGGGAGGAAATCCTTACTTAAATTGATACTCACAAGTAAAACAGCTCATCAAATACTGGGTGCAGCGTCTTAAGTTTCACTTGGGTGCGCTGACTCTTGGCCATAGGGAACAGATGGTGAGGACACAGTTCCACTATGACAAAGGGGTCACTTAAACCTGGTTAAGATCAGAAAAAGATCAAAAAGTGAGAATGAGAAAACAATGATCTGTGTTTCACTCTGTGTTGTGTTTGTTTGTCTTACCATTGGCATCCAGTGCAATGATATCTGCAGCATGCAGAATCTCCACTGTGAGCCTCTGCTCTGGGGGATCATAGTAGCACTTCACACTGATGCGACCAAAACGGGTATGTTTGAGAGTTTTCTAGAACATTGAGCATAAATATGATGAAAAGAAAACAAACATTGAATAAAATCGAATGTTAAAAGCACAACTGACACCTTCAGCTCAGGTACGCAACATTTCTTTATATTCTTTAACTTCCAAGAGCAGATTGATTTTCAGTCAGAGGCAAAACAACAAGACAGAAGTGTTCCATCCAATCAATACTCTTTTATCTGCTTTAGCATATGATGAAAGGTTCTGTCCAGTCAGCCGGAACACACCTGCAGGGAAATCTTCTCCAGAAAGTACTGTTCAATCAGCTCAAAGGAGGAACATTTATTCAGCCTTAGCTCCTCATCCAGGACCTAAAGTATCATGGAGAGATGGGAGATGAGAGAAGGAGGAAGATAATTGAAATGGTGGGCAGCAGCCACTGAGGGTCTGTGGACAACATTTGTTTGTCAAGTGCCATTTCCGAGTCCACATGACAGCAAAGTCAAATTCTTTCAAGGACAAAACTTTGTGTCCATTAAGTCACTTGATTCACTTGGTCGATTGCGATTTGACCCTCTCATGATGTGGAAATTGACATTTTCTTCTTCTATGTCAAATGTGGCAGTTTGAAAGAAGCCACTGCAGCTTTGTGATTTGTCTCTTTGGAGGCTCTGACATGGCCTAATTCTCCAATAATAAGAATCAACCTTTCAATTATGTATTGTTATAATTGCTGATCAGATTTGTTAACTTCAAATAGTTTGTGTACAACACAGAATATTAACAATTATATGTACCATTGTAAATCATCTCAGAGTTGGTAAAATACATGGACTTCATTATTATAATAATGTATGTTGTATGTTGTTGATGACATCACTGGCGACCTTTGCTACTTTGGATGACATCACAGTTGAACTCTGTTATTTCGGATGACCTCACTGTTGAAGGTCTTCAGAGTTTGACGACATCACTTTTGGTTGAGTTTAGCTATGTCACTATTGCTTATTTAAGTAGCTTTACAGTCTGACCCTGTTGGAAGCAACACAGACGTGACCCATCTATGCTGGAGAAGAAGCAGGACTAAGAGCCACTACTGGTACTGTTTGTTTGCTCTAATAAGAACTTAATTTGATGATGTGTTGAATATTAATGAGCCTACAGACATGTATTGGTCTTAATCAATAACTTTAATTCCAGAGTTGTTTTCCCTCATTTTCATGTTTGTTCTCAGGTTGTAGAGATGTCTGCCACCAGCTGTGTGTCTGAAGATCAGATTCTGTGCTCCATCTGTCTGGATGTCTTCAATGATCCAGTCACCACACCATGTGGACACAACTTCTGCAATACCTGCATCAGTCAATACTGGAGCAGTAAGGTCCAGTGCGTGTGTCCCCTGTGTAAAGAGGTTTTCAGCGAAAGACCTGAGCTGAAGGTCAACACCGTCATATCTGAGATCGCTGCCGAGTTCACACAGTCGACTAAAAACAAAACCAGCAGCAACCCAGAACAACCAGCTGCCAAACCAGCAGAAGTTCAGTGTGACTACTGCACTGGAACCAAAGTGAAAGCCATTAAGTCCTGCCTGAAGTGTGAGGCCTCCTACTGTGTGTTTCATCTGGAGCCTCATCTGACAGCACCACGCCTAAAATTACATCAGCTGATCAAACCTATGGACAACCTGAAGGAAAGGATGTGTAAGAAGCACAATAAACCTCTCGAGCTCTTCTGCAAGACCGACCTGACCTGTGTGTGCTCGCTCTGTCCTATTTTAGGCCACAAGAACCATGAGTTTGTTCCTCTGCAAGAAGAATACGAAGAACAGAAGGCCGAGCTAGGGAAGACAGTGGCCGAAATTCAGCAAAAGATCCAGCAGAGACAACTGAAGATCCAGATGATCGAACAGTCAACAAAGCTCAGTCGGGAAGCTGCAGACAGAGAGAAAGCACATGGAGATCAGGCCTTCACAACTCTGAGGGAGCATGTAGAGAAAAGCCAGACTGACTTCATTCGGACTGTGGAGGAGCAGGAGAAGAGCACAGAGAAACTGGCTGATGGCTTCATCAAAGAGCTGCAGCAGGAAATCTCGGAGCTAAAGGGGAGTGCTGCTGAGAGGGAGCAGCTCTCACACTCTGAAGACCACCTTCACCTCATCCAGAGCTTCCCAGCAATCAGCATTGTTCCTCCCACCAAGGACTGGACCAAGGTCAGAGTCCATCAAAGGTCATATGAGGGGAGTGTGGTGAAAGCTATGGCTCCACTGGGGGAGACCATCAGCAAAGCAGTTAAGATGCTGCTGAAGAAGGCTGAGCTGAAGAGGGTCCAGCACTTTGCAGTGGATGTGACATTAAATCCTGAAACAGCTCATCCTGAACTCATCCTGTCTGATGATGGGAAACAAGTCCATCATGGTAACGACAGGAAGAAACTCCCATACAGCCCAAAGCGATTTGATAGATATATCAATGTTGTAGGAAAGCAGAGTTCATCTTCAGGAAAATTCTACTTCGAGGTTCAGGTGGAAGGAAAGACTGACTGGGCTGTGGGCATGGCCAAAGAGTCGGTTAACAAGATGGGAGGCACCCTGAGGCCTCAGGAGGGTTACTGGACTGTTATGTTGAAGAATATAAATGAGTACAAAGCTTGTGCTGGACCTTCTATCCATCTGAAATTGATGTCAAAGCCAAAGAAGGTGGGAGTGTTTGTGGATTACGAGGAGGGTGTGATCACCTTTTATGACGTCGACACTGCAGCTCTGATCTTCTCCTTCACTGGTTGCGCCTTCACTCATAATCTCCTCCCATACTTCTGTCCCTGTACTAATAATGGTGGTAAAAACTCCGCCCCTCTGGTCATCTCAGCTGTCGGTGAGTAAACTGCAGGTGTTGTTAGGAAACGATTCGCTCATTAAAGGGTACAAATGTACAAATGATGAGCTGATCTGCATCATTACTTTGGCTTTTATTCACATTTATTCACTGATTAATGTGCTTTTTGACAGACGACATCTGAATTTTCCTTTGCTGTTACTCATTGCTTCTTACTGCGGGAACACAACTGGTGCCCACACTGACCTGATCTAAAAATGACGATAACTGTTCATTATTATATCAATAAGAAGCTTTTACTCAAGTCTTTAACTCAAGTTAATTAAAAACAGGTTTTGTTTTATTGTCTGATGTGAATATATCAAATGTTGGATTGTGGTTGGATGACTGAAGAGCAGTTTATCAAGACACTGAAGTCTGTCTTTGGTCTTTGTCATTTTCAAGGATTTTGGGAACTAATACAATAAAAAAAGCTTGGATGAGTTCATGTCTGCTGTTTTTCTTGAAGCGGTAATTATGTTTGACTTTATTAAGGTGATCAGTAGCTCAGCAGAGAAATGAACTTTGTCGCTCTCACATTTATACCACAGCTGTGAAGAAATTCTGCTCAAACAAAGTTCAGGTCAACAGTTTAGCCTGCATTCTGAATCAGAGCTCGAGATTTGCTAATAACACAAAGCCAAGACTAATGTGTCCGTCCTCTCTATATCTGAAGGTATCACTCACACATGTACATATAGGGCCACATAGGGAAAGATGAACCTACAAGAAACACGCGATGGCATGATATTAAAAGACTTTGCCGTAACATTTGTGATTTTCTGTCTTGTATAACAGGCTACGTGCTTGCTGATGGAAGGAAATAAAAACTATACTATCTATTGCTCCAACAACTCTGGGCAAAATGAGAAAATCGTGAAGAAAGGAGTCTCTCAGCGCGTCTTTGGGGCCTTTATCTACCATATGTCTCTGCCTTGCTACAATTACTGCTGCCATTGTTAGAGGAAATCATGCCACAAGAACACTCCTTTAATACACCTTCGATATTTTGCTCCTGCTTTTGGAGGATGTGAAATTCTATGCAGAGGTGACCCTCACAAACTGCGTAATACCAGTAAATATAAAAAGAAAACATAATTAAGCACTAAATAAAATAAAATAAAAAATAAAATAACCCACTCATTAAGTGCATGAACATTCCCTTAACCATATGCATAAAGGAGAGAAGAGCAGCTGTCCATGACTCGTGCACCTGTTTGATACATAACACGCGTGTTTTTTAGAGCAGAATGTTGTACATGAAGTAGCGTAAACATGAGGGAATTGTTGCCTCACGTTTGTGAAGATTTGTTCACTCGAGCTGATCGCTGTCGCTTTGCATTGTGGCTTGCCAACAGTAATGGTGACTTATTCAGCATGATACAAATGGTTCATTATCTTGCGGTTAAATTCATGATGCCATTAACAACTATAACATCATTGATGATGTGGACAAATCTCTTGTGCCTTTACTTTGAAATGTTTACGAACTTTTATGGAAATGGTGTCACAGCTCTTTTCATATTCAAATGTATTTGTTAAATTGAGTAACATCATCGATGATGTCATTACGGCGGGTGCTAGGGTGGTTCCAATCATATCTCCCACAGCTGTAGTTTGGTAATCAAAATAAATCTGAGTTTGCTGGTATTGGAACTCTGAAATGGCTCATCCCAAACAACCTTGAGTTCTGAATGATAGACTGGAAGACGTCCTACCTTGTAATCTCCACTCTTCATGTCTTCCACGTAAAGACCTTCTCCGTTGGCGTGGAAGAACTGCAGCAGGGTCTGAGCGTACATTCAACATTCGTGTCAGAAAACTTTGCGGCTCCAAGTTTACACTGTCACGCTTCTGCCATGAGTCTCAACACAGACGAGGCATTCACACAACAGTATGAAGCTATTGGCAGGCAAACACGATATTCGGCTGCCAAACATGAGGCTCAGCCCACCCGAGCTGCACGCCTTGATTTTTCATGCAAATCTGAAATGTCCCTTGCCAGCTTGTTAAATTGACATTAGAATACAGCAGCTCCCACATTGTCATTCATGAGAGGAGTCACTTTGGCTCTGAACTGCTATCTAATGGATTCATAAATATCTGATATATGGTAATGACGGCACAACAGAGGCTAATTAAGGATGATGGCAACTCTACTGTTTGTAATAGTTGACATATTTGAAATCTTTTCATAGATAAGACAGTTTTTGCACTCGTCTTTACTTGTGTTGTCTCCCTATGTAAACAGTGAAAAAAGGCCCACAGTGAGTGAAAAAGCCAACACTGACCTCAACTGTGTACTGGAAGCGGTTGTAGAATTCCACCTGGACTCCCCTGTTTTCTGTTACAGAGTCCAGGATCATCCGCAGGAGCAGCTCCCACAAGCTTTGCAGAACTCTGCGGGAACAGCGGGGGAAAACAATGAGATGCCCAGGCGTTTGTCTCTACCACGCCTATGTGATCAGTGTTTACAATTACACTCGCTGAGATGCTGGTGTGTTTTCACAGCAGATAATAGCTTGGAAAATTAGCGGTTTAAGCCCAAAACATGTCAAAGCACTGTTATTATTACAAAATGAATGCTCAAAATAGCTTACTTCCTGAGCTGTCACGCTTCAACCCCTCACCTCATGCTATCAAATGGGTAAAACAGTGAATGGTAAATAGAGATACAGTATAACTTGCTTCATCTTGGGAGTAAGAGTGCCACTAATGTCCGTTTTTGTCCACTTAGATGTCGCATGTTACCTTTTATGGCAGCACACTTTCCTTCCGTAGAGAGTAAATTTGAATAAAAATCTTTCTGATGATGATAGTTGATTGGCAGTTGTTCCATGTGAAGCACCTGTATTCAAACATCTGTGCGTGTTGTTTTAATATGGCTTGTTTAAGTTGGAGTGTGTGCTTTTGAGCACTTGAACTGGTGTTACAGTACATGCCAACATATGCTGATGACAAAATTACACAGCTGTCAGTATCAGTCGAGTGTCTGATACTGAACCTTTTATTTTGTGTTTTCAAAATGACTTCAATTAAGTTGTGAAAAGACTGAGCTTGAACTTCTAAAAAGTGCATCTGAATCCTATAACTCTCCTTCACATTACAGTTTGAATCAATAAAACCGGCTGAGTCACAAGCACTCAAGGTCTCAGAGAGAGGTTAAATGGAAATCAGAATAAATAGAATTTACTCAACTGTAGGAAAAGTATGTTCTAGAACTCCATTTAGTCAATCAGGCATTGCTCCGGGGCCATGAATCCACCTGTCCTCTGTAGAAGGTTTTGAGGTTGTTAGGGAGAGTCTCCTCTCCAGCAGTGAGGAGACTCTCCCTAACAACCCCAAATCCTTCCTAAGTTGGTTTGAGGGCGACAGTGGTGCTCAAATGCCAGATTTCTCTCTGCACTGAAGCTGTGGCAAGATGCTTTAAAATGACTCAAGACAGCAAAGCTCCCGGGCCAGACAAGATCAGAGTGGAGTGTTTCAAGCACTATTTGAGCACTCCTGAGGTAGTGGCACAACACTCTAAGAGTACAAGCACTCAACAATTATTTCCAAACGAAAAGAAAAGTAGAATGGCCTCAGACCCCTCGTGCAGAAGGCCTTTGAGAGGACGGTGATGGTGAGGGGTGGATGATACATAACCGTTCATACTCGATACACTCGCATCTTGAGGCTCCTGTTAAACTGCTGTTTGCCGAGTTCCCCTTGCCTTTCACAGACACTCAATATGTCGTGGCGTTTTCATTTCCGACTCCAACGGTTAATCATTTGGATTATGTATCTGTGTAACGTAATCCTTAACACTCCAACACATGCCTGCCTCCATGCATTTGAGTGGCTCCCCCTCCAGCTGGCGCCCACGCTGCCCAGGATGTAGGACTATGAGTGGGGGCAACCATCATACTAGCAAACGTCTGCCTTCTCACCTCAACCCACTTCCCTTCTGATTGGACTCCATAATTACTCGCCCTTATCCTGTTAAGTAATGCTGCTTCAATTTCCATACAAGCCCTGCTGACTTCATGTTATGTCTAGTTATGTGAGTTTGCACAGAATAGTTCTACCAATTAATGTGTTTCTCCCATTAAACAAACACAAATCAAGTCATATTTGCAGTGAGCAGAGAAGAAGACGCCGCAGTTACCTGGACAGATTTTCCTTTACAAGGTTTTCGATGAGGATGACCATGGTGTCTTGTAAGTACTTCATAAGAGGGGAGACAGCCTGGAACGTGTCACATTAACAGTGTTAGAGCTCTTAGGGTGGGAAAACAGCAGAAATAACAGCAAGAGGTTGCAAAGAACGGAGCCTTACATCATCATTGTTGATGGAGTCTGGGGACAGGCTGATGTGTTGTATGTATCGCCGCAGCTCAGGCAGCATCTAAATAGAAATAGTCACATATATTTAAACATATAAAACCTTTAACAATGTTATCATGGTCATCAGCGACTCTTAAAATCTTCAACCAAAAATCGAGTTTTCATAGATTTCATAGAGGGAGAGAGAGACAGGCAGAGAGAGAGAAAGAGATGAAGAGAACGACAATCACAACACAGGGCAGTCCTATTATTGAGAGTCTCTCTCCTGTGGCAGCAGTTCAGCTCTGTGTCTCTGCTTAATTGACTGCAATTGTTGTTTATAAAGAATCGGCAGCATCAAAGGATTTGAGCTTTAGCTGTCACTTAAACTGATTGAAACCTTTTCAGGTCTTCAAGCTTCAATCTTTTAGGGTTTTGTAAACATTTTCACATATTTCATGGGTTTTTACAAAGTTTATAAGGTTTCTCTTTTCAGCCATTCCCTATCAAAATACATTCAGCCCTTCATGTTTTCAGGTCCTTCATACTTTTAAGTACAAAAACTCATCAAACATTTTTCAGGCATTCAGGCTTCAATCTTTCAAGCACTTCTTCAGCATTCGGCAACAGTTTCTTCAGGAAGTGCATTTGTAGTTAAGATATTAAGAGTTAAGTTAACATCTTTCTGCCTCTGCGTGCAATTTCTCAAAGGGCAGACTCGCCTCATATCACAGAATCCCATTGATTCTGTGCAGGTATACAACTTAACCACATTTCTGCCTTTAATCACAGCAAGGACAATATTATTGAGTGCATGTAAACATACTGACGGTTTTTCCAATAAAACAATATTACTTCTGTTTGCTGAAAACCCTTCATACCCAAGAAATACCAAGTTCCATTCCAGGAACAAAGAAAAGCTGCCTGGTGTAGATGAGAGATGGCGAGACATTTTTCGGATGTATCCAGTGGTTTAAGGAGGTTTACTCAACAATGAAGGCAAAATGTTTCAAACTGTGTGACTCATTACATTTGTGCGACAGACAGTAAATACTCTCTGCTGGATATGGATTGCATGTATTTGTGTTCTGTGTTTGCGGCACCTTATCAGTGAGTACAGAGATGAGGCGCTTGGCTTCTCTCTGCAGATCCAGGTCCATGTTGAAGAGCTGCCCGTTGAGAGCCTTGTAAACCTGCTCCTTGCCCTCGGCCCCGCAGGACTCCTCCATGGCCTGCTCCACGCCCTGCCAGTCCAGGTCACGGGGCAGCTGGCCCAGGAAAACGCGCACGTGCTCTGTGTTGTTCAGGGCGACGCAGAGCTAGCAGGAAGCCGGTAAGGAGCAGGAGAGAAGAAACAAAGAGGGGGCGAGGTGGAGAAACAAGGGTGAAGAAACAAAGGAGGAAAAGAAGCAGGAGTGCTACAGAGAGGTGGAGGGACGGGGCGTGAGTGTCAATAATCGACGGTGACAAGAGGCAACTGCTTTTTCTAGTGTAAACATCTTTGCGAGCTGGTCTCCCACTGAGTCCTTTGTGTTGCTAGGGAGAACACAATGCTGACATTTACTTCCCCCGTCATTGCGCCTCCCCCTCGCTTCCGTCTTGCTACAGGCGTTACCTGCACTGTGAAGCTCTTGTGGTCTCGCCCCGGCTGGTTCCTCTCAATCTTCCGTGTTATCATCTCCGAGTAGCACACAGCCTCACTGCAGAAATTCTGAAACACAATTAAGATCACACTTCTGTTACCATCATTTCGGATTCTTCAATCTTGGTACATTTTTCTCGTAAAGCATATTTGGCAAAACAACTCACATCTGTCAAACGAGTGACGAAGATGAAGGCCCCCGCTGAGTCCGGCCAGGCCAGCTGGTGCCAGATCTCCCGTACCTGGCCGAAGCATGTTGTTACTTCCACTGCCGAGGAGCTGTGTTTGGCCTGCTGCACGGGCTCCAGCTACACACACACACACACACACACACACACACACACACACACACACACACACACACACACACACACACACACACACACACACACACACACACACACACACACACACACACACACACACACACACACACACACACACACACACACACACACACACACACACACACACACACACACACACACACACACACACACACACACACGATTAAGGCATGGTTGGAATAAGTAGGATTCCATCTTTTGGTGCATATACATAACCTGTTGCTTAATTGGATCATGAGGGGAGCGACACTATGAGAGGAAATGCATGTACACACTGCTCACACTGCCAACGGATCATTTCCAAGCTCATTGGACCAGATCATTAACAGACATTTACTCTTTGATTTATGCTTGATTGTGTTTTTTAAATGACATCAGAGAAAAAAGAAATGATTGACTTAATTAGAGAGTGGTCAAGTGTGAATATGAGATTGATTCATTGGAGGAAACGGCTGTGTCCTTTATCTTCAGTTTAGTCAGTTGAAGTTCTGATTGAAATATGACTCATTCATTGTATATTTACTCACTCGCTGACTTTGTACTGATGTGCTCCAACATTGTCCACAGATCGGCCATTTTATAGTTTTCATTCTCGGACGAGCTGCAGCTTCTCCTACCTTGTCTGAGTCGACGGCTTGGCGGATCCTGTCACAAGATCGGTCGTGGACAATCTGCAGCCACTTGTGGATAGACGACTTAAACCAGTTATGAAAGCCGGTTAAGGCCAACATTTTAGCATCCCTGCAAGAAAACACACCAGCAGAAGGTTTTCATCTTATCGTTGACATTTTCATCTACGAATCAAAGCAAATATGTTGCGTCATCACTCTCAAATTGATAACTAACTTTAGAGGCAGGAACTCCCGGAAGCCTTTGAGGATTTTCAAGGACATGAAGAGCTCAAAGATCGTCTCTCCCATTATCTGAGTCAGCTTGGCGCTCTCCTGCTCCAGAGTCCCACACACACGCTCCATGGCCATGTTTACATCATCGGCTACCTGCAGGGGGGAGCATTTTTTAGGATGTAAGTACGTCTGGTGGAGTGTAAAACTCAGCCAATACAGTAGATAAAACACCAGGTGTTTCATGATTTCAGGATTTCACTTCCTTGTTTATAATAACATACCAATTTCTCCAACTGCCTGTAGCAAATGCTGAAGAAATCTACTTTCACCGCACTGTGTGAGTACAAACAAACAAAAGGTTGCACCATTACTAACAACATTTATAGAAGGAGAGAGTCAGACTGCACTTATTTTACTGTTCTTATCTAAGCATTAAACTTACACAATCAAAAGGAAAATAATAAGTGCTTCATTTTTGAGTCCTGCAGTATGTTGCCATGGTAATGTTGCTCTTGTTGTGCTCTTGTTTATAAAATACAGATTGTAATCCAGATGGTTATCATTGTTGTTGATTATTAAAAACGTCGAACTGGACTGAGGGGGAGAAGATAAGTCAAAGGAAAATCTGTTTATCACAAATGAAAAACTGAAAAAAGTCTGAAGCGATGAATGACGCAGGTAGAATATCTAATTCAAATGCTTGATTGTTCACCTGCAGAAGAGCTGGTTGTAGGTGTTCTGAGCTCTCTGTATGTCTCCACACGCAGCATCCACCACCTGAACCAACTTCCTCAGCTGCTCTTCCAGGTTCTGCACAGACGAGACAAATTGCACAATGTCCTCCCGCCTGTCTTAACAAGCAAACATCAGGACTTTGGTGTAAACTCACCCCTTCTTCTGGTTTATATTGTGCAATCACGCCCTCATACCATTCCACTGTCCCTTTCTGTGGAAAGGATGACATCCTTTAGGGTCAAAATTTGTCCAAATTTTTGTTATTGCTTCATTTTCATTCTTTACCTTGACGACAGTAGTGATGTCCAAATTCAGTTCATTTCGTAGAGGACATACCGTCTTAAACGCCCGCATGTTTTGCATGTATCCAACACCCCTGGCACACAGAGATGAAATGAAAAACACAATAAATGCTTTTGCATCTCGGTTATTGCCTTGCAGCACCACAAAAACAGAATTAAATCAGAACAGAAGCTACCATTGTGCTTAATAATTACCACTCCTGCTATTCTTTATTCATTATATTGGAGATTACAGCTGTGATGGTTTCTTAGTGTGTATTTCCTGACTGATAGACTTTGTAGAAGAGATAATCTCCGTGGGGATCCCCCGAGAGGGATCAAAGTTTCAAAGCAGCCTTGCAGCAACGTAAACTCCAATAATTAGCTGATTTTACTGGCTGAGATTAAAGTGTAAGACACTCTCTAATTTGATCCAATTCTCTGTTTCAACTTTCTCCCCAGGCAACTTGCTATTACACAACAACGCCTTTACAGTTTTTCTTCACAAGGAGCTAGTCAGTAGGTCCATTCTTTTGGGTCAGGATCAGGATATCTGTACAAAAAGCAGCCTGGTTGGAGGCTCACTGCTTAAACTCCGCCAGCTGACACAGTACATCTGAACACAGCACTTTCCTTCCCAACATGTACGGTGTTGGAGATATTATACAGCTCATCTTCCTCATCCTTCAGCCTTGATATTCAGTCAAATAAGTCCAGCATCATTGTCTTTCACTGGCACACACCCAAAGTCACACATCTGAAGCAGTTTTGAAGAGAAGAAAAGGATAAAAATCACCCATCCGAATACTAAACTAAACAAATACTTTCCCCACTTACCTTCTGAGGGCAGGCAACACTGTTCACACTGGTGGTAAAGTATGGTATGTGATGCCATTCATGTGTGATTTTTGTAGAGGATCATGAACCACTCAGAGCGCTCTACTCTTCTGCTAAGAAATCAACTAGAAAGCAAATATTATGAGTAAATTTAATCCAAAATCTTTCTATCAGTTCCTCCCAAATGATTCAGTCTCTGGTGGATCACCTACACTTTCAGTCCTTAGCCTTGTGTTGTGTGTTGAACAAGTGTGTTGTTCACATTCTGATCTGTAAACGTCTCGTTCCCAAGGCGTTCACACCAACGCTTCCTTACTACAAAATCGTGATGACGATGAGTTGAGAAGTAGAAGCTCATCACTTTTAAGTAAAAAGCATTGCAATAGTCAACATTCACTCAGTACTGAAGTGGGAGGAAAAGTGATTTGGTCTGGACGGCTGGCAGCTTTTATGCGACTATCAAAGTTTCAGGAAAATGTGTAATATTACATGAGATATTACTCATTCAAATTCGGAGCTCAACCCTGCCTCCTACAGAGTGTGACTGATGGCTGTGGTCTCTCTCAGTGGGTGTGCTGGGGGGGTGGAAGGTTGAGCGAGTCTCTGATATGAAAGCACTGCAGAGTTGTGATGTGATGTGATGGTGGTGTGACTTTACCTCAGCATGAGCTCGTAGCGTGTAATGGCGGCGGCGCTGGTGCAGGGGAAAACCTGACGCATGTTCTTCATCAGACACAGGCAGTGCTCTGTGTACAGCCTGAAGCTGTCTGACAGCTGCCTCTCCTGGACACAGGAAGGGCCCTCAGTTATAGCTTCAAGTACACTGGCTGTGAGACATTTTTGGGCTGAACCAAAAACCTTGATGAATGTCAGTGAAGGGCTGAGCTAATGAGGTGACTGTTTCCCAGGTGATGAAAGGTTTTCTCCTACTGGGAGGCCGATGGGCAGAGAACCTACCAGGTCTCCTCTCACAGCGGGAGGGTCCCACTCTGCATCGATGGTCCTCAGGAGGCGCAGCAGCAGGGAGTAGCACACCCTCTGGGTCCGGTGGTGGCTGCTGTAGCACTGCCAGCGACTGTTAAAAGACAAAATCAGAAACGCTCCTTTCACCCGGCGCTATAAAGCTTTCACGGACGGTGGATTTGATCTGATTTTTCCTCCTGGTAATACTCACATAATGGCCTGTTGCAGGGGTGAGAGATCGGTTTGCACAGCATGGTGAGTCAGCACAGTCCAGGCTGGAGGACTCACCTGCCCGTTCCAGTTATAAGGCTCTCGCTAGAAGGGAATGGCATCATGTCTTCATACTTTACCAAGAACAACACAATGCTAAAATATCTCTGGTGATATTGTCCCTTTTGGAAAAGCTCATTTAGGTTGGCTCAGAAAACAGCTGACAATTAAGAATTATTGGAGTTAACTAAATATGAATTTGTGCTCAAACTGGCATCCAAGGTCAGATATTTATTTGCATTTATGTGCATATTGATGAATGTTGATGTAAACAAAACTGTGCATGCTTAGTGTAACCAAACCCCTGAATTATAATCTAAGGCCTGACTTCTAATGACAGCCACTTGCTATTGGCCAGGTGATATCGTGATCTATTGTACTAAGAGAGGCGAGTTTAAAGGATGGATGACTCACAGTAACATTGAACATACGGTGCTCAAAAACACTCACCTTAACATGAGCGTGCTCATATTCCAGAACCTGACTCAGCAATTTCTTGTGAATGGACACGTTGGTATCTTTCTTAGACAGATCTGTGTCTCTCTGCGGGAAAACGTTTGTAGAGTATGAGAGGCAGTCATTCTTCAGTATTGCGTAATGTACAAAGAGAAAATGATGAAGCGTTGGTTGCACACACCAGACTGGTGAAGAGTTTCAGAATCAGGTGGCATTCCCCCTGAACTTTAGAGGCGCTGGATCGAGGCTCCAGCTTAAACCAGGTGTCAAAGCCAGCAACGGGGATCTCCTGCAGCCAGGTGAATGGAGCCAAGACAATTAGAGATGAGTTCAGGTTCATTCACACCTGGTGTCCTTGAGGTTTGCTTTGTCATATTAGCTCACATTCAAAGAGATGTTGATACATCCTAAGAAGTCATCAGCATTCTCCTCTGAGCCGGAGGACGCAGATCCATTGGCGCGCACTGATTTTGCGATCTGTTTAAAATATCTGAGAGGGCATTTGATATTTTCAGGCAAACACAGGTCACCTCATTGAAAACAAAGCAATTAAACCGGCAATTACCATTTGAATTACACTTTGGTTTAGTAAACACTTCAGTACCACAATGCAAGCTGGATGAATGCATACATTACTGACTTATTTACCAATTGTTGGGCTTTAAATTGAAAGAGCAGGATGTGTGTTTCACTCTACCTGCCCATTCCTCTGAGTCCACTGACTTCGTTGAGCTTTTTGCACGCCTCAGCAACAGAGACATCATCATCGTGATCCCTGAAGAGGTGAGGATGATTCAGTTTCAGCAAAGGACTTTCACACCATGAGCTCAAGTCAGAATAAGTGTGGAAGTCTAAAAGTCAAATTTATTAGATTAGATTTCATTACAGATTCCGGTTTGGGGATTCTCTACTGTTTTATATTTCAATATGCAAAGTGAAGTGAAATGAACGGGCTATACCTTCATACTAGAACCATAACTGTTCAGTCTATCAAAGCTTCTCCATTCATGTAACACACTGGTGCGATCAAAGTGTTGCCGTGCACCAATCTTACCAAATGTCGAGATGTATGAGGTCGCTGTGGACATCATCTACTTCACTGTGAAAACACAGGAAATCCTTCAATGAATGCATCACCTCCATTAGTAAAAAGTGACAGTAAACAGCTCAATCCTGCAGCATAAACACAGATGACAATGTGCTGTAGTGGCCTTGGAATTCACAGCATTTACGGGCGTTTGTGCGAAACAAATGAAACTGTGACTCAAGCACATCACACTCGGCATCTCACGCGTTCAGCAATCTGAGAGGAGTTAAAGCACTTCACGTACAAGACAAAGTGCTGGTCCCAAACTGGATTGAGAGTCTCCGGCTTCACCTCAGTGACCTGGATACACCTGGCGGGCAAAACCTCCTTGGTGCTGGAGCGCTTCTCCAGCTTCTCCTTTCTCTTCCTGAAGCTGAACTTTCTCTCTTTCTTCTCTGCGCACTCGCGGGGGCTCTGGCCCACCAGGATCCCCAGCATGCAGTAAGGATCACTGTACCCTGATAGGCCGCAGGGTGAAAAACAGTAAAGGTCACTGCACACGAAATGCTTTCATCACACTGATATCACAGAGAAGACAAAAGGTTCTGTAATCACAAGCAGTTTCTTGTTTTAATTAAAGCAGCACTATGTACGCCACCTTAGCTCCTGGTTTCATGGCACAGACAAGACTATCACAGTGCCAGATCACTGCACAATGTCAACAAAAGCAGTACCATGACAGTCTTGTGTGTGCTTGTGAATAGACAGGAAAACACACCCGAGCTGAGAGGATGGAGCTCTTTGAAAAAAGTGTGTTTTGGACTAAAATGAAAGTGGAACCAAGACAGATGCTGACTGAATGGATGCAACAAGTGTCCTTCAAAAATGTCATTGTGCTGCTTTCAATGCTCATCAGGGTAATCATAGTGACTGGTCAATGATGATGATGTCACTTGAAACATTATTTTTATTATTATTATTATAAATAATTGAAGTGTCTCACCATTTGCATCCTTGGCCATCAGACTCTTTGCTTTTATAACAGAAACTCTTAAGGAGAAATTGGCTCGCTGGGGAAAAAAAAGACAAAAAGCAGCACAGCCTGTTGAGTAAACAACTGTAAACGCAGCGAATAAAGATCTAACAAGCTGCCGAGTACACTGCAAGGTTTTCATTTACAGGAGTCCCATAGATGTCCATCAGGGTACACCAATTATCCACAGCGCAGTTGTTTCTTTATACGTCTGGAGATGTCTTAGGACAAATTCAATGTGCGCAATCAGGCTAAGAGACATTTGAAAGGTCACTGGCAAGCTCAGTAAATAAGCAGGAGTCAAACTAAAAGGGACCATCAGGTGACAGATCTCTCCAAGGACACCGGTGCCTCCCACTGTGGCCATCCAGGTCCATATGAATTTCACTCTTGACTTGTTAGTACAATGTTTTTTACTGCAAGCATGAGGAAATAGCACTAAATGCACTCCCACACCTCATGTTGATGCACTAAGGGTGGATTAGTGAGGTCTCAAAATGTGGTCTTTGTAAATACTGAAGGGTTTCATGTTCATGATAGCATCACGGTAGCAAGCAAATTAGTGCTCCATATGCTCGATCCATAAGTCAGTGCCCTAGCAACGTAAATAACACGGGCTGCATCACGTGTCAGTCAAAAGAACTGAATTTCCCCCCTGGAGTGATTGAATAAGTGTTTTCAGAAGCAGCCAGTGCTCGGCTTGCTGCTGCTGCACACCGGTTTGTATTGTACGTGTGTATGTGTGTGCACTGTCACATTTGTCAGGTAGGCAGGAACGCTTGCTGTCAGAAGGCGGATATGTTAGAAAGGTTATCGGGTGAAGGCATTGTAAAGCAAACAGACATATGTAGGGCCCACTGATTTTTGTTGTCTGTTAGTGTGAATCGACCACAACGCACCTTGGCTTCCTGGACTTTTTGGAGCACGATGTCATGTTCCTCCTCGCCCATATCAAACACCTTTGGGGCGGGAGAAAGAGAAGCAACAGAAGCCTGCATTAACCGCCGGGAGACACGGAGCCCTCTGCTTAAAATTGGATCACAACTGCAGTTCCTTATGCTGACAAAGACGCTGAGGAAAAAGGTGAATTTCTTTTCTCTTCCTCTCACAATCCCTACTGACACGAGAACAGCTGGGGACACAGCCTACACATGATTTGAAAAGATGCAATATCACAGCTGAATATCAACACACAATGTGACTGTGTTCACTTTGGAGATGAATAAGGTTTGAGCCAAAAGCATCTGCTCAGATTCATGAAGCCTCACAACAAATAACACTGTGTGTGACATCAGAGAGACAGACAGATAGACACACAGATAGATAGTACCTTCAGAAGATAAGCAAAGAGGTCTTCATCACCCTTCACGTGTTCCGGTGCGGGCACACCCACACGGTTCACCACAGTGTACACAGCTTCTTCATAAAGTAGGTCCAGCTACGTGACACAAAACACACACTACACTTAATAACAGTCCTAACAAATTATATCTCCACATTTGGTTTCCTCTCTCTCTCTTTCTTCGTCTCTTGGAGAATTTCATTTAATCTGTCGTGATAGAAAATGAAAGTAGCAAAGCTGAGGGTGACGCACCTCTGTCCTGCTGATTCTGTCCTGGATGAAGGCCTGGTCCACGTGCTCCTGAGGTGGCGGCACCGTGCAGGCGCCTCTTTGGCACTGTGCCCAGACAGAAACGCTTTAGTTTTAAAACCTCCACAAGGTAAAGCTGTGAGAGGCTTAGATTAGATTTCCTTTAGTCTAACTTCATAGCAGCTTTAGAAAAGGTGTCCAACACGAGAGAGAGAGAGAGGGAGAGAGGGAGAGAGGGAGAGAGAGACAGAGAGAGACAGAGAGAGAGGGAGAGATTGAATATCCAATGTTATCAATGAAATTAAAAAAGGAGATTAAGGACTCAGCTGTTTGACTGCCTGTCCAACACCAAATGACTGAAAGACCGGTGGCCAGCAATTTTGTTTTCTGCTTCTCTTTGAAAGCATTTTGTAATCAAACCCCTCTTGTAATCTTTAAAAAACATACCGACAAAGTGCCATTGCCTTGTTAGCACAGGCAGCGCTCAGTGCTGAACATAGCCATCAACAACAGCTTGTCGCAGCTGAGCTTCCAGCCTTTCCGGGCCGGCCGACTCAACCTTGTCCTTCTGTCTCCGCACGTCACTCGGGCTGGAGCGGGTTGGATCGAATGGCAACACTGAAGCCCACACAACTCACAACTACCGGTACCATAAATCACCCTTCAGATGTGGGACTGAAGAGGAGAAACAGAAGGAAAGGTGGGGTTTACCTCAGCCTGAGCGGCCTGCAGCATGTTCTCCTGTTTCTGTAGGATGACATTCATACGCTCAAAGAACTCCACGCTCTCCTCAGAAACCCTGCCAAGTGGACAAAGACAAGATGGACAAACAGAAAAAATTGTATCTAAGATTCATGGAGACAACTCTTGGTCTCATTTGTCATAACTCACACTCTGTCACACTTAAATATGTCTGGGACGGAAAAGAGTGGGCTGGCAGGATGTGGACATTATCGCTCTGCAACCTGTTTGCATTCCGCACACAGAGCAGCTGTCAAAGAGCAACTTCCCTTTCTGCTAATACGTACAATGTCGACCTTCTTCCTCTATTTATTGACAAGCACCCAGTTTGATCCAACATATCTGCTCCTGCACACAAACCGCATTAATCTATCGGCGACTCTCCCTGCGGTGGCATGGGCAGATGGCAGACCCCTGAGGTATTGATGAAGACTAATTGCGACCATGCTGGGAGAGATGCTTCGGTATCGCCGCTGTTAAATGTTTGCCTTATCCTTTTTTTCCCTTCCACCGCTGTTCCAAACGCAACTAATCCACACTTTCCATAATCGCATCCAAAAATCTATATCGGTATCTCACTTTTTCCTCACGTTCCACATTCTATAATAGAAACTGTTTGAGGTTTACGCTGCAGGACGCCTCATTGCAAAGAGACAATACACTCTCTCCTCAGCCAGCGACAATGATCCTGGATGAGCCCATATCCACAAATCGGTCCTCAAGTTCTGTCACTCAAACAGCTTGAGGGTTTATCAACACAGTCTGGAGTCTTGTTGTTTCCAGCGTTGGATCATTTGCGCATGTTTACAGCATAAATAAAGAACCAAATGATGCATATTCAGTTAATAAATGAACATAATTTAACACACAATCTTCCCCTCACTGTGTTTTGTGTTTTTCTGTCTTACTGTCTCTTACTCATTCTCTCTACCTCTCTCACACACACACACACACACACACGCACACGCACACAGAGGAAAACAAACTGATTCCATGTTGCTAGGAAACAAGTCCTTTTTATCCAGTCCCTTTTATTCTAATTTATTTTCAGAATTCATTCAAACGCTTCAATTACAGTTCCCTGTCTGGAGAGTACATCAGTGGCACATCATAAATAAAAACAAAAACCTCACCAACTTTCACTCACTGTGTGTAAATATGTGCTCAGACGTGACTAATTGATGCAGTGTGAAGGTCGCAGCCCCTCAGGTCAAACTTCAGCTATAATATGAACTATAATTTGGCAGCGGTTACATTATAATTAATGTGGTGAGTGCTGCATGAAAGAAGACTGACATCAGTAACCATCTAATGATAGAAAAGGGTTTGCTACACACATCACCGTCCATACATCCTGTAATAAAGCCCTGTAGTCTGTATTGTGACAAGCGCTCCCTCTCCACACTGCAAACATATTCGATGAAGCAACAATGTTACCTGTGCAAGGACTTGACAACATTAACAATCAATTTTCCTCTCCATGAAGTAACGGCTCTGCAGCTCTTTGCAGATTGATTTTCACAGCAATTTTCACCTCATGAACTGAGTAGGAAAATGTTGCCTTGAGATGCAAGACATTTAACAACTGTACCAGAAAGTGCCACACACTATTGAAATGCACCTAGTCCGTATTTTGGGTGTTTTTGAAAAGAACAAATCCTCTCTCTGCCTTTGAAACAGTCTCAGCCAGGGTGTCCGTCATTTTAAAATTCAGAGCGGCTTTGATTTTTATTCCATTTTGTCGGCGCAACAGAAGAAAAAAAAGCTCAACATCCAAAGAAGCGCAGACGCACGACTCAAACAAATCAGCGTGGAGTTGAGCTCCGCCGGCCGCTACAAAGCCCAGCTGCACCGCAAAGTTTGATCAAGGGCCGTACAAAGTTTGGTTTGATGTGTGACAAAGACAGAGCGTCTGGAATTACAGCTCTGACAGATTTGCAACTATGGAGAGAGTTAATGCTGAATCAACTTTCACTGGGGCTTTCACATCACTTCAAAAATCTGTTTTAGGAATTCAAAACGGCAGAAATGTAGTTTGGATCAAATGGACAAGGCTTATATGAGTAAACCTGATCCTTAACCCTTTAAACCTGACAAATCTGATCCAAATCAGATAGCAAGTGTCCAAGTTATGGCTGAGACAGACAGACAGACACTATCTATATATTAACAGATAGAAAGGAATATATATATGTACATTGATAGCAGTGTTAGATCATGTTGTGTAAGCTGAGCTGCTGTAGCGTGTGTCAGTAATGATTGTAATCGCAGGTGTAATGTGGGCACCAGCTGAATGCCAGTCTAGATTGATTTTATAATTTTGCATTCATTAACAACAGGAGCTTCAATTAGGAGGCACAGAGCAGTCACATCATCCCGTTCACATTAACCAACACCATGATGTCAAGTGTGAAATAGGAAAAAACCAAAGACACTTTGAAAAGAGCAAATCATTAACCGAAATTAAATGTAAATCCTACTACACATTCCCATGGGAACCCTGCTGTAATGATGTCCGGCGAAGCTTAACAAGCAGCGCGCAGAGGTAAATTCACCATTTGCTGAACAAATAGTGGGCCTCTAATGTGGCCGTGCCCTGGTGTGACAGCTACGTTTCAGAGGTCAGGAACTGCGGATGGAGCGGCGAGAATCTATCTGGGCTTATATGCAAATTGTCAATTAAAGCGAGAGCGCAGGCAGGTTACCCAGTGGTCTGAATGGATAACAAAGATCAACTGCCTGCCTTTAATGATGAGCGCTCACGTCTCCTCAGCGTACATGCACAGCCCGGGGCACGAGGTGGCGGGATGCGAGCGATGGAAATGGCTTCATGTTAAATGATCAGCTGAGATGGACACAAGTGATTACTCCTGGTATGGTTGACGACAAAAGGATCGACAGGATACAGCGAAGACTTTAGAGAGGGCGGAGGTTCTGAATATAAATGACAATCAAAGCACTAAGAAGGTATGATTTCAGGCATAAACATGTAGATATTATGGTAAATCTTTGAGAAATGTAAAACTAAAAAACCAAAAAAAACTAAAAACAATGAGTCATACTGAAGAAAACACCCTGAAGGTCTTGTTATGGCCTCTCAAAAACGGGATCAGATGTTTTTCCATGTTAAAAATAGACCCCTTCATCGTTACACGTCTAACTTCACGTTTTGGCACCAGCCTACCTTTGGGTTGCTATAGAAACCTCAGGTTCATACCACCACTTTTGGCTTCCGACGCCAGATGAGACTTTGAGAAAGAAATCAAATGACTGACTTTACGTAAGTGTCATGTTTTTTAGGGAGGATCGCTGCAGTGTGTGTGTGAGTGTGTGTGCGAGTGTGTGTGTGTGTGTGTGTTTAGAGTCGGGCGTGATCGGCAGTCAGGTCACGTCGAGACTCGGTGATAGTGAGAAGCAAAAACTTAAAACGGACTTTAACAGGAGAAGAACTGGACAAAGGGGAGGGATGACATAAGAGGCTGCCTGGTGAAGCTGAGCAGACGTATGAATTAAACATGGGAAATATGCAGCAACCACCACGACAAAGAACACGCCTGCCTACAAAGTGGTTTGCGCTCCCAGGATCAAAGTAATGCCAACATAACGCCACAGGCACCATGAGATGAAAAATGGAAGAAGATTCAAATGGGCTGGGCCTATATGAATGGGCTTTTGATTTTTAGAAATGACAGCTCAGAAGTGTGAGGCCAAAACATATAAGTGGTTCCTACAGCGCCACCATCAGGCATGAATGGATTCCTCCCTCTATCACGTTCTGACCTGCCCACCAAGTATCACTGAGATCCGTCTATACAAAAATACAACATATATATGCTGTGTAAAAGAATAAGTATGCAGTTAAAATGGCGCCACAATCTGAAGAAGAAGAAGACAGAGGATGGTGGTGTAACCGTGATCCCCCCCCCCCCCCCGAGCCTGAGCGTGCATGTAATCCTGTGGTTGATGAGTCTTTAGGGGGGGAAGAGACAGCTGTGTGTGTCCGGCAGAAATGAGGATCTGTGGCCAATGGGAAACAAATGAGCAGCAGGCATGATTTATTGTTTGCGAGCTGGAGAACCTCAACTCATTATTCGACACAGACTGCAACTTTGAAGAGGATTGAGGATATTTCTCATATTAAATGGTGACTAGTATCAGCTGAGGCCTGACCGAGCAAAGCGGCTGCACACACTGAATGATCACTACGAAAGAGGAAATTTACCAAAGTCCACTATTTTATTTTCACGTAGGAGTATATTGATGAAAACAGGTCAAGCTATGTGTGTGTGTGTGTGTGTGTGTGTGTGATGGACGACTTCTTCACAAAGCTGAGCTCTAGCCTCTCACTAAATTGGCTGCTTTGCAAATTGGATTTTTTTTGTGTCTGTGTGTGTGTGTGTGATTCATTTGTGTCACCTGCAATAACCAGCAAACACATAACAACACTGGACCAAAAGGTAGAATTAACACGGTGTCAGATGAAACGTTTTCCTGGTGACTCACCTGCGAGGTAGGGGGTCGGGCGCGTGTGTGAGAGGGCTGCCGGCGGCGGCGGGCGGCGGCTCCCTCCGGCTCCTCAGCGACTGGCTCCTCTGCACCTGCCTCAGCACGCTACTCTTCAGGTCCAGCAGTGTTGTCATGTTGTCTCACTGCCGGTAAACACACACAAACGCACATATTGTCAACCCCACGTTTGATATCTTTGAACCCGACTTGTCCAGATTTCCCATTGGAGTCAGGGATGCGGAGACCTTTTGTATTTTCAGCTTGTTGTTAAAGCTGGTTATTCCTACAGGCCGAGCCGCTGTGGCTCTGCTCTAATCAGCTGCATAATCACCGCCCTCACTCTTTTAACATAATTATACTCTTTTCTGGCTGAGGTGTGTTCTATTTCTGTCTGCATGGACCTGGCCGATGCCGCCGGGTGTGTAATTTGTCTTCCACCTTTTAGTTCGGTCAGTACAGACTTAATCAACCTTTGTTTAGGGACCACTCTTTGGACAAAGTATGCAAATGGTGAAGCTCCACGGAGACGGGAAGGTGGAGGCTGCGGCTGACATGCTTTGCTCAAAGGCAGGTCAATTCAAGTCAAGGCTTGATCTTGCTCAAAAGCCAGTTCTGAGTATTACATTGATTCTAAAATAGCCTCATTCTCCCTATGTGATGTCAACTGGAGAACAGCTTGTGCTTCAATCGATGAAATTATGTTCTTTGATTTAAGAACGAATGACGTCTGGGTGAATGTTTGTCTGTCCACTGAATGAGGGGACAGATCAGACGTTACAATCATAGCCTGACCACTGAAGGATAAATCATATAAGCATTGGTCTATTTTCATATTTTGCATGTAGGGAAAATTAATTATCAAACTGTACCTTGCAATTATAATTTATAAACAATTTCAACCTGGAACAATGAATTAAAAGTTGATTTAGGATTAATTAGAATTCTGGGCAAAAAAAACTGAATCAGACTTTACATCTACATGTATTTTCAAAAAGCTAATATTGGAAATAATCCTTCCAATTTCAAGAATCTTAATATGTAGAAGCTTTTGTACACTATAATGAGGTTTTTTGTGTAATTGTAGCCGAGTAGTTGCAGAGAGATGTGCTGTATGTTTGGCTTATCTGAACAGTCACCAATGGATTTAGAAAAATGAGATGATTTGGCAAACTTAAGGCAACTGGTATTGTGTTGCTAAGCGATTGTAGCTGTGTGGGTCTTCCTCAAAGCCACGACGGTGAACTCTCATTCTGCCTTCACGGTGACTTTAGACTCTCACTGAACAGCAGGACCTCATACAATCCCTCTGCACCTCAGAGGAAAACACACCAGGATCAACTCCAATCCTGTCCAAACTGGTTTTTGATGAAAGTCTGCATTTACTCCAGTAGCTTTGCAGTGGAAGAATCTACACTTCTGTTACGCTGAACCAGACTCTGTATCCTGCCAACACGTTCCATAACAATCCATGTAATCTTCTGTTTCGCAGCACAATGGCCCTTTGTTGTAAACCGTCTGATCTTCAGTATCTCCAGTATATCTACACGTTATTGGGAGTTAATCCTTCCAATCTTCTGGGAAGCTTCTGTGTCTATAAATACCTGCGGCTCAATATTGAATTTGGTCATGGAATCCTCACAGGACAACCCGAGGCAATAATTGTGGACTATAGTTTTACAGATGGATATGAAATAAGACACACAGACACAAAAAACCACAGCAAACGTTCCACTTTTCCCTTTTTCATTCTGAGCAACGACGGCAAGGAAAGCAGGGAGGAAAAACACCCCAAGCCTGATTGTGAGTTCATTAATTGCATAAATGTCAGTAGTGACGCCACTTCTCAGTGTGTGGCAATCTCACACATCTGCCTAGCAACCGAAGCGGAGAGTGAAAGTTGATTTCAAACGGAAGGATAAGCTTCCATTCGCTTCACTCGTCCACTTAACTCCATTTTAAGCGAAACGGCTCCATTAGAACAGAGGAGAATTATTGATCTGGCGCTGGCGGCAAAGACACAGAAGAGGAAGGAGAGCAAACACTTCACATAACATTTAAAAAGAAAACAAAATGAAGAATGACAAGGACACAAGAGAAACGGTTTGACTGAAAGAGAAGTTGTTGCAGGAGACAGTCAGACAGACGGCCTGAGGGAGGGACAGACACACGCTCTTTTCAGTAGCTGACAGCTGATGTCTGTCTTTTGTTGCGTGTCTGAAACGGAGAATGAGCGGAGGGATCAGACGCTTTTTTTTGGATTTTGCAGACAGCAAAAACACACAGACCAGTCACTGTTATATGTTGTTGTTAAATCAATTAGCATGGCGTGACTTTGTTTGTTCTACGTCTGAATAAGCCCGAATTCAGGGCGAGAATTTAATCGTGACTGAACAAAAAGGACATTACGCAATCGATCCAGGAGGCCAACGTGTGCTCTCCACTTAAAGTGTCCACACTTAAGAGATGAGCCTGAAGTGTGGACACTCTCTCTCTTTGGCAGATGCCATCCATTTGACTCATTTCCATTGCACAGGCTCTTCTTGCACGTTTTCTTTCTGCATCATAGTTTTGATTATTTTTGTGGATTTATGAATATGCAAATTTGGACCCACCTACCAGCACCAATGGACCGGTTAGACTCACAACATTTAACACATATACGTCAAGCCGATTCCATTGTTGTCTCGTGTCTGCACAGTCTGAACCGTGACTGGCGTCCACTGATCCGTGATGTCACATCTGTGCAACATCAACAGGACAGAGAGAGTCTCCCTCCTTGGGCCAGAGGAGGGAGAGTGGAAATAATAAATCCTGCACACGCCTCAGTCTGTGCAGTGAAAGACAAACAGCCGGGACAAACACATTTTTGACTGGAAGTTGTCTCCGTGGCGTGTTTGGCTGCTGTGAACGGGACAAATGATTTTCCAACCTGAAAATATGGTGTCAGGAGCAAAATGCCTCCGTCGTATCCAATACCTGTAGAATGGCGGGCAGACACTGACAGCTAACAGGCGTCTCAGAGCAGCTGTCTCCCAGGTGAACTCATTTCAATTACATGAGTGGATTTCTCCCAACTAGATTTCACTCTGTCTCACTCGTCAACCCGCGGTGACAAAACGGGCCGACGTGCCAGTGTTGGCGGGGGGGCAGGGAGAGTGTGCGCGCACGCGTGTATGTGTGTGAGGAGGGGGGTCGGCTGCCAAGGAAACACTGTCAAAGCCAAGTCAATGCCTTTCTCTCTACACTGGCGCTGAAGTCGTGCCAGGGAAACACTTGCTCACCAGTGTCTCTCTCCTGTGAGAGCCAATGAGCCCGGCAGCCAATGAGCCCAGCAGCCAAAGGCGCTGTGCTGTTAGGGATGGAGTGTCTCTATGGTAACGGCAGAGGAAAAGGAGCTGGTAAATACAGGTAAAGAGAATTCTATAGAGGCTGAGAAAACGACCCTAGATGATACAATATCAAACTTAAACACCTTCCTGCTGGCTGGAGAGCCTCACATAATACACAGTATGTACAGTACGCTCACGTGTCACATGTCCATTATCATCAATCCCAGGTTGTCTTGGATACCTTCGTCCTCCAGCACAGTGGGAAGCCAGAGCTATAAGACAATCTGAGGTTAAGCTGCAGGTGCTGCTGGTGTCCATCACTGTAAGGGTTGCCTGACAAATGAAATCAACCAGTGTTTCTCAGGTTGCTTCAAATGTAACTATGAAATGAAAGAGAAATGAGGATGAGATTCTGTAGTGAATCAATAAGGCGATTAGACTCACAGCGCCTTCTGAGACAGACGGCCATTAGTCATTGTGCGGTTTTCAATAGGGAACCTTTCCAATGAGTCCTTTACTGGTGATCACTGCTCGGATTGTCTCCTTGAGTGCGAGTGTGAGTGTTGGGAGCGTTTGAATGGGTGAAGGAAGGACACGGGAAGAGCCAGAGAGTGGGAGGGTGACTGTGAGACAAAGAAATGTAGAATATGGTAAACAGCATAATTATGCTTGTGCGCTTGTTTCATCACATTACTCCAGAGTCTGTGGAATGAAAAGGGAAACATTAACTACCTTCTTAATTATCCTATTCATGATTGCGTTGCAGTTTCAAGCCACGCTTTCCCCTCTGTACTCTTCAAGACTCCATGTAATCACTCAAAGGGTCCATAAGATTATTCTCGTCACCTTAAAGAATACAAACTGTCGATTTTTTCAGACCTGCTTCAAACTGGATCAAGAGAAAAAAAAGACTGGCCATCAGTGTTATCATGTCACCAGCGCTCAGGGACACTGAAATGGATTCTGTGTCAAACCCCTTCAGAAGCTTTCTAGAGGACAGTGAAAGCATCTTCATGATCTATATGCACCTGTAGATAACAGATAATCCAGCAGGAGCTCCACTGCAGCTCAAATACCAACGTTGTCAACACGTATGACAGCCACTTAAACTCGGGGATCGATTGCCGTAGAAAAATCCTGAGAATTGATTTCAAAACATACAGCCCTTGAGTGTAACACAGCAGAGGGACTTTATCACTGCGGCCAGGCGGTAGAAAATCACACATAACATAACACACAGCCTTAGTAACCCCCGAAAACCCTCACTCCAGCAGTACCACAGCTGTCAAAAGCAGAAGCGAGTGAGTCTTTATGCTGTGACAATGCTGCCACCCGCCCCCATAGTTTACACATAATAAAAAGAAACATCAACCGGCGTGTATAAGACGTCTTGCTACCATATAAGTGAGGCTCTGAAGTCACACAACTATTATTAACAGCTTACTTCTGAATGGAGCAAATCATGACAACATCTGTTTGTTACCATGAACTTTTTCAGAATCTTAACACCTAACAAAAGGAAAACTATGACAGCTTCAGTTCTGCTTTTATACACAGATTTTCTTATAATGACCACTGATCTGCTGCATAATTGATCAGCACTAATGACTCATAATGGGGCAAATTACTGCAAAGCACAATCATCTGCATGAGACCTTCATTTAAGAACGGAAATGACAACATAATTTCAACCATGAAGCAGTCTGG
The DNA here is from genome assembly GCF_046128005.1 of Genypterus blacodes. Classification (NCBI taxonomy): domain Eukaryota; kingdom Metazoa; phylum Chordata; class Actinopteri; order Ophidiiformes; family Ophidiidae; genus Genypterus; species Genypterus blacodes. The sequence goes on from NW_027466841.1 coordinate 38,154, forward strand.
ACTCCATCATTTCCATATCAGGGCAAATACCATTCCAGGAAATTGGAACATGGTGGTAAATCAAGCACAGTATGGGATTGAGACGCATGTTGCTGTCACTTGGGGGAAACACATTTTGCTGAGATATCGGAACTCTCCGATACACAAAAGGGATTTCACAAAAGGCGATCCTTGTCAGCTGAATCAAGGGTTCAAATCCACATTTAGTACTGAACAGAACTTGGATCCAAAGTTAACCAAGGTTCCATGACACCAGCATATGAATGTTTCAACTTGATGCTTCTGTGTGTGTGTGTGTGTGTGTGTGTGTGTGTGTGTGTGCGTGTGTGTGTGTGTGCGTGTGTCTGATGGGTGTGGGGCATTTCTAGCCGCGCAACGGGCTACATAATTGAAGAGGCTTTAAAAATAGAAAATGTGATACATTAATTGGAGAGGTAAGGTCATACATACTAACCAGCCCGGCAGACCACAGCTTTGCATTAGGCTTCCTTGGCTCACTAATTATGAAAAATGGATTTTCAAAATGTGTGTGAGCCTTGGCTGCATAGATCTGACACCTTACACAACTTAACCCCTGGATCATGGCTCCACTATAATGTCTGTATGATGAAAGACAAGGAACTTTGGCACTTGTGGTATATAATATATACCATAAATCAGCGGGATACGTTTATACCCTGGTAGCTGAGTTACCAGGGTGTATACACTGATATTACAAATGCATTTCGATAACTTTAGCAACGTTTAAATATCTCCATTCAAATTATTTTCAACTATTACGAATTCAGATCAACAGGTGCCAATTAACTTACCACCTAAATAATAACATCGGTGATCGGTACAGTTATTGAACACGTCCTCATCGATTGCTCACAGGCTAACGAGGTGATTTAGCATGGTGTGAATGTGGATGATGAAGATGAGGATGATGGTGGTGATCCTTACCTGTGTGCCCTGACAGTTTCCCAGTGTGGAGATGTTTATGTTGCTGCGTGTCTCGGAGTTGCTTCGCTTGCTTGCTTTCTGGCCGCACGCTGCTGCCTGCCGACCGGAACTTTTGCCAAAACAACGTTTAGGTCTTTTTCTTGTGACAGGCGACAGACAAAAGCTCATTTTATTCCTTGGAAATGCTCTCGGTGCTCACGCTTCACCGAGGCGCGGCCAAATATGGGCATAGGGAAGTGCTGCGCTACTTTACTGCCCTCCAATACTGTCGGAAATATCGTAAGCGAAAGAGGGCGACCGCACAACGACCCAATCAAGCGGCACGAAGCAAAAGGGGGAATTTAAAGATCAAACTAAATTTCTGACTAATAGAACACCACTAGAAGCCCACACCACACCACATGCAGCAGTAGATATTCTTACTGTGCGGTACATTTTAATATCTTGATATTATGCACATCCTGTAATATGTCCTACTTCCATGTTATAATGAAATGAAAACAAATAACCCTGTCTGATCTGCAGTAAATCTAATTTGCTGGATTATCAGAAGATTTACTGATGCCACAAAATTAAGCATTTAAAAAAAGACAGCTAACTGGATTTGTAATTGAACAGGCAACTAATTCTGCATGATTTCAGCACAGATTATTCCTCCCCCCAGAGCACTTGGATAAAATGAACAGTAGGAATCCACTGAGTGCACTCGAAGGCATCATTTGACAGCTTCTGGCTGTTGCTGAGGGACGTCTGAGAGAAAAATCCACCCTGAGATGTAGAGAACAGGTTCACCGATCAGCCACAGTCAGCTACATGCACTTTGTTCATCTTAATCAACACTTCCAGTGTTTTAAGAACCTTTGTATCAAAACAGATCTTTGATAGTCTCTAAACGTGACAGTGGGCTATTCAGGAGACAAAAAAACTCAGGATTCAGCCCCAAAATATATGTGCACTATGTACAAGTTGTTGTTTTTAATTGCATATATGAAACTATGCATAATCAAATATAGTTGAACATATAAGAAGTAATTTAATAGTCACCAATGTATCAGCGTTCCAATAATATTGATGACTGAATATTGATGTTGAGAGTATTATACATCTCTCACACTTTCTTGGACATTTTGGAATAAAACCATGTTATTATATACTGTATATATTTCCCTTGACTATATTTCATATGTATTTAAAAGTAGTTGGGCTGGAGTGAATTGTTTTATACATTGTGGAGTGGGTTGGCTCGGCAGCTTAATAACCAGAGCCTTGTTTCCATAAGCAGCATGTGAAAATTTCACAGTTGCGTAAGACAAGGGGGGTTCACTTCCTGCTCCTCAGGGCATGCTTGTTAATAAGAGTGTATTTTTAAATGGATGCGGTATGTCATAATATGATCTCGCTGGAGCTCGTCAGTCTGATGCTAACACTGTGGTCACAGCTTCAAACCGTGACAGAATTGGAGCCACCGCAATATCATTTACATATGTGGATTTCATTTAGAAACTAGGCCGCGGGAAACCATCGCTGGTTTTGCTCCCAGATGAAGGTTCCCTAACATGCTTTCACTAATATTTTCATATGATCTATTACCACACAGTATTGTATTCAACCGCGAAACTTAACTGAATTTTTCAAAACTCTCATATTGATTGATGGAGAGGTGCTTTACCCCATTTCAAATATTACTTCCTTACAAATCAATGTATAGTGAATCAAACAGGGTCTTAGGTGTATATATTGTTACCGCAGAAAGGAAATAACATTTGTCTTGCTTGCTTCCTTGTATCCACCATTCTAAATTATATGAGAACAATTATTTCATACCTCGGCGTGTTGTGTCACTCTGTTCTATGTAAGCCCTTTGCTGAAGCAAAATCAGTACAAAGTCTTATGCTTTATGCAAATCAGCGAGGTGAGCAGAGGAACTCCAGTGCTTGTTTTCTATGACACATCAAGGCATTTTCTCACCTTTGTGTTTTCACATCAGGGCACATGAACAGAGGGGCTATGTGCACATATGCTTTAAATAGGCACAGGAACATTAATTATATGCTTGAAGGGGAGGGGGTCCTCAGTAGAGTGTACAAATGGTTTTACACATTCTAACAGCGGCAAGTCAGTCACTTTTTCGTAGTATACAACTGACAATGTGGCGAGGGAACCCTTCATCAGCACCAGCAACAAAGCCAAAGCTTATCTGCATCCTGTGATTAGCGAGTGTCCCTTATCACTGTTTACCTATTATAATCTATGTAAGAAGCCAATCAGAAGCTTTCATTACGTCCTGTGGAACTATTTCTCATTCTCATCCAATTTAAAGTCATCTGTGTTGTGAAAATACTGCTTTGTAGTGCAGGATCTCAGATTGCTTGTTGCTATTTTGACCCTTCATTATATCCACATGGATGTCGAAACAATACCGACACTTGAAGAGAACAATGGCTGTTGTTCATGTGGTGCCTTTTGTTTTCCAGCTCAAAGCCGCCAATAATACTTGGACCCAAGGTGAATCACAACACATGATTGGCAATGGTTAAGTGCCGCAGCTGTTTATTTGGTGTTTCTGCCCAGAGAAAATAAAATAAAATATGAAGGAGGTATTTTTAATGGGGTGCATAGGATTGATTGGACTTCTGAGCTGTGAATGATGTTTGAATAATATTACATTACATTACATTATGGTCATTTAGCAGACACTTTTATCCAAAGCGACTTACAATAAGTGCGTTCAACAAAGGTAGATATGCAACAGGTTGTCACGACTTTCTATTTATTCACTGTAAACTGACATCTTTGTTTATTTGTTTCATTTTTGAATCATTTTAGAAGCACGGCAGAGATGAACAGACGGTTTTCCTCTGTTCTGAGATAAGACACCGTGTGACCCTTTGCCTTGTTTCCATGGACACGTCATTAGAGAACTTCCCCAGCTGGATTTAACTGCCTGAAATGTCGGTGGCGAATAGCAAATAGAGAGTTTAGTTTGTCAGGACAAAGAAAAAACGTTTGTGGAATATCCATACATTTAAACAACAAAGCAAGGGTGCTTCCGCTGTGTGATATAACAATATTGGAATGATATATTGTAATAATGTGCTACTGCTATCCATGCTCATTTCTTTGCATTTCTGATTATATTCTATCATTTACAAGGGATTTATTTGAAAGGAAATAAAGTATTTCTTTGATTCATTCAAATTTCTGAGATATTCTATGCACTAATTATTGAAATGTCCTTTGAATGATTCAGGAAGTATAGACCTGATTTGAAGGACAGAAGGTGGATTAGATATTAATTGTTTTGCTTATTGCTGCAATTTTTCCAGGTGGAACTCAATGATGTCCATGTTGCTCTCATGTATGAGGTCCTGTGTGATTCTGTCTGCAAACCATTTGTGATTACATGCGAGCATCCTTGATTTCAAGCATTCCTTGATTTTTTGTAATTTTGCCCTTGTGTGGACAGCTCTGATTGCATGATTTTGCAGTTTGCAGATTGTTATTTTGTGTCATTTTCTACGTTATTGTAGCCTTACAAAGCCTTTTCATTTAACAGTTCAATCAGTTCCTACGGCTCTGTTTAGAGGGAGTCAAGAGCCACACCACTGATCACCACTGAGGCAACACTCAGAGGTGTCACAGACCTTATAGGTTGCCTCACACCTAATGAGAACTGATTCACCAAGAGATGACTGAACATGCCCTCATCATTGAATCAGGGCAGGAATATCATTCAATATCTCCTGTCTAACAGAAGCAGGAGGTAAGAGAGCACTACCCCTTGTGAACAGGTCAGCGAGTCTATCTGACTAGTAATCTGGATGCATTTTGTCCACAAAATGACAATGTGTCCTTTTTTATTTCGTCCACAAAACAGGGTTCTGTTGGAAATGACACTTGGACAAAATGCACCGGGTTGTCACTTGTTTTTGTCATGAAAATGTACATTTTGTGGCACAGAAGTTTCATATATGGAATCCCCTGTGCTACCCAGATAAGTAAGACATTCTGCTGATTATATCATTTAGCTGTATCAGTACTCTTCAGAAAGAAGGGATTGATGAGGGCAGTAACATTATCAGCTGGGTCAGCTGTGTGACTCTCAGCACTGGAAACAGATGAGGCTGAGGAAAGGAATACCTTTTTGGCAAGGCCATGAATGCCAAAGTCACCTCACAATAGAGGCCATTAGAGGGTTTAGTGTTTGTGAAGTAGAATCTCGATGGTTTATCTTGTTATAGATTCATAGCAACATGGAGGGGAATTCCATCTAACAGAAAACTTGGTTAATGGTAAATAATGTAAAGTCATGCTGCCCTCTACAGCAAATCAGTGTTTACTACAGTACATATATGCACAGCAAATCTGCATCTTAAACTCTGCATGGTCTTTCTTACATTTCAGATATGCTCAAATGTTTCTCTGTAGCACTGCACAAACACAGTAACAGAAATCAACTTGTTCAGTGTGTGATTGTAACATTTTGTCCACCATTTTCCAAATAAATAAGGGCAAACAGTACCAGTGGTTGACTTAATGCTAATTAAAGGTCAGACAGTCTTAGTGAGTTGATATAATTTAAGTAACAGCTTTCTAATAATATCTCATAACAGTAATTTAGTGTGGCAGCATCCCTCAGCAAACGAAAATTGAGTCACTAATAGTATTAATGATGGAGAATTCAGTATATTTTCACTATTAATTAGCAAAAACATAAAGCTCTTTTCAGTAATTACATATGCCAGACTGATTTAGCCGACAGCTGTACAAGCGACAGAACAACCTGTTTCTTCCTTTGTGATTGCAAATTGGATTCTGGGAAACTAGGCCAGGTCAGACTACAACTACTGAGACCCATTCTGTTCAGAGAGGAGCTGCACAAAGCTCTCAAATGTTCTCAAATGTTCTCTCAGTAGCTGAAGAGCTGACAGCAGAAAATGACTGATGGGACAAATGTATAGCACTCCAGTGGCTGACAGGGTCATATTTACATTGACATAAATGTGATATATGTGTATAGTTAGTGGCATAACCTATGAGTAATGTTCTTTATCACACTCTATTGAGAAATACACGACTGAAACTTGAGATTGTTTGACTTCTGACACTCTGTGGGATAAAATTGGTTCATCAAAGAATATCCTCATCGTGACTCACTTCATTGTATTTACTCGTCTCAAAGTAATACTGTATTTCCTCTGGAAGATTCAGAAATTGTGAGACTAGAAAAAATGTGACTATGGCATCGTGGCGAGGGATAGGAAGGTTGCTTGTTCGATTCCGGGCTCCCTAGGGTACTTGTACATATGTTTTTGATCAATTAAATTCCCCTACCTGCTCACGGTGTGCAGGTTGGCGCTTTGCATTGTATGTCTGTGCCATCAGTTTACGCATGGGTGAATGTCAGCTCATTGCAAAGCGCTTAGGATAAGAACGCAGAAGTACAATGAATGTATATATACTGTATGTGCAGGCCAAAAAAATCTGGCCTTCAATATAAAAGCTCTAAACCTGACAACACAAGTGTTGGTACAAGATCTACTTTACGTTTCCTTTATCAAAAAATTCATTATTCTGATTAGTTGTTAAATAAAAAATTGGTGTGAAAAGCAAGTGTGTCAGATATGGACTATAACCAACATCGCAATTTAACATTTATAGATTTAAAGAGGAATATTTCCTTTGCTGTAATAGAAACACAATTTGACGCGAATTTCTACCTCTACCGTTGCCCCTTGACTGTATCAGACTTGTACTTCCTTTATTTTGAAATGCATTAACAGGAAGTCAGAGCGACTGTGCTATTTGGTAGCCTAGCCAGAAATCTTGTCTCCAAATATGTGACACACGTCTAAGTAAATGTCGGAGGAACTCGCCACTTTGTTTACTCGCGGCTTTCTCCACCATGTCGGGTTGTTATTCTCTGTATGTGTTGGATACCTCTGCCGAAAAGCACTTTCGCTTTTCCCCCGGCGCTTGTTGTTATTGTAGCTCTTGCGTTAGCCGCGTTAGGCTAACACCGCCGCTCTCAGTGTAGCCGATGTTAATTCATTGCTGCGGGCAGTACAGCGTAATAACGAGGTAACTTTGGTGGAAGATAACAAGCATCTGACACGACAAGAACCGACCTAACTAGTGCCGATGTGGAGTTTCTGGATTGTTGGCCGTGAACGGTATTTAAGGTGAGGTTTGTTGTTAATGTCGGCGATGTGAAAGTAAACATCTGCTAGTTAGCTACACGTTTTTGCATCCGATTTAAAAACGATGCTTTGGGATAAGGTGAGCTAACATGCTGCCGCGGTGTACTGTGCATGTTTTGAGATGGAGCAGCACAATCCGACCCGCTGAGATGACTCTCGCTCCTGTGTGATTGAACACCTTCGGAAGGGCAACCATGTCTTGTAAAGCGGCCACCAAGGACAAGAAGTCGAGCTTCAGCAAGAAGCTCTTCAGGCGAGGCTCTGTCCGGTCTGTGGGCAGTTTCATGAGCAGAGTGCTGAGGACTCTGACAGCGTTATCCCACTTTGGATCTGAAGTGCAAGCAGAGGATGACAAAGATGACGGGGGCTTCACCACATACAAGACGGGGAGCAAAGATAAACCCATAGATGATGGCGACCTCGGGAGCCTCTTGTCTGGTGACAGAGTTCCTGGAGTTTCTGGTCTCAAGAACCACGGAAACACCTGCTTCATGAATGCTGTCCTGCAGTGCTTAAGCAACACGGAGCTCTTTGCTGAGTATCTTGTCTTGGAACATTATAAAGGCGAGGAGACGGATGAGGACAAGCCAAAAACCAATGGAGTGCTCCTGCAGAAGAAGGGCCCTCTGGCCAAAGGAGAGGTGACAGAGCAGCTGTCTGGACTTGTTCGGGCTCTGTGGACGTTTGAGTACACACCTCAACACAGCAGGGAGTTCAAAGTAAGTATGCCATGAATAATGTAAACAAGGAGTGGTAAGTAGAGCAGGGATACATAATATGATTGGAATCAATACTATTAATCATCATCAACAATTACTTAATTTGACTGCACTTGCCAACTTCAGATCAATCAAGCAATAAAACAACACAAACAATTACTAAAATGTGCGAGTGCCTGTTTAGGGTGCTCTATTTTGAATCTGTAAGATGTATGATGTCATTTCTTAGATCAGTTCTGCAGTTGATAAAAGGCTTTTTAAATATTTCTTTTGAGTGATAATACTGTAATAATAACAAGATCGGCTGTGTGTAAGGTTTCCGCCCTGCTCTTTGGTTACAGAATGCCGTGTCAAAAAATGCCACACAGTTTAAAGGGAATGCTCAGCACGATGCTCAAGAGTTCCTGCTGTGGCTGCTGGACCGAGTACACGAGGACCTCAACACGGTCAACCCCAACTGCAGGCCTGCAATTAAGGTGGATATGGAATATTGCTTGTGCTTTATTATGGACATAGTCTGGTGTTTTATCGGCTTGATCGTTGCTGTCCAATGGTACAGATTGTTGTTATACAGTTTCTTACCAAAATGTTTTAAATCCTAGTACTTAAAGCCACGGGTTGTACATCAGCCTCCTTATTATGTAGATGTTCATTATGTCCTGAGGCCCTGCTTTACTGATTACGCTAAAGCTTCTTTAGTGCAGTTTGAATTGGCTTTCCTCTGCTTCTACCCCATGATATCTGTGCAATACTTCCCCTGCTGAGTAACCCATACCACCACGTTTCACATAAATCCTCCCTGTCCCTTTTAAAAGGCATAAAGTCTCATGAGATGTCACCCAGCTCTGAAATTTTAATTGGCTGGATGACCTTTGTATGGAAAGTGGAGGTTAAGTCGACATGACAAGTGTCTGACATTAATTCTTCACCACTTTAATCCCTTTGACTTGGTGTGTAATAGTGGAGGATAAGATGGCTGCATGACTTTCACAGTATGGCTCCTATTAGATCCAGATTGCTTATGACTTATCAAACCGTTATGTTTTTGTTTAGCCACCAATCGAAGAAGACAACCAAAGTGACGAGGGGCCTTCACCTCCCCTCTCCGCTGGATCGTTCGTCCAAGAACTGTTTCAGGCTCAGTACAGGTATGCTTAATGTTTCCTATACGATCTGTGCTCTGCCATATGGTGTTACTCCTACCGTTGTAAGGATTCATTCTGTTTCCACCAGGTCTTCCCTCACCTGCCCACATTGTCAAAAGCAAAGCAATACGTTTGATCCCTTCCTCTGCATCTCCTTACCCATACCGCTACCGCATACACGGTGAGTGAGAAGTGCAATGAACAATGCTGGCTTTACAGGTTTTTACATGTTCTAAACGGATACTGCTTTGATTTAGCTTTTCCAAAATACTGAGGAATGTTAGAAATTAAAATGTTATCATGTGGGGGTTTTCAAGTGGTGGTTTGTAAAATAGGATGTTCCGATAGATTAGGGTTTCATCTGTCTTTGCCTTAAGGTTGCCACATTTCCAAGATGTCATCTTCAAATTTTTGTATTTCCACTTAGACCTCAAACTGACTCATATACTGTATAACTCATTTTGTACTGGGGTTCCATTCTTCTCTAGGCCCCTGTACGTGACAGTGGTGTACCAGGGGAAGTACTCTCACTGCATGAGGATAGGAGTTGCCGTTCCCATCAACAGCACCGTCTATCGCCTCAGAGATGCCGTGTCACGTGAGACCAAGATCCCGATAGACCAGGTGCTATTTCTGTCCCTTATCAGCTTGGGGTCTGTAACAATGCAGGCTGTGTTACAGACGCACACTGTTAGCTCAACATCTCTGCAGTCAAAACTACACGTCAACACTCGTAAACTCAATATGTAATCAGAGAGAATGAAGGATCCCAATGATGGACTGCTAATGTCGATGATATTGGTAACACTAAACTAAGACCAATGCATTTGATTACTTATTTGCTATCTAGCGTGCAGTGAAAAGTTATCATGTGAGCGATGTTTGCCGCTTGGGTTACAGCAACTTGACCTGTGATGTGCCCTTGTCAAGTACTGGAGCACAATGCTTTGAAGTCTTGACAGAGATAAGAGAGGCTGTGGCAAATTGTGTAAATCTTGCAGAGAGTTGCATAGACCTCACTGATTTCACTCTGGGTCTTTTCACAAGCCTGAAACTGGGCTGTAAACATGGTCTCCTAAAATACTAATACTAAGTGCCCGTCACAGGTTCTATGAGTTTTGTTCCATGAAGTGAATATGCTGAATGTTCCCACAAAGGCTTCAGTTATAAATGTATTGCGTCTGTTCAGGACTAACCACATACATCAGTCTGCTACGCCGCTAAATGCTACAGTCGCCAAGAGTCTAATTATTTGCTGCTGTGATGGAGAAGATTTTCCGAAAAATTTTGAATAGTTTTGCCAGAGCAATTGGGTTGGGAAGGGGGAAGGTTGCACTGTAGTTAAAGAATTGATTTGAAAACTGCAACACAGCACCCGATTCAGCTTCTAACTAACGATTGCAGATCAATGCTTGTTTCAGTATAGTATCCAATCTCTAGAAATACCGATCATTGGACTGTGACAGTAAATATAAACACCTTTTTCCAGTTTGTTCTGACCGAAATGTACTACGACGGCTTTCATCGCTCCTTTTGCGACGATGACGACGACCTCGACATCATTCAGGAGAGCGATTCCATCTTCGCCTTTGAGACACCGGAGACTTTTAAGCTGGAAAACATACGCACCAAACGAGGTAACTTGCTGTTTTTATGTGTTTTGTTCGAAGCGTCTGCTTTTCTCACGATTCCTCGGATTGCCGCGGTGGGAGCTACCGTGACGCTTCCATCCGTCTCTCTCCCTGTCCTTCAGGAAGTCTTCTGGCAAACCTGAATCATAACAACTTGAAATACGGAACGGAAATCAGCAGGACTCCATCTTTCATGCAGGGAGCCATGACCCCTGTAACCGCATCGCCTAATAAAAACCTGGGACCTGAAAAAGTGATCCTTTTAGTCTGTAACAGAGCTTGTACAGGCCACCAAGGGAAAAGGTACGGTGCCGTTATCTCCCCTATCTGCTTCTTTCTCCGGTTACTCCCATCGATTGAACGTAGACGACGCAACCTACAGTAGTTTGTTTTGGGGGTATTTCTGTGTTTCTAATCGTGGATAAAGGATAACATCTAACAGGCTGAGGAACATTCTGGGTTTCAGGTTCGGCCTTCCGTTCGTTCTGTACTTGGAGCGCACTGTGACCTGGGACACGCTACAGAAAGAGATCCTGGAGAAGATGCGTCACCTTCTGAGGCCGGGCGTCTACATTCAGGTAGGAAGAGGAACACAGCTGAGATGCAAAATAACTCTCTCAATCTTTGTGGCTGGTTCTCGTCTCACAGCTGAACTTTCCGGCGTCTCTTGTCCATAGGTGGGTCCATTCAGTCTGCGAGTGGTTGGAGTCGTTGGAATCACTTACCTTCTTCCTCAAGATGAACGGCCGCTGTGTCACCCAACTGTGGACAGGTCAGTTCTCCCTGTCTTTTGTATTTATTTATCACTCTTTAATACCACACAGTTTAATCTTAATATCTGTGACAGGTGACAGTAAGTTAAGCTTGTATGTAAAGTTGGTCCAACTGCTCAATCCTTCATTGAGTGAGTAGTTTGGTCCTTTGGCCCTCTCTCTGCACCGATGTTTTTATCAGGTGCATGCAGGGTTAGATAACAAGTCGGAACATGATTGTAGCTGCCGGTTTAAATGCCGGTTTGGCACGTTTGCCTCGTAACCTGCAGTAGTTTCGTCAACAAGTTACGACATCGCTGCCCGATCAGAGTGCATAAATCAAAGCTGAAAAAACTAAATCACAACATAACAGTGATCAGTAGGTGTTAAGGGTGGGCACCATGATACCATATATATCTCATACTGTATTATTTAACACGTCCTCCTTTATGTTGTCTCCATGGTTAAATTGCATCGCTGCCCCCGCTTAAGCATCAGTGTGTATTTCCCAACCTTATTCTCTCCACTGCAGAGCATACAAGTCCTGTGGACAAGGTGGACCACCTCATGTGAAGATCGTGGTGGAATGGGACAAAGAGACCAAGGATTAGTGAGTGGAAAAACAACAACATTCACTTTACTCCTGGGAACATCTTTATCTTTATCTTCGCCGTCCTTTTTTTCTCCAGTTTTGTTTCTATTCATCCAACCGGTGTACCTGTTTTGCAGCTTGACGTAGCCGCTCATTGTGCTCGGCAGGCAACTACGTACTTGCCACCGGCATAAATAAAAACAACACACACTGCACCTTCAGATGTCAGTTAAGGACACAATTTTGCAGGGTGTCAGAATTTTGGAAAACCTGAAATTGAACAAAAGCCGTACAGTGTATCAGTAATGTTTCATTTACACGTTGTGACAGAGTTTTACATGAATGCATAGATACTATAAAGACTACATTTCACAACTACATCTTCTACACCTTAACCTTAAATGTACATGCATAATCTTGCTCAATACAGTAACATGTTTGCTTAGTTTAAAGTTGTTTTTCAAACCAAGCATGCAAAGGTTCTTGAGAAGTCTTGATAGTTCCTATGTGTGGGACTAACACACCCTTTTCCTAGTAAAGCGTGTCCTCATAAGTATAGTGCAGTATGTCTGTGAGTGTTTCTGCTATTATTCAGGAACACACTTTGGCAACCAGATACCTGCAAAGCCTGTGTGCCCGTGTGAATTTGCGTGCAAGTTTCGTTAACCGATCTGAGGTTGTCGGCAGTTTCAGTGCCGCTGCGGCCCTGGGGCGAGGTCCAACACTGTAAGGCACACTCACTAGTTCTCTAAACAAGAAAAAATATCGTGCTCCCCTTGTCCTCCCTGCAGCTTGTTTGGACACACCGAGGAGGAGTACATCCCAGACGCTGAGAGTGTGTATCTACACAGAGAACAACACCATCAGCCCCAAGCATGCACCCTCGCTCAGTGCTTCCAGCTCTACACTAAGGAGGAGCAGGTAACATGATTGCACGCGCGCACACACACACACACACACACACACACACACACACACACACACACACACACACACACACACACACACACACACACACACACACAAACATTAGAATGTATTAAGCCTAATTAGCGGCCGGTATATTTTGAAGATCAGATCGTATAGGCGTAGATTTGTCTCCTCCGCGTTGGTTTATTATTCTTTTGCCACATTTTAAAGAGCCTTTCAATTGCCTTGGTTTCACTGCGTATCGGGCTCCTACTGCTATGTTTGGAGGAACGTCTGAGCAGAGACCTACATATACATTGTGGTTGAGCTCGCCTGGTCCTGCTCTGTAGAAGAATGGAGAGGCGTGAGGAAAAGCCAGGGCCTCCTCCTGTTTAAGGCCATTTTTATAAGCGCTGTGGTCGGAGCTTGTCCTTGATGGCTGCTATGTGTATATGTGTATGTGTGTGTCTCTCTGTGTGTGTGTGTGTGTGTGTGTGTGTGTGTACGTCTGTGTGTTCCAGCTGGCCCCAGACGACGCCTGGCGCTGTCCCCACTGCAAGCAGCTGCAGCAAGGCCGCATTAAGCTCAGCCTGTGGACGCTGCCGGATGTACTCATACTGCATCTCAAAAGGTTCAGACAGGTAAACGTTTCTACTGTTTCAACCCATCATGTGCTTTTGCGGGAGTTGAACTCACTGTTGGCATTCTGCGCTTCCTGGGGTTCTTGAGAAATGGAGGTGAATACTGCAGGAATCTCGGTGCTCGTTTGCCTTCTTGTTTAAAGTCATTACAGGCCAGTGAAAGGAAGTGGCTGGCAAACCCCAGTCATCAACACACACCTCAGGGCCATTAGAGGAGGTTAGCAGTGCGTCAGAAAGCGGCCATTCCAAACAAACGCTGCTGGTGTTGCCGGGCACTTCCAGCACCGCTGAGCCCCAATCTGGGCACGAGCGACAAAATCAGCATTTTTTAATCTGTCAGATGTCTAATGATGGCTTACAGGCAGAGCTGTTTTATTCTTTCTTCATGCGTAGTTATCAAAGTTATTTCCCCGTCTCCTCCGACTGAATCACCCCGACTGAGAAGCAACAGTCACATCTAATTGTTACAGCCTGAGACACCTGTCAAAGCAGACATGCCCCCCAAACATGCCCACATTCAAGCCCTTAATGGAGCAATGTTCTACAAATGTGCTACTCAGACACAACATTAGGAGTGAAATTGGCTATTAGACTCTATTTATGCTCTCCAACACGGCTTACTTGATGAGCTCAGTGTGTTTTTGTTTCAGCCTGTTCTTGGTTCTAACAGGGACATTGGCTAAGAGATTCTGTTGTAATTCCTTGTGTGTGCATCCTCCTTCCCTCATGCCAGGAGTGAGTCGTTTGTGGCAATCCAAACAACTACTGGAAAAGTTAGGAGTGTTTTAGTAGTAATTGTAAGCAGAAGACGGTGTGTGTGTATGTAGCTGCTTCAATGAAGTCCCTTTGCTTCTAGGAGGGAGATCGGAGGGTGAAGATGCAGAACATGGTGAAGTTCCCGCTGATGGGCATGGACATGGCACCTCATGTGGTGAAGAGAAGCCAGAGCAGCTGGAGTTTGCCCTCCCATTGGTCGCCTTGGAGACGCCCCTATGGCTTGGGGCGAAACCCTGACGACTACCTGTACGACCTGTACGCTGTGTGTAACCACCACGGGAATATGCACGGAGGCCACTACACAGGTAAACGTAACAGAAGGACAGTTTGAAGACTGAACCAAACTGTTGTATGGTTAATTGTTCCTCATCCTTCTTCCTCCTGCTTTGCCCCCGTAGCGTACTGTAAGAACTCCATCGACGGTCAGTGGTACTGCTTTGATGACAGTGAGGTTTCCCCGCTGGCTGATGACGACGTGTGTCAACAGACAGCCTATATCCTCTTCTACCAACGGCGGACGGCTATTCCCTCCTGGTCAGCCAACAGCTCTGTTGCTGGTCAGTATTGTTTATTCACTGTGCCGCTTGTCTTTATTTCATTTTCACCGTATTTCACAACCGGCTAGACAATCCAACTGTGCAGGTCAGAGATGTGCAGCTTGTGAAACTCTTCACTGGGCCGCTTTTCAAATGCTGTTCACGGCTACAAACACACTTGATGTGCTTGAAGGGATACTACAGAGTGCTGTAGGATTGCTGAAGCACAAGTTTGTGTCAGCGTTTGGACAAATGGAGCCACAACACTGTGATGGATGACTTGGATTTGTGGGTGAATAGGCGATGGAAACTGATCAATGGCTGACGATAATTCATCTGTGCCTTCAGTAACCCATGTAGACATTAGTGCTGAACGTTCATACAGTATTGTCTGTCTAAAGATCTGGCTCATGTGCTCTTGTTGGAGTGGAGTCAACTTGAAGCTGATTGGCTAAGAGCCTCACACTCTAAATTCAGCTTCTGCAAATCTCTACTTCAGATAATTATAATTAAACTCTTTATAACTTATAACAAATTTGGCACTTCATAAACAGTACATACTGTACATAGAAACAGGAGTTTGTGTCCTCTTTCAGAATATGTAATATGTTCAACTGTAACATTTGTAGTTTTTGCTCTTTCTGCCTTAGAGTGAAAACTGGTCCTCAGTTTTTTCTCATCTTAAATTTTCAGCTTATAAAAATCTTTTCCACCTTTTTTCAGCTTGCCAGTTCTTCTTTACTTTCTGGCCTTTTTGCACCACAACGCATCCCCGTGTTCAGGAAGTTCTCCTGCTTCTCACAGTCGAACCTGTTTTCAGATAACAGTTATAGTTTTTGTGTGAGAGCCAGTTGTTCCACATGTGGGGTTCAGGCGTTTCCTGCCTTCAGACTGACCCAGCTCTGTGTCTCTGCTTAATTGGCTGCACCTGTTGTTCACCAACACTCGTCAGGGTCAAAGGCTTTGAGCTTTAGCTGTCACTCAAACTGCTTGTAACTTCTTCATCTATAAAGGGTACAGATATATTTTTCAGCACCTTATTTTATCATCTGGCTGATATGCTCGATGTTTTTGACCCCCACAGGTTCAACCAGTTCATCTCTGTGTGACCACTGGGTCAACAGGCTGCCAGGTAGCCGGCCGGCTAGCTTGGCCTCCGGCACCTCATCCAGACGCACCTCTCTTGCCTCGCTGGCCGAGTCCGTAGAGTTTGCAGCAGAACGCAGCGAAGACGATGGTGAGACACACACACACACACACACACACACACACACACACACACACACACACACACACACACACACACACACACACACACACACACAGAAGTACTGCAGTGCTGGAGCAGAAGTATTTGTGTTTGAACTGACTTTTTCAGTTTCAACTAAATGACACATGAGCTTCTGTGCCTATTTGTATGTAACAACTATGTTAGAATAATAATGCGACCAGTCAGCCCATCACACCCACTGACTTAAGTTTGGTGTGGCTTCAGTTTTTCCAGCCTGTCTTTCATTCCATCATGATTCAATCTTCAGCGGTTATTAACCTCATCAGTGTCAAAGCAGAGTGAATATGGTAGTTCTGAGTCAGAGAGCGATACGAGCGTCTCGTGTGTCACGTCTCTCAGTGGGACGAGCGCGTCTCAGTGATTGATGAAGCTTTGAACCCAGCCTCTCCGTCCCGCTCCCCCTCGCTAACCGCTGCAGACTTCACTCACACATTTCCTGTGGGCAACCTTGCGTGCAATGGGACTCCAAATTGAAACAGATGTTGGCGTGTGCTACCGTTTGAGGTTCATGTAAATGTAGGCTTCAGAGTCCTGGAATGTGAGGTGGTAATAGTCCCAAAGAATGCATGCTGGGCACAGTCATATTTAACTGTGGCCATGGTTGATTTGAAACAACACAATTGAATCTTATTTAATGTAATTTACACTAAAGCTTAGCAGAGTTAAGTCTTTATTCTTTGTTTGTTTCCTTTCTTTGAAGGTGGATTCTCTGTCCGGCCTTTTGTGAGGAGCATTCAGGGGCAGAGCTTGTCCTCCAGGTCTTCCATCGCCAGCCCTCTGGCCCTCAGCGACAGCGGCTTAAAACCGTCTTGGTCTCTCTCTGCTAAACTTCACATGAGATCCAACTCACCCTCGCGCTTCTCCCTCGACTCTCGAAGCTCACCTCCTCTGGAGCGGATAGGAGAGGCCTGTGATGACAAAGTGTCCACGTCCTGTTTTGGCAGCTACAGCAAACACGAGCGCTACTTTGGCAGCAGGACTCCTTTGTCAATGGTGGACAGCAACTTCACCGATCAGGACAACAACAAAAGGTTCCAGGACATCTACTCCAAGGCTTCCACTTCAATAGAAAAGAAGAACTCCAAAAATGAGCCGACTGAGAACAACAACCAGATAACAGCTATCGACCAAAACCTGCTTCCCACCCAAGCTACTCCCTCCAAAGAGCAGAAACGTAAGAGCAGTATTGGATTTGCCTCAAAGGCAGAAAGCACAAGCTCCACCAAGACCTCGAGCAAACCCGAGCCAGAGAAAACCTCCAAAAAACGTTTGTGTTCCTCCTCCATCAATAAGACCTCCACCTCTCAGACGTCTTCCAGTACACCTGTGAAAGGAACAAAGGGGAGCAATAATAAGGAGAAGAGTGTTAATGCCAAGAAAGGCAACTCCACACCCAGCGGCACTCCTTCTAAAGCGACGGAGCCATCTCGACCTCTGGAGGCGACGCTGCAGCATAAGCCGTGCGTCCGCTCCACGCCTCAGTCCTCCGCCTCCCCCTCTCCGACCACAAGAAAGACTCCAGTCGTCTCCTCCACGAGCCGTAAAAGACTGATGGAACGCAGCTTCAGTAGAGATTCTGTGCACACGAGCCCCCTGGTGGACGCTACCCGCGGCGGCTCCATCGCCCGCTCTTCTCTATCAAAGAGTGGGGAAAGTAACCGACCTGAGAGGAGATTCCTGAGGAGCTCCAGCAGCAGCTCCTCTGTAACCAGCCTGCGCTCGCCAAGCGTCTCGTCAAAGGACCTCCACCGCGGCAGCAAGTCTGAGGAGAAGGGTCTGTCCTTCTTCAAGAGCGCCCTCAGGCAAAGGGAAAGCCGCCGGTCGGCTGATTTAGGAAAAAGCAGCGTGCTCGCGAAAAAGGCCTCCGAGAGGACAGGCAAACAAAACGGACACGGTAAGGACGGCGGCGGCGGCGACGGAGAAACACAGGACAACGTGTCCTCGCAGACGTCGTTGGACACTCGCGGGGGCGAGGCGAAGCCAGTGTCCACGGAGTCTTTCAAGCCCCCCAGCTCGCTCAGTCGCTCTCTCCTACACGTCGGCAAGTCCAAGTCTTCCAGCTCCGATGTAAGTCTCAAGTCTCCCGCCAACGGAAAGAAGCCTCTGGAGAGGATGGCGTCTTCCCGGAAGCTGTCGTCGAGTACGCAGTCTCCCGCACGCACAGCTCAGAGGCCGAAGTGACCCTCAGCGTCCGTAGCAGTTTAAGCCGGCGTCATGCAGCTACTTTCTTTGTGCCTAAGTTCCAGTGAGCGCCTATTGTATTTGGTTGAGGGGGGAGGACAGGTTTTTGGTGTTGTGTTCTTGAGATGCCAGTGGCGGCTTTTGAGGTTTGAACACATGCGGCCAGCTCTGATTTACTTTCAGCTGCGATAGATAACAGGAGGAGAAAAAAAAAGCAAAATGCTGTATTTTTGCACATCATTCACGTATTTTGCCTGATGCCTGATGCTCATGATCTGTTGTGTTTTCTCAGACGTGCACAGCGTCATGACCAACTTCACCAGTAAGGTACATTAGAGGGTATTAACTCAGAGCGTGGGATGTTTCCTGGCATGTGAACGACTCCAGTATACCACAGGGTTCTTCTCTGTGGATTTGGGCAGCTGACATAGTCCTTTTCCTCGCTCCTTTTGAAATCGCGGGGACTCAGTTTCTTCTTCTTCTTCTTCCTCTTCCTCATGGAGATTGTTATTGTTCCGCAGAGGCGCGAACGCCGCCGAGCACCCAATCGTTTGCTTGATAATCATTCTGCTGGAAAATATGATTTAGTGAAAGGCTGTGGGTTGAGACACGTTCTCCCGTTCTCGCCTGCGTACAGAGAGACGTCTCTGTTTGAGGCCGGCTGGTCGGTGCTTAAACCTCAGTGCTGATCTTAGGAGCAGGGAGAAAACATCAAAAACAGCCTCTGAACAAATACCGGCTCTCAGTAGATATTCACACACACACACACCAACACACACAGAAGAGTTTCATTCCAAAATGATTTTGTCTGAGGGTTTCACTCGTCTCATGCAGCGGGTTGATAGTGAGCGATTCTTCTTCTTTAACGCTGCAGAGGGGAAACACATCACTTCACTGTACGCTATGTGGCGTTATGTAGCATCATGTCTCATCTAGGACCAATGAGGAACTGTAGAGAGGCGATTCCTACTCCTCTTTGTCAACCGCTGCAGAATTTGCCGATGCCGAGGCGTCGATCGACGGAAAACGCAAAGAGACAGGAGTGAAGTGAAGATGCGGTGAAGTTTGGTGGCTATTTTAGAACTTTATTTTTGTTTGAATACTGGTAGTTTAAACAAAAAAATAGAAATGTATTTTATTACAGACTTAGTAAAGTTAAGAATATTTCTTTCTCAAATCAAGACCTGTTTTGGAATGAAACCCTTTCAGATCAAACTATATGAATATAATTATATATATATAAATATAAATAAATGTACCTGTAGATAGCGACAGAGAAACTATATAGTATAATTCACATTTTCTTTCTGTAAGCAAGATGAAAATGATCTTTAAAGCGCCTTTTAGTACAAACTCATCTACTGCTGTATGCATCACTAAAGTAGGAATGTCAGTTGCACTTTGTATAGATAAAGCCATGACACACACACACACACACACACACACTAACCTAACGCGTGTAATTATCTCATTTTTAATATGTAGTCCTCTTCCTCCGTACGTATTATAGAGACATATCGTAACGCGGTGTGTATGGGCCTCAGACTTGAAACGGTAAAAGGGTTCACGCTCACGTTCATCTCAGCGTTTCAGGGGGGCGATGTTGAGACGAGTTGCTCCTTTACAACACCTGGTGCTGCAACGAACAAACAAACAGGCCGGCCTTCCTCTGGCCCCGACCTTTCTCACATTAGCATACTTAAAAAGAAAAAATGCTGATTCACAACTGTGACCACACACACACACACTCACGCACTTCCAAAGCGAGCGAGAACGACCAGGCCATCAGCGGTACTGCAGGAGAGTCGCGCCACTTAGCTGGATTAGTTTTTTGTTTGTAACTGTCAAATGCTGCGTTTCATTTTTCTTCGGTTTGCATCTCAATGGTTAAAATAGTAGAAGAAGACTTTTGTTGAACCGTGACAGTCGTTACAGATATGACATCACCCCGCAGCTGCAATAATGACACGTTAGATTAGCGCACCAGCACACTCAGCGTTGTAGCATACTGTTATTTTTTTAAACACACAATGAATGTAGATATAGGTCCTTAACACACAACATGTCACAGGTGATTATTACTTCAACCAACAGCGTCGTCTGAACTTCCTCTCCTGAAGACTTACAGTATTTCCAACATGCGCTATTATGTCTTTCGTACGGCGTAAGTCCTGTAGATATGGAAGGGGTAGGGGGAAGTGAAGTCAGCGTGTAAATGAGCAGGGTAAAGGTCACGGTGAGGGTTTATTGTTCCACTTTTTCCAGTTGTACCTAACGCATATGTTAAGCGGCAGACGTAAATAGATGTTCCACACATTTCACAGTTGCCGTACTTTATTCCTTCATCCATACCTACGTTGATTGCTTCAGATTGACTCGGCGAACGTATCGACGGCGGGATCCTTAAGACGCCCTTAAGAGATTAACACTGTGTCCTCCTCTCACTCATCTCACTCACGGAAGAAGTTTTTACAGAGCAACGGAACAAATAACCTCACCTGCTGTGTAGCGACTCGCCGGTCTTCCAAATAGTTGGCGGGGGTCTTGGGTCTTGGGGGGGGGGTCTGGAGTGAGTACGTCGTTGAAAGTGTCCTTCTGCGTTGAACGAACACGCGTCTTTGGGGTCAAAGGTGTTGGAACAGCCTGGGTTCATTCAAACGGACGAGCTCAGTTGCTTTCATTGTTTACAATAATATATATATGTATTTGCTTACCACAACCTTTGTTCCCGAGGCTAATGAAAGTTATTTCTGTTCGTATTAGAGATCCACTCAGTGAGCAGCTCATCCATCTGCAGTTTGATCAAACATCCACCATTTCATTCTTATTATGTTTCTTATCCCATCAGTATGATTTTGAGCCGTGTCTAACCGCTGCATCTATTTCACTTTACAGGCAGTTGAACCAACATGTCAAGAATCAATGTGAGATGCAGAGTAGACAGGAGTTTTATATCTGCTTTCTGCCTTTTAGGTATTGGTCCGGTTGTTTTGCCTTATTATTTGTCGTCATCGTCACAATATTGAGAAGGATAAAGGAATGCTGTATTGCATGAAAACGCTAACGCATGTGTTTTTATTAACTATGCAAGACGGCCGCTTTGTAACGCCCAGACAGCAGAGCATGGCCGCTATATTCACATTGCTTAATTTGCACCTTACGAATACCTTGAAATTGTAAATGAAAGATTATCTAAGAATCGCACCTATATGAAAATATTTAACACTTCGATGCCATAATCTTGTGTTTCCCCCCGTCATTCCATCGTGTTTTACTTTTTGCATTCTGCTCATGTGCTCTCTGGGTGCTGTTGTACACCAGCAAACACACTACACACACTACACACACACACACACCTTTTTGTGGTTCTTAACGGCTTCATGCATGTGTGTATTGTGTAAAAGCCTTCCATTGATTTAGGTCACAGTGAGCTCCCCGTTCGAAAGCAGAGAATTTGGTGTCTCACTCTCAATAAGGCGTCTCACACACTGTATCAATATATGCAGCAAAATGCAATAAGGAACAATTTACAGTTTTGTATTCCAGTATATAAAAAAAACACTAAAATGGATGTTCAATATTGTCTACACTATGATTTGTTTCATAATGTGATTTGTTTTGTTGTTTTTTAAGGGGGAATGCAGGGAGTTTACACCAGACGGACACGTAAAAGACAGTTGTTTGGTCTTGGGGAGCACAATTTGGCGAAGTGACAACTTGTACAAAGGCTTTTTAGAGCAGTAGAGGGTAAGTGACCTGCCATGACATCACTGGGGCGGCTGCTGGGGAATAGGGTTTTGAAAAGTAAAGCCACCCGTAGGATTTGGGTTGGGGCTGAATTCAGAGTTTGATTAGGAGTTATTGTGCATCCACATGAAACGACCCTTGTGATGTCACAGAGGTCCGTTTCCTTGACTTCCACAGTCACAATAACTTGTTGAGACCCTGAATAACGCTCAGCAAGCTCAAAAAGCTGATTTTGACGTGAACAAATTGATGCAATCTCCCTTCAATCCAACATAGGCGAGTTGAGAACGCGCTGAAGTGACATGGGTCTAAAACTCTTCACAAACCTCTGAGACTCAACCAGATGGCTTGTTTTTTGAGGCAATGGTGCAATGCAGATGTTTTTTATTACGGTCGTTAAAATGTCAAACGTTTAACGTCTTTATTTACATCATTTATACATTAACCTTATACGCAACAGAGATACGGACGATCCACGCAGCCACACACTGGCAGCTCTGCTTGCGGTTGTGTGCAGTGATCCAGATGTGTCGATAGAAGCTGTTTACCCACACTCTTAATGTCAACAACGCCCACTCCAGGTCACTTCAGTGGGTTTTGCTGTTGCTTTTGTTTTTTTTTGGGGGGGGGGGGGTGTTGCGTTTTTGGGAGTTTTCAGAATCAGTGCGAGGCTTTAGAGAAAATGTTTTTTAGTTTGGATGGTTTTCTTCTGCCTGATACAGAAACCTGGAAACACACTGAATGAATGAATGTCATTTCAACCAACTGGAAGAGCAATGTTTCATTTTATTCCTTCACAAAGAACATAGTGCTGACCGCAAAGCTCTTTTTTTTTTTACTCATAAGTCATGGAACAAAAATGTGTAGGACATTCTTTAATGTATTAGTTGGCGTACCCGGGCTGCTTTGACTCTGCTCCTCTCACTATGAGGTTCATTCATTTGAATCGTTTTTCTATCAAACAGCTTTATTTCATTTTTTACATTTTTTTTAAGTTGATCAAACCGTTTTTGACATTGTACAGTTTTAAACTAATACATTAGACGGTGTCCAAGTCTTGTATGTTAATTTATTTCTTCTTCTTTTTTGTTATATGCACTTTTAATGTGTTGTTTAAGAGTGCATTTCTCCAAAATGGACAAATGTTTGTATACATTGTTGGTTTTCCCATGCAAGAAATGGAAAATCTGATTAAAAATGTTCAACATTTCACTTGGGAGTGTGTGTGTTTTTGTTGTGTCTGGTGCTGCTGGTTGGTACACTAGAGGGAGCTTTGCTCCTAAAAATGGACCCTCGCCACACAGAGTGTGACACAGACACACTGCTGCACACACTTGAGCTTCACTTATGCAGCATTGTAACTGTAATATGACATTTACATTATACAAAATATTGCACTATCCACAACTTCACATTGATTGATCCCCGAAAAATCTATGAAATACTTCTAAAGCATTCAGAGTCTAATGGAATCAGTTTGCAGTCAGATCTGCCGGGCCGCCCACAATCTACATTTCACATTCGCAATCTCCAAACTGTCACAAATTGTATTACGCAGATGGAACGAGACGCGTTGTGTAGGTGAGCGGAATGTTCAAAGCTCCCTCCCTCATCCAGCTCCCATCCAGCTGCTGTTGTGTGAGCGTACCAGCAACACAAATCAACCGCTTATTGTTTCTCCGCTGCACACACCGTGCATCGTCTCAGACATCAAGGCTGTGCACAATACACAAGCGGCTCTAAATTCCGGAGCGGGATTGTCACCTGGAGCTTTTCTTGCTCACAGGATAAAGACGCTGGAGAGCTGAAATATGCTGACACAAGCACATTCACCAGTGTCATTGATGGTCAGGTTGAAAAGAGTAAGTGAAGACGTTAAACACCAAGTACGACTTTGTATTCAATATAGTATGAAATATGTCAGTTATGTGGAATAAGCGATGAGTCCCTGAGGTTTTTAAAGGACCAGAGTCTCTTTATTATGGTGTAAAATAGCAGCGATGTGTCAAACATTGTCAACATCGCAGAGCTTCATGTTTATGGCGACAGAAATCCATCCAGGCAAACAAACCCAGAGGTCCCTGAGAGCTTCTACTTTACTTAACAAACAAGTTTCCATCTGTGTGTAACGCCTACACACCTGGTGAGACACACCCACCGAGATACATGGCTGCAGTAAAGCTGTGTGAGAAAGCTGCAGCGAGCCAGGGTGGAAGTGAGCGGTTCGATCTATTCTTTATTTTTTGTTGCACATTAAGACATTGCAAATATTTCAAAATCGAGCCCGAAGGAAAGTTGGAAACAGTGGGAAATCTATGGGTGTGTGTTGCTCCATAAATCCAAAAGTACAAAAATCGATAAGAGAAAAGCACCGACTGCTTGTTGTGGAGAAGCTGGAACAAGCAGCTGCTTGAGATGTTCACTTGATAAACGACTTCAAAGATTAATACGTCATCCGAATAGTCATTGATTTCGTTTTTTTACCGATTGATTCTGATTAATCGATGAGTCCTTCCAGCTCTATTTGTGGAATATCTATAAACCGATGCGAGGCTATGAGCGGAGAGTGTGTTTATGATGGAGGGTCACAGTCAGATAGTGTGTTAAGGACATTGGGAGTGTAAAGGCAGCTGTTTCCCGCCTTGCTGCTGATTTCCTCACAGCTGCAGTAAAACCTTAGTTGTTTTTTCCGAAAAGATTGAAGCCTTTTGTCTCAACACCTATTGGGCCGCCATTATATCAGCCCAGCCGTAAAAACTGAGAATTGCCACTTGGTCTCTGGCGGAGATCCAGGACATGAATCATAGGACATTTCCTGGTAAGCTGAAGACGCCGTTTACTCTCTATTCTCTTGTTCTTTTAAGTGGAGTTGAACCGGGCGCCTGACTCTTCACTCTGGGTAATATCAGTCCCTACGGTACAGTGGAGTTACTTTAGAAATTCGCCTGTGGTTTTTATCTTCTTTGTCCCCTCTTTTGACTCCACCCAGGAGAGAGCGGGAAAATCAATAGCAATCGATCCCAGGAGGCAGGAGAAGGAGGTTGGAATTCAGGGGAAGGAGCGGGGGGAGGAGACAGAGACGGAGAGGTGCGAGCCGAGGAGTGCAAGAGTCCAGGCAGAATATGCATGTGCCTGCACAGCTAAAGGTCAACCACTGTCTGTAACAACACATTATAAAGTGTGTAGGCCCTCACGCTCACTGAGGGCGCACACATAAAAGGAAGAATAATGGCAGTGACATCACCTCTAAACTGCGAGTATTCACTTATTTTATACACTTTGTACTCTTCCTGCCAACCGTCCAGATGATTCTCAATAGTTTTCTTGCAGATTGTCTCAGTGTGACAAGGCAATGTTGAAGATTAATCGCTTCAACTGTTCAGGATTTGCTCTGGGCATTCATCTTAAAGTAGGAGATAATACACCAATGCCTAATCTGATGTAAAATCTAGTGCTCTGCTCTCCCAGCATTCATTTGTCATGTTCTGCCGTGCAGCAGGCAATTAGCCGCCTGTTCGCCGCTATCTGCCGCTGAGCCTCATCTCACATTCACCTTCACGCTGCTTGTTTGTTAGTCCGTCCGACTCCAGACCACTCAATCAACCTACTTCTTCTCTGGGTAGCAGACACACACACACTCTCACTACAGAGAGGAGAGGCCGTTTGATTCCAGTGGGCAGAGATTTGTGCGATGTGCTGAGGGTCCAGCGGGTCAAAATGGCTGACAGCTCGCAGATTGAGAGCTGAGATCTTTCCAGATGCAACGGCCCAAGCGCTGATCCAAGGCATCTGTGCTGCGGCTGGAGGTTGGGTGGCTGCAGATGTTGTATCCTAGTGTCTGTCTGTCTGTCTGTCTCTCTGTCTGTCTGTCTGTCTCTCTGTTCTGTTCTCAGTACCTGCGGTCTTTGAGCAAACACCTGTAGACCCAACAAAGGCTGAGATGAGTGAAATTTCAAAGGAAGTAAAGACCTTTTTTTCCTCTTTGTTCCATTTTTATTATTCCCTGCTGCCATTTCCTTTTTTCCCCTTTATCTGCCATATTCAGACAAAGCAAATACACAAAGATGAGCGCTGAGAGAAATCGTCACTCTTCCTGATTCCCATCAGAACCATCCGAACGGTGAGTTTGATTTTAATATAGATTTGCAAGACACACTGACATCCGATCACAATGATGTCACGCCGCCGCGCCGATTCGTCTTCTCTTTTGCTTACAAAACATCATTCGCTCAATATCACAATAGCCATTCTCTAAGTCGATATTATTTGACGAGATCATGCAACCGTGCGTCTCTGTGAAAGTGGGAGCGTGTGTGATGTTCTTCATGGCTGAAACTAACCAAAGACACGTGAGCAGGAACATTACAGACATCTGACATCTGCAGCAATATTCACATGTTTACATTATTATGATTATTTCCACAAAGGACCTATAACAATGGAAATCATCAGGGGAAAAATTATAATCTTAGTCAAGGTGAAATATTTGATTCATCATCTTTTTTTTAGAAGTGATGGAAATTTAACGGAGCTTTTTTTTTTTTGGGAGTTTATTATCATTTTAAGGCGGTAATATATAACAATAGTTTTTTATATCTTGTAATCATGATGGTGGTGTTTCTATCTGGTTCCACTCAGCAGGTGGAAGAGTGTGACGGCTACATGACTCATATGGTTTTATGACTGTTGTTATGGCGACATGAGTCACGCCGTGGTCATTTATTATTGTTATATGAATAATATCATCTATTATATGAGTCATATAATGGAGCATTCTTATTGATTATGGCTGTGTGAATATATTGGTTAAGTGGTGATTGTTAACTGTTGTTGATTATTATGATGATTATTTCTATATGCATGCATATAAATACTCTGGTTGTTACAGATGTATGGTTGATGATGGTTTTACATGCATCACTATGATCCCCCAGGATTACTGACCCTCCATCAGCGACGCTCTGCAGACTCACTCAGCTGCCACTTATTCTGATGTGCTGCATCTCTGTGACTGAATTTCCCATCAAGCTGGGATAAGAAATAAAAAAAAGAGTATGAATCTCTCACAGAGACACGAGCGGGTCAATACCCAGAGTGCATTTGCATTCATGGAATAACCAACATAACACACCAGGAGTATGATGGAATATTGCTGCTGTGTGTGTGTGTGCGCGTGCATGTCTCTCTCGCTGACCCGCCGGGTTGTTGTCGGTCCGCTGTCCGTCTGCGTCCACGCTGTCTTGATGAATAATTGCATTATGCGATTACAGGAGGAGGAAACGCAGCGTGAGCCACATCTCTGGGCCCCGGTTGGCTTTGAATAAACCCCCATACACAATGATGTTGGAGGGGAACAAAAGGGTGGAGGGAACAATATTTTAAGGAGGCTTAGTTTTGTACTCATGAATCCTCTTTATCATGATATATGGCTTCATGAGCACAGCAGCTAATACGCATATAAAACCAGATGCCCTCATAAGCTGTTTCACCATTATTTATTTATGAATGAATATTCTCTGACTGCACTAATATATCCCCGGGCTTTGGAAAATGGCTGAATGTATTTGTTAAGCTTGGTGTGGGATTCTTTATTACCTGTCAAATCTGTAAAAGTAATACTTCATCATGTGCTTTTATTTCGGGGTTCCTTCGCCGCCTCGACCGCGCCGAGAATCGTCTTCAACGCGGCAGCGGATGATGGTTAAGTGTGCCGGAGCACTAAGGTCCACATAAAGGTTTTTATTATCGTTACCTACACTCATTGCATTATTAAAACCGAAAGTTTGATGATACTTGACACGAGCGCAAGTGTTATTTATTACCAATGACGGCTTGCAAGTGAATGCTGTGATTTCCTGTCAAATGATGCTTTCAGTATCCAGGGAGAAAAAAAAATGCTCCCTAAAACACAGATGTTAATGACCCAGATGTGACTGAGGCCTCCTAGCTCATATTTACATTACAGACACACAAGCCAGAGTGCTGCAATGGAACGACAGAGTACTTCAGCAGAGTACTTGATCATTTAGAGTACTGTGCACCAGAGGAAGGAGGATAAACATACAAATGAGCAGTTTAGATGCGTATAGTACACCAGTGTAAGTAACGCCATAATGGAAAACTACTCAAGTCCGGCATTAGAAATTCACTTAATTTAAAGCTAAGTAAGTATGAGCAGAACTCTTTACTTTAAAATGTTAATATGGGAGATTTGGAATTAAATACTGCAAATTCTGAACTAAAGCAGATGTTCTTTCTAAGTAAAGTCTAAAAGTTTGACCAATACCTTTAAGAGATTCCAATAAACAAACATTTCATCCAACCAACCCCCTAACCAAGCATGAAATGTTTTTTAACTCCAAACAGTCACAACATTTTGATCTTGTATTGAATTTGAAGCCTTAATCTGTAAAGATCACACAAATGTCTGGAGTAGAAGTAGAATATTTTCCCAAAGAAGCACAAAATGGAAAAACTTTTAGTTGAGTAAATACTGACTGTAGTCACTTTCCCCCCTTGTCTCATGAAGGACGATGGTTCCCCTCCTCCCCGCCTCCCCCTCCTCTCATTACAATTGAACTCTCTTGCAGCATTTCCTCGAGACGCCCGTGAAAGTCAGGTGTCTGCGAACAGGAAGTGACTGTGAGACGGCAGATCTCGACGCTGCTGCATGAAGTCCTAATTTCCTGATCACCTAATTGACCTGGCGTCATGTTCATGACTACTTTGGGAAAAAGGGGGCCTCTGCTGTCTGCTCTGCTAATTAACAGTAAGAAGAGGCTCTATCACGTTCCCCAGACTCTCCTGTTCTTTCAGCTCGCACCAATGAGAATAACAATGAGCCCCGGCAGAATGAATTATAGATCATCCCATACTCTGAAGAATAATATGAGGCCTTTATTGCATAGTAAATTTGGGTGACCGTTTATGGCCCTTTTTGGCTGTTTTCTCCGCCCGCAGAAGCCAACTAATGAGTCGGTAATGAGTCAGCCAAGCGTTGGTTCTAACCGGCCTGAACCTGAGTCCTGCTGCTGTGGGTTGGAGCTTTTTTTTTTCCCCTCTTCATTTCCCTCTCGTCCCTGTCTGGCCTTCCAAGCAGCTTTTCCTCAGTGATAAGAATACACTGTTTGCTTTTTAATTTGGCTAATTAACATGCAAATACAGTGCTAAGTTAACCTTCAGAAACTCTAATCCTGGTAGACCTGTGCTAGCCATTTTTATGACACCCGCCGTCTAAACCCAGAGCTCAGAATTAAGTCCTAAGAGTCTTAAATTTTGAGTTTTTAAGGATTATGCTGCGGTTATGTTGGACATATTCCCCTCCAGATGAAAATGCATAAAGAAGTAACATATGGATCAATGGACGACATGAGACAGAATTCCATATCGGAGAAAGATGTGTTTTTTAACTTTGAGTGGGCATTTTTTTTTATCAGTGGTACTAACTAATATATCACGTCTCATTCCACAGGTTTCCGATCGTTGCTTTCATCTTCTCAACAGGCTTCTGGAGAGCTTCTGGAGAAAGAGTCCATCCGCCGCAGAAACGCCAGCCGCGGCTTTGAGGTCAGCGCCATAATTATGATATAAAGGAACATATTAATGAATAAAATATTAATCTATGCCTCGAGTGTGTAAACTGGAACTCCCCCTCCTCCCCGCCCGTGGCCGCTCGCGAGGCTCTTAAAAGTCTTATTTTCATGCATTTTTAATTGGCTGGTGAAATAAAGGAGAGACGGGAGAAAACAGACAAAAATGAACCTCGCTAAAAGTCTTTACAAGTAATGCAGAGCCAATTTAGGGCAGTTTAGTGTGGCTGTATTCCAGCAGCGTCCTCGGGCACCTCTTTTATTTTCATAGGAGATTCAGTGACAGTAATGAATCATAGTTAAGAGCATACTGCAGTGTAAGCTCGCAGTTTATTAAATAGTCAGCAGCTCATTGCTTTTGATCCTTGGGAACGTCATTGGAATTGATTAGAGTCCGCTGATGTTGATAGCCCTCCGACCGCTCCCTCTCTGGCGTTCTCTCCTCTGCACGCTTTTCATATTGCTTCAGAGGGAGCAACAACAACGAGCAGACTGACCCGAGGAGACGCTGTTTGTGAGTGCGAACGCCGTGACCTTGACTTGTGCTTATTCTCCCGAGCGTCGAGTTTCTCTGGCTGAAGGCGGGAATTTAATCATGGGCGTTCTTTTGTCTCTGAAACAGTTCCACGCTGACATTCTGCTGAAGGACGAGATATGTTTGGGGGAGAGTTATCAGGTCTCGCGCAGGAGCCAAACTCCTTTCAGCTTCCCGCCAACGCGTCGTCTATCATCAGATGATTGATACTCATATCTGGCGGTATCGCGGGGCCATTCTTCTTAATTCTACTCAGCATCCGCCATTAAGGCTGCGGCGGCGAGTCAGGGCCGAGTTATGTTTGCTGATTAGTTTGTGTTTGTGATGCAGCGCCGGCAGTAATGTGAGATTTGTGACATTGACGCTGTCCGGTGAGTCCAGGGTCGAAGAAGAATTATTAATGGCGACGGCAGGAAACGTTGTGCTGTCACTCACAGGGGAGAGGAAGAGGAAATGAGTGCAGGGTGCTGGGACTTCCACTACATCCTTGAAGGTGTAATCACTTTTAGGGAATGTTACTTGAAATTATACCTGAACCAAAGACTTAAGGGACGTGGGAGGAATCCAGAGCAGGCAAAGGAACCCTACAGACACCAGGACAAGCAAACGCCACAGGAAGAGAGGCACCGTGGTGGATTTGAACCCATGACAGAGGGAACATGTCAAAAAAAGGCGTATTTGAGGCCAAATTAAATGGATGCTATTACAACAACTCAACACTAGGGGGGGCTTGAAAAGTGACCCAGCACTGCTTTAGGTAAATTATACAAGCAAATTCATTTTTTCTTTATTCCTATCAAACACAAATTGGAGTTGCCTTGGATTTTGGCAGGTTTTATAGATGAATAACCCATCATTGTTTTAATATCCCACTTATCATCTGTAGTTCCATGGGCGTTCTCCTCCTCAGTCACATTAAAGCTCCGCCGTATGCTGAGCGCTTACGTAACATTGACCTTCTGCCGGCTCCCCCCCTGGGCCCTCTCAGCGTGAACCCTCCTCTGGTGATGTCGCACAGCAGGGGGCCGTGTGGTTCAGTTGCTCCATGCTGGTCACAACTCTTCCTCTCGTTTCACGCTGCTACTGTTCCGTAATGGCTCCAGATGATTCATACTAAGCACTCTGATGTGTGGTTTGTGTGTAGAGCTGCGTGACGCTTCCTTCAAATATTCAGATATTACAGCAAATAAAAACAACAAAATAAAAAATCACTCTCATATTGAACATTGAACACAAATATAAATCTGGAGTTAAAAAAAAGTGTTTATTTTCCATTCCAAATACATGATTCACCTAAAAATAATGAAGATTGAAGTTGTTTAAAGCATTTTTAATCATTTTTTGAGTCTGTCCATTCCATTAGATTGTATTTTACTTTGCTGACTGATAAGTTATGAGCCCGAGGGACTAACTTCCAGAGGCTTAGTCACCAAATCCTCACGTCTGCATGCAACCCAGTGCTCGCCGGTGTAACAGATGAGTGATTCGTCTTTACAGCGGGAATAAACACACACACACATTACGGCGATTAACCAGACTCTCCTCATAAAACACTGAATGCTACAAATTACTTGTGCACCTGCTGTAAAGTAGGAAATGATTGGCCTGACGTCCACCACAGCACATAAAGGGCTGCTCTGTATTGCCTCTGACACTCTGTAATTACTGATTAGAAAAATAAGAGCAACTCAACCCCTGGTGACACGCAATAAAAGAGTCTTTAATCTGTGTCATCAGCGTCCTCAGACCCTCTGCCAGGTGTTATCAGGAGCTGGATATGGCCAGACAGTCAATCCTGCGCCTGCTGTGCTCAGCATAAGGATGTGTGAGAGCAATCTAAAAGCTGCTGCTCTAACGGAGACAGAGCATCTACAGCAGCCTGTTCCTGGGAGCACATAATTTCCCATTTCAGCATATTGGCCTTTTCTGTAATTAATCTTAATTCAGGAGCAGGAATTAGAGGGGGGAGTGCGTTGTATGGAAACTTATGAGAGATTCAGAGATTGGCCTGTACGATCGATCTGTAGCACGAGCTGTTAATTAAGAAAAAATGGATTAAACACGCAGACAGCCGGTTGTCATCGAGGAAACCACTCTATTGCGACGTATCAAAGGAGCCGTAGGTGTGATATACAGTATCTTTTAGGTACCTTGGAAGGAATATGTTTATGAGGTCGTGCTTGCTGACGATGCAGACAGGCCATCTTACTCCATAGGCAATGATTATAAAGCCCCATTTAGTCTTATTCAGCAGCGTTTATGATCACATAAATCTCTTTGGCTTTTATTATGTTATTTCCCTAATGAAATCTGTGAAAAATGCTTCAACAGAGGTGCACACAGGCTTTTATGATTATCACAACAAAGGCACCCATAGCAACATTTTTATTATGGCTATTAACCACAAACAATAACGGTGAGATGACAGAAGGGCGACATCGAGGGCCACCAACCTTTCTGCCATATTTGTTTCCGTCCATTTCTCACCTGCGTCTTGTTTATTTTGCAACTCCAGAGAAGTTATGAAATGAAATTTAGATTTGTTTGTCATTGCACCAACCTCAATGGGAACAATAAGCAAAACAAAAGCAATATTTATTCCATGATAGACTCTTAAAAGGTGGAATTTGGTTGAGATTTCATGACAAATAAAGGGATGGTGTCCTATTAGAAAGAAACAAAATGACCTGCATGTTGTTCTCTGATGTTTGTGTAATTTTCCACTTCATTATATTCTAATCATGATTGGACAAAGCACATGGAGGTCAGTTTGTGCAGCTGAGAACAATATGGCCGTTTAAAGAGGACGATCTCAGAGCCCGCAGACAGAAGCCAAACTGCTGTTTAGGTTTACGTCCAGCAAGTTATTCATTTCAATCATGCAAATTAGATTTTCTGTCACGTTAACGACCTGAGAGTGAATTCTAAACAGCAGAGGACAGTAAACAGAGCAAATCACTGTGTTTTCAGCCATTCAGACAAACTGCACAGACGGATGATGAGTGAGTAAACACATTTGACTCGACAAGAAATAAAATGTATAAAAATATTCAAATTTCCAGTATAAAAATGTGGCATGAATAAAAATAGCTTAAGACTTCTTACCATAAAAGTTAACATAAAAATCTAGGAGCAACAAAACCCTATCTGACCTTAAAAGGTCAAAAAAAGTGGAATTCAGTTAAGATAATTTCAGATAAGTTAAGTTCATTCATTCAATCATGGTAAAAAGGCCTGAAACTAAAATATTTAATTGTTTGTTGATCATGTTTTTCCTGTTTACAGCAGCGTGTGTGTGTGACGCTTCCTTTGAAGAGACGCAGCATCATATTTAATCTCACATAATGGTGCTTATAATTAGTATAAATCAGCTTGTTTGATGTAAGAAACAGCCTGCAGATCGACTCGGCGTGTTTCTGTAAAAGACTTTGAGTTACGGCTAATTGCTGCATATAAGTGATGAGCTGTTGGCTGGATTCAATACAATCTACTTATTGCTGTAGTTGGCCAACGATAGTTTCCTAATCACCATGTCTGACGGCTTCCATTTACACCACCACGTATGGACATCACATCGCTGAGACGTCTGCAAGATCCTGCTATCAATCATAAATCCTGAGATGTGTTTAGAAATGTTGGTGTGTGTGTGTGTGTGTGTGTGTGTGTGTGTGTGTGTGTGTGTGTGTGTGTGTGTGTGTGTGTGAGTGAGTACTCGGTGGAGCTTGCCAAACCCTAAACACACACGCACACACACCATATTTCAAACCGCAGGCAGATGCTTTGGCTGCAAAATGTTGTTGATTATGACAAGAAATTCCTATAAAAAAGACTTAGAGCAGCTTCTTCTTCACATTTCAGAGCCGCTCGTCTTCTCCTTCATTATTGATTGCGATGATCTTAGTAGACGCAAACTGCTGTTAATTCCAGTTTTTCACCCCCAAGGTACAGACTGATCAGAATCTCTGCCTATAGAATGTAATTATGTCGCTTCTGCTGAGTTTAAACAATCATGGTTGACATCAGTCAGAGGTAAGAAGCGTTTTCAGTGTGAAATGATAAAAAAATGATGCGGTTTGCAGAATAGAGGGAAGATCAATAGCAATCAGGAGTATGATTAAACAAAGAGCCTGCCTACATAAGGGGGAACGTTGACCTGCTCCTTGGTGCTGTTTGGACCAAAACCAAGAATGTTTGATTCTTGGTGAGTGCCAACTGAAACAAAGCCTAGTCTGCTTTTTGCTTTTACAGAAAGAAGAGGAAGAAGAAGAAGAAGAAGGAGGAGGAGGAGAAGAAGAACTTGCCACCTCAGCAGGAGAAAAGCCAGGTTTGCTACTTGATGAGCCTTTTTGTTCGGTGCCGCGGTGTCACACTTTATAAATCTGTGATATGCTGAGAGAGTTTCTGGGAATAAAACTGTTGATATCTCACACCCTCACCT
Organism: Genypterus blacodes; assembly: GCF_046128005.1. Lineage (NCBI taxonomy): Eukaryota > Metazoa > Chordata > Actinopteri > Ophidiiformes > Ophidiidae > Genypterus > Genypterus blacodes. The sequence goes on from NW_027466841.1 coordinate 72,782, forward strand.
GTCCTCCATATAACAGAGTGAGGTCCTCTATGGCTGCCAAGTGTGACATATTCCCACAGATACAGAGAGACTGTAAGGACGGTGGCAGATCAGCCAGGAGCTGCAGAAGAGAGATGAAAGGATGGAGGGAGGAAGAGAGAGAGAGGAAGAGAGAGAGAGAGAGAGTGACTGAAGAAGAGGCTGAACTTCCACAGATCCTTCGAGCTGCATATATTACACACAAACACACACACACACACACACACACACACACACACACACACACACACACACACACACACACACACACACACACACACACACACACACATCCAAGTGATATCAACCACATTAATGCAAACAATGTACGTACAATTACTGCACATCTGTATTCACAAGTCAGAGGTATTACAGCTTTAACCTTCAGACTGCAGTGAGAGACCCCGGTGTTGTTGTGATGATTGACACATTAATAATCACAAATAAACAAAAACAGGTTTATTTCGAGAACCAGACTCAGATGAAGGATCCCGAACACGTCATTTTAATGTTATGTGGTCTGAACAAGTGAACGCAGCCAGAATCAAAGAGGAATCAGCCTCTTTGAGAAACGAGCGGCGGCATATCGGAGGCAGACGCTGCACCAGAGAGGAGAAATGAAAAGACATAAATGTATTCCTCACATTCTTCACAGCGTGTAAAAAAAGACGACGTCATTTCATCATCAGAATTGGAGAGATTTAAAATCCAGTTTAAGACACGGAGTCCAGATTAAAAGACAAACACCTTAACCGCAGCGTTTCAGGGCTCGACAGGCATCAATCAGGTTTACTCAGTCATATGTGATGCATGTGTGGGATTGGTGTTTATTTTCAGCTTCTGGTTCAGGGAGCCTGACGACACGATAACGAGCCTCATTGCCGTCTTCTCAAAGATGCTCACGTGGCGGTGGCGGCGGCAGCGTTCCACCCAGACATCACTGGTTCAAGCGTGAGAACAGAGCAGACCCCCCAATCCCCCGCCCCATTGCCCCATTGTTCTCATTTTGGAATCATCACTCCACATCCATCTGCTATTTGAATCACAGTGATATTTATGGCACACTTACAGCACTTTTTCACTATTTCTGACTCATGCGTGAGGGAGGATCTCAGCACACACACACACACACACACACACACACACACACACACACACACACACACACACACACACGCACATACTGTCAAACCATTTCACGTTCATTGGTTTCAATGAGGGTTTGTCCCCCAGGGAATAACAGACTTTCTGTGCCTGTGCCTCGGCGCTGCTGGATCCACTCACACTCTCTCACACACACTTTACATTCTCTCTGATTGCATTGATACTCATTTACCTTTAATCTTTTTATCTGCGCAGCCCGATCGTGTTTATATTTTTTGCACTAATTCAATCGGCATCATGTCAAATCTAAATATCTGAGCTGATGAAGATAAACAGTTTGAGGGCCCATTTTGCTGGATGGAGAATTAACAAGGACTGATTGAGCGGAAGGCTGATTAGGGATAGATTTTAAATCTCACTTACAAAAGCTGCGGCTGTGAAAGGTTATAAATGCTCGTTTCGCTGGACAATTAAGCCCAGAGGTGACATCAGCCCGCCGAGACGCTGCTCTGAAATAAGGACCAATCTAGTTAGAGTTGGAGCCAATATCCAGAGATTTCCATGGAATAAGTATTCATCCTTGCACTGAACTTTTCTGTCACATTTCCCTCCCAGAGAATGGAGAATAAAGGAGTTGGGTGTTTTATGAATCCGTTTATATCCGCTTATCTATTTTTAATGTTTTCTTGATGGTTTTGTCGCTTTCTAACTGTTGAATCCAAGTAAAGAAATTCCTCCCCTGCTCCTCTGCCGTTCCTCCAGCACAGAGCAGTAGCTTGTTAGAATCCAGTCTCTCGTCAACACTGCCGGTATGCAAAACAGCACGGAGGCAGCCGGGTAAGGAATTGTCAGTCAGGATCATCGGCACTTTTTGTGCTCTCCGACCCGACGGAGGCCACTTGCTGCATAACAAGGCGCCGCCTATACTTCACCCACTGGCTGGAATCAGCAATTCTTCACTCTGTTACAGAAGAGAAGAGGCGGGGGAGGGGCTGGGGGCATATCGGCCTGGGCGCAGCGTTTGAGAGAGAGAGAGCAAAAAATGAAGACATAAATTCATCAGGTGTGCCCGCAAAGTCACACCAGTCGTGCACCGAGGAGTGTGAAGCGAGTGCAAATGAGCGGCTGGTGTGTGTGTGTGTGTGGCTGCTGCATTGCTATCGACGTCCTGCAGCAGCACCTCCTGATTATTCCTCCAGGTCTGTTTGTGTGACACATGCATATTCAATTAGCCGCAGATTAACATCACGTTCACCCAAATCACACACTCATAATCTACTCTCTTTCTGTCTTTGCTCACAAATGAATACTTCTTCTTCACACATGCTTATCCTTATGTTCTTACAGGACAACATGTTTACTACCTGAGACATTATCATTCAAACCCAACACGGGGAGTTTGTTGTACCAAATGTGAAGTGGAGTTTACAAGGCCAGCAACTCTCCCACTCGCTGAACATGTTGAATAGTGATGAGGAGGAGTGTCAGCCGCTTTGTCCGGAGCCTCTTTTGTTTCAGGTGACTCCACGTGACCCCGCGTTCCCAGCAGAGGGTGAAGCAGGGTTGACCTCAGAAAACAAACCCACCCAGCTTTAACTTCTTCTATGGTGATCATAGAAATGAATTTCACTCAGTATCAGCGAATGGCAGCTAAAGCGAGAGGGGCTCTCACACTTTTAATTAGGGGTCCCTCTCTCTCAGTGAGGAAATCTGACAGGTTACTGAACCCTGATCACTGACAAACCAACAATCTGAATAATAGATCCATGTCATTATCTTAAACATGAAGGTGGTAGCTGGTTTGTCTGTCTGAGAACATATTGCAGCCTGTCTGTTACCTTCCAAGCTTCCCTCAGGGATTCTAAGACATTCCCACCCCAGATGTATAATTTTTCCAGCATATTTTGGAGTCTGGGGCTCACGGGGACGTGCATAGAATACCCTCCCGCCCCCACCCGCCTCCCTCGTGCTGGGAGGTTCTTCACCCTGCAGAGGAGGTGAGCGGAGCTTTGGAACCTTTCTGAGAGCTCGACGGTGTCTGCAGTATCTTCCATTCTACGTTCATTCATATTCAATTTTACGAATATTGCGGAGCGTGTGAAGTGGTTGCATTGTGACTGAGTTGGCATGTGTGAAATGGTTGGGAGAACTGTTGAGTTATTAATCACACAGATATGTCAGAACATGTGCCAACAAGCACACACATCAGAGTACATGCAGATGGTAACAAACCTACGCGTGAGCTCAACCTGGTTGACATCTGATAAAAGTGTCATGTACCGAAATAACTCTGTCTCTCGCTCTCGCTCTCTTGCTCTCTCTCTCTCACACACACACACGCACACACTACTCTCACACTAATGAAATGCTTTCACAACTTTAAGATAAGTCTCAGCTCTGCCTTTTGTCAGTGTAAACACACCAGAGGTTATTGTGAAAGGTTGGATTGGATTCAGACGTTACAGCAACTCCCATTGGTGTTATGAGGAGGAGTTTGCGTAAAAGACGCCTCAGTTTCAGTCAGAACGCCTCTGAAGTTCGGCTCCTGTGGTAGAACCTTTCCTCTTTACCTGCTCATGTTCGTTGGGTTCCAATAATCAGCTTCCTGTCTGCTACTTGAATGTAAGCCTGAAAGCATTTAGACCACAGATTACCTGCCAAGACCCCATTTGCACTGTTTCTACACCACCTTTAAAGATCTGTCTCACCTCTCTGTGGTTGTTGTGTGTGTGTCACAGGTCCAGAGTGAACAAAACAGGAAGTTCAAGCGGCATCCTCGATCAATATCAGCAACTTGGACGTGCGCTGCATTTGCAAAAAAAATCTCTGAAATACAAAAACAAAAGCTGGAGCTGGTGTCCAGGGGTTGTACGCATTTACTGGAGCTACTTTGTGATATTTCTCATTGTAAGTACATGTAACTGCTTCACCACAGCACTTTAATTGTTTATTGACATTGTTCTTTCAATTTCTAGTGTATGCGTACTATCGACATCCACTCTGGGTGTTATGAATGTGCCGGCGTGATTATACAGAGTGAATCTGAGGGGGAGGGAGAGACAAATCTCCTCACATAGATCAGTTAGTGGAGCACGTCTTCATTGTGTCGTGTTGGGATAGCAACACTTCCTTTCTTTACATAAAAACACTCATGTGTTTTCAAGGCTAAAGGAGAGGAAAATGGGACAAAGAAGCTCCTTACTCACGCAGTTAGAGAACATCAAGAGTGCCAGTTACATTTTTACGTCAGCTCACTTCGGACACACTGATAATGTTTATTTTGCTGTTCAATATACAGTACTGCCAGGGTATCTGCCCTGCCATCCTCCCTCTTCAGTTGTGTTGATTCACAGTGTGTTGAGATCATATCTGATCTGACATCTGAAGAGTTTTTTAGATTTGATGGGGAATTCCAATTGTTGTAGTGATACACAGCCTGGAATTCAGCTAAAACGGTGTACTTCCAAGCAGCACCTGGGGAGAAACACAAAACTAACCGGTCGTCATTTCAGTGCAGCAGGCAATATTTCTTTGCCTGTGATGAAATAAGGCAGTGTTAAGGAAGCTGGCCTCTATTTTTGCTTGTTCTAAGCTCATAACTCTCCATATATAGATCACAGAAGCACAAACAAGCTCACAATTGTTGTAGACACCATAACCATGAGATTATGTGAGTTGAATCACTACATTTACCATTCAAAATGAAGTATTGTGTCAGTAAACCAACATGAAATTCTATACTTTTATTTCTATAACCTTCCACAGGAGCCATATAACTCCCTAAAAATGATATGGCTAAAATTTTGAGCCATATATCTCACTCAGTTGATGGCATGTAATGTGTTACATGTTTTGCTAAAAACTTCAGGAAGGCTATCATGTGTTTTATAATTCATATTAAAACCCGGGTCAAAGCATAACAACTTAATTTGTAACCTTAATTTCAAGATAAATCACTTTCTGAATTTCTAGAGTGGCGATTTCAAGCCTTGCCACTGGCCCTTTAAATCTCAGACAGGAAACATGACGTCATGCCTCGTAACTCTCTCAAACAACTTCCGATTGGCCGCGCGAAACAGTGTTGGAAAGCTTGGAAGCTCTACTATTGGAGGAAACCGGCGTCGATCCAAACTGAGTAGGCGGGACAGAGTTATGTCCTCGTGATTGGTCAGTTTTCTGTAAGGCAGTCCAGGTGTTCGATTGGAGAGCGCGAAGCTGCGTAGCTCGGATCTCTGCTTGGTTTGGATTCTGAATAAAGGACGATTCAAGCTTCAAAATGACGTAAGTGTGCAAATCTATTCCATATTTTAGCGGTGTTATGGCTGGGACAATGTTATACAACCCGATGTCAAAGTTTAAAGGTCAGTTTTGTTTGCTGTTATTGGTCTGGTGGCTCTACCAGCATGTGTGTGTAGGTGTGTGTGGTGCTAAGCTAAACGCTACTTGCTGCGCTTAGGGAGGTTGCTAACAAGTTTGTTGTGGTAAAAAAAAGTTCTTTTATAAAACATTTAACGGCTGTTGGTTGGAAGTTGGTGTGTTTTGTTTGTTTGTTTCATCACTTGTGTACAAAAGGAAGTATAGACTCTTATTTATGACAAGAGGTGCACTTAATCATGTTTCACCTTATTTTGAGATACAGCTTTGGCTTGTTGTTTGGGTTATTAATATATTGATTAGGGTTTCATCCCAAGACCTAGGGCCAGATGGGCGAGTCAACCATAGGTGGAGCTAGCTGGTTTTTGTTCTGACGATGTTCGTGATTTGACTGAAAACTTGTTAATGCTCCTGCCTTTGCCCTTGATCAAGGCACTAGGGCTGGCTGTAGACCTAGGATGAGCTCAATTCAGAGGAGGACTTTCCCTGCAGGGATCGATAAGATACTTAACCTCACCATCATACAGTAGTTTGTTACATAAAGTATTATTGATGACAGCTGTAGTTAAACTTCATTGCCACTTGTCAGTCTGCTTTGAATAGGACACAAATGGTTATTAGAATATTGCAATGCTTTCTAGTAAACCGTATTTTTGGCACCAGCTTCCAAATCCATTATGCATTACATTTTATGATTGTTAACATTTCAAAGACCTCTCCGACAAGGATTTTCTTTAAGGCAAAGAATAACAAAGGCTTTTATCTAATTGTGTTTTCATACATCCATAAGCCGCTCATAAAGCCGTGACCTTTACTGCCTTCTCCTTCTCGTACTGTACCTGCCATGTTGTCAAGTCATCCAACTAAATCAGTCTGCCGAACCGGTAACATCAAACGAATTGCGTCGTAACTCTTGGTGAATATTTTCTTAAACACAAATTCCAGGCAGATGCATCCGGGGAGGTGGTTGAGATATTTGCGTCTTTTTCTTGTAATTGATAATACAATCACACACTTGGCAGGCTGTTTGAAATGCTTCTTTGTGAAAGCCGGCGGCGTGCGGTTTCTTTGAACGCCCCGAAGATCAATTGTTTGCAGTGATCAAAAACGAATGAGCCGAGCCGATTCCTTTTGAAGTAGAAGGCGCTTCTGCTGCAGGCTCCTGATTTCAAACATTGCTGATTCAGTGACATTCCATAACCCATACATACAGTGCATTATCACGCCACCATCGACTCTGAATAACACAAAGAGGCAGAACGATGACAGCTTAGGAGCTCTGTGCTGTTCTTTCCCTTACGCATCAGAGATCCAATTTGGCAAATAGATACTTTAAGTGTATGTAAAAGGTGTGAAGATGTCGTACGTCTCCCATATGAGCAACGAGTGCCACAGTAGGAAATATCGCTATTCTCTCACGACAACCACCGTGTCATAAGGTTTGAAAATAACTTTTCCTAATGCCATTTTTGGTGACGATAACCTCAACACTGAATAATTATTGAAAGTATGAGCCAGTGTTTGTCTTTTTATGTGAACAGACGCAACTGTGCTCATATTTTCTGGGAGCGGAGGATCGACAATATCAGCTTCACACTTTATAACGCCTCATTATGCCGAGTGTAAGTAACTGAGCAGCTGCATTGGCGGGTCAGTTCATGGTCACCAATTGGGGAAATTATACATGCAGTGTGTTGCAAGAGAAGAATGTACATTACAGTGTGAGGTAGGGTTTTGCTTCTAAATGTGCGTTTGGATTCGGAGAGCGAGTCATTTTTTTCCTTATCACCGAGGCTCTGCAGTTAAATCACAGGCCCTGTCGTCTTTACACGACGGCTCTGCTCGGATGCTCATCAGGCCCTCCACGTGGCAGAAAGCGTGACCTTTAACATGATGAAACATGGGAGGGCAGAATTCTGACACATCGTTTTGTCTTGGGAGTCTTTGGCAAAGAGGCTCGACTCTCCTCAGTGCACGCATGCATGACAGAGCCCTGAAAGGCCACTATCCATTTTCAGAACATTTAACAAGCGACTAAGAGGCACCAAATTTTCTTCCCCTATAACTTCCACCTTTATTTGCTCCTTTACAATCTTAGCCAGAGGGAAAAATAATAATTTCACCGCTTTGTGTTATGATTATTGATTTATTAGCTTGATTGTTAATTAATTATTCATCATTTTTTTTTGTTTTTTGGTGAGCTATAAACTTGTGTCATTGCGGATGTCAGAGCTGGAAGTATTTGTTGAAAATAAAAGTAACAAGGGGGAAGAGGACAGGTTGGAACCACATTTAAGCACATTTACTACAAATTATGCATGCATGCATTTCTCCCACCTTGCCAGCAGCGTTGGATGTCTGTTTACATCTCTGTAGTTGAACTTAAGCGTTGGAGTATTCACTTGCATCACTTCAGCATCACGACTCAAAGAACATTTCAGATTTTCCTTTCACGATGTTCTCCTCTGCTTATTTTTTTTGCCTTTGTGATTATTTTCGTCTTTTCATATTCTGTCAACTTTATTTGGCTAATGTAATACAGTTCAGCAGCTGTAGAGTAATAAATGCCGGAACGTCTTGGCAGTACTTGAATGCATCGCCGACGTTGGGTTTTCAAAACAGCTTTCATCTGCATTAGCAGGCGATGACAGTGCAGCTTTGAAACCTTTGGACATGTAGAAAAACAGAATCAGAAATTGAAAGTCTGCGGTTAACTGTGGGAAATAATTGACAGTAATGAGAAATATGCACAATGAGCCTCCAACAGCTTTTTATAGGCAAAAAGCATCAGGACGGTTCTTCCATTTTGAAAGACGTGAATATTTCTTGATATTTTTTGTTTTGGCCCTGAACCTTTCAAATTTGGTCCTACGAAAGACAAAAGAAGTGAGGAGGAGGAGGAGGACCTGCTGCTGCTGCTGTATCCAAAAAGAAAAAGATGTTTAATTCAAAGGGAAAATATGATCTAGAACAGCGTCTGTTCTTGGCCCTTTGTAGTAAGACTTGCTCCAACGTACATAAAGTCAAAGATGATGAAAACATACAAAAGAAACTCACAAAGTGTGGTCGTAATGCTTGAGCAATCTCTTTTTAGTCTGTGAAATTTTGAGCTCAGAGTTTCTATTGCATATACGGACATAAAATTAATTATTAATTGATATTGATGGAATGAATTGATAATCTGCGCAAGCAAAAAAATTGTCAAATGTAAGACAAGGTTGAGGTTTGATTTTATAGTCATCAGATTCTGTACACAAAGAACCTCAAGGCCATAGAAAAGAGAGTGTTTGACACAGGTTTCTGTTTTTTAGGTCTACAATCATTTTAAGTGTTTAGGACGGAATGTCGTTGATAAACTTGTTTTAATAATTCAACAGTCGGGGCATCTTTGAAAGTAGAAAGACTGACGTTTGCAGTGGATCTCGCTGTAAGTCCCAGTTATGTCAGTAAACATTAATAATCCTCTGATATTTAAACAAACTTGTCACTTGTTTCAGTCTTTTGTTGCATTTTGCGTCTCTTCACAGCTCGATGGAGCAAAGGAGCCTCCTGAAGCGAGCGTACTCAAAAGTATTCAAGTGTAAATGACCGCATCTCTATGGGAAGAGATCAAAACTGGTGATTGGTGATTGAGATGTGTAGATGCAAAATGGAGACATGGACTTAAAATATAGGTTTTGACCAGTTTTACCCTGGATACTCACGGCGAAAACATGAAGAGTGCGTTTAATCAGAGCGGCGGCGCTCTGGGCAGAGCTAGCCGGAGTGATCATCAAATGTCTTAAAATATTTAACGCCTGGCGGGAGGGTTGAGGGAGCCGCGGAGATGAGAGAAGGAGTTAGACTGATGCTGGCTGAATGAGGCCATTTTCTCTGGAAGTATGAAAGTAATGACACAATGGAAATGCTTTGATAAGTCGCATTACGCTCATCCATTGCCAGTGTGATTGCAAAGAGCTTTTGGTGCAATTTATGATCATTTCCCTCGGAGAATCTATCCCAAGCAGAAGGAATGCATTCGCTCTGATTATTGTCTCCTCCGCTCCAAAGTCAGGCCATTAGTTCCACAATTACAGAGAGTTATATTCCTTGATGATTCACGCTTTTCTTTTCTTAACGCCGACACATTACGAGTCGACTAGGTATTATATCAACATGCCATGTCCTCCATCCACGTTTATGACATTGATTATGTTTTATTCACACCCAAGAAAACAGCTACGACAGCTTTATGAATCCACTTCATTAGGAACGCCTCCATAAATCTCCACCTCACATCGATAATTACATCTCAAAAAGCCACACAAATTCATAGAATGTAGAAAAAATATCAAACAACATTTATCTTGGAACACACGACTACCAGTGAGCATTTTTAATCAAATAGCGTGAGCTCATTGTTATGTTACGTCCACTCTGACTCATTTATGGCACATCTGGCCTGTCCATTTATTACAGGTCACACAGATTATTATGAGAACATTTCATATTCATATGTTAAGAGAGCCACAAATGCTGTATTGACACCAGGTCTTCAATACAATTGGACATGTCCACAGCAAATGGCCCACCATAACTCAAACATCACAGACGTCATGTGATCATATTCGTAGTGTGCATCCTGGCACCATTCCATTTATTTCTGCAGAAATCCCTGCATTTTTGGATTAAAGTTAACTTCCTGCTGTTTTATATAAATTCCTGCTTGTTGTGACTGCTCTCTGGGACTTTGATCTCTCTTCTTGGACTGTCTAGCTCCGGCTGGTGCTGGGTTATGGCAAAAATGACAAACTGAGGAAAGTTTAGCGAAGCAGCAGCCATTTGGTACAACTATTTAATGTGTGGCCTCCAGAATACACAGTCAGGCAGTTTCCCTTACTTGAATAAGGACTTAATTATCTAAGTTAGACACTCAGATTGACTGCATTTATCAGGAGTCCAGGAGAAGGTTTCTGTTATCGCCTCACACCCTCCATTTTCCTCTGGGGCTCCCCTGGGTGCAGTCCAGCACAATGAATGGACTCTCCTCCGCTGTGATCCCACGTTTGAACTTTTTAAAGGCACACAGCAGAACTCAGGCCTGAAGCCACAGCTGCAGTCTTCATAACACTTTATTTACCATTTACCCTCTGGGTTGGTTAACCTATAAAATTGCAATGGCATGATTCTGTCTAGCAGATGACGGCTTCAGACTCTTCCACACTGCAACACATATAACGTATTGTATTGAAATATTTTTTATCAAGTGGAAGAAAATTAAACAATGTGAAACTTGTATTAAATAAAATAAAGCATGATCTGATCATGCAATTAGTGATGATGTCTTAGATTTAAGATTCATATCTGCCAATTTAGCCCAAGCAGACCTGGTACTGGGTTTTTGATCACTTGTTTGAACATTATAAATTATATGATCAAGTGGACTTCCAGGTTCTTCTGAATTAAAGACCATTTCCTGGACAGTCCAGTAGGTGGTGCTATAGCACTGGGCTAGTGTAAGGGATAGAAAGGTGGATAGTTGCTTCCATACATTGCCACAATAATGGTGGTTAGGTCATCTATAACATAAATTACCAATCAACACTAAAAGGTATACAATTGTTCTACCAAATTTAATTTAATATCATATAATAGATATATGAGGTAAACTCATTTAGAGCCCGTGTACATTCTTCTGCTTTAGTATGTCTTTTCTTATCAAACTGATAAAAAAAAATGGAAAGAAGAAGAGGAGAACACAGTAATAAATTGACTATTTTCCTTTCCCACAATATGCTATTATAATGCTGTATGAGAACAATAGAATGCTAATGCCTACCTTAGTTAGACGTGAAACAATGTGGTCGCTCCCCCTCAGGCTGGCTACCACTGCGCTATCCCCGGAGCTGCTTCTGGAGCTTCCACTACACTACACTTACACTGCTGCTTAATTAGTTACCAGCGAGCCTGGAGACTCGTTCTGCACTTGACCTTTGTGAGGGCAAGGCAACCAGCACATGTTTGACAGACCAGAGGAAAATGAGGTGAGGAGACCGGTGAGCTGTGTGTGTGTATGTGTGTGTGTGGGAATGTAGTTATTCCCTTTAGCATATTTGATGGTAAAGCGTTTCATCAGTGTGGCTCGCTGTTGGACGTGTTACATCAAGAGCAAAGCAGTGTAGAGACGACCTCGTATCATCGTGCATCAGGAGTGGGAGTGGATCCATTTGGTCTGTCTCTCCATTCAGAGAAACAGCGTGAGTCGAGCGGCTGACACAAGTAATCCCAGCTCATGTTCGTGGAAAACCTGGGGGAATAATGGCATATTCAAACGGTGTATTGATGCAGGTAGAGGTGCGCTCACGTGCCATGCTGGTATTTAATGAGATTTCCTCCGGAGGGGATTTCAGCCTGCCAGGTTTCACATCATCCAAACGAAAGTCTGCTCTTCTCTGTTTCCATTTCAGAGATGGAGGCTCCTCATTATCCGGCATGGCTCATTAGGAGGGACGAGGGGATGTCTCCGATATGAATACTTAAGATTTAACTCAGAATGGAAGGAGTCGTCTTGGTAATTTAGTCGTGTGTCGTCATCGCAAGCAGCAATTCTTTAGACGGCGTATATGCTGTGACACTGATATGCGCGCACACACACACACACACACACACACACACACACACACAAACACACAGCCACACACACACACACACACACACACACACACACACACACACACACACACACACACACACACACACACACACGGGGGCAAAGTCTGTTAGTTTCAACCTTGACTTGTTGCATTTACGAAAATGGAAAAACAAAAACAAATTCATGCCGGTCAAATTTCCCACCATGTTCTCCTACACATTGCTCATTAATGGCAGAGGTATAACTTACAGCTGAGTCTTTCAAAGTTCATGACATTTACAACAGCTTGTTTACCACTTGGTATTTGCTTTTGAAGGTTAGACTGGCCCCGGCCCAGAAAGCTGTTTTTTTTTTGCCATTTTACCCAACAAGTGGTTCACTCCAATCCACACAGCGCAGCACACACATCACTGGACATTTATCTGGGATGTGACACGTTCTGGCCCTGTTTACACCTCGCAGTCACCTATAATCTGTACCCGGGTACCTTATGTTATAATGAATAGCGCAGGGAAACATAAATCTGACTCATTCCAAGATGTTCCCGGCTTACAATCTCTCCAGGATGCATTACGGATCCTTCTAGAGTATTCCGCTGATGTTGGATAACATGTATCGCCCAGTGGGAGGGGTTTAAAAAAGGCTCTATATGCAGGGAAGATAAGGTTTTGACGTCTTCATATAGATACGATCGTGTGGCAGCGGTGAGGCACTTTCTCTTCTCCGTGCCGTGTCATTTAGCCCCGAGCGTTTTTTGAGGAAAAGTTATAATTAACTGAGCTGAGATAAAGTTGGGCTTATTGCTAAACTGGCACGTCTGCTGATGTCTTGCTAAGCAGCAGCAGCAGACAGGCAGGCAGGCAGGAAGCATTGGCAGGTTAATCAAAAATTAATAGAGAATACAACAAATGACAGCTGCTAGTGGCCGGCCTGACATGTCCTGGAAGAGAATGTGACTGTGAATATTTAATTTGCTTAATTTGGACGGTCACTTTTGTCACATTGGCGCAGTAGTCTGAGTGCGTCTTGAAGGGGGACGTGCTCGCGTCGGCCCTCAGCTGCTGGGAGAAGGAATCCGAACTCCGTATATGCGAGACGCTTTCACTCTGCTTCCTCTGAGAGATCATATTGTCCTGACGTGACGCCTTGCATGTACTGTGACCTTTAAAGACCACTTTACAGCAATTAATTACAAATGAATGGATTTGTGTAATAGCTTTAATCCACTTATCTGTCAGTCCTCAAGGTAGCGTATGTGGAACTGAGTCTTGATTGCAAACATTCCCAGGAGCGAGTGATCATCCTCACTGTAACACCAGACAGACAGACGGGACCGTGTGTATGCAGGGCTGTATGCAATGTTTTTGACCAAGGGTATTTAGAAACATTTATCTCACTTTATAGTTAATTACAAGTTAAATGGCCGTATTCAGGCTGCAAATGCTGCAGGATTCGAGGAAATTTTTTTCTTTGGGTTCAGCCACAAATCGAAGTGATATTTCCATATACATTTCTTACTGCGGAGTGCTGAACATTCAGTAAATGAAGGATTTGCAAGGAGGCAAACGCACAGAGCCGTGTCAGCACTTCCCTTAAACAGCACAGAAGGGAACTGGCACAAGGAGAATGTCAACGTCTCGGACCAATTAGACCCGCTTAAGTAACAACAAGCCTCCAGCACACGCAGATGCAGTTCACTTGTCTCACAGTGAAGTTTAAAGTCCTTTTCACGAGCACTAGTGCTACCTCGGGACTTGTCATCTGTGTTCTTAATCCCGCGAAAACCCGCCATCTTCCATATTCCGTGCATTTTTTTTCTTCAAACCCCCACCACAAATTGCCTGTATCTTTCAACAAACACACATTTAAGCACTTTAATTCTTCTTTCTTCTGGGGCCGAGGAGTGTAGAAGTCGCAGTGCAGTGCAAGTAAATTAGTTTTGTCTGCCTGCAAAAGGAGGCTGAAGATACAGAGTGTAGAAGAAGTTTCGGAGTTAACATGATCCAAGAAAAGCAATATTTGTCCAAGGTACGAACCTCAATCAGTGTTTTATATCCTTTGTTTTATTACATTCTTAAACCAGTTACAGTGCATTTATTCAGTCAATCTGTCTCACAATAATGAGGTCGTTTTCACTTCAGAATCACTGACAGGCTGATCTTATTTATTCATTTGACATTTTGCTGTGACTTCACGTGGAGAACTCATTTGAATAATAATTCCATTGGTTTGAGTTGGAATGAATGTGAATAAAAAAAAAAAGCAAATCTAAGCAATTCAAGCAACATTGTTAAACGTCGAGTGTCGGCGAGAGACTGACACGCTGAAGGACATCGATGCCGGCGGCCTGTTGAGTTCCTACGCCATGTGTATGTTAAGGGAGATTGTGTGTGTTTTCATTCGGAAATTGCACTTTTATCAACCCGACACCCCAGCATGAGTTCAACCAAATATATATGACTATATTTATCCTTTGAGTTTAGATTTATATTCTTTATCTATACAATAAATTCACGATTTAAACATTTATCTGAAAGTCCGCTCACTTATGCTCTGATGGGACACCAGATTGATCCAATGACATCAGAGGTAGCAGCCATTGTTAAAAACAGAGCTCCCTTTATGGCGTTTCAATCCCACTTGAAGTCGTGTCCCACCGTTTCATAGAATTTGATGTTGAAAGGCCTATAAAACTCCTGCAGCTGCTCGATGACCTCCTCGTCGATCTGCACGTGAGTCCTGCCCTTGGATTTGCCCAGGCAGCGCGGCTGGCTGCTGCTCTCTGGTTTCTTCAGGCAGGGGAAGCCTTTGGTTCGATTAAAGTAGAAGTGCTTGTCTGTGATTATTCGCTTCAGTCCCAAAAAGTCCTGAACTCGCCCCATTTCCCACGCCGGGTCGGTGATCAATCGCTCGCCGCTCACAAAGTGCATCTGCGAGGGGCGGAAGTACTGCAGCCAGTTCTCCAGGTGCAGGATGTACATCCCGATGCGGATGGCGTTCCAGGAGGTGTCCACCAGGCCCAGGCTTCGGTTTTTAAAGGCCAGTTCTTCGAAAGTGGGAATGTCAGGCTTCTTGGAGAGAGTTTGTGTGTAGTCAGAGATGGCTCTTGTGACTGGGTTACGCACCACCACGATTAGCTTAGTCTTGTGGGACATTCTGGCGATCCGCCTCGGTGCCTCTCTGGTGACAAAGTAGCTGGGCGTCTTCTCTAATGTGATCTGGCTGTCGAGCGTCCGTGGCATCAGCCCCCTTGGGAGAGAAACAAAGCAGAGTTGAGTCAGTGGGAGTTATCTTACCTGTCCTGCTGCATGTCCACTCGCATCTCAGGTTTACAAGCGGCAACAGCGGAAAGAAGTGTGGAGACAAACAGCAGGGCCGGCTCGGACAAACTAGGCTGCATACGCGGCTGCTTAGGGGCTCCTTTGATGGTGAGGGGCCCCCCATGGCAGTTCAGTCATTTAAAAACAGATTTTGATGGAAATTAGAGATAAAAACCTTCAATTTCTTAATATTAATAGACACACATGGGTTAAGCAGTAATGGTGGAATGTGTATTTTGTTTTACATGTAGTAGATGAATAGCTTTGTGCTCATTTTCACAAACTGATTTTTGATTTTGTATTTAACGTCTCGTAAATGAAAGCATTAAAGCAAGTAGCAAACAAGTACATAACCTCAACTCCTCTATGGTACAAAAGCCCATTGAGCCATTTATCTACAATTTCAGGTTCACAAAAAGCCAAAGAGATCTTTTTTTTAAATATATTTACTTAGAACCTGTGGCCACCTATGGAGGAAACCTTGAGAAAGGTGAGATGTTAATCGAAGCCTTGACTCGATCATAATAAAGAAAAAGCGATTGAAAATTAGATAATGATTCACGTTCAAGTAGCAAATCTGCTGTAATCACAAAAGGCCAAAACCCAATTTAATGGTTCTTTTTCACCGTTATTCCTCCCGAGCTGCCGAGCAATAGTGCTTGTGCTGCAGGAGAATAGCTTCATTATGGAGAGGAAAGAAAAGAGAAAAGGTATTAATGTTCCAATTTAGTTCTCTGAATTGTAGCTGGGGCTTCTATTGCCTCCAAAGCCGAGGCCAGGCGCTTATTATTGACCTTTCACTGGGGGAGAACGTTTCATTCATCTGTACATTCAATCTGTTTCGCCAAAGGGAACAAAAACCTGGACGAGCTAGTTCACGTTACAAACATCACGTTACAAACACGTTACAGTTTTTCATATAATTCCATACGGCCGACTGTTTTGGAAGTTTCAGCATTTAATTTATTGAGATATTTAATATAAAACGAGTAGCTACTCAATTTGCTGTAATTGCCTTCTTGAGGATTTTGTAACGTGACACAGTACTGGTTTTAAACTGGGAATATAGCAGCTCACCGGAATGATCCACAAGGCTTTTGAGATGAATGTTGGGCTTTTTGGGAGGAATTTGGAGGAAAGGAAACCTCACTGTAGCTGTGAGGAAGCGTTGGGGTTTGGAGGTTTGGAGGTTTGGACGCTGGGACGCTGCGTTTGCTGCCTCGGGGCTTGGATGGCTCACAATCACCCCGGGGTAAAATTAATTCCAAATTGTATCGAGAATTGTTTTTATCGGCGTTTGTCGCGAGCAGTGACCATGACATATCCCAAAACACACACGCACAGTACATCAACAACAGAAGGAGAGATTGTGTGTTGGAGTGAGCTGTTTATGTGAGAGAAATATTGATAAACTGATGCGGTTTCATAGGGACGAATGGTGTCAAACTCCACTCCACAATGTCTGACACAAACTTCATTCTCAAGGGTTTATATTGTGGTTGTTGGGTAAATTGATTATCTGCTTTTTACCTGTTTAATTCCCAATGTTTTGAAAAGGAAACACTTTACTGGTGTAACTCTGAGTGGCATGGAAGCAGCTCCATATATGTGTAAGGATCTAATAAAAGTGTGTTTAGGTTAGGTCATCACTGAATCTCAAAATGTCTCGTACGACGTCATCATTATTCTTCTAACACGTTGTTCTTGCAATTCACAAGGAAAGGTTTGTAATTAAGTCGGCAAATTTACTTATAGGCAACAGACAATTAATACAGATGCTCCCATCCGAATGATCAATTGGTTCATTTAAACCTTTTCCTGTTTCCTCTAAATAAACCAAAACAATTCTGCAGTAATTTGGCAGCTTGGTAAGAATACATTTAAAACAGGGCCTAAATGAGTAAGTTGTAAAACGTTTCATAGCAAATCCGACTCGATTTCTGATTTACCTGTTACATCACCACTGCGTCGCTTTTGTTGTTGTTATTACTGTGGGACTCACTTAGATCAAAGCTTAACCTTCTCAAAGCTTCCTTCCTCTAGGTGGGCACGGTCATAGGTTAGCTCCAAAGTCTTGGAGAATATCGATCCATTAAGTTTTATTTATGAATCCCGAGTCGCAGGCTCGGGCGCCTCAGGGCCACTCGGTAACGATTAATCTTTGATGAGAACAACACCTTTTCAAGCAAACAGTCCAGCTACACGTTCAGAGAAAGAGGGAGAGAGAGAGAGAGACTTGCTGTTTTTCCGTCTAACCGGAACTTAGACAATTTGTTGGTGTGTGTGTGTGTGTGAGAGCTGCGTTTGTTATCTGTCTGTGACACATTCCTCCGTCCCCATTGCTGAAACGTGCTCAGACCTGCAACTAGGGGTGTTTGATATCGAGCAGTGACAGCGAGAGGTCAGAGGTGATTCTGTCTAACACACACACACACACACAAAGTGCATGTGCAGTATAAAAATGTCTGACACGATGCGCATGTAGGCGCAGAAAACGTTTTTACATTAAATGTGTCACAAGTGGCGTTTATTTGTGCTGGGCAAAGCTGAAAACGATAAGCGTCCGGCGAGCGGTCAGACGTCATTTAGGTGCCCTGCGGGGTACCTGTAATGTGTAGATATATTTGTTTTGATGTAGAGCTTCATATTCCTGCGTTCATCCTCTGGTGGTTTGATTCGAGGAGGAAAAAGATGTGTGGCAACTACAAATAAGCCTGAAACTGCCTTTCCAAATATCCAAGAACTGTTATAATAATCGAGAGATTTTATTTTATTATGGTTGCAGAATCCCGATGGATTAATCTTGCTTTATCAATGCCATGCAGAATGTTTGATACCTGAGGCCTTTTCCAAATGCAGTCCCCCAAATAACAGATCAGTATTTCACACTGCATCTGAATTTCAAAGATAAGTGTGAGGCTTTAAATAAAGTATGTTCACACATAATCACCCAATCTCTCTGGAACATCTTCATTAGTATGCATCATATCTATTCCATGTCCACGCCAGTGGAGGCAAACTTTTGAAATGCACTTTAAAGGGAGCACACACACACCAGACACGCACAGAGCGAGCGTTTGATTAACCAGCATTTGGGGCCTGTTGTAAGAGATTGATTGATTACCACCTCCTTACTTAAGAGTCGACGCTAAATTCATTGGGGTAATTTCCAGTGCGTTGCCAAGTCTTCTTCGCATCGTGTCGGTGAAGCTGTGAGTCAGGAGGCATTAAGGCTTTGACTGTGACATTTTAATCACTGAGCTGAGGTAAGGAGGATCTGCCCAATTCCTATCCATGAGACTCACTGCTGGTAAATAGTTGAAAGCTGAAATCAAATTTCCGCAGCATCCTTCAGCTTTAATCATATTACTTTATAATTAATCTAAACATGTCAGTTTATGTTCTTGTAAAGGTGTTTTACCCAGTAATGCAGCACGTTTTCCATTCATTACAGATGCATTCGATACATTGACATCCCTCATAAACAGACGATCTAGAAAGGAACTGGGTTTAATGTCTTTTTGCAAACACATTGAATGGCTTATGAGACAAAGTCAATTAATTTCTTACTTTTCCTCCACATGCTTTACTTACTCAAAACAAGAAGCATTGGTGAAGCAAACCTACTAGTGAAGGCCAAACGCAGAAAGGATGCGAGTGGTTGCCATGGGTATACACACGTGGTTCTACCTACGCCAGGAAACAATTGTATAAAATGCTGGCAGTATCTACCTGCACAAGAAGAAAATATGAACACAACAAACCCGGCGTCCTTCCCCGACTCCAGCAACAGGTAGTTAAGGTCGACTGTGTAAAGCGTGGAAGTCATTGCCATTCAGTAATGAGCTATGCAGCATTGAGAGCTACTCTGCATATTGGAGCGACCCTGAAACAGCCTGCTGGCAAATCCTGCCAAATGATTTATCCGACGCTGGCGAAGTGGAAGCGCAAGTTCACACTTACTCCCCTCTGGACTATGCAGTATCATTATGGAGGAATAAGCCTCAACCTCAAACATAGAGGTCTTTATGTGAAAACAGCCACGGCTGCCCATTAAACACTGACGCCCCGCGCTCGTGCGGCGCTGCTCATTTCCACAGGGAGGAACGATCTGTATGTCCTCACCCTGGCCTCACCAGGAAGAATACAGAGAACAACAGTGATGCTCACGCTGCTGTTTGTTTCCCTGACAGTGGAAGTAGCCGTGGTGTCTTCATTTCATGTGCGCCTACAGCAAATAAGCGGCAGCCAACGCAGCACACCTTCACCATATGAATGTGTCTTTGTAAGGGTTTCATTGACCCCGGGCTCTAAAGGCTTCGTCATCCACCTGTTGTTATTAAGGCTCATTATTTTATTTTTTTAGGCACATTTTTCTTATAGATACATACATCATTAGGAGTTTGTTTACGTTTTCCTCCCTATTGTCCTGGTTGCTGGATAACGATGTGCAGCTTGCTGTTTTAACTAAGATGAGATGTCCTTGGGAATGCAACATTAACCTGGGCAGAGAAATTAAATCTGAACGAAAATTATTTACACTGCAGCATTAAAAGAAATATTATTCTTCAGTGAAAACCGAAACGAGTAACCTCACAGCGATGGTACAAACACCAGTACACTGCAAATTTGACCTGACTTGTCGTCAGAGTGAACCACCGGGCAAAGTGCTCTAAATGTAAGCCACCTATCCACTTATTCTCAACAGCAGACACCATGAAAGTGACGGATGCCCGGCCCGGGTCACCGAGATCCACATCTAAAGAAAGACCTCAGTCAAGAGTTGCTGCTTGTTGGCAGCAGAGGGTGAACCACTTTATCCAGTGATTTCTTCAAAGGCGTCTTCACTGCTATTGACACTGAGTGACGGCTGCTTCCCTCTGTCTCTGCTTTAGAACTGGCACCTCCACTCGCGTGTCCTGAATACAGCGACTACACGAGGATACTTCAACACCGACACAGTGTAACGCGCCTCTCGCCTCAGCCGTCACTTTGGAAATAATGCAGTTTGCCTTATTGAAGTTTTGACTTATCATAATCTCTGTGCAGTGTAGGTCTCCAGGGAGACAACTGACACAACGATACAACTGCTACATTTGACATTGACAATTTCGAATGGGCGACGCTGCGGAACTACAGGTAGCTGAAACCATCTGTCTGTAACACCGGTTGTTATTTGTCAGGAAACTCTCTGTACATAACAGGCAGGAAGTTTACCAAGTTGAAACACTATACAGCAAATAAAACCAGTATATCTAAAGTCTAAAAGTGCTGAAGCCCCACTAGTGGCCTCTAGAGGCTGCAGTGCTCATTAGACAATACTAGAGTACATAACAGGCACGATAAATGGTTAATTAAGTTTCTGTTCCCAGTTGTAGAAGTAAAACTGTAAATGTGTTGTTGAGAGACCGGAGGCCCCTGGATGAGGTCAGCAAAGTTCCTGATAACATATATATATATTTATATATGTTGTGAACAGAGTTGGTATTTTGGGTGCTGGCACAAAAGGTAAATTCATGCAGAGGTGAAAATGGTGGTTCATCCTCTGGGGAACATCAATATGCTCTGCAAATGTCACAGCAATGGGAAAGTCTTTTGACCTTTTGTTTAGTGGCACCAGAGGAGAGATCATGATGCTGTCACGGCAGAAGACCGGGACTATGATTATCCACCAAGTCATGGCAGTAGGGTGTAGTTGTTGAGATAGCTCTGTTCCAAAGTCACCAATGGATTCTCTTCATACCCGTTCCAAACGACAAACACTGCAGCCTACGACAATAGAGAACACAATCATATCTGAGTTAAATTAAAGGTCTGAGGTCTAAAGCCTCTAAATCTAAAGCTTAATTCAGGCAGCGTTTGATCCAAGCTATTGAATTATTGTATCGTCCTTGTGTCCGTCGCCCTTGTTGTGCTTATACGTGATAATGAAAACGAGAGAATGCAGCGAGACTCTGAGCTGTTCAGCTGCAGACCGATGTGTCTTACCGAGAATGTTCTACTTCTGCAGAGCGACGTGGGGCTTCATCAGGGATGCGGACCGTCAGAACAAGTAAAGGTCAGCTTTGAATCGTCTCCTTGTGCACAATCAATGGACTCGGAATTTATTACTGCCATTTCACCGCTGTTGGAAATTAAATTGGAGCGGTGCATTGGGTCAGTCTAAGACAAGTTCTGAGTTAATATTTGAAGAACAAATAAAAAATTCTCAAATCGCAGAGCTCCGTAGAAGAAAAGCTGGCATATCGCCATCT
Organism: Genypterus blacodes; assembly: GCF_046128005.1. Classification (NCBI taxonomy): domain Eukaryota; kingdom Metazoa; phylum Chordata; class Actinopteri; order Ophidiiformes; family Ophidiidae; genus Genypterus; species Genypterus blacodes. The sequence continues at coordinate 94,483 of NW_027466841.1, forward strand.
CCTGCGTTCAATTTAGGCAGAATATTGCAACGTTTTGTTCAGTTTGACTGGGATTTCATCTGGCAATTATCCAGACTCGTGTTTTGCAGAGTCTTTGCTGCCATCTGTAATTATTAGAGGGGATTCTGGCAACACATTGTTCCTAATAAAGCAGTTTAATGATTTCGAGTGATTTCACTTAGAAGCCATTAATCACAATGTGTGCGAGTGTGTCTTCAGGGGCGGGCAGAAACATTTAGAGAACGGCCTTTTACCTCCCACCGGACGCCAAATGTTTGTCATCACTAAGACTGATTATGAACCCCGCTCATTACAACAATACACAGGCTTTTCAGGCCGCACAGGGAATTACCCAAACTAAAAGGAGTGTGTGTGTGATGTCTTACAGCAATTTAGCAAGTTGGGCAGTAAATTATCAGAAAGAAGTCTCCAGGGCTCCTCATCGCCAACACATCAGAACACAATCAGAATAAGCAGAATGTGGAGGAACAATGGTGTGAGTACAGGGAATAGGAACACAGAAAGCTCTGATGTGCAGCAGAAAGCAAACTTCTACAAGCAAAGCCACATAGACGCTGGATGCAGGATAAGTCAGATTATCAAAGAGTGTAAGTAAGATTGTGAATGTCAAGTCGAACAAACTGCCATTAATAGACATTGAGAACAGACCAGTGAGGACAAACATGATGTCAACCATGTACAGTAAATGATTTGAAATGTACCGACATAAGAAAGTCAAAAGATGGAGAAAACATCAAAGTCACACTGAATTAAGAAAAAGGCTTGGCTGAGGAATTTGCATACTAACCATTGTGGCCTCGTTAGCCTAAATCCAGCCTTATTAAGTGTGTGTGTGTGTGTGGGGTGCACCTTCCTGCTGTTTCTAGTCGGTAACTGCAGCTTTGGGGGATAATTGCCCGGCTGGCTCTCTGTGGAGACGTTAGCAAGATTTCCATTTGGCAACCAAAGCATCGGATTTTCTTCTTATTAAAAAGTCTGAAAGCTTAGACCAGGATTTCTGCCTGACGTTGCTCATGCGGTTTCTTCATCCTGCCGTGTGATTCTCTCTCTGTCTCTGTCAGTGGTGCTCAAAGAAATGGCGCTAGATCCCGTGCCCATTATTAAACTGTCACTCAGTCAGCTTACGCCTCACTTGATGTCTGCTCATTAATCACCTCTTCCTCAGGACGTAACAACCTGCCTTACGCTTCCTGCGCATCTCTTTGTCCTTGTTGAAAATAAGTACAGGATCTCTTTGACTCCGGGGCCTTATTAGAATAAAACAAACTTAAAATCAGGACCATCCCAGCTCTGCTCTGCTCTAATAAACTGGGCTAAGCGTCTGACCTTGTAGGAACGAAACTCATTTAATGTTGTCATTTCATTTCAACTGTGGGCAATTATCCTCCCTGAAATAACAATTATTCACGTGTTGGTCTGCAGAGATAAATGACTGACGATTGCTCTTCTTCGGCGCATACCCGTCTCACCTACGCGTGTCTAGCATACACGACTGCCAGGACTGATGTGGAGATTTCTTCAATTTACATCATTTTTAGAGATATGGGAGCTCTCAGAAGCTTTTTCTGGGTGTACAGGAGCCTGTGGGAACGCAAGAAGCAGTAGTCTTTTAAATGCGATGTGGTGATTTAGATGTTGGGAAGGTATAGAAAGAGATGGAGTCCATTGGTAGGATTTGAGGTGGCTGTTCTCCTGAGAATAAAACATTGAGTGTGATGCAGAAACACACTAAAGAGGTATAAATGTTAGATGATTGAACAGTGTGACTTGTTGCAGGAGCTCTGGGGCCCAAATGTGGCAAAATATGATGTTGTCTTGTTAGATATTGACTGTACATTGAGTAACGTGAATCGTCTCCATCATGACTGCTGCTGCCTTGTGAGCCGAGAGTGCAGCCTCAGTCGTTGCTAGAAAGTCCTTGATCCTAAATAAATAAATACATTTAAATACTTTTCTGGTTCTACTTGATCCTCCATCCTTGATCTCAAATTCTGGCAAAATACCCGTTTGTCCTCGTGTTTTTATTATGCAGCTCTAACGTTCCAATCAACGTAACCCTCCAACACCTGAAGTGACTTTGACCTCTGGAGTCTAAACGTACAAAGTATCAGAGCCACTTTTGAAAACAGTAAAAAACGATATTACGAGGATAAAGTCTCTGGCATAAAACGTTGAGCTTTTTCTTTGGTTCTCACTACATATTTCAATATTCTTGTGACATTTTGACTTTTGTCTCCCCAAATATTACCACTTTATTCTCAAAATCTCTTTCTCTTCCCCCGATACTCCAGGGGGTTGAATATATTCCAAAGGCTTTAAAAAGAACTCAAGCAATTAAGACCCTAGAATTTTGAACTTGCCTATTTTGTGAGATGTTTTTTGGAATAATCTTTACTGCAATCAATGTTATCTTATTTATAAACATACTGGTGTATATATACAGATATCTGACTTTCAGCAATATTACTAACCAGGCCAGGCTGCTTCCTTCATATATTACATGTGTTTCTTAATATATGCGGAACTGCTACATTTCTTGAAGTGTTCTAACTGAGGGAATAAGAGAGACAGGTCCTTGTGTGATTTGCACCGCAGTCTCATCGGGGAAATCTCTCAAACGGCGGTGTTGTTGTAATTATGTTAAGCGCGGTTCGTCTCCGAGCAGCGGCGGGATGAAGACAGCTCGTTAATAATGCAGAGTTATGCCTGACCATCTCTCACTGCGTAACGCCAAGTTTTTTTTCGGTGTTAAATGAGAACCACCGAACCTTCTGTCCTCATCAAATTTTCTGATGATGCCGTTCCACGTCGCCCTTCCTTCCCCGAACCAATTAACACGGACTTGTGGCGTCTTCCTTAATGCGGCCTCTCCTATGAATTCCACAGCGAGCTGAGTGGAAGTGCCTCCGACTCCCGCGAAAATCAATAGAGCCGCGTTGCCCTTTTTAAGTCTTGGATGCCGCACAGCCACGTGGTTTTGTTTGATCTTTGCGATTCCGCCGAGGAGGGTGGTGAAGTGCAAAGTAAATTGGTGGCAGTAGGAATGTGTGTTTTATCACAGTCGGTATCGTAATGTGAATACCCTCGCACAATATAAATGAGGGTGTGTGTGTGTGTGTGTGTGTGTGTGTGTGTGTGTGTGTGTGTGTGTGTGTGTGTGTGTGTGTGTGTGTGTGTGTGTGTGTGTGTGTGTGTGTGTGTGTGTTCTGTTCTGTTCTGTTCAGGAGGCTCAGTAATGAACACTGCACCATTTCCCCTCTGTGTCAAACTGATGTCTCATGCTAAAGGTAATAGCACAGACTGCAGTGACAGTGACTATAAGCCTAATAGTGTTATTCCTCTGATACACAGGTGTGGATGTAGAGCATCACTGTCAGAGCAGTGTGAGAGCTGCAGAAGGGACTTTAATCTAAGGCAATTCCAATATGTTTATCGCATTGAATACCAAACTTTTGCCGGTTGTGGCGTCTCAAGTTCTTTTTTGTTTTGTGCCGTTTCAATGACATTTTGGGAGATTGGTGGGAATTGGGTCAGGATCCAGACACAAGGTTATTCTTCCTCTTTAACCTAGCAACACAGGCAAATATTGGACTACTAAAACATGCAAATTCACCCTGATCCAGATATCGGTTAACACGTATGCATTGACGGGGAAGGGGGGCATATTCACGGATTAGCTATATGTTTTTAAGGGATACACATATAAGGCAGAAACATGCAAATACCACCAATGTGTGGCAAAGATGATCCAGATTCAACTGCACAGACAGTTTTGACAAAGTTTCAACTGCGACACATACAGTATCGATCCAGATGGAGATACATAGTATGTATCGGCATGATGAACCACAATGACAGTAGGGTCTTCCATTGGCAAAACAGTCAAATCAAGAAGTCAAATCTAGTTTTGAGCGGACAAAATAATGAAGATAAGAGGTGACCAAAAGGTGAGAGGCGATGGAGATAATGTATGGCCATGATGGATGGATGGATGGATGGATGGATGGATAGATGGGAGCACTGCAGGTTAAAGTTAAACTATGTGAATATAGAATGTACACATACATAAAGTAACTTGCAAGAGGCACAAAATGTGACAGGTTGAATGAATGAATGGGCACTTTCTGTGACATGCTGCCTACAAGCTAAACACAGTGACAGGCAGCCACTGAGGGCCAGTTTAATACAATGAATGTCAGTCAGCGACTCGTCGGCAGAAGCCACAGCCTAAATTAAACCAATGTCGGTGTCAAAGGTAAAGCGTCTGTATTTATCTTGAAGGTAGGAACTGTCACTTTCTGACAAGTGTGCAATATTCCAGCTTTGTAATTTTCCACAAGTGACAGCGCATCAGTGCAGAGCCTCATCGTATCCCTGCTCCAATCTGGAGTGACACATATGAAAAGAGGGGATCTACGACAAATGTTAAAAGATTCCGATGTGATTCTGTGAGTCTGTGAGCAAAATGTTGATGTGTTATGGAAGCATTCGCACATTTTTCACGGATTTTATTGCCTTTGTTCACATTTAGCATTTTGATTAATACCTAAATGAATTTTCTAATTGAAAATATTAAACTTTAGAAGCCCGAATCAAATACTCCGCCATCCTGGAAATGTTTGATCAGTGAAGAACTTGCTGTGCTGCCACCTATGAGTTTCTTCACAGAGGCCACACCCACATTAATCTGTCAACCAATTACAATAAACATTCATAACTGTCCTGTCCAACATTCAAAATGTCTGTGTAGCAAATGTGGTCACCATTTCTTAAACTTTAAAAGGAGTAATTCAAATAAGCATGTGTCACGAAAGTCCACATGGTGGCACTGTTGCCATCGTAAACTTATCGCATTGTCGCTTTAAATCTTAAATTTTGTAGACATCTGTTCAGATTTCCTGTCTACTACAGAGACTTATGGGGCATGAACCGGACCGAAAAAACCAACAACCTCTTAGAGACGATGAGCGTGACAACTACACCCAAAGTTACATTTCAAACGTGTATAGACACAAATAAATCAAGCCTTACTTAAACCTCTGGGCCCATTTTAAATGCTGAAACATATCTAAACATTTACCTCTTCAGCTCACAGACAGATGGGTAGTTCATACAAAGTACCATTTCCTAATCCATTTCACTTGTGCGACACATGACAGTAAACACCACCTGTTGATGTTCCTGCCTTGGATTTGTTGCTTTCAAAAGTGCCGATTGTCTTTTTAAATTGACACACATTGTCACACTTTAGAATGTATGTGGAATCAGCCTTCAGAAATAGAAGTGTGGGTTGTGTGCGCGTGTGTGTTGGATGGTTGTGTTAAATCTTTGTTACAAATTACACACGCATTTATCTTAAATATATGCAGAAGAGATTGTGTTTGAACTCATAGCAGCTCTGAATAAAATGAAATGATTTTAGGACCTACGCTCCTTTTGATTTGACTTCTGAAGTCGATCTCAGACAGTTCAAAGCTTTAAAGTTTAATGTTCTGATGCCCTGCTGTGTGTGTGTCTTCCACGCTTCAATCTTAGAGAAACCAGCACAACACCACATATTTAATAGTTCATTTAATACACACATCCAAAGCTTTTGAGGCTATGGAGCAATGTTGTATTTCCTACACGCTGAATTTTGTGGATACATTTGAGCCGGAGCCACAGGGACAGAAAAGCCTGAGTCGTGATGTGTGTGTGTGTGTGTGCGCTGTGTGAGAGCTGCTGCCTCACCCTGTTCACTTCTGTGGCACTGTGGGGGACGTTAATGGAAGCTGTGGGTAGCTCCCACTGACCCATAACTATCACTGTCATCAAGATCTCTGCCTTTGTGATTCGTGCATCATTTCAGTCACCGCGGAAACCTGGAGACAACAACATGTTTACTCTGCCTCAGCACCAAATCCCAAAGCTGAGGAATATTGGGGAGAAACTGTTTTGATCCCAGTCAACCACAGCTACACACACACACACACAAACACACACACACGCACACACAGGAAGGCAGGAAGGCAATGCCCTCACAGATGAGAAGTTTCAGACCATCTCCAGCCTGAGAGTTGCTGGTTTGAAGCCAGCTGGCAGGCTGTGCTCTGGGCTGTCTGTGTCATCTGTGCTGTAAGGCTGTGAGAGTTGGTGTGAACCGTTTCTACATGAGCGTCATGTGGAGCAACCCGGAGCTCCACTGGGACCTAATAGCGCAATACAGACCACAATACACACGTAAACAGAGCAGCTGAACTACTTTGTGGTGACAGTGTTACTAGGTGTGTGTGTGTGTGTGTTAGTGAACCGGCTGCTCAACAGTTTGAATGACAACTGTGCACTTTTGTATCCATGCCTGTCAGATAAACATGGGCACTAAATGTTTGACAAAAATCATCTGTGGCAGGGGCGCACATACCCCCCCAACACACACACACACACACACACACACACACACACACACACACACACACACACCACCCTGTGTTACAGTTAATGACAAAATGATGAATAATTGGCTCGTGTGTGTATTCATCGCTCCTCACCTGTACCAGTCGAGCCCTCTGTCATAGTTTCTGTCGAAAAAGTGCGGCTCCGTCCCCAGCGCGCGCACATCTGGATGTATCCGGATGAACTCCAGCACCGCCCGGGTGCCTCCCTTCTTTACGCCGACTATCAACGCGTTGGGCAGCTTCTTATTCCCGAATTTCTGCGCGACGCTCATGTTTCTCAACTTCGCCTCTGCCCAGCGGCTCCCAGAGGAGGCAGGCTTGCCGCTCGGACCGCGTACATCACTCGACCTCCCGTCCGGCAGCGAGGCGCAGTCGTGTTGGATTTCCCCCAGAAGTTTCTTGCCCCCCGCGTTCTTGCTCGGCGGGCACCTTTTCCCGTCGTAACCCCGGTGTGTCATGATTGGGCTGCGGCAGAAAATGACGCTGTAGCACAGGTAGGTGCAGGAGAGCGACACGGTGAAGATGAAGGCGAATCTGGCGCTGGATCTGTTTGGAGACGGCAGGAGCCTATGTGCCATGTCTCCATGGGTTCAAAGTGCCGCATGGTGTTCCATCGGAGCCGCTCTGCTCTCCTGCGGGAGTCTGGCTGTGTGGACGCGGGTGGACGCGCCCAGACATCAACTCAGCTGCGCGTCAATCGCACGAAGTGGAGGAGAAACTTGGAGCGGAACGTGATCCTGGTCCGACGGGGTTTGGCGCAGGAACCCGAACCAGCCAGTCCCTCCTCAAGTTCCCTCTAAGTTTCTGAGTGCATGTCGGATCTTTGGCTCAGCTGATGGCTCTGTGTCAGAACGGAGCTCAGGAGGACTTTCACGTCCATCTTACCCCCCCTCGCTCTTCTAGCAGTGGAGGAAGAAACTCCTAGATGTCCTCAGTGTCTCCTTAAGACTCAGTCTGATTGCTCCGCCGCTCTGCCCTCCTTCTTCCTCTTCCACGATAAAGTTGTGAACATATTCAGTTACGCGCTACGGGCTATATACATATTTAACCATCCCCCTGACGTCATCCATCACAATTCTATATGCGTTTTCTATTTTTAAAGGAACATCGTGAATATTTTTACGCAGCGTCACGATTGGAGAGTTTTGTCTGTGTGGGAGTGATTTATGTGGCAGATCATGTGGTTGTCAATGTGCTTATCAATACCTTAATCGATATCTCGGTCAACGCTGAACATTCATCACTTACGTTAATGGCGTTTCGACAATGCGCAACACATTTCCTTCTTTCTCAGTCATAATTCATCAGTGTGTGTGTGTGTGTCACTTTGTGTGAAATGACAGTAGAGAGAATCATTTTATTAACTCAGAAAAGTTTGTTGTAATCGTGCATTCTGGGTATTCTCAACCAAACCGACCGCTCTTGTACTTTATTTTGTTTTTTACTCTATTTTATTTGAACCCAACATTAGTTTAAATATTAATGAAGTATATAATTTTTAAAGGGAAGCAAGTAAACTCTTCCTATGTGTGTATGTTGTACTGCTCTCCTAAGCCAATCTTAGATCTTGTAATGGAATAAATAAAGGAAATGAAAGGGAAAGTGTATTCATTTCCCTTAGATGGAAACATTTGCATTTGCGTAAGAGTTAATTTGAAAGTGGCCATTTGAGAGCACTTTAAAAGAAGCCGATTTTCTGAATGATCACGGCCACACTACAAACTGGAGGGGCGGAGAGGAAGTGAAGGCAAAATAAATAGAAATAGCAGTGAGTCAATAGCCGAGCCTCTGCCTCCTTCCCAATATACACCAACTTGAGTATTTATAAATGCTACTGTTTTTGATATCAAAACAAGTGCAGCAGCTTCACACGAACAAGCCAACCTACATTCAGAGCACACACAGCAAACTGCACCTCTGCCTGAGGCTTCACAGTCCTCTCCAAATCTTATTGTATTATTAGAAACCCGGATCTGGCTTTGCGTGGAAACACATAGCGATAAGACGATCAAGAGCCAGAGTGCTTTTCTTTATGTAAGTCCAAAGCGTCATAGCACCAAACACTCACCTAACTGCGTTTATTCTGTGGACCCGAGATCAACTTTGCACTGAAATACTTTGGAAAAAATGCTAAATTTGGCATCTTTGGATCATTCACTTCACTTTCTGATGGCTTATTTGTTTGTTGTTAGCTAATTCATTAAGCTACTTAAGCAATCAACCAATCAGGATGAAAACAAATCAGACCTGTTTATCTCTGTATTCGATCAAGATACAACAACCAATTCTGTAACTGAGATTATAAGGATTATATGTGTTAAAGCAGTGGCGAGCCGAAAAATGGACATCACTGAAGGCCTAGGTGTGAAATGCACGGCCCGCCACTGTGTTAAAGTCATGTCTTATTCTAAAGGTCTGTACTTTATTTGAACAAGACACATTCTGTCTCGGCTCGTTCAGTCTTGGTGGAAGTGTGTGGTCTGAGTGCCCCACTATTGGTTATATAAGTTATACTTATACTGAAGTGTGTTTTCTTTGAAGTGGAATGATGATTCAGTGAGAAAGTGTCAGTGGTTTTCTGAAGCATTTAAGGGGAAGTATTTTGCTTTGTGATTGTTGTCCCTGAACCCTTTTATACTGTTTTCACAAAGAAGAACTTTTTAAAAACCCTTCTGGCTCCTTGGGAGTTTTATCGTCACGCTGATGCACTGTACTCAAGGAAATAAACAAGAGGCTGCTTTCTACACTGCTAAGCCATACACTTTTTATGAAGTCATCAGTCAAGCTGTGGAGCTGGCGAGCAGACAGCATCATTTCACCTTCAGCACATGATGAATGATGTCAGAAAATGTTACCAGCCCAAAAAGTTGGATGATGTACAGCCACTTGCACTCTCGCAATTCTTTTGGACTTCTTTCTCCCTATTTCTTGTCACTTTCAGTTCAGACTTTCAGAAAAAAAAACCCTGACACACAAATAGAATGACAATGAGATAAGCAGGGAACACGATGAGTTCAGTGACCCAGAATTTCTTTGATTCCTATCTACTGAAGCTATTAAATACGGTTTTGTGAATTATTTATTTGGAAGGTATTACAAATCCAAATTCAAGGTTGAAATGACAGCGAACAAAAGAGGCGGTAGCTTTGAACATTTAACGGTTTGGTCCAACGTCAGGTTCAGGGCAGAAAAAAAGCGATAGGCGACTTGAGGCTGTTCACAAACTGCAAATGTGAATGACAGAATTTGCTCTTGACAGAATTGGCTTTTGACTCTTAAGGCCCACTCGTACTTTCAAAATGGGTGAATTTACCCATATTTCGCTCTACATAAGCAAGTTGGAGTTTCCATACAAACCAGGCTTTTACAGAGTTTCCAGCTCCTCAGTCTGTCACTTTGGAGGACAAGCTGTTTTGGTTGGGCGTCGACAGAATGCAAATGAGCCTCTTCTCTAATTGGAATGTCTCTAAATTACACCCACTTTTCCTCTTTGCTGCTAAGCAGACTGAACAATAGTTTCCGAGATTGGAAGACATTTCACAAATGAAGTTAGTGTTAATGTAGCAATCCCAAACTGCTCGTTGGAACCGACTTTTCACAAAGGTGAGGGTCTGACAGCATCCAAAAAGGTTTCATTTAGCACTTTCTGGGTTCTTACAGACACAGATGAGAGACGTATGTCGGGAAGGAAAACATGTTTTTGTGACATATGAGCCCTTTAAGAAGTACAATTCAAGAAGTGTCATGTCTGGCATTTCACAGGGCTGTTGATCTGTAATAAAGTGGCCAAAATAGAAAAACTATAGTGTTCATATTCCTAATTAGTCATTCAGATTGTTGTATAGCTTTTGCAGAAATAGTCAAAAATACAAGACTTTATATTGCAATGTTAAGAAATCGCTCTAAATAATTCCTGCTACACCCCGGGAGTCTTGGCAGCAAACATTCCACAGTTTCACTCAGCTGGATCCTAACTTCCTGAGTAATCCGAACAAAGCAATAAACAAATAAACAGTCAAAAGGTGAAAGTGTACACCAGCCTCCCCGATGACGAATCTAACCTCACGCTGCACCGGTTCTACTGCCTCTCCCACTTACTAACAGACACACACACACACACACACACACACACACACACACACACACACACACACACACACACACACACACACACACACACACACACACACACACACACACACACACACACACACACACACACACACACACACACACAAACCTTCTTCCTACTTAAATCTGGGCACATGGATGCTGTTGAAACCTCCTGCACCCGTCTGCGCTCGCATCCATCTCACAGTGAAGCTTTGCTCCTATCCTCAGGACATAGAGCTGTAAATTGAACCAGTGTGGGAACTTTGCGATTTCTTACTGATTTCCTCTGAAGAGGCTAAACCAGGACCGGAGGGGGAAAAAGATTCCGCCTCATCTGTGTGTGTGTGTGTGTGTGGACACATTTGCATACAACAGTTTTACCACAGGAAAGAATGCAGGTGGGGGAAAACTTGAGACACAGACAGAATATCATCGCGCTTGTGTCGGATGTGTTCCAGAAATTAAAACTCTTGTCATATGGGAAGTTTGTCATTCCGTCACTTTTTTGGAAAAATGTGTAATTGTAGGGTAATATTTTGACTTTCATTCTACACACACAGTGAAGAGTAATATACTAATGTTCTTCTCTGCACCCTGTATATACTTACTTACACATACATACACAGATCTATCATATTTACATTTTATCGTTCTATTTTCTTTCGTAGGTTTTGGTGGTCATATCTTTCATATTTTCCAAAGTATTCAGCATTGTTCAGCTGAAATCTCTTTCCTTCAAGCCCTTCAGGGCTCCAGGCCCATCTACCTTCATCATACTTTCAGGCAGAGAAACCATTCAAGCACCTTTCAGGCCTTCAGACTTTCAGCCACCTATTCAGCAGTTTCAAGTATTTTGCGTTTTGTTCAGATAATGGTTTATATCAGCAAGTTTAAAATACTTTTTACTTTTTCGATTTTTCTGCCTTCTCTATGTGTATTGCGTCTTGTTAGAGTGGAGGCAACTTGAAGGTGATTGGCTGAGAGCCTCACACTCTAAATTCATCTGCTGGAAATTTCAACTTTGAAAATGTGTTCAACTCTTAATAACGTCCACAATTTTGACACTTCATAAACAATACATACATAGAAACCTAAGAAAGCCTTTTTAGACCATAATACATCCCGTGTTCAGGAAGTTCTCCTGCTTCTCACGGTTCAACCAGTTTTCAGATAGCAGTTATAGTTTTTGTGTGAGAGCCAGTTGTTCCACATGTGCCTTTAGACTGACGCAGCTCTGTGTCTCTGCTTAATTGACTGCACCTGTTTATAAACAATCAGCAGCCTCTAAGAATTTGAACTTTAGCTGTCACTCAAACTGCTTGTACCTTCTTCATTTTTTCAGATATAGAAACCCCTCAGACTTATCGCATTTTCTTCAGGAAAGGCATTTCTAGTTTTTAACATACTTTCTTCTTGTGTATTGCTGGAGTAGCTTGCCATGACTTTAGGGGTGCATTTTTTTGCCTTATCTAAAATTCCAAAAAATAACACTTACTTTCCAAAAACAGCCTGAATTCACTTGGATTGCAGCACTAGATGCTAATTACCCTCACAGCGCTCCTCCGCTGCTGTATTAATGCAGTCGGAGCTCCAGCTGTGCCCTGGCTTAAGTTTGTATTTCCAACAGACGATAATGTCCCCGTGGATTTGCATTATCTTTGTACTTTCCTAAAGCTGCAATAAACCACTTAAACACAGCTTGTAAAAATAAAGCACCTTCCCTTTCTCCTTCGCTGTTGTTCCCCTGTCCTACCAAGGCTATCGCGACATCGTCATTCTTAAATCTACTTTCTGCCTGTACAGAGTTAATAAGATCAAAGCATTAAGTTATTCCGCCTACTATAACTTTCCTCTCTCCTTAATGTGGAAAGCTTGACGTTGCATAGCTAAATTGTGTGACAGGCTGCAGATTTATTGATAAATCTGGAAGAGGATCCAGTGTGAGCAATGTTGCTTTTTCTTATCTGACAGCAGTGATGAGTTCCATAATTCAACTCACACACTAAAAATATGCCAACATTATTTCCAGGAAGCAGCACCCAGACTCTCTACACGGTGGAGGATGAAGAGGAGGGGTGCCTCGACTTTGGCAGCGTCCACAATCGTCCTTCTGTCTCCCATAACGTGGACACCGAACCTGTGAAGTTTAAGGTTGGTTTCAGAGCTTTATGATCCTTTGAATTTGACTTACATTTGCCACCTAAATGATGCACTGCACAGTTTAGTCTGACTTTCTGCCACACTGGCCAATGCTCTATTTCTACTGGAAAAATTCTTACAAAAATGGAAAGGAAGGACGAATCTGAAGTCTTTAAAATGTTCCAAAAATGTATTTCCGTGTAAAAACAAAAGAGCATGTAAAAATCTGGAAACATATTAAAAAAAGTTTTTAAAAAAAGGAAAAACTAGACAAAAATGTGATTGATTAATAGAAATGTAAAACCATGGCTGTGTTTGTTTTTGACAGGCCTTTAAAAAATGTTTAAAAATGTTTTTACAAGATTTGTGGCCTCGAAGGCCAAATCAAATGAAAAGTAAAACTGCAAAACTGATTGTAGAATCAGTTGGGCAGGTCAAGACGAAGAGTTGAAAGCCAACGACTTTGTCAGGTCTGATTTCAATTCTGAGATCATTAATTCTGGGTTAAAGAATTCATGTTAAGATTTGACAGAAATATCAGTGTCACGCTGTTGTGATTATCAGTTGAATTAGATTGCTAAAGTCACTTTCATTTAACTTAACGAAAAACACTCTGGTGCAAAACGGACTCAGGAACGATCGTTCAGGGAGACAGGCAAGGACAAGGAGAAACAACAGAGGACCAGAACGTAAGACGGCGAGCTGCGGTAATGTCTTGTTGCTTTGAGACCGGGCTAATGTACTTTTAAGTGCCAACATAAGTATCCTGGATGTTTATTCCCCTGGACTGAATTCATAAGAAAGTGTTACACAGCTGAACAAACCCAGTTCATCAAAGTGTCTCACCAGGAATAAGAAAATTGTCCCCAGTGAGTCAGCAGATGATCTGAGCCATGCTTCTTCTCTTTCCTCCTCCTCCTCTTGTTGAAAAGTCGCAGTTAAACACGCCGAGCAAACAACGGCACTGAGTGGATTTGAACACAGATGGTCTTGTTTTGCTGCAGCTGTTGTCAAAGTTAATGTGTGAGTGATTTATTACCTCCGTCAAAGAGGGGGGCGATATTTGTCACCATTCGACGGGATCTCTCCAAAAGCAGCAGATGCATTTCAATGAAGTTTTGTCCATGGGTACAACTCGAGTAAAAAGGAAGAGTTGATTATTACCACGACCGCTTTTACATCTGACTCATCCTCGTCGTCTTCCCGTTTTCTTCCGCGCCCTGTGTGTCCGTTGCCGATCCGCTGACAACAAGCACAAAACCCGAAGGCCGTCTAAAGGCCATAGAACAGCAGGCCGCCTCTCTCCTTGTCAGCTGCCGTGTCAGCTAATTGCCACTGACATTTTGCCTGTGTTGTTTATATCAAAACAATTTTGATGCATTGATTTCCTTTTCTTCCTCACAAAAAGAGGGAATGATTCAGAAATGCCACCCTCTCGGCTGTCTGCTAAGCGTCTCAGCGTTCGGGCCCAAACTTTGAGCGTTCGCACAGTTTGCACGACAGCGCTCAGTGATTTTCTGAAAGCAGCTAATGTTTCTGATTCTGCTGCTTGTGCCATGCCGATTTAAAGTCCGAAGTTGCAGATGTGGATGGCAGCTGGTAAAATAACCGCAGCTGCTGAGATCGATTTAAAAATGCAAACGATTGATAATAATTTGATTTGAATACGCCCTTGAATAATAGCTGTGCTGCCCTCATTGACTCATAGACGTGAAATTAAGTAGTGGCGAGCCAGTCAGAAACGATCCTATTGTTATGATGAAGGTTACTGACTGGCTGTGGGTATTTGACTAAAGAATCAAAGTATTTCATCCCCGAGTTCTCATCCGACCTGTGAAGTCGGTGAGTCATCAAATTATTCACCACTCACATGAGTCAGCAGAGAAGCAGCCAGTCAGTCAGTCAGTGAGGGTGAAGTGTGAGTAAAAATGAAAACACACTGTTCAAAGCAAAAGCATCCTTCACTCAGGCACATCAGGATTTCCATGCTCTTAACCCTAACCTTAACCCTAACCCTAACCCTAACCCTTAATTTCGAAACCTTTGCAATGCTTTGATGTCCAACAAATACATTGCTGAACTCAAATTTTGCAACTTTGGCAATGTAAAACACCCTCTCCTTACTATTTGAAGCTGTAAAAATGAATAAATAATGGAAAAAAAGCACAATAGGTCACCTTTAAAATGTAGTTATCCCAGCGACTCTGCACGTGTGTTCGTTTGTTATGGTAAACTCTCCTGGATTTTATGACTCTGCTTCTCACAAGAGCTGCATTCTCATCTCCATTAAACCCTCACTTACATGACATAATGCTCTCAGTAATTTACAGGGAGGAAATGGCAAAATTATGCATGAAGCTTGCATGAAAATTGTGGCAATCTGTCACATAGTTGGCTTTAGCAGTCGCCGCCTGCATCATCATAACACTTCTGCGGCGTGAAGCATCGAGAAAACAGTATGTGTGTGTGTGTGTGTGTGTTTGTGTATTGCAGGTAAAGTGCCGGTGTATAATTTAAGCATTCTATCATGATTGGTTGCTGCCCGACTCCATTTCCAGCTCTGTGATAATGGACAGCTGTTATCGGGCAAAAATATGACGCCGTTCATTTGTTCTGAACAGCTCCAAAATGACAACAACTCATTGATTCTCTCACACACACACACACCGCACGGCTGATGGAGTGTGTGTATGTGTGTGCGTGCACGTTCTGTTTGGATTTCAATGACACACGCTAAAGGCTGATCCTGCTCCTGATCGATCATGGTGTATTTAAGGCCGCAGCCCTCCGCTTCTGCCGCTGAAAATGCAACGAGAGGGCGATTGATGGGCGTGAAGTGGGTTTCGATGTCTTTTCAGCGCTGTTTTAGATTTGTTTTCTTTGATTGCATCTCCACAGACGCTTTATTGTGGATGGGTTGCACCCTGTGAAAAGCACATAAACAAGGCGAAGCTAATCCCCGCCATTATTCTGAGGCTCAACAGCACTGAAACCAAACAAAATGAGAACTGTCCCCCAGCGGGACCACGTACCGCAGAAGGACCTCAGATTGGAACACGGGAATATATACTGATAATGAAACGGGACACAATAAGTCTCTCTCTCACTCTCTAATCCTGCTCCTATTGGTTTTCCAGAGCACATATTTGTAACAGTCTGTGAAACCATAATGATACATTTCAGACCAAACGTTTGACCTTGAACTACCTGAAACAGGAACTACGCTGTTCATTCAGCCAGTGCCTACTGTCTATACTGCAACCAACACTACACACACACACACACACACACACACACACACACACACACACACACACACACACACATAAACATACACACACACAGACTTCCAATAATAACATTGAGAGATCATGTGGTGTTTCGTGTCTTGGTTCTTTGGTGCAGAGGACAAAGGAAAGTTCCAGAGTTTTTCGATGTCACCTGTTGCTGACATCACACTTCGATTCATCTTGTTTGTGGCCGGCAGAGACATTTAGCAGTGCTAAATATTTTAATTGGATTGTCCTGCAGCGTATCGTGTCTGACAGAGATGATAATGTTTAATTTTGGTGATATTCTGCTCCAAGCTAAGAAATCATTTTGCACAAATCAGCCTTCCACCATTTTCAATCAGACGTTCCTCCAAATGAGCACACGGAGCAGAACACCACAGATTCTTTTTCTCTCTCATTCCTTAATAGAAGTTTGAAAGACCAGAACGCAAACGCACGTAAGGTACAATGTCGGAAATGTCGCTCACTTTTTGGCAGACGTTTACGCGGAAAATTTGATGGTTCGTCACAGATCATGTTTTAAGGCGGCTTCGTTCCAATATGTTGGCTTCTCCGAGGAGCCTTTAAGTTCATCTGTCAGACAGCCCGGCATCTGGTTTGAGCGCCGTGAAGGCGCTGTGTCGTCGGAAAGAGAGAGACGTGAGATTTAAGCATCTGTTTCACAGGGTTATTATAAGCACGCGCTACAGTACGTGAGAAATGTGTATAATCAACCAACTGTTCACTCTTTAAGAGCTTTGATTGGACGAAGAAAGAAGCGAGACTCGAATTCGATTAAGAAAAAATGTATGGAAACGTATGCAAATTATTTCACAGAGCAATATGCAGATGTTGTCGTTTATTCTGAAACAGAAACGACTGGTTTTTTACTCCTGCCCGTGTGTGAACGTGGATCCCGCACGGATCGGCGGAGCTCTGAAGCACATCTATTATTGAAGTGCGAGGGTGAATTTTTAGAGTGCGCTGAAATTCTGCCATATTCATTATTTATGTTTGAATCCTTCACTGTCCCCCTCGCCACGCTCAAAAACTCATTTACTGTCGTACCATCAAGGCCCCGCCACCTTCGTCCTCCAGGATTCTCATCTGGGTTGATGTAGGTATAGATTTTAGGGTGGAAGGATTTGAAAAGGTGAAAAGATGATGCTGGGCAGTGACCATGGAAACAATGTCGAAGAAAAAGACAGAGGGCAGATACAACAAAACACACTCGGCCCAGAAAGGATTTTTCTATCAGAAGGTAACACTTGGATATGTCTTTACACGGATATTTCATTTAGAACAATTTATCGTTAAAAGGTTCGCCCGGGTTTGTTCTGAGTGCTGCTTCTGCACGCTGCAACGCCGCCACCGTGTAGACAAATGAAAGAAAAGGCATGAAAAGGCTTCAATCATTCATCGCCTCCCTCCAGCAGCATCTTAGAGGAGGAGATTCAGAATGCAACAACAACAAAAAGCACAGGATTGTAAAAGTGCAAAAAGAAAGTAGGTTTTTCGGGTGATTTGTCAAAAAATGCATACAAAGGCAAGGTCAGAAAAACTCATCCGAGATCAAAAACGCAGGAAAGCAAACATGAGGATCACAACAGCAGGAAGTGAACTTGAATAAAACAGGAAAGTACAAATGAATAACATGATACAAATACAAACAGGAGCAGGAGCAGGGTATGACAAATGTTCCTCCTGGAGGATGAAATCTAAAAGTGGCAGATTTATTCCCGCTGTCTGTGTTTTTAACTTCCTGCTCTTCCACCATTTGCACCCGATCGCTGCCGTCGTGTTCATTAGCGACACGGGTGAGTTCTTGAACAGGAGCAAATGTCAGACAGTATATTTAACCTGAGTCGAGGTGAGTGCAGATTTGATTTACTTCCACCTATGAGCTCATACGAATAGAGAACATGATATTCTGCATCTTCCAAAGCCGTCCTCCATTCTCCAGTTGAACAATATTCAACCTGCATTGACCCGGAACGCCGCACAGCACCGCCTGAAAGCTCGGACACGTCTCAGGGATCGTTGATGAACTGATGCCGTTCATATTCATCATAATAATGTGTCATTCTTTATGGATTAATGTGACTCAGTGTAGAAATGAATGAAATAGCCAGACAGACAGTCCGGCAAGTATTCGTGAATGAAAAAAATGATTCCTTATATAAACGTGGAACGCTGTGCCAACACTCAAACGGGAAGATTGACTTTCCTGCCTCACGCTGCATCAGAGTGTGATTTACTTCTGGAGAAGATAACACTTCCCTTGAAGAGTCTTTTATCCTTTCTTTTCTGGGCTTATGCAACAGCCTGTTTACCGCATTTACCCCATTCATCCTTTTAAAGGGAAAAACGCACGCAAGTGGAGCGAAGTAATTTCCCGCACGTGACCTTCTGCCTGAGTGCACTCGCCAAAGAGAAAAAAAAAAAGCACTTTTCCCTTCCCCTCCCTAGTCGAGCTGAGCGCATCCCATTTTGAAGGAGATGACAACTTCATGAGGCTCCGGATGATGAGCTGACACATCCAGCGAGTGCGGCTTCTGATATCCTCCGAGCTGAAGCTGGAAACGCTGCTGGGCTATCAGTGGACGGAGGCTTTTGAAGTGACTTGAAAGAACACAAATCCCAATGAGGAACGGGTCGAGCAAAGTGTGAAGTTCCTCATCTGTAACCAAACTGCGAGTCTGAATACGCACAGGCCGGACTTGCAGAGGACAGCAAAATATCTCCGAAACAGAGTTCCGGGCAAACTTTAGAAAAGGACAGATACGTGTTTGCATTATCATTTTATAGGTATAGTCAGTAAAGCAAAGTTGGCTCGGATGTCCCACTCCCTCCAGTCCGTGTCCTCCGGTTCTTCCTGGGATCCTGGTGAGAGTGGATAATACACATAACCCCTCCAACGTATTCCGGGTCTGGCCTGTGGTCTCCTCCCAGTTGGATATCTTGCCAGGGAGGCGTCCAGGAATGCTGATGAGACGACTGATCCACTTCAGCTCAACAACAACAACAACAACAACAACAACAACTGCACCAACAAAATTCCGGTGACCAACAGAAGCATTCCAAACTTCTCTACTGTCGATACGATAACACAGACAAAATTCTTTATTCTTCCACAGGAGGAGGAATGAGAGCTTGTGTCCACAGCCCCGCAGTGATGACAAGAGTTTCTCAAAGCGTGTGTGATTTAAAACACTGATGTTGTTGTTTTGAAAGCTCCGGGCTGCTTGCTTGGGCACATTTTGCGCGACAGTTCATCCGTCTTTATTGACAGCGGAGAATTCGAGCACGAGGGAAGCGATCTGACACATCACTTTTTCCCGAACAAAGGGGGGACCCAGGCATACATTTGCATGATTTTTAAAACCTGTTGTTTCACCGTTTTAGCTCTAATGAAAGAAAATGTGTCAAGTTCAGCCTGGTAGAAAAAAAAGGGCAATAACACGACTCTGACCCGGAGGACAGAATAGCTGCAGCACGTCAGCTAATCACTCCGTTATTAAACTGCTAATGAGGAGATGAAAGCTGGCTCGCTCTTCTTCAAACCAGATCATCTTGCTATTTTTACACCGTTCACTGATTGTCTCACTTATTGCCGCCTCGTGTTGTGCATTATCACAGAGGCACTTAGTCATTTTTCAATTCCACGGCGCAGGTTTTAGATTGTGGAAACGCAAACACCCCTGCTACCTCCTGCTTCTTCATCGCTTTATAAAGCAACTTCTGTTCCATCTGTGGCCTCTTTCTGTGGCCTTTATCTTTGCAAATAAAGGATGAAAGGAATGGCACATTATTACAGAGAGATGAGTAGGAAATAACTTTACTTATTTGTGTTTGTGCTGTATTTATGAGGTGCAGTGTTCATATTGTTTTCTGGGGGGGGAGGGGCGGACCAAACTGCAACAAAGCACACATCCTCCTGTCTAACTTCAAATAATCCAAACCACATGCAAAAACACACACATTTCATCTCGTTGTTGAGGATCAGCGATTGTCGCTCAACTTCACACTCATTCAGATTGATTACATACAGTATGTTCTACTTGTCGATACCAGATATCTTTCACTCTTTCCGTTTCTTCAAAAGCAAAATTGAGGATTGTCATCAGGGTTACAAACATATCCTTATAAGTGAGGAGGTCAGACTCGTCATGATACCTTTACCTCTCTACAGACTCTATGCTGGTCAGAGAAATGTTTGAGAATCGCTTCCTGCTGTGACCATTTCATATGAATAGAACTTCAACAGGAGCAAACACCTCTGCACAAAAACCACTTGGGTTCTATGCAATGCTGAAAATACCCTCATATCAAATCTGTCATTCACCTTTGCCTGCTTGTCATTGTGTAATACCAAAGCGCTTGACTACAGCCAAACCCATGAATGTGTTGACGTCCGAGCGCTCAGATCGACGTCACCACTTTCTGTCTCTGCGCTCCAAACATTCAGTTTTCCCAAACATTTCTCTCCGGTTTATGTAAATGACACGGCTATGGAGTAAGGCGCGGCGTCGTGGCCAGACGAGGACGAGGGAAGATGGAAGGCGTTAGGAGTAAAGAAAGAGTTGAGGGGGATGAAAAGGAGGCAGGGAGAGGAGCAGAGCCACAGACAGCTGAGAGTCAGTAGAGCTAATGTGGGGTCTGAGTGTGTAACCTCACTCTGGGTGTTGCTCTGATTAAAGAATGATTTATAGGCCTGCTGGAGAGCCCTTTCAGCAATCTGTCTCCTCAATGAGTTTTTTTCCCCCCCCTTCGAGGCGTTTGGTAAATCAAGCTATCTCGGAGAGGATCTTGGGTGGACAATGTCAATGTGTTACTCAGAGTGAGCTATTAAATGCTATAATCATGAAAGCACGGAGGGGAGGGGAGGGCGGGGGGGCATTCAGAGGATAGGGCAGTGTACAGTGTACAGTATTGGTTCTGACCGCTTTCGTGGAATGAATCAGTGCGCCGAGACATTTCCACATTTCTCATTTCCACACATCAGCCTAATTTTAGTCTGTCGGCTTTAATCTTCATTTGCGTTCACGTTGACAGCGACCCGTCTATAGGCTGCTGCTGCTGCTGCTGCTCTGTTTACGCCCTGACACTGATGGTTGAGACACGTTAAGTTAAACACATATCCTACCCTGAGAGTGGATCGCTATACAACCGCCCTAATTGGTTCTCATTTAAAGACGCACCGCGCAGGAGCGGCGTTTACGACCGACGTGGTAACTCACCGCTGTGCTTTGACACATTTATCTATCATTATTAAATCCCCCCCAAAGCCCCGGTTGTCTCTATGCAAGCGCCGTTGTCATGCCGAGTGCACACACAGGACCAATCACAAGTGCAACAGCTGGAAATAACTTTATATTGACGCAAAATCTCCATATATCTGAATCGGGGGGGTGACACACACATGAGGCAGCTTATGATTATGCTGCGTTTAGGCGTTTAGATCACGACCTTTTTACTATTCCTGGCACTCGAATGCACCACGTGACGGCTCCGCAATTATCGTGTCCTGTTTACCCAATTAAATTGATTAGAGTGCGCTGTATCTTCCTAACCCATAACAAATAATCCACTGAGCTTAACCTGTTATTAAGCCTGTGTGAAAATAATTACTGCACTTACTGTTCCCATTGTTCCGTCAGAGCCCTCAGGAAGCGCCGCTCATCCTGCTTACATTTTTAAACAGAAGGTCGGCTCAGTGGGTGTTAAGAGTTTATTATGAGCATTGTCTAAGCGTCCTCCAAGCGTGATGTACAATGTGATCGCTGATTGATAAATTCTAAGCCCAGCACTGAAACGTTCAAGTAAGGGGTTCATATTGCTTTGATCTCCTTCCAAATCAACCTACTTCTGTCAATTTCATCACAGATTCAGAAAAGATCGGCCATTTGCGATATGTTATTATGGAACACAGAGTTCAGCTAATTTCTTTGTTGTGTTTAGAGAGAGGTGAGAGTTTGAGGAGGCCAAAGCAGATGAGTGGAGTGGGAGCCAGATTAGTTCAAAGTCAAGTCCCAAACATGATTCGTAGCCCACGCGTACTTAAGCACTGACTTGTTTGCCTTTCCGGTCCAACTGGCAGACTTTTGTGTCCCTCTCGAAAGCAAGAAACACCATCAGGACAGACGGGATGAATTAGAAGTGGGGAAGAGGACTGATCGCATGAGACAAACTGAAAAATGACAGAAATGGGGTGCTATGACCAGCCAACTGGACCCACGTACACGGGGAGGGAAGTGCCAAGGACAGCTGCGGTCTGTAAGATCCCTCTGGACAATGGATGACGAGGGACCCCTGGGTGATGCTGGTTGTGGAGGACACAGATGGAAAGGCAGACTGGGATGATGACACACAATCCATAAACTGGTTGAAGTGCGGCTATGTGCTCAGATCAGATTATACAACATCTATACAGTATGCCCTTGAATGTTATTAGATGAGATTGCATTATTATGAGACAAACTAGACATCCAGACGAACACGCGGAGGTGCTGTACAGTCACAGTTAACAGGCCGCGTTTGTGATCAGCTAATATGGATGATATGAGGTGACGATTAGTCCTCTCTCACACACACAACAACACAACCTCCGAAGATGACAAAAATCTGGCGCGGTGTTGGTTCTAATAAATGTAAGAGCAGCTGATTGTTGGAGTGCTGCTTCATGTGCGGAGGAAATGGGATTTCACATTTTTGCAGCTGAAGAATGTAATCTGTGACCGTCTAATGCGCAAGAGGGAAGAGTAACCTTGGCCAACGCACAAAGTATCTTTTATTCACTGTTTTCGCCGGCGTCTCTGTGATTAAACAGGTAGTCTGCCTGACAAGCATATGACAGGTCTGCAAACATTATGGATTGGATTGGTAATGGATATTCCTGGAGCAAGTGGTTAGGTCTCTCTCTCTCTCTCTGTCGCTCTCTCTGTCTCTGTCTCTCTGTCTCGCTCTCTGGCTGGGAAAGTGTCAGTTATGATATTAAAGCTGTCTCTACTAGTGACCTTTTTGCATTTGCTCTGTATGCTATTACACTCAATCAAGAAAGGTCAGCGCCGGACGTGGGTCTCATGCAAAAACTCTTTTTTTTTTACGATTGTGTCTGCTGTTTTCGCAAAAACCGGATTCCATCACTTCAGTGCACAAATAATGGAATGTCATCCATGTGCTTTTGTATTAGATGGAGGATTTGGTCGTATGTGTTGAGTCACAGAGCGTGCTGAGCTTGTGTGCAGTTTTCCGTCTGGCAAAAAGTCCAAAATGTCATGTTTGGTAGTTGATATCACAGTCACACACGCTGGGTTTATATTTTAGATTACCTTTTATTCGCTATTCTCCCGGTTTTGCATTCTTCCCACACGCATTTCTAAGCCGTTTCCCATTTAGGGATTACAGATATAGTCGCTTTTGCTTGTACTGTTGCGTACAGACGGCGACAGTTAAACAGTCCGAGCCATTAAGAACAGATGGAAACAAAAGAGCTCATGCATATTTTATATCATTTGGAAATTAAATCACAAACAAAACATTTGTATCGTACCATAAAGTCATGTGCACGGCTGCGAAATGCATCTCCCTACATTTTTATTGCCCCCTTCCTTTATTATCTGGCAGCAGAAATCACAATCATCTCTCAGATGTACTGTTCACACGTTAATGATTATGGCTCTGCCTAACAACACACAGCACTGTGAGACTGAACTCGGTCCAAATTGTTCCACGTGCTTTGCATAGTCAGATCAGCGCTTGTAAAGGGAGCCCCTTGGTGGACAAACTTGGAACTTCTCCTCTAAACAGACCAGACGATTATGGAATAACAAAAGTCACTTTTAGCTGAAAGTGTCAGACGGAGGCAGTTCACTAAATGTGGCATCCATTCAGCGAGGATAGAAACATTATTATTAGGTTAAGGACATCATTCTTCCTCTGTTTATTGTGTTTTGGTGACTGTCATGACTAGGACTCTCACATTCAGACATAATGTGTAGTTCACATAACAACATTAAATGACACCTACCTGCAAATGCAAACATATCTATATCTTTTATGCTCTGAATGTATCCTGATAACCTTTGGATGTCTATATAGTGTTGTATATACATTCATACGCATTTCAGATTACAATTTCTATTAAATTTACTGTTAAAATAACATGTATTATTCTATTAATTCGTAGAGAAATGGCCTCCTGTGGCTGTGTGTGTTAGAGGGGTTAGTGAGGTGGACAGGGTGGAGGTAAGGAGTCAATTGTCCTCTTGTTGATTTCTGTGACCTCTGTGGGGTTCATTCACATCTCTAATCAATTCACCAATCCCAGCTCAGAATAACCCGAGCAGCCACATCCCAGGCCCTCACACTCCTTCACACAGGTGTCGATAACAATAAGCAGCAGCCGCTTCTCAGTATTGTTCAGTTTAGTTTGTCATAATTAAGATCCTCTTTCTCATGATCTCCTGCGTCATGTCCATGTCCATGTCTATGTCCTTGTGCATTAAAGCCCAGTTAAATTCACATCCTCAATCCCCTGCACAACAACATTTACATTGACAAATTATCACACAACACAACACAACAATGAAGAACCATGTTTTGATCCAGTCAAAACTCAACATTATAAGGTGCTGAGTGTGTTACTGGTGTGTGTGTGTGTGTGTGTGTGAGAACCATTGTGTATTTTGGTGATATTCATACTGCCGATAATGAACCCCTTCAAATGTACTGGGAGGGAAACGCTTAAACTTTAAAGTAATAGTGTGTGTGTATGTGTGTCTGGGTGTGCATGTGCGTGTGTAAGTTAATGTATTTTTGCTGTTTTATGTTCAGGGCTTGTTCCCTTTGTTCTTGATGTAGATGTGGTGCCACCCATAGACAACTCAACATACTACATCATCATCTTCAGTCTGTGTGAAGATGACACACATATACACACACACACGCATGAGCAGCCAGCAGCTTTGGTCTAACTAACGTGGAATGCTACACTTTTTTTCTCATTTAAATACCGACATATTTCTCTTAAATTGACTGCATTTTGTTGTGGCGTGAGCCGACATGACTCTTGTGTAATGATCTTAAGTGGAGCTCATAGCTGCTCTGCACAATGTGTTTGCGTGTTCTCACTAACCACTTGACCAATAATCACCTCATTATAACCCGCTAAGGAGCTTTGTAAGGCATCACGCAAAGCTGAGTGATTATTACTGTTTATTAAAGGGTTGCAGCTCAATGCTGTAATAAAATCATAAAACAGGACATTTAACTAAGGGTTCAGTGATTCTTTGAAAATAAGATGTGATGATGAGATTCCTCAGATATTGATTAAGACAAACTCCAATTATAGTTGTGAATTCAGCTCCAATGTAAGAAATTAGGAGGTTTGGGATTATGATTTAAATTCTTAATCCTAATCAGTCCAACGCAACAAAACATACTGTGAATAATAATCAGTTGAATACATTCCTCCATAGACAGTCTAACACATGCAGCCTCGGCATGCCCACATTAGCACAGTATGGTGTTCTTGTTTGGCCTGAAGACTGCATCTGTTTACTCCTGCACCTGTGTGAGACAAGTCTACCTAAACAAATGTCCACCAGGCTGGCAGTAGCTTCCCTAAACACACACACATTTAAAGTAAATTGTCTGCGTTGGTCCCATAGTGTCCGTGCATTGATCTGTGCCTGCAGTAATGGGGGGAAGCATCCACCGTAGAACCCCCGCAGCTCGTCTGTGGGTTCCACCACATTGGTTTTGCTTGATGGTCGATGTCAGCGAGAGCATAGAACAAAATAGTTTGAATGAATGCTGGTAAATTGAATTATTTTTTCCCATTTATTTGAATGGCCTCATAAATTAATGCTTATTGACGTCGGTGCCGCGGAGCCCCGGATGACCAAACCTCAATGTCAGAAAATCCATATCATCAACCTCAGACCTCCCCACAGCAAGTCTGTGTGAATTAAGAATCGCAAAAACACCAACATCTGGAATCTGTGATGTGATTTCCTCTCGCTTCACTTGTTTCAACATCTCACATGGTGAAGTCATACAGTCCTTCTAGCTTTGGCAGGTTGTCTCGCTATTCCACCTATTCGTCTTTGTCATTTCACTGACATTGTTCATCGATCAATAACCATGGGAGCAAAGTAGTCAACATGAATAATGTGCTAAATTAGGCCCTTTAGCAGTTATCGATTATGAATTTGCCCCCGTCCTTGAACTCACTTAACTGGTTTGTATGCAAAGAGAGAAAAGGCAGCATAAGTGGAGCTCTACAGTATTGCATCTATTTTTTGACGCTCTCTGTTACAGAGTGTGTGTGCTAAGCTCCACCCCTATAAAATAGTCTGGCGGGTAGAAGCACACAAAGCTGCAGAGATTATCTCCTGGTAGCCGGCGCTGAATTTGCTGCAGGAGTGAGTGAGGTCCGATCATTCCAGCATATTTAGCAGAAAACAGGCTTTGCAGCAAACCGTGGCACGGAGATTTGGCAATGTGCAGCAGAGACACGGAGTCAGAAATTATGTCTCTCTCTTGCAGGGTAAACAAGACAGCACACATTCATTAAAGAGCTCTTCACTGGACCTCAAATGTGTATTGACCAGCTGGGGACAAATGGGAACCATTTCCCTGTATGAATTGAACCCATTTGTTACAGTTTAGGATTGATTCTTTGTCATGGCAACCAGCGGTGTGCGGGCATGAAATAAGGAATTGCATTATCTCAACTGAAATTGATTTAAGAAAAAGAAAATAGTTATCTTTCAAACTGAGCAAATGGCCTTATCAAGATGCGACGAATATGTGTGCGTCTGTGGGTCTGGGTCTGTGTGTGTTCGAGCGAGTAAATGTTGACATTATAACCCAGTGTGTTTGAAAGGTTTCATCATCTGCAGTGGATAACTGTTTGGCCCTGAGACGACCATCAGTCCTCGTCCTTCACCAGATAACCGCCCGCTCTGAAAGCTCTGTCATATAGAAACATTTCTCACCGCTCCACTCTTATGCTTGTTAGCATCTTTAGAACAAAGCCAAAGGGCACAATTAGCTCAAGCAGATCAGACCACTGGTGTTAATAAATCATTAGAGTACCAAATGGATCCCTGTGCACAGTAAAACAATATATTATCTGTAGAATAGACGAGATTTGATTTCTGAATTTTCCATTTTATGATTTTGCAAAGCTGCCAAGGCTTCCCTAAAAATACAAATTCTACTTTTATATGGGTAAAGTCACAGTATTCTGACTTTCCTTGACGTTGGCAAGATACAAACTACATTAAACAGTTTTGCATAAAATATGTATATTTCAAGGTGAGACAGGCTTCAGGGTGAAATATAAATATGTCATCATCATGTCACAAAATTCACACGAATGCATGAACACTAGGCAAACCCAATGCAGCTGGGAATCAGTAAATATGCGAGTGGTTGATGTTTTTGGCATGGACTCGGACAAAAATAGATGTCCTCAGCCTTTTTTACTGTAAGAGGAAAACTGCAAAGGCCTTAAATCCCTGTTAAATTTGAAGCATAAGGCGCTTTTTATTGATCCAAAACAGAACCCGTGCAAGCCAAGGAGAAGTTACAGGTGCAAAGCTTGGAGTTAATATGACTTAAATCAGGCGTAACCGCAATAAAAAAAAATCCCTAAAATATGCAATAGTTGTCTCATAACCTCAGCCAAGGAGCAGGGGGTATAAATAAGCTGAAAGTGCATCACATCCTACTACATTATCCACATTGTTACATGCACTGAATACTCAAAGACTCAAATCACATCTGGATTTCAAGTAAGAGCAGATCTCAGACTCTTCCAGCACAGATGCCTTCACAGATTTCCTCACTATTTCCCCTTCATTCCCATTAATTTTTCCACCTGCTGGTGTAACAGCCCGGCTGAAAAGTCTCAATATATGTCAGGGCCCCTGTGGACCCGCAACTGAGACCATCTCAGCTGGAGACCTAAATGCACCGCCTAGCTTTGAGGAGGAGGCCCGGCGCGCTGGCAATAGTCTGGCCCCTCTTTTTTCCCCGATACCCCCGGAGAAGGCCTTCCAACAAAGCAACACTGACACGGAATCAGTATTACATTTTACTCTGGTTTGAGAAGCCATTACCTTGGCACAGACGAGTCATCTTTATTTAATCTACAAGCTGCCAGCTCTGTCGCCTTCCCAGACTGGCACAGCAGGTGCTTGTTCATTCAATCTGTAGGGGCTGGCACCAGGCAGGTCATTTGATGATTTCTGGCGGCCTGAACAACCTGGCAAGGAGCAAAGTTCAGACCGATGCCCATCTGAAACTGTCATATAATGAGTCGCTTAAGGGTTTGAGGGTTTAATGCTTTTTTGCACATTTTCTACTTCTTACTAAAGGAGAATAACATTTGATTCCTTCCTTCCCCTGCCATGGAATATGAAGGTTGATGTTACCGGCCTCCAGCTTCAGCGAAAGAAAAAAAAAAGCACGTTATCTATGGCAATTCACCAGCTGCGTCTGACCTTTCACCTCTCTGCACAGGGTTCCATCTCTATTTTCAGATTTAAGCAGGTGTAAAATGTGAGGATGTGAGACAGCACCCACGCACCGTATGTATGAAAGTTCAAAGTTCACAGCGAGCCGTGTGTGCAGGCTGGCATTGGGGGATAAGAGAGCACATCCTGCCTGGAATCTTTAAATCCCAACAAACATGGAGCCGCAAATGCCAGCAATGTGGCGATGTCGTCGTACGAGGGATTGGACAGTTTCAGTGGAGATGATGGCCGCACCGGCTCGCTATGTCAACCTCAATGTGCGCTGATACAAATCTTAAACATACAGCGGCTTACATAGTCAAGTCAAGTCTACTGTATTCTGAGATGTGGATCCAAGATGGCGTATCAGTTCAACGCATTCAAATCCATCTTGCAAAACGTCATGACCTCATTTCTTAATTATTTCTTATTTGTTTTCTTGTCGCAGTAGATTCCGCAATTTTTCGGCTGTTTGAACAAACGCACACTAAGGCAACGCTTCTCAAACTGTGGTACTTTGGTGATCAAGCAGATATCACTGGAAGATTCAATCAATCAGAATCAAATCAATTGAAATCCAAGCAAATACACTTATTAATCATAAAACTGTAATAGAATTCGACCTCTGTTGTTGAAAGCACACATGTATTTCCATAGATACGTGCACTTGTACAGTCCAATGCTCAATTTGAATGCACTTTCTCACAGTGGGTGATGAGGCTGGGCTCAGGTGTGTTTTATTTGCTTAGAAATTTGCAAAACGCTGCAATCCGCCATCAAGGTCACCGACTATTTGACATTCCTGATGTAAAAAAATTCTAATTTCACACGCACACGATTTGTTCTTCAGACGGAGCTCCATTTGCAGACCTGAGGACAGAAAAGCACCGACAAATACAATAAATACTTTTGACATTTTTGGTTTTACACAGCTATTTATTCTGATTCTTGTGCCCTCACAGTAAAGCCACTCAGGCGCCATCGCTGTGATAGACAGAATATAAATTGAAAATTTATATTGTCTTCCCCTCTAGATTCCGATTTGTGAAAGGAGACGTTTCTCGTGACTCTTGAGAAAGCGGATGTGCTGCTATGATTTGTCACATGGGATTTTGAATTTTCATCAGGAGAATAAACATAAACATCTCCCGCTCGTGCTGCTGTGCATTTATTCTAAGCAGGTGTATAGGAACACGCCACCGCCAGCCCGCAGAGGCCGACCCGCTAAGGTGTCCTTCTTATACCATTACAGGTCACGTCGCTTCTCATTCCGTTCACACTAACAAGTTACGCTGGCTTGACACAGTAAATAGACGTAAATAAGGCTGTTTGTTTTCTGCGTCCTCTCCTCGCCAAAGTCATGGTTGCTGGGTGTTTGTTGTAGCTAAAGACTGCGCCTGAAGTCTGCTTAGTGTGTGCCGTAATTACCGCGCTCTATATTTCATGCTTGTTGGTTCGGCATACAATAGACACTGATCACTGAGCCACTGCACATCTCCTGGAGCTGTAATTGAATAGTGAGAGGCAGAGAGCAGGCGGCTGTGACTGTAACGTGCTGCAGATGGCAGTAGCTGAACAGGAATATGCAGCCGGGGCGATGTGCTGCTCTCTGCGTCGGCCTGCTGACTCCTCCACAGGTGACAGATGAGAACGCAGAGGCTTCCCAACAGCGTAGTAGTACTTTTAATCTAGTAGAGATTTATGATGTCAACAGATGGAAAATTCTCCCCTGCGTCTTGTCTGAGATGAAATGGAATGTGTGCGAGAACATTAAATAAAGCGGAGGGTGTTTTGGTGGGTGATAGAAAAAAGGCTTTTGCCTCATATTCGCTGAAGTGAATGCCCCGTGTGATTCATCCCGCAACCTTTTAGATGTCTGACTGAGGGGAGGCGTGAGGTGAAGTGATAACCAACTACTACATCAGACGGGAATGAATTGAAAGACAAAGTGTAAATTGCGGGGACTCCAGAAGAGATGAAAGGCTGTGGAAAGAGAAAGTTCAAATTGGAACTTAAAACAGGGCAGGAGGAAGAGGAAAAAGAAGAAGAAGAAGATGATGAATAGCCAATATAGATTGACTCCATCTAGTGCCTCATTCAACATGTACACCCTGTGGCTGGGTTCCTCATTTCCATAAAAGTCGAGGCCTTCATCTGACAAGTGAAAAAACACTTGCAGCTGCTTCATGAGAACACAAAGCGTGCAGCATATTGCATCATTCTTTCACCCGGCAGACGCTCCGATGTAGTTACATGACATAGCCGTTCAGGTATTAAAACATGCCGTATATGGGCAGTTCTATTAAATATCTAACCACATACATAGAGATTACAGTGCCTGCTGCAGTGCAACGCCGAACCGGAGCCAATTAAAGGCAGATTCCTCCAGCCCAGTCACCCAAGACTACACAGACTCCAAATAAAGGGTCAACGTAAATAAATGACACACTCTTAAAAGAGAGAGCCGGAGCGTGAAAGATTTATTTTGGGGGGGATGGGAGGAGGGGAAGATTTACCGTCCTGCTTAGACTCAAAGTTTGCCCACGCTGTCAAACGCACCGAAGTTTAAATCCATCACGATGAAACATAGCCAGATCATAGCCAGCCAGACAAATTGTTTGTTGCATCTTGAAGATCAGAGCGTGACCTCAACGATCTGAGCGACACCCGGCGTTGAATTACCGAGTTACTCGAGCCAGCCACTCAAAGATATGCTGCATGTTATATTTTGATTGTGTGGGCAGGAGCTGATACCCCCTCTGCCCTCCTCCCGTGGAATCCGATGCCAGGAGCGGGACACTCTGGGGAGGCTCCGGCAGGATGAGGCACTCGGCCAAATAGCAAAAACGCCACACAGCTCTGCAATTTGTCTTCCTCCTCCTCTGGACACGCCTCATGAAAACAAATGAACTCTCACCTTTGTTGCTACAGTGAGGAAGAGTGCAACATTGTTACAGGCAACAATTCATTATAGGATGCCGGGGTTGTTATGGGTTCTTGAACACCTCTCCCTCAGGGGTAGGATCTGGCTCGCTCTCACTCTCTCTTTCTCAGCTTGTGATTGGATTCCAGTAAAATTGGCTCAGGTGAAAAAATAAAAGTGAATGATACTTAGTGACCTCTGATGTCCTGTGATGTTAGGCCTTCAGGGTTTGTGGACTACATAAAAGACAGTAACAGGAAGCAAGTGTTGGAAATTCACTCCAGGGTCAGAGGCCACGTGCTGTATAAGCACTCCTGCAGCACAAAGATCATAAAACACTTGGTGGCCTATTGATTTCTGAGCCCTTATCACTGCTTCCATGTGGCCGGTGGCTGAAACACTGTGAGATGGACATGTCTGTCATCTTTATGCGTATGTTTACCAAGAGGGACAATTTGTGCAAGAACCTCATCTATTGATGTTTTTCTAAACCACATAAACAACTGTCATTGTTGTAATTTGTTTCTCATTTGTACGGATGAGTTAGAGGAGAATTCTCTTCACGTTCTGCAGCAGCACAATTTGAACAAATCAGTCTAGTTTGAATATTGTTCATCGATGTATGAGAGCAAGCATAAGTACTTTAAAGCTACTAACTGTTTGTTGATTGTTTGGAATTACTATCAATGTTTACTTACAATTGCACACTGGTGAGCAACAAAAGATGCAGAACATTAGATTCCCAGCAGGGGGCTCGTTTCTTCAGCTGTTGATGAGGCGTAATTAACTGTGACGTCACTCCACAATTAGTAACTTGTGAAAACCATACCAATGCTTAAACACACAGACAAACACACACACTACTCTGGAGAGTCTCCATTTAGCACGTATTTGCCGCATTTTAATGACCTGTGCTACTATTATGAGCCAACCAGGATCCTGCTGCTCAGTACAAACAGTTTACTCTACTTACCGGTCCTTAAGTTACTTCCATTCGCTGATGATGAGTGATTCGTTGTGGCAGATTTGTATCAGTGACTTAGTTTGCTGAGATGTCTAAACTCGTGTTAGTGCTTGTCTGGAACAGGATGTGTTTTACAGCCCAAGTTCATATCCAGGTTAATTATGTCTTTGTCTTTAAATGAATGCTTGCATTGACCTTTGTAAACCGTAGCAGCTGCAGCTACTGAACCATGATTGACTTAGGCTGACCTGGCAGAAGAGCGGATTGGCTGTTTCTGTGTACTTCAGGGGTGTAATTACGGGGGGGGAAACATCACAGCTCAATTTATTGAGTACTTCGGTGCTGTCATAATTTTACACAGCTATTAAATGGCATGACTTCATCTCTCTCTAACAGCCTAACAATCAAAAGCTGTTCTGTGCTCCGAGGAAAAATGTCATCGCTTTTCTGTACACACCACCCACAAGCATCAATTTCTTTTCTTGCAGCTTGTACATGCACGTCATTATGGCGGCCCTGTGTTAAGCAGTAAACTACTCTCTGTGAGCCCACTTTGACCAGTATGTCATAATGACAATTGACAGCAAGCAGTGACATTGTGGGCACATCTATTGTCCTCTAATAAGGAGATGCGGTGACTAATGCTGCGGCTCCACACACAAATTAACTTATTTTTAACCATGACTTATACGTGCGTGTGGCCACTTCGGAGCTAGAAAAATATTTAGAAAGAGAACAGCACTGGTAAATAATCGTCACATTAAATTGTTATGCTCGACGTAGGAGCAAACTATTGCCGAAACATCCAGTAGACACTTACCGACATGAGCATCCCATTTCTGTCAACCCGATGAATACAATATGTACAATATGGCGCCACCTCAGCATATTACCTCGAAACATTATGTTTGATATCTGTCACTTAAAACTTGTATATCAGTATTTTTCCTTACTGCAATTAAAGTCAAACAAAATGCCGTACTAAGCCGCATTCTGTGAACTTAAAGTACTTAAAGTACTGATTGGCTTGACTGTTTGTCGATGAGTCACCAGATTAAATGCAGTCGGAAGCTAAATCAATTTGCCAGAAAATGCTTAAAGCTGCGTGTTCCTGTGTTGTTGGCCATTAATTCAACATTATAAGACTTACTTACTTACTGACTTTTTGAGTTTGGCTCTACAAAATATCCAAGTCGGGGTTAAAGCCATGCAACGTCATCAAGAATTCATTTTCAAGAATTTTTGCCGTTCATGATTGGCACAAGCACATTTTCGTCTTCATTACAGAAGAAGAATCAACAGCAAACTAGTTGGACTCGCCGACTCATTTTACTCACTCACTGTGTGAACAAGGGCAGTCATGCTTGGAGAGGAAGATCCTCTGCCATTGAAAGCAACGTTCTCATGCGAGCAAAGTTGATTATATCAGGTCCATAGAGCAGATACAATATTGAGAAATATTAAGCAAATGTCCTCCATTATAGATCAGCTTCACCGTGTATTACTTTGGTAAAAAAAGAAACGGAGCAATTCAAAATTAAAGACCATCGCTGATATATCATTTTGTGTCTGCTGTCGATTCATCGCAGAGATCTTCCGCAGAGTTGTCTCCTTGACCCTTGAGCTATTCTATACGAGTAATGGATATGCTTTCAGTCCCATTAAGACAGCAGATAAGGCACTTAAAGGGCGCAGTGTCGACTTCTATCAGATTTGAATCCTCTCCTCCACTCACTGAAGAGTCAGAAATGTACTTACTGATGGAATCTTACTTACTTAGAGCAAATTTAATTTCGGTTCAGTTTCATTTGCTTTCTATTTCCAAATCATTTAATCTTTATGAGGCTTTGGTGATGCATCTTGAAATTTACCATCAGAACACACAACGTATTGATGCCCAGAGTTTAATTCTGGCTTCTGTGTTGGAGGTAAGAGAGCAACAAACTCCCTGATGCTTTGCACAAAACACAAAGCAGCTTTTCTTCTGTCTAATCCTATTGTGCATGACAATTAAGGGCAAGTTAGAGGCACTGAGAGTCTTCCTTTTTTATGATTCATGAAGAAAAATCCTCCCTGAAAAGGCCAGGAGGATTTTTTGAATTAGACAAGACAGTGTCAGACACCTTTGAACAGATCCGGGTATATTTCTTCTTTATTCCCCCTTGGTTTTATTTTATGATGATGCATGTGATGATGTTGATATTGTCAGCATAATAAGCATGGTTTCCTTGACAACAAAACCTTGGCCTCAAGATCAGAGGAAGGAAAAACAATGGGATATTCTTCCCTGAGAAGATTTGTGTTGTTTGGTTTGGATGTTTTCACGCTCTCACACGGCAAAGAAGAATGGCTCCAAAATGTGGTTTTGAAGAGCAAGCCTGCTGTCGACACATTGAAATGTTTATCTTGGCTCTTTGTCTCGCTGCCTTGCTCGCAGTCGGAGTGAATGGGACTGAACACGGAGGAGTGGAAGGTCAGCCGCAGTGTGTGTGCAGGTGTGCATGTGTCAGAAGTTAATGGAGGCAATGGTGGCTCTGTAACAGATTACAGCAGGTCTGTCAAAGGCAGACGGGAGGCGAGGCCTGCAGCCCATTCATCAGCACCCCTGTCTCTCTCCTCAGCCTCAGTCTCCTTAAGCTGGGTGATAAAGGTGCATGTCAGCTCCTCTCCGCTGCTCAACTGCACCCATACCCTCGCACAAGCTAAACACGCAGGATCCGTCGCTTCCATAGCTTGACACTGTAGAGCCAACACGAATACGATAGAGTTATAATGTGCAGCATGAGGAATACGACTCTCAGATAGAGGATCTAATCTCAGAACGTGTTGTAGTATGGTTTCATTGAGGACATGAGATAAGCCAGCCAAATTGTATTTATAAAGTGATGCACGATGATGTAGGATGAGTAGAATTAAAGCAAAATTAAAATGTAATGTTGTCTATCTTGTGTTTGAAGAGATTTATGCATGAAATCACAGTTGGTATTGAGATCCTGAGTTATCCAATTAAAAAGGCTGGTTTAGCTTTAACTCAGCTTAATTTAATAATCACAGTCACTATAGATATTCAATTACTTCTGTTCTGCAGTATATACTTTGATTAATATCCCATGAAATGCACAATGAAACAACAGAAACATTTTTTATCTCCTTTTGGAACCGAACTCTTTGCTTGTTTTATTGTAGGTTTTATGTTATCATTATGGCGAAATTCAGCTTGACTGCTCTGCGTGTGCGTGTGTGCGCGCGTGTGTGTGTGTGTGTGTGTGTGTGTGTGTGTGTGTGTGTGTGTGTGTGTGTGTGTGTGTGTGTGTGTGTGTGTGTGTGTGTGTGTGTGTGTGTGTGTGTGTGTGTGTGTGTGTGTGTGTGTGTGTGTGTGTGTGTGTGCGCGTGCGTGCGCGTATAAACAAGTAAATATAAATATGATCAGCCAGACAACCACTTCAGTCATTTCAGTTTGACCTAGATTACATCATCGGAGATTAACTTTCCCCCAAATTACTGGCACACGCTCATGTTTGCTGCCTGCTGAACGTGTAGGTGTGTGATGGTTGAGTCATTAATCAGAGAATGAACTATTCCGTCACACTGTATTCCAATATATAAGTTACATCACACCAATCCAATTAACCAGACGACTGTGGCATTTGCTGCTGTTTACTCTGGCATGTGTTGTGAGATCATACACAGCCAGAATTCATCCTGCAGGTGATGTGTAAACAAAAGCTCAGTCCGGGAGTTCAGACGTTCAGAGGTGCGGTGCGTCAACTCTTCTAAACCACCGGCAATATAGAAAATAATCCTATAATAAAGGATTTAATTCTATGGTTTCTCGTTTGTTAAGGTTGTAAGATTGATCAGACACTTCAGGGAGTTAAGATGATTCTAAATCGTGTTCAAAGCTTTAGATTTACTGGTTTTATTCTTAATGCTATAAAGAAATGGAATAACAAACGATTAAACTCTGTCTGCCATTTTAATGACATGAATGTTGTTGATGTTTTGTGCATTAATTTCATCCGTGGCTCTGTATAGAATTCATAAGATTGTATAGGAAGTGATCTTACATATTGACCTTGTATCAGCAGGATTTGAATACACAGCAGCTCCGACATCCATTTTTATTTTCACTCAGGAATAAACTGGCAAATACTGCAACCACCGGGATGTTAAGAGGCATTGATGAGCTCATAGCGCCTCACTCTCAACCTCTTTAAAAGCTCATAATTCACACATATGAGGCGTGCTGCTATTACACGTGCTGCCTGACCATTTGAATTTCTTTGTGCTTTGATTAAATGCGTGGAGCGCTAATCAATATCGCCGCGCTTTGCCGTGTAAAAATTGAGAGCGTGCCCATCTGACATCATTTCCCCTGTTGTTTATCGGCCCAGGTTGTTCTTTATTACAAACTGACCCCATCTGTAAAGCCGCCGCAGATTGTTTTATAAATGCATCTATTTGTTTTGATCCTCTGCTGCTGTTTACCCATAATGCCTTTCCATTAAGGCTGAGACAGACGCACATAAAGCTTTTCCGCCACTGTAATAGCAAAGCTCTCAGTCATGCTTGCGGGTACACGAGCCAATAAACTCACAGCACTAAACTGATTAACATAAAAATGTGTACAACCTTTGTATCCCTCTAAAGGCCCAAATTAAAGGTACAAGCAAAGACGTCTGTGCTGGAGGAATCTGTAGGTCACACACACACGCTCACAGATGAACGCATGGTGTCGTCCCTCAACAAGGTGATTGGTCCAAATTGTCCGACTTCCTTTCAGGAATTGATTTCAAAATAAGAAAATGAAGTGGAGAGAAGAGCAGCTTCTATTTCAGCTCTATTTCCCTCTAGATTAATAAACTTTGATCTTATCTTATATGTGTATATATATATATATATATATATATATATATTAGCCCTGACCAGCACCATTACAAATTCTGGTGGAGGAGACAAATCCTGTGTATGTGACAGAAGAAATAATTGATAAAGTTAAGAGGAAATGTGGAAACTTCTGTACAGAAAGTCAAATGTTACATCATTCGGTACTGAGTTATGGCATATGCAAAACACAAACACACAGATTTCTTTAGTAAACTACAATACAAACTTTCTAATATCATAGCAATGAGGCAGATCACAGTGTCAGTAAGTGTCTAATAGCTCATATTTCCACGAAACGTCCGCGTCTGGCATAAAACGCAGCTACAATGGCGACTCTCACACCTCCTAATGAAACTTTACTTTTCATCCCACAGTCCATTTCATCCTCGCCCCTTTCCAATATATCTGGGCTCCTCCAGGTGAACAGATGAAACGTGAATAGAAAGCGGTGCAGAGAGGGAAAGAGAAAGGGGAGTGCTCCCCCAACGCGAGGAGAGTACTTCTATTAACAACTCTGCCAGCTGAAACCTAATCCAGCCTCTTCAAGCCGGCACTCACAGTCCCTGAAATGGCGTTCACTCCTCCTCGTCCTTCTCCTCCTCCTCCTCCTCCCCCGAACAACACATACAGGTTTTAGGAGTAGAACACAAATCAAAGCGGCGAGAGCAACAGAGACATAACTGGAGAGGCAAAGGTGCACGGCCAATTTTTTGGGATGGGGATTAAGCTGGTGGAAACCATTTCTATGATGATGAGGATCAAACAGATTGCGTGAATTATTAATCGGCAGCATTTTTGTCCCTAACACCCTGAGGAAAAATCCACTACTGCTAACACGTTCCACATCTCATTTGTTTTATGGAAAGTTATTAAAGTATATACTCGGAATCAAACGGTTTCAAATCAAATAGGGACTGCGGTAGACTCGGTGTCGGAGAGTACAGCTGGAGATTTACTGCTGACCAAATGACCACAGGACTCTTCCAGAAAAGCTTTGTGCCAAGTGCGACTGGTCTGATCTGGATGTTTGTGACCAGTCCAGGCTGATGGATTTATAGTTTGAAGTCTAAATCCCCACTCCAGTACGACCAAAAGAGGAGGAGAAAGAACGATTGTCTCTTTGAAAATTAACTGAAATCCTGTTGAAGCCACTTTGACAGCTTTTGGGCGAGGTGCATCCTTTTAATCTCAGTAGTTCAATCTAATAACCTCAGTTTTGGTACACACGAAGAACAGTGTGGGGAGTGGGAACCTCATATGAGATCCAATGTGATCTGATCTAACCCCATTAGGTTTTGAGATATTATCAAAAACTTCTAATTTGAATTTTGTTGTTGTTTTGACTCCAGCTCAATTGTTGAGTTGTTATAAATTTCAGTGACTAATTCAGTTATTCATTCATTTATGTCTGGAGTTTCACAGCTTTAAATTATACGATACCAAATGATACCAAAGAGATTTGACAAATTCTCTTTTTCATTGTTGTGCTCATTGAACCTCTGGTAATGAATTAACAGCATTAGAAAACAATACAAACTTATTATCCAAAGGTGTTAAATGTGATGGCGGGATAGATCTTTTAATAGACGACAAACTTTTTGTAGTTTTTGTTACTCTTACTTAGGTAAACATCATCGTCACCATCCAGTGTGTGTGACTGCATAGACGCATCCTTCATATTCATTAATACATTATCATTGAGAGAAATATTAATGTGAAACAAACCGGCTCCCTGATGTTGATTAAAGCCTGCGTCACATTACAGCGTGATGTAAACTCCCTGCAATAAAACTCAGTTTTTTTACCTCCTCGCCGTGGGCGCTCGGGCCTAAATCGTGCCAAGGAAACATCAGTAAGATTCTAAGCGAACACTCAGCCGTATGCGAGCTGTTTTCCTGTCAGCCGGGCGGGTCTGTTGGACGACGCCTTCAGCTCTCCTCTGTGATGGCGAGAGCTGATGAAGAAGTACAGTGCCATGGCCGGCGGTCAGCAGTGTTTATGAGGATTGTCACGGACGCTGACAGCCGTCCCACTCTATGATTTATACACTTTCAATCGCAACAGGCACCTGCCGAGGAGCAACAACTGGCCTGTGGAGGAGTGGAGGATTGTTCCAGCCAGAGGTGTCCTCAGTGCCAGCCAAACATAATGATACTGTTTGATAGCGAGAACTCAGTAGCTGGGTTACTGTGCAAACATTTGCCATTCGCACAGCTGTCATCGGCTAAAGAAGCTGTCGTATTTACAAGACCTTCTTTCTGCGTGTGGTTATTTTCATTCAGGCTGTACAGCTGTAAACCAAATCGCAATCTGATTGTAACAGTTCCAGTTTCCGAGCCTCCAGTGAAAACATTCAGTGTTGTGACAGCGAGGATGTATTTTACTTCCCTTATTCCCCAACACTGATTTCAAGTTAAAGTTGTCGGAAATATCTACATTTACACCCGAATCTGATCGCACAATTTCAGTTCTAGTACTCTGTCCGACTCTTTACATCACTTTGAAGAAGCCTGTGTCAAGCTCGTTGTGTTTACGCTGCTTAGCCAATGAAACAAACCAAACAAATGAGGGTTTCGTTTCGGAGACGTAAACAATGGAAGCAAAAGAGCATATGGCAGTCAAAACACCCACAAAACACTACCACCATTCACCACAGGGGGCATTATTATGGCAGCAGTCAATCGTGTCTCATGTTTAAAGGTGGGAGGAGTTGTGGAGCAATCTTACACACTTATTTAAAGAGCTGACGGGGGAGAAGTGGGTCGTCTTGTTGCAGATGTGCTTCTGTATAATCTGTCAGAGGCTCAGCCGGGAGGTAAATGTGTTTATCATCTTTGTAATCTGGATGTTATCCTGTAAGTAGGGGGGAAACAGCACAAACATACACGTGAGGAGTGTCTTCACTTTGTTATTCAGGGGGGGTATAAACAAGTTTCACTCACATAATCTTCACACATCGCCGCAAGCTGCCAATCTCTGCGTGAAGTGCCTGGCTCAGCGGTGGAGTCGGACAGTTACCCCCCGCTGGCGCGTGTTGCGCGAAGCATACTGCAAGCCTCGACTGTGTTTACACAACAGCTAACATATGCCACGTGTGAGCCGGAATGTTTCTTGCGTCATTTCTTCATGCGTCAGTGTGACTGCAGCATACGCTCTGCCGCCATTAGGGAGTTAATTCATCTCAGCGATCCAATTATGCATCAATCCTTAAGTAAGGATTAAGCAACACCACCTGCTGGCTGAGTCTGTAGGAGTATAGGACAGGCCAGTATCCTTTCCACTCACCGCAGCCATCTTTAATTGAATTCTCAGTGTGTCATATGCCGAACAATTAGCGGCGACACCCCATCAAA
This sequence comes from Genypterus blacodes, assembly GCF_046128005.1. NCBI lineage: Eukaryota > Metazoa > Chordata > Actinopteri > Ophidiiformes > Ophidiidae > Genypterus > Genypterus blacodes. The sequence continues at coordinate 135,116 of NW_027466841.1, forward strand.
CAGCGCTGACATAAAGGAATGATTATAGAATTAGGTGTTAAATGGGTGATAGATTCTCACTCTTGGTTTTGCGTCAACGATTACATTCAAAGGCATCGATCACATTTTGCGTTCTGATGACACGTGCCGGCTCTTGCACAGCGCAGATAAGCCTGAAACGGACGGTTGCGTGTCGGGTGAATTGATGGTGCGGCTCGGCGTCGCTTCTCATTCAAAGCGTGGCACGAATTGATAAAGGTTTCCACGGTAGCTTCGTGACCTTCACCGTGCTTCTGAATACTTTTGTTTCAACGCTCTAAGGGCCTTTGGAATAAAATAATAAATAATTTGTGCAAGTCAGAAACTATTTTGCGCTCAAGGTAAAACTGTAGACGGGATCTGTAGAAAGACGACATCAGAGTACAAGCACAGGTGATTTTAGTTATACTAAATGTGATTTTCTGACGTGATTTTCTGCAAGGAATCCTCAATTCTGTTCAGTTTATCGATTTATTCAAGTGCATCTTGTTTAAAGTGGCTGTTTTGTTGAAATGACACCATTCCGAGTCAATTTTTCACCTTAACGAAATATTACTGAATACCTCTTTGATAAATGAATGAAGCAACTTTACGAACGTGTCAACCTGATGAACGGTTATGGATTTTAAAATGTTCAGCTGAGTGAAATGTTGTGTTTACTTTGCAGTTCCTGTTTGATTGGAGACTTTGGTGGGAATTCTACATAAGATACCAATCAATATCTGCCATCTCGAATTTTTCTTTTTCCTCATAAGACCCAAGATCCAAGAACCAAAGGTGCTAAAGCAGCGATGTAATTCTTTTGCGTGCCTATTCCACCACCTTGGGCGCTTTCTTTGCTTAAATCCACTTTGTGTCACACTTCAGTGATAAGAACTTGATATATTTTCCAGGCGAGATGGAGCCAAACCTGAATTTTTATCTCTGACACGGAGGATAAACGTGACCCCCCCCCCCCCCCGTCTGCGTGTTATCAGGCTGCGGCGAGTGCGGCCATATGTCTTGTCACTGTGAACATTTCGCCCTCTGGTCTTTTCAAAAGGAGACCTACTGTTCATCCTGAATTTCAGGGCTGGGAGGGAAAAAAATGTTCCCCTTTTGCCCAGAACCTTTCTCCTTTGTGATGAATGATTTAAATTACATTACTGCATGCTTGTTCATGGGGAGAAACAGAGCATTCTTCTTGTGGTTCCCACGTGGAGCATGATATACGCAGATGAATGTGGTGCGGAGTGTGTATTCAGAGCAGCGTTGTGGATGCAAATAGCTCATTTGAATGGATTAAAATGGACAACTTGAGCCCCTGATCAGATAAATAAAACATCAAACAGGAGAATACAGAGCTTTACTTCACTTTCTCTGCTATAGGCCACGTCAACAGCCCAAATGAGGATGTCATGGAGCAAAATTCATGGTGAGAAGGACAAAAGAGCACTTCAAACTGCTGGAATATGCTTAAGAAGACTTTAAACATGGCTGATCTGATGCTTTGGGGATGGATATAAAGCCCAATTACAGTCTTCAACCAGTAATTTGGAGGAGAGAAAGTAGAGCGTGGAGGCTTGCACTTTAACCCTAATTAAAACATAAATTAAACAGGGGTGGTTACAAAGTGCAAAAATAGAGGAGATGCGATGAAATGACACCCGGAGGAATCATGTCCTAACTGCTCGCCGTGGGCTGCGATATAGGAAGCTGCTGTAATACCTCATACCCAGGCAACACCATATAACATGAGAGGAAGGCGTGTGAGGAGGAGGAGGAGGAGGAGAAGAAGATGGGATTCAGGTTGAAGGAGTCTCCGCTGATTTAAACCTCGAGGGAAGACTAGAATCAGAATATCTGCCGCCTGCATTGAAAACATACTGACCCTCCTGCTTCTTCTGACAACTGATGTAACGTTTGAAACAACAACACCACAGCGTCCGCCAGAGCGTGAAGATGGCGGAGGCCTCGTCTCCACGGCAGCCATCGGCAAATCAGCCGGAGAATCAAAGACAGCTGCCACCGCTCAGCTTATCGGGTCAAAAATAGAGACGCCGTTTACACCTCGCGCTCAGATCCCACCACCTGTTTCCAGAGATGTTAGAGGAAAAATCAAGTTAGGAAAACAATTACCTGTAATAACAGAATCCCTCTTCTTACACAGTTACTCACTTTGCATATTCCTGAGAGATATAGTTGATAAGCTGAAGAAAAGGTGGAGACAGGATATGTTAGGTGTGCTTCTTTGCTTATTACGCAATGGAACCGTTTGAAAACCGTCAAATAGGTCCGTTGTGATCAGATCTTGAGCCATGTAAAGCCTCGACAGCATTCATTTATGTACAAGTGTATGAAGCTCATCTACAAAGCAAAGAGTGTAATGAATCACAATGCAGGCGAGAATTCCGATAGATTAATGCTAAGCAACGTTCTGACACCTGCTGATGTCATCCAGAAAACTTACAACAAACTTACGGAGCCGTTAACACTCAGAAACTATACAGCAACGGCACCATGGCACCACTGCACCGTATGAGTATAAAATGAAAATAGTAACCTTGACTAAATTTGATTAAACACCTCGTCGCCTCCTATAGCGACTGCACACGGGCAACCTGTTGGGTGTGAAAGGCGGCGCAGAAACAGATTGCAGACCTTTACGGGGTGCAGCATTTCTATACATCTGAAACAAGTATTCATTCAGTACTACAGCGTAACAGAGAGCGTTACCTGATCCGTCATCCTGCACCTGTTGCCACCGCACCGAGCATATTGCCTTCGAGCTTTACTAGTCGGGTAGGCGAATTATTATATGGAGCCAGCAGGATGCAGAAAAGGCTGGTGGCCGCACTCGACGCCACGAAATCGAGAAACTGGGTGAAGTTAGAGAGCTGGAACAGATAACGCTGCAAGAGGTGATTACAGTTTGAGTGTTTCGGAATTATCGAGGTTTATTGTACACTGGGCAGATTGGATGGTTACTATCACACACTCGCCATTACGAATACTCACCTGAATCCACGCTACACTAAAGCTCAAGTAACGGAGCACGAGTACTGAACGTTCAAAGTGTCAAAGGTCGGGGAACGGCGGATTGAAATGAATGAGAACTTGCCATGGAACCGTTTGCAGGAACCATTTGCAGTTATTGTGTTGGCACAGCTCCGTGTTTGCACCAAGGACTATTTATTGAAATGCTTCATTGTAATCGGTGCTTTGTGTTCTGTTCTTGACACTTTGAGTGGGAGCACATAACAAGCATAAATCACCTCTCTTCTATGAAACGGGATCATTTGAAAGAAGCTGTTTTCAGGGTTTTGAAAATGCAGAATTCTTAAGTTGTTATATTTTTCTGTGTAGGATTCAGGGTGAGAAGGGATTGAAGTGAACGCCATCGCTCAGCTATGTTTTGATTCACATTAATAACAGTGCAAGTTATCGGCCGGGACGACTGGCCCTGCCTACAAATGCTCAACCATACGTGCAGGAAAAAGAAGACGAGTTTTCCATATGCACGAGCAGCAGAATGCAGATGTGCTGGCCTGCTCGCTGCTATTAGAGGTGCTCTCCATTCACCGCACACCCTTTGCGAACAGTGTGGCATTCTAATGTGGTCATTCCAGCAGGAGGAACGGCACACGCTCGCTGCAACGCAAAGCCCACAGGTCAGCGCTTTACATGTCTGAGGCAATGCGGGGAATGAGAACTGTTTTGTGAAACACGGTGAGGAAGCGGCGGGAGGTAACGGCGGAGCGACGCCAGGCGAAGCAAAGCGAGGCCGGCAACATGTCACACCTACTCGTCTGTGTTTCATTTAATAGTTCCAATCAAAGTAATGATAGATAATGACAGGGTTTGGTTCTCGATAGTTGAATGAATGAATGAATGAAAAGTGCTGCTTTTCATCGAATCATCTGCAATCACACACACACACACACACACACATTGAGCCAACAGGATTAACGATAGCGCTTGCAGATAAAAACGGCAGGATCTGTGACGACAGAGCCACAGTCAGGCAGCATCGTAAAAATGGAAGAATCAACTGAATTAAATGAAAATGATAGAAATTACATATTAATATAATCTACAGTGTAAAGCAACCAGTCTTTGAATTCTCTCATCTAGCTGTGGAAATATACACCCACACACACACACGCACAGCTGATCCAGGCGTGCTCTTGTATGTACAGACAGACAGTCAGACACACAAACACACACACACCCACACACATCATTTTAATTACATATCTGAGTCATGATACTGGATAAATGTGGAGTTCCGTCTTGCTGCACCAGCGCACCTTGAGAGCCTCTTGTTCTCATTTTAGTCTCTGTTTCTGGGATCCTTCACATTTTCTTCAAGCTGCAAAAAAAAAGGAAAAATTAAGTTTTTTAAATATTCATGTTATGCCAAGTTCCCGACGCGCTCTGCTGCGTGTTTGTTTGTCGGAGAGACAGAACGTGTGATTTATAGTTACAGCGGTGGGAGGGGGTGGGGGGCTGCGGCGAGGGGAGCCGTTATGTTCTTCCGCCACTGCTTGTCGTGTGCTCCTGTTCTCCAGCAGCGCTCGTTCACCCTCAGGCACTCTGCCTTTCATTATTTCTTCTGAAACTTTCATCTGCAGACTCTGAGGGATTAGGCCTCTTGATTCCTGACACAGTCAATGAAAAACAAGCCTCATATACGGCGAAGCTCACAGCCTGAAAGCCTCCCCCCCCCACACACACACACACACACACACACACCCCCGCCTGTATACTGTATAAAGGTCTATCTATACAACAAGTGGATGCTCCCATCTGTCCTTCTTCTCCTTCTACTTCTTTTTCTTCTTCTTCTTCTTCTTCTTCATGACTTTGCATAGGTCGACTTAAATTAACAATCCAAATACAATGACAACAGAAATAACCACATTTACAGCCATTTTAATGTAACAAATGTTCATTCATTTTATGTAATATGATTGAATAACTCAGCTTCTAGAGGATTGAATGGAACACAGAGATGATTGTTCCGGACAAATGGAACATAAACACAATTGATACTCAAAACTTTGCTTTAAAATTATTATATTTGTATAAATACGACCCTACTGTACTTTTTACTGCTGTGTGTGTGAGGGGGGCGGTGGGGCATTCATAATAGTTGTGTGTACGCTGTGTTATGTGTGTGTATTGTAACAAAATTGGAAGCCATCCGGTTCATTCTGGTTCCCCTTGATAACCTCATTTATTTTACAATTTGGTCAGAAAATTAAAACTCCGAGCTTGCCATGGCCTGAAATGACCTGAAACTGACTGTCAATCAATTGGTCAGTCAATCGATCTCTTAGGAGCTCATCACTCTCATTTGCGAACCGGAGTGTAAATTCTCCGCCGCAGGAGTAAATTTAGCGTAAACGATGTTCAAAAACGGTAAAATGCTGCGATACTGCAATCTGAACAACTTCCTCTGTGAATCCTTTGGGTTATTAAAAAAGTGTGTGTGCGTCCCTTTTGGGCTTACATGCTGTGTAATGACGCACACCTCCTCACCCTCCAACACGCTTTTGTCAGCAGTTTCATTACTTTGCACTTTGCTACTAAGCAGGTGGAGCTAATCTATCTAGTTTGCCCTTCAGTTATGGTTTACTGTCCGGGGGACTGGACACAAGTGTCTCCAATAATTCCTTAATTAGGCAATGATGGACTATTCATTTGGTATGCAAAGCTGCAAATCTCCCCCTCCACTGAGCGGAGCCCTCCACAGTCATACAGAGGCCAGCGCTAATGATCTCAGCAAGTGGCAGCAATCCATTGGAGCACTGCGGCAAGTGCACATTAATCTTGTAGGTGATCCAGTTGATGAATGACCCTGGCCCAGAAGCCCTGGCAGATCCCACCTTAATTATGCTGAGGGAGCCACACCTGGGAGGCACCAGGGGACGTGGAGCTAACTCAGGAACAAGGACTCGGGAGGAAGGCCCGGTGGTCCACGCCGCAGCCGCAGCCACAACCCAACGCAGCTTTGCGGCAAAAAAAGCCTTTACGATAACTCCACAGAGGACATTATAGCGAAGACTGACTTCCAAAGAGCAAAGGCAAATGGAAGTCATCATTTCAAGACACTTTCCAATGATGGGACATTAGAGGGGAGTGATTTTAGGCCAGCTGTAAAATTGAAGTGTTTTCTGTTTTTCCTCTCTCATAATGTTTCCAACAGAACATTTGCACCGTTTTCTCCAACAGTAGACCATTATTTGGCTGAGCTTTGACATGTTTAAAGCAACACACAAAAAAAAAAGGCACAGCAAGTCGGCCAAGTGTTGCATCAGTGTAACATCAACACCCTGAAGAAAGCCCACTGGCACCGTGTGCGGATGAGTGGAAACGTGATGAAAACAGAGCTCGCCACACGGGGAAGGAGAAGGCGGAAAAACACAAAATCCTCCGCAAAACATTTGATTAGACTCTCACAGTGGAAAGAATGAACGCTCTCTTCCTCACCAATGGCAAAACACTTCACTTCAATACTTACAATTATACCATGTTGACATTTGTTAAGATATTCGCTTTATTGACATCTGTTGAGCGTTATTAGACATCAGAGTAACTAAACAGCAGAGAGAAAGAGAGAAATTCAGCAGCAAACTAATTAAATGAACACGTTTGTTTACTCATACATGTCTCAGCTTAGCATCTCTACGCGTCCGATCCTTTCAGCAAATACCTCATGGAGAAAGCGTTCCACTCCTACTGCATAAAGATCTTGTGATGTCTTCTCGGCGATCCTGTGGGGAATCCATGCAAACTGCAGGCCGCCTTGATTTACACACCTTCTCTACTTTCACTCCAGTAATGGTCGACTGGTCCTGGTGGAAGCTATTGAGCACATGACCCATTCATAGAGGTTATTGGATTCTCGCAGCACAAACAAACTCCACTAGGAATAATTTGGCCTTTTTTCCTCGAAGCAAAGCCACTGTGACTTATCTCGGGGCAAATTTGTGGAATCTCATTATGTTGTGTTTTGAAATGAGGATCAATAAGGATTTATCCTTTGTTTTATTTATAAACAAGGATGTGGAAATTGACCTATTGTCTGTTTTCAAAGTTATTTATCTTGGTGTTGCCATGTCGCTTCATTTACTAAGGTGCTCTGCATGTGTGTTTTTATATACTGTATATCAAAATCATAACGGGGCCGATCGCTGCATCAGAAACACACAACAAATTGACGGGACACATTCGCATACAATAAAGATCGGATACAAAAGGTCAGCGAGGAACTGGGCCAAAGCCCGGAGGAGTTCCCTTGAAGGGCCCAGCTGAGTTTAAGGCGCATCCATCACCTTTTATCATCTAATTAGTCCGCAGTGTGGCAGCCTGGTCAACATCGGAGGGAGGCAGAATTATTGATCAGGTAAAGGATAGTATCTATCATTTCACCTCGACAGCGACACTCCGGCCATTGCAGCACATGGAAGACAATGTAGCTGCAACTGCTGTAAATAGAATGGGAGCCGCGGGTGCCATTAGTTTGCTCCCTCAGTTACGTCTTCTGCCTGAAGCCCCTCTGCTTTTGACCAATACTATTGTTTTGTTGTACTTATTTAACTTATGAACATTATGTTAGCAGAAAAACATATAATTTTACTTTGACAAATGTGACATCTGCCTTTATCTAGACTAAATAGTCAGGAATCTCGTTTCCATAAACTTATTAGTTAAAATTCCATTAAAATGAGACTAACAATTCCTCCACAAAGTAAAAAAAAAAAAACTGTAACTAAACCGTTGGACAGAAGAAGACAACATAAAAACAAAACCCAGGTTGTGTCCTAGTCTCCTTCAAAGTGCCTACACGAAGGTGAGTCCTCTGGGGAAAGAACTGAAGAGTCTGCAGAGTCGTTTTCTCCTCCTCAAATCAGAGGATGAATGTCACAAACCAGCCGATGGTGCATTTGTGTGGCGTGGTTACAAACAAGAGGGGCAAATATCTCAAGGCTTTTTCTTCTAGGAATCACAAAAAATGATCCAACAATTCTTGTCAAATGACAGTGAAACAAAGCGTAATACTTCAATGAATCAATAACTGTCAGTCCCCACAATTAGCTCTAAGCGTTATCTCTTTAAATTTGGCACTTTCACCTGTTCCAAGTCCTCCTTCATCTTTATTTCCCTTTGTCATCAATAAGTTTCGAGCCAGGTAGCCTAATAGGTTTGCACAAATATGTGTCAAACTGTCAAAAAAAAGACCTGTTGTGAATTTCAGGTTAATTGTTAAGGACAAAAGAAATGTGGCCTGTAAATTCATGTTCTTGCCACAGTTTGTGTTCCAAAAGACATTTTCAGTGCAGGGAGGAATAGTGCTGCCTCCTTTTAATGTGGTTTAACTATTTAGATTTCACACATGTTCAGATCAATAGGACATATTCAGGCCTAAATCTAAATCTAATCTGAATCTAAATACAAACTAATGGTGTTTTAGAGTAACTGGGTCTTCTGTTTTGTTCGTGTTTCATTATTAAAATCTGGCTGAGACAACAGAGTGCATGATTTCTCCTTTCCATCAATTTGGCGACTGGAACGGCATTACAGATCAATTCAAATAGGATTTTTGTTACTCACCTACTCACGATAAAAAGGAGATAAAACCTCCTCAGAGCGCCAAAAACCTTTAGATCAGTTTGTCAATTTGTGTTTGGGGAAGGGTGATGACCTAAGCAAGCGGCTAAATCCAGAGCTGCAGCTCGGCATTATGGGCTCAGAGCACTGAGAGCAAAAACCACACTCCAGTCCACCTTCACTTTGCTCCTGTATCCTCACACCACGGCTACTCTCTCCGATCTGATTTTCTAAGCTGAGCTCAGTCTGTCTGTGTTTGTACACACCATAATGAAATGTGGGCACTCTAAAAATTAACATCAGAACATTTCAATTGGAATACAAAAAGTGACAACCATGTTTCATACAGACTTTCTTTCAAATCCAACTTTAATCGTTTCCTTCTCATCCAAATATCAAACAAAGTGCAGCACCTCTGCCGTACAGATGCATCTTGGTCGACATATTGGGGCTCTGTTTGTTTTTATAAACGTCCCTGGTTTGGCCGCAGGCATTAAGTCTCTCCATGTACAGAACTCATGTCTTTGCTCTGCAAATTTTGTCGTTCGACTGGCGTCACGTACTCCTTAAACAGATTTCTGATTATATTTGGTATTCTCACGAAAACCAAATGTTTCCCCACAGAGGTTTGTGTGAAACGCTTCCAAATTCATTTGCCAGGCCCAGAAATAAAGCATGGAAGGCTCACATCTCTCATTGGGTGGCTGAATGGGAAGCCAAGTCGTGCCGCTGTGTCATTCCAATAAATGTGACTGGCCTCTTTTGGGAGCTGGAGTTTTTTTCCGCTCCCCAGTCAGTCAGACATTCTCTCCACCCCTATTTATTTATATTTATACAGTAAATGTAGATGTAAATTGAAGTTAAAATAATATAATCAGTCCCAATCTAGCAAATTAGTTAAATGAATGAGAACAATATTTATTGCTGTGACTGCTGGGAGCAACTAGCTGGTTCTCCCTTATTTTCTGACCCTATTTGACCATAATACACCTCTATGTTCAGGAAGTTCTCCTGCTTCTCATGCTTCAACCAGTTTTCAGATGGCAGTTATAGTTTTTGTGTGAGAGCCAGTTGTCCCACATGTAGTTTTCATTCATCTTCTGCCTTCAGACTGACTCAGCTCTGTGTCTCTGCTTAATTGGCTGCACCTGTTGTTGAAAAATCGGCAGCTTCAGAGGATTTGAGCTTTAGCTGTCACTCAAACTGCTTGTAACGTCTTCATTCATTCACGCACAGAAACCATTCTGATATGTTCAGGCCTTCACATTTCAATCTTTCAGGCACTTTTTCAGCATTCGCCAAAACCTTTCAGAAATTGCATTTTCTTCAAGAAATGCATTTCTAGTTCATTTAATTATTCACATAAACATGTATTATTATTATAATAATATATTGGGAGTGAACAGAGCAGCCACAAATAAATACAGCTTTGTCAGAGCCAAAACAAATCTGTGTTTCTGGTTCATATTTGTCAGGTGGGAGAGCTGATTCCAAAATCAATCAACAATATCCTGAGTGATCACAGTGCACCAAGAGAGAGAGAGAGAGGCGGAAACAGCAGGGCAGTGTGATGGCAATGGGAGCAGGGAGGAAGGAGTCTGAGTATCGGTGACAAACAGGTGGGTTAGTAAAGTAGAGTAAAGGAGAGAGAGTGAGAGAGAGAGAGCGAGCAGCTGAAGGTCTGTCCTCCCACAGGAGAGAGGTGGTTCATGTTTGCGGAGGTGTTCAGAGAAATGCGGCTAGAACGCTTTATGAGTGACGATGAGGATTTCTACTGTTAAATCGCTGGCTTATTGGAGGCAGAAGTAAATGTTGTGGAGTTAAATATGTGCTTATGTGTGTGTGTAGGCGTGAGCGATGATTTGTCTCGTAACGTTCCAAACCTGTTGCAGTTTATATCCGAGTTTGGAGACTATACACAGGGCACGAATTAGCATGAAGTTGTGTTAGCCCGGGGAGCAGGAAGGGGCAGTGCCACAAGATGTTCCTCTGGCAAAACGTAAAAAGAAGTTCTGGCGATTCAGCACGTTTGAGTTTGCTTCTAAACTTATGTTCCATGTTATCACGTTCCTGTCTTGCCTCTGTTGAGATTGAGGACACGAAAACCAGAATTGAGTGGATGTGGATGTCGTCGTTATTCATTCGCTGGGTGCAATCACAGGATACTTTTCAGCTTTTCCCCTTCTTGCTGCTATAATACTGTAAATAAGAAAGCCATATTTATCTGTTCTCCAAATACCAATGTACTATTACAAGAGTACACACACCAGCTGTCCATCAGTTGTTCTATCTGCCTTTCTTGCTCAGGGTTACAGCCTGCTGGAGAATGGAAGGTTGCACTGTAGAGAGGTCATCAAACATCAAACATCAAAGCGATAGCAAGAATAACCAACAAGAGAGAAAATGCAGCAGGAATCCATCACTGTTGTTTACCTTATTGTCACTTTGACTGCAGGTGCAAACGAAAAGGAAAACGTTTCAACTTTCAAGCCATCAGATGAACTTCCCGTCTTTCTCAGGCAATCTCATCAAACATCTCTGCCGGTTTTAGGTCATTTCATACGTGAAGACACCGGTCCTGAGGTGGAACTGGAGCCCTAGAGCTGTATGGGTCTGACAATCACATCCCCATAAACATTTCAAAGCAGCTTCTTGTGTGACTGAAATGAATATTAACAGGTTCAGCCACAAGAGGCAGCAGCAGCGTATTTGTAAGCACCTAATTACACACCAGACGTTTGAGAAAACAGCAGCATCGGTTCTCAAACAGGCTGGGCCTCCATGCGAGCTTCCTGCCACTGCGACGAAGAAGAGCTGCTCCATCGTGCTTTACCTCGTCTGAATGCGTGTCCTCTGAATTTGACCGATATCAAACTATTTTACAACACAGTGGGCAGTCACGGCAGCGCAGCGTCTGGAGACACAAGTCTAATTCTGAGGTCGGTGAACTTGGACAAGGGCGGCGCTCCTGCACCCAGAGGAAAACCCACACAAACATGAATGAAATCTGACACAAAAAAAGAATTCCAGAGCAGACGCGGGAGACGCACCTTCTGACCTTCGTGCTGCGATGCGACCGCGCTGACCTTCGTTCCGCTGCGACTGACTTACATCGGAGCTGACGTACTGTTCATGGAGAGCGGCGTACAATTCTAATCATGGTATAGAAATGGGATCTCTGTTATGTCAGACAAATACTAGACATTTGTTGTACAGACCACTTGTAAATACATTCAGTATTCTTGTTGTGTGCCGCAGCCATCTTCTCTTTGCAGAAGGACAACAACTAAACTAACAGAGGCAAAACAATGGCTCATAAAATGAAGCTGCACAGAATCATAGAGGAACCAGCTGATACCTGCACTGCATATATATTACATATCATGTTCCTGTATATAATGAAGCTGATTCATTGCTAATTCCTCCTATGGAACCCACGGGAGGATCTTTAACACAAATAAATCCTATTGCATTTACCAAGAGTGAATATCATCAAGATGGAAATCAAGATCATGAAGCGGAATCTGATAGCCGACACATTTTTTTCTTTAATTCCAGTTGTAAATGTAACCTGGATAATTTGTATCCGGACACGAGTTGAATGTTAATGCTGCGTGTAAAAATAAAACGTTATGTGCTTTGTGTGGCGCAGGATCTCATTACGCTGTGTGTAAGTGTGGGGAAATGGAGAGCAGAATGATTAGTTTGTGCCTGTTACAAGTGAAAATGCAGCGCGAGATACAAAGAGACGATAACGGCCTGCGATGTGATGCACGGAGGGCAAAACTCACAGCTAATAGGGATCTTTTAATCCTGTTGGGCTGTATGAATATCTCTCCACTAGCCTGATTGAAAAACAGTGAAATCTGACTCTTTGTTGCCCAGCGTTGGAGTACAAACACACATTGGATGCTTGGTTCTCTTGATGAATTAGCCAGAGATGAAACTCCAATACGTTTAATGTACAGACACGATCTGGAAATTCTGCTTCCACTGACATCTGTGAGGGGATCAGATTACAGACGAGACAAAGGGAAGATGAAACGCTTTTTATGCATTTCCTCTCACGCTCAGGCGGTTGTCTTGACCTCTCCTGCCACTTCACCTCTGTCTGTAATACTTGGCACATTCCGGAGACACTGGCGTACTTCACGGCCGGAGGTTTTTCTGAGCATGCTCGGGAATTTCTGAGAGGCCGTAATGGCAGGCTGTGTGTGTGTGTGTGTGTGTGGGGGGGGGGGGGGGATTTACAAACAGGGCAGTTTGCATGAGAGAGCACTCGGGATGTGAGAGTGGCAATTTATGAATACAACTATTTCAACAAAGCCATCGAGCTCTCCCACGCTCACTTGACTGCCAAACCCCCATAGAAAGCATTGTGTTGAAACACTTGTCCGCCGGCTCCTCCCCCTCACCTCCTCGCCTGAGCTCTTTCACCTACACACTTGCCACCAGTGATTGACATTTCACAATAATTGGGACATTAAATTGGGAATTAAATCAGATTTGGCAAATCTGAACCAAGGCTGTAATAGAAACAGATTTTTTTTGGGATGAAATTGAAGTTTGTGCTAAATATGGACTTAACTTTAAAGATAAGAAAGACATTATATAATTATTGGCTGAAAACTGCTGGAGACAGCTACTAATCAATCACTTGAGCGCCACAATAAAATAACTGCATATCAATGATGAGATCACCAGTCAGCCTTATACTTGGGGAAAATGAATCACAACAATAAATTCTAGACAACGCCGACCATAATAAAGTGCATAAACCCGACGCGTTCTACAATTCGACGCCTGCATGCTGCATCTCCACTCTATGCAATGGAGAGATGTATTTCCTCCCTGTGCAGGCAGGTCTTATTGCTGCCATAGATTCTTCTGATTCGGTGGAAATTCACAGGCTGAATGCAAAACAGCTCCCGTACGACGTGTTGTTTTCCCTCAGTACTGCCACACTGTAGTAAAACATCACTCTGTGTCACCTCTTGTTTGCATTGCCGGTTAGTTGGAGAGAGAGCACACACAGGCAAATTCGATCAACCAATATATAGGCGATGTATCGACATTTTATTCTTTGCTGTAACAGTGTGTGTGTGTGTGTTTTTTTCATGAGACACAACACATTGCAGAAGAAGATTAGTTATGATCCAGTATTTCCTCTGCCTCCTGCTTTTGTGGTGTGCTTGGAGACGAATGTGATGGATGTGATTCTCTCATTCCTTGCTCAGTGGCGTGCAGTCTTAAATCCTCGCACAATAGCAGCGACAAAGTGCACAAGTTAAGGTCTAGTGCATAATCTCATCACTGCAACCATGTATAGCAAATTCAGTGTGTAATATCCCTAAGCAGCATCCCCACACTCTGCATAATGCAGAAAACAGGATTGTTTTACTGCATGTGCTGCTTTGCGTGCAGTTGTGTGGAGTGGAGAACTCCCATAACCATGCAGCCTTCTCTCATCTAAACCACACATTTGCACGTTTTTCCAGCCTGATTCACTAAACACGAGATTATTCCATCCGTGTGAAATTCATTCTCTCTCTTTCTCTGTTGTTGATCAACCCTATGTCGTGCTCCGTGCAGAACCAGTAGGGTGCAGGCATGAGCTTCCGGGAGAAATGTAATCTCCATCAAAAAATAATCTCTACCCGATTTGAGTTTCATTGTGAAGTTTTTATTTTCCGTCAAACAATTCGCGACGTGTGGCTGTTTTTCCCATTTTGAAGTGTTGGAATTCTCCTCCCTGTGTGGGATCAAAGGAAAGAGGAGACGCGGCTCCACTGCACGCAACTCATTCAAATTAGGAAATCTGACGTTTGTAGCCGACTTGTGCGCGGATGGAGGGAAAAAGTGGGTGTACACAGTAGTTACGCTGTGTGGCTCCACGGTGCTTCAGTTCAGATGAGCTCACCGAGCCGACGCGCACCATCGTAGGGATCCAACCAGCGTGGAGAGAGAGAGAGAGAGAGAGAGAGAGAGAGAGAGAGAGAGAGAGACTCGGGGACGGCGAGCAGAGCAGAACCCCCGCGGAGTGAGTCGCAAGGAGCGGTCGTTGAACGCACCGGAGCCGCGTAAAGTGGCGTGGAGAGAAGCGCAGAGGACGGTGCGGTGTGTTGGAGACGCCTGATGGAGACGCTGCGTGGACGGCTGTGACTCCACAGTCTACCGGGGGACTGGACGGGACTCGAGTCTGAATCACCTACTTCAACCACACTCCGCTCTCTTTTCTTCTTGTTCTTGTTCTTGTTGTTCTTGTTCTTCTTCCCCTCCTTTCCTCGCACCATGCCAGGGTTTCGCCCGTCACCGTCTCCGTCCTATTCAGCCCGGGCTGCTCGCTTGGAAGGACGCCAGACCTTCAGCCTCTCAAATCTGCAAGTTCTCTCCAATAAATTGTGACATTGTCTGTCAGCCTTGGAATAAGAAATCGATACTCAACAAAGGGGACGCGATATTCTCCCGGAATTTTAACGATCCATTTCCCCTTTATGCTTATAAATATGCGATTTGGTCGGATCGGGTTGGCTCGGGCCAGCTCCGTGCTTCTGTAGCCGGGAGCAGCGGCTGAGAGTGACTGATTATTGCTGTTGATTTGTCCATGCAAGACTCGGGGTGGAAACATGTCTGGCCACTTCTTTGAGGGGATCACTGCTATCAGAGATGGCATTTTGGTCCAGCACTTCGGTTTTCACCTCTAAAGTGCCCCGGAAGATCTTATTCATGTTCACCCTCTCCCTCTCTGTCACATACTTGTTCTATAGCTTGATGAGCTGCTACAACTCGCTGCAGTTCCCGCTGCAAGAGAACTACGTCTATCAAGGCAGGCTGGTGACGGAGGAGACAACTTTTGTGACATTAAGGGAGAAACTTTACTCCACTTCCTCGGGCGAGTACACCGCGAGTAGGAGCACCGCGGCGGCGTCCACGGCGCGGGATCATGCCGGAGCCGAGCAGCAGGGTGCCGCGGAGTGGATTAGGACGCAGGCGTCTCCTACCCGATCGGCGGCAGCGGCTTCATACCGCACCACCGCTCTGGAGAGGGAGCACCAGGAATTCAGCACCACGGACAGCGAGCTCAGGGTGAACAGCACCTCGGATTACGGAGAGAAGAAGCTTCCCCAGGCCATCATCATCGGGGTGAAGAAGGGGGGGACCAGAGCCCTGCTGGAGGCTCTCAGGGTCCACCCGGATGTCAGAGCCGTGGGGAACGAGCCGCATTTCTTCGATAGGAACTACGAGAAGGGGCTGGACTGGTACAGGTGAGACCCCCCCTCCCTCCTTCCTTACAATCTACGGGGAGAGATTTCTTTACAAATCATCTGTGTTTTACCTTTCTGGGGGTTAAACGGTTGTATTTTCTAAAAACGGTATGGAAACAAACTTGTAGGGACTTGAAAACTCCTCTAAGTTACATCATCAATTTAGTCAGTTACTAGTAGCTTCTGTAACAGTGTGTGAATGATCTAACTCAAGTTTCAAGTTTCAAGTCTTGTTTACATGTAGGTTTGGAACAAGTTTCAGAAATCCAAACATCTTAAACAAATGGAACTTCATTAGAGAGTAAAATCTGTAAACTGAAAATATATTATACGTTGTAATTATATAGTATAGTATTATATTGTATATTTTGTTGAGATTCCTAATGCACAACAAAACAAAAACCATCATCTGGGTATACACAGTTCCTCACACAGGTCTGAATTTAGACTTTAAAGCTTTGGAACAGGGTCAGGTGTGTGGAAACACATACAAGATCATGATGCTTTTGCGTTTTTCTGCACTGGACACCTTGTCGGTCGTTTGATGGTTTTTTTAGTAATCTGTTTCCCAAAGATTCACTCATTTTCACAGATTTTCACATTTTGGATTTGATGTTCTAACATATTCTGACAGGGGCCGCTGTGTGCCCCGGGCTGACTCCAGTCCACCGCTACATATGCAATAAAGGCTTCTACACACACTGTGGAAGAATGACCACAGGATTTATTATCTTTGTCATGTAATTGGGAAATGTTGAAAAGTCAAAGTTTAGATTTCTGGATGTTTAACTTTATAGAATCCCTAGCTTGGCGTTGGATAATATAGATTACCCTCTGCATAATAATTAATAATTCATTCAGGCCACCGATTTCCTCCATACCTCCCCTCTCTGTGTTGTGCTGTAAATATTGTATTTTCTTACAAATACATCTCTGTTATCCTTTGCAAATAGCTCACACGTCTCACATTGTTGGCACCAGCTTTCATCTATACGTGATGCTGATACTCCAGATGTGTTAGCCAGAGAAAGAACCTGTTAGTCATTGCCATGTTTATGGGGGGGGAAATCAATTTGCGTTTGGTTCAGTCATGGTCAGTTGCTCGTGGCTCAGCTAAGCGTTGTTCTCGCATAATGATGTTTGACCAGGGAATTCAAGATTTGCTAATGGAGTCAATGAGCTGATGAAAATGATGCAAACTCACGGCCCCTTATGTTTCTTGGTGGAAACAAGTCTGTTGCACTCGCCGTCCCTTATGTTTCTTCATGGACCCGGGGTCTGTCGCGCTGGCATTTGGCTTGGAGAGCATCTGCTTTCATCTTGCTGCATAGACATGGGAGCGCTCGGCTGTTCATTTAGCCGGTGTTAACGGGAGCTGTTTCATTACACGTACGGCGGAGAGGCTCATTAGACGGAGAGATGACAGCCTTACATAAATAATAATAAGTGTGCTTGTGTGTGTTTTAGTGCCCCTGAGCCACACAAATCCCCACAGCGGCCTTTAATTTTATATCTGTCATTGTCCTGTGTGTAATAGTGAGAATGGCGTGCTCGTGGAGGAAGGGCTGATGGAGGCAAAATGAGTTTTGTACCGATGGGGGAGGATGTCTGCCCATTTTAATGGTGATTTAAAACAAATATTGCGCAACATGAGAGCTAGTTACAATAGCAATGCATGATGGAGGTGGTTTTATGACTATTCTACTCTGTCTGTCTGTCTTTCTTGTCTGTCGTGGTAACGCCAGTTTGTTTGATTGTTTTGGATTGGCGTGACTGACTGACACAAGGGTTCACAACAAATGTCATCCGTACTGTAAGTGCAGACACGTCTCAACACCACAGGTACAGCGGAAGTGCCGACCTGACTGACCTCCAGTGTCTGTACAGTCTAAACAGTCAATGCCATCACGCCGGCATGGCAACGGAGTCTGGTATTGACCGGTGATAGTGAGACTTGGGCTTTTACCGTTTTCAAATAATTCTGACTGACTGTGTGTGTGTGTGTGTGTGTGTGTGTGTGTGGGGCAGGGAGGGGGTCCCTTTTCTGGTACTTTGCCTTTGTTACTTACTTTGGTCCTCCTGAGGAAAAAGAAACCAGGATGAAGAAAAGTTCCTTTGAATTTTGTGCTGTGAATTAAAGAAGCTGCCATGAAATGAGAATGGAAGGGGCCGGACGGTCGGCATTCAGGCTCAACCCCCGGAGCTTATAACACAAGATGTATTAAGGTGGAGCGCTGCAGTCCTGTCTGGTCCAGTG
Organism: Genypterus blacodes; assembly: GCF_046128005.1. Classification (NCBI taxonomy): domain Eukaryota; kingdom Metazoa; phylum Chordata; class Actinopteri; order Ophidiiformes; family Ophidiidae; genus Genypterus; species Genypterus blacodes. The sequence goes on from NW_027466841.1 coordinate 153,251, forward strand.
AAGGTTATAGACAGTAGGGATCTTGGCCACTTCAATAGCAGGTAAATCCATAAACAGATCTTTGTATACATATTCATATGGCTGGGATGATGTATTGATGGATGAATCAGTTGTTGCTTCTCTGCTCCGTCATCCTCATCAGACAATTGTGCTTTTTTTTGCATCATGTAGGCGAAGTACGCTTTTACAAGTCGAGTTGTGCTGTGAACAGTGATTTACTTTCTCGTATGACAATGAATTGTGGTATTTTTTGCACAAACCCAGAGTGGGTTTAATATTCACGTCAGGACTCCAAGTTTAGCTCGGGTCTGTTATGAGTCTCTGAGGACGGGCGCAGATTGGCGATTGGTGCTGCTTCCCTGTTTTTAGCACTCTTGGACAGTTTCTCCAGTGTGGTTTGGGCTTACTTGAACAAGCAATTAGCGATGTAGAGCCATCATTACCATACACAGAGGGCTTTCATCAGCCAATTGGTGCCTAACATGGTGTCTCTATTTCTGAGCAAAGAGAATGAGCCACCACAACAACAAGGGCTTCACTTCTCTGTTCTATGGAGAATAAGGAGATACATCTATCTATCTATCTATCTATCTATCTATCTATCTATCTATCTATCTATCTATCTATCTATCTCCCTCACTATTTCTCTCTATCTCTCTTTCTCTCTATCTCTTTCTCTCTCTCTCTATCCCTCCCTATCTCCCTCTCTCTCTCCCTCCCTCTCTCTATCTCCCCTCTATCTCTCCCCTTCTCTCTCTCTCCCTCTCCCTCTCTCTAGCTCTCTCTTTCTCTCTCCCTCCCTAGCTCCCCCTCTCTCTCTCCCTCTCTTTCTCTCTATCTCACTCGCTATCTCTCTCTCTCTCTCTCTCTCTCTCTCACTCCCTCTCTCTCTCTCCCTATCTCTCTCTTTCTCACTCCCTCTCTCTCTCTCTCACTCTCTCTCTCTCTTTCTCTCCCTCTCTCTCTCTCTCTCTCTACTGCAGCAGAGATGTTCCATTATCCTCTGCCGTTACTTTTCTGCTTTGCTTTTGTTCGTTTTTTAGTTTCGTTGTGCTTTCAACTTGGGAATGACAACTTAGTACGTTTGACATTTTTGCAAAATGCCAACGTGTTTAAAGTCGGTGTGAACAGCATATTGAGTTGAAGAGAAATGCTCTCTCTCTCTCTCTCTCTCTCTCTCTCTCTCTCTCTCTCTCTCTCTCTCCCTCTCTCTCTCTCTTTGCTCGTCACCTGTGTTGTAGTAGACGACGCGCTTTCATATCGCCTGACATTTTATTTCATTTCATTTTTTATTTCCGGTTTCATCTTCATTTATTTTGTTGTATTGGAGGTGGCAAAGAGACAAACCTTCTTGAAAAGTGTCAGATTGTGAATTTGAAATGGGTTCCAGTTGTAAAGGAGCAGCTGACTGATCGGTCAAACCACGCAAGAGACTCCGTAAGGTTTCTCATCTGTTGAAGCTCAATAGAATTCTGCACAGCTTTGAAATGTGAAGTATCAGCAGTTATCTCCTCTCTGTAGGGGGAGGAGGGGGTTCTTCAATCTTTGAAAGAACCCAGTCTGGAATAATTGTGTGTGAGAGATGGAATTATGTGATTAAATGTGTAATTAAATCATGACAATTGATGAACGTGTCATCAAACGGTCTCTGCAATCCAAATTCAGATTCAGAGTTTCAGATACTGCTAAATGCATTTAGGACTGTGAGAGTGTGTTTTCTATGTTCGGTATCTTTGCCCTGACAGACACACTGAATTAGAAATGAAGCAGTTGCATGTTTTGGGTGCTTTGAAATATCAACAAAGATGATTCGTCCGTTCATGAATGAGCCCGCTTGTCTTATTAACAGCACTTGAAAATAATACGGGTCGTTTCAAATGTGTGTCACAGCCAATCCCACAATAATTGATGAACTGTCATAAATTACCATTCACCCATACACAGTGTCACACCAGAAGATATAACAGAATATAAAGCTGATTTATACACAGCAGCCAGAAACAGGAAAGACAATAGAATCGGTGCAGAGGGAACGCTGCTTCTTCCTCCGTATGACAGATAACAGCAGAGTGGATTCCTGCACGAAACCGCATGAAGCCCACCTGAATAACAGCTTCCTGTTAAACCTGCACACTCAGGCTGCCTCCTTGTTTGACATTACGTTCAACTCGATGGGTCTGACCCAATAAAAAAGATCAGATTTATAGCTTAGCTCACCTTTTATGAATACATAGTTTATCAAAGTCGTCGCCCCGTTGCAGTATAAACTGGGCAGCAGTGAATTCTTTCTTGTCAAATATAAGCCTCATTTTTAAAGCTTGCAATCCAGGAGCCAAATGTAATCGCAGGGGTCGTTCCACCTGCAAACATCGGACACGAGGGCGGGGAAGCTGCTATTGCAAACACATTCATTGACAACACACGGCAGTAATGTTGTATTATTAAATGTTTAATCGTGATCGTTGACAAACATTTTCAACCTTTTTGAAGTATGTGTAGCTTTACATTTGTTGCAAAGTAAACAAAGAGAAGAAAGAGAGGCAGATTAACAGTATAACAGTGTTCCGTCGTCATATTTGCATATATCTGATGCAAAATCCCGATATGAGCTAATAACCAGCTCAGCCCCGTGAGGCATCCTCTGGGTTCTTTGTCCACTCTGGGAAAAATATTTACACATAAGATAAGCCGGGCATACTGTGAGCCAGAACCAAAGTTTTACTGGGGTTTCGCAAGCTCCAATAACTCTGTGTTATTAAAATGACACTTTAACCCCCGCGCCAATAAAAGCAGAGGGGATGTGAGAATAAATCTTTAGTGGCCGGTGCTCTTACCGTTTCACAGCTGCTTCCCCTTTGCTGAAACACAAGTCAGCAGTCGGTTATAGTGCGGCGGTGATTAGTCGCCGCAGTCGTTGTTGGTGTTACGGCAAACTCGCTTTCAAAGAGTGTTTTACTTTCATTGCTCGCTGTTGCGGCGATCTGCCCTCGACGCCTCATAAGACGAGGCTTCTAAAAAGGAAAAGTCGCATTATAAACCTCTCTCTCCTTGTGAGAGCTAACGGGTTCTAATCAATAGCGGCATGTGGAGAACACGCAAAAGTCTGGCTTCACCCGTGGAAAGGAGAGAATGGAGAACGTTCGTTCACTCCTGTCTGTGTATTCGACCTCATTATGAAAGTCTCACATGGCCTTTTTGTTCTTGAGTTATTAAAGTCTATTCATAGAGTCGGCATCAATAATATCACACCTGATCCGGCTGCTGCAGGACTTTGAGGGAACGGCGTGGGCCCCCGCGCCGGCTTTACTGTACCCGCATCCTGTGGTCGCCAGGCAGCAGCCAGTGACAGGCGGTGTATAATGGAGACACGGATCCACTGGCTAGCCGAGCAGCAGAATTCCTAAATCCACTGTTTATCCCTTGTTTAGCCCTGCTTTCCCTCTCTCAAACTGCTCCGCGGGCAGCTTAGCCCCAGTGACTCTTGCCACCTGATTGGGTGCCCGTGGCTCCAGTCACCGGGGAGACGGAGACGAGCGAGGTGGGCCAGATCTGCGAGCAGGCAGGGTGCCATTCCTGCGCCTTCCAGCCAGGCCTGTGCGGCGCCGCAGCGGCTCCCCTCCCTGCACCTTCCCAACATGGCAGAATCTGCCTTCGCCTGATAAGACGATGCCAAGACTCACAAGGACGCACTACTGATACTCTAATGTCAGTGTGGAATTAAACTTTTTAATTAGCAGCAGCGTACCCCTGTGCTGTCAAGAGACTGGACCATTTCAGTCTGCACCCCCCCCCCCTCCCTTTTCCACTTGATTAAACACCGAACAATCATGGAGCTCTGAGGTTGAACCAGTTAACAGGAGGAATCTGCTTTACTTCTCGTCTGAGGATCCTCGTGGTCTCCAGCAGGAACAGAAGGAGCAGACGGAACACCGTGTAAAATCGTTGCAACGTCTTTCTGTCCGGGGTGCATAATCAGTGCGCATACCTCCACCAAGGCTGAACAAGGCTTGAGAGATGTTGTCCTTTTATGTTAAGTAGTAAAATAGCAATATGATTTGATATTTTGATGGGAACTGTTGCACCCAGAGCACCCAGAGCAATCCCATACTAGCTCTACATTAGAAACTGTAATAACAATAATACTAAAAACACGACATCATTGCTTTATTTGTCAGAAGGAGCTATTGTTTCTGGGCTAAATTGTTTCTGCCAAATGATCCCAAGGTGCACGTTTGGCTTCACAGCTTGGTTACTAATAACTCTGCTAACCAACCAGCTAATCAGCACACACACACACACACCGGTCCAAACCTCAGCAGACGTAATCATCCCAAATACGAGTGTGGACTGAAAATCCCCTTCATTGTGATTATCAAACATGCAGCTGATTGTCGAGTGCAAAACGCACCTGTGCCATCTCCTCGCACATTTACATAATTCTTTGGTTTAAAAAGGAAGAATAAGAAATAAGAAATGATTGTGCTGGTATTGTTGACAGGCTCTCCTATCGGTGTGTTTGCACCTGTGTGTGCAGAGAAGAGCCTCGTGTCACAAATGATACTGAATAACTCATATACATGCTCATATAAGAACGATGTTGATTTATTTGCTTATTTCTCCCTTAAACTGCATCTTTCATCTCTTTACATTCTTTAAAAACAATAAATGACCACAAATCAGCCTCAACTTAACTAATGAGGTGTTACAGTCTAAACAGTAAATGCACTTCTTCTTTGATACTTCCTCCATCTACACACACACACACACACACACACACACACACGCACGCACACGCACGCACGCACACGCACACACACGCACACACACACGCGCGTAGCACCACGCCGCATTACCTTTGGCCGGTTGAAGCTTTGCAGCATTGTGGTGTGGTGTTTTGGGGAGAACAGAGGCTCTTTAGTTTGATATGTATTGTTGCATGGGAATAACGGAGGACGTGTTACTGATCTGCCCGTTTTGCATATGCAAAAGAAGAAAAGCGTCTCCCGAGCAGCTAATGGGCACAGCCAATTTCCTCCTGCCTTTACTTCTGCTCAGCATTCACCAGCTTCCCTCCCCTCCTCTCACACACACTCATCTCCTTCTGCGGCCCTCGCTGTAGCTACACTCTGACGCTTTCAAGTGCGAGTCTATTTTACTTACGGTTAGAATTTAATTCGCTGTTCCTCCCGTCGCCGTGCGGTAGCTGTGGGCCGCGGCTCGACATCGAGGCTCCCATCCACTTTCTTTTCGTGTCCATCAAAAAGCAGGAGGGATCAAATTCGGAGAAGCTTTCCTCCCTGTTTGTCTGTTTGTCAGAGACTTGCGTGTTTTTGTTCCGCGACGTGGACAGATTGCCCGGAAAAATGAAAGACAGACGCATCTGTTAAATTATTTATTTTGGACCCAAAATAAAGACTAAGCTGGAGTCATTCGATGCTCAAAGCGATTCGTTCCTTCCAAAAGATTATTTGCATGCAGTGGAAATGCCACAATGTGCCTCGACTCAGAGGGAACAATGACTCCGCCGGGCAGAATGCTGCTTTACAGACGTCGTTAAATCTCTGCAAATAAGACTACCGTGGGACAAATAAGCATGTCAATCATACTTGTCAAGATTCCAATTTTCCTTCCGTGTCTCCTGCAAGCGGTAACGCCGCGCAGCGCTCCCCATTGGCTGCGGGGGGGGGGAACGCGAGGCCTGTGACAAGAACCCCCCCCACCCCCACCCCGCAAAAAAGCAGACTGATGCATTTTTGTTCATTCGGGGAAGAAATCCTGACAGGGACGGGCGCGGAGGAGACAAAGTCACGGACGGCTGCTGGAGGTTTGTCTCCGGTGCGTGTCCATGAACTGATACATGCGTCAGAAGCGTGCGTGCAGCGGTGAGGGGATGGGAAGGGCGGGAAACTGGGAGGACGTCACGTTTCCCAACAAGCAAACGCCTTCAAATGACCATCAGCAGCAAAGTGACGCCGCCAGTGGCAGTTTCCACTCTTTGATCTTCTCCTTCTCCTTCTTTTCAGATCTCTAATTCAACAATAAGCTGACTTAATTCAATTATGGCGGCTGTGATGCGCTCCGACTCAGGAGGTGTGTGAGCTAATTCCTCTGTTTACACCCCTGAGTCACTGTCACAAACACACTCATCGGATCGCGGTGTCGTGTTTGTCGCCGTCGTCCCGTCGCCTTTGAAGTTCCTCTCGGCTTTATGTTGTTTACTCACTGGCGCTCTCTACTCCCCCTGATGTCGCCGCGGGCCGTTGCTGTAGCATCGTCTTAGCCCGCCGTGAAACAATGAAACAATGCACGAGCTGAGCATTAGATGTGTAAACTGCACTGCACACACGCACAATGAAACTTTTGAAGATTCTGATTGTTTAAACTATTCTCTCAATTCCCTCACCGCCGCCCGAGCATTTCTTAATCTACCGCCGCTACACAGAAACACTTTGGTAGCTTTTTGTTATCTCATATTAATACAAGCCGCCGCATTTCCCAAACTCCCTTGAGTCCGGGATTAAGCCGGTGAAATGCAAAAGGACGCTTTTAGGGATTATGTTAATTGTTAATTGCTGTATCAGGAGGTGATTGTTTTTTCGTGGATAATTTGGATTATTGGCATTAGAGATTTAGCGAGGAAAGTCGACGTGCTCTGCCTCCCTGATGAGGCTCTGGCGTGCTCTGACTCCTCCCATGTGGAGCTTCAGGTCTGTGCAGTATATGGCTTTATGTGCATCATTCTTCCTGCACGCACACACACACACACACATACACACACACACACAAACACAGATCTATCTATTTATCTCTCTATCTCTCCATCTCTCTCTCTCTCTCTCTCTCCCTCTCTCCCTCTCTCTCTCTCTTATGACAGAGTTCATCAGCATTATCTGCCGTTAATGTTTCATCTCCAGTTGGTTAGACACTTTCATTAGAGTAAAGACGCCACAGTCCAGATATAGATCACATAGACAGTACAGAAGCGGAATATTCACTGTCTGTTCTAATTGGGGCTCCTCCTTCTTCTTCATCTTCTTCATCTTCTGTCTCTTCTCAGGCTGCATGTGGTTCTTAGTCCCATGACTTTTGAGTGAGCAGACGTTTGCCTTTTTAAAACACCTGCGTAACCCGCGGGGGGTGGAGGGGAGAGGGGGCGCGCTCGCTGCAAACACGCCGTCTTAATTGATTTGATTGATGAACAAGGACACGCTCTTCCACTCGTGACTCAAGGTCGCGCCCGTCGCTGCGGTCTTCAGCCGGCTCCTCTGGTCCCTCGCCGACGACCAACTCACCATGAAAGTGCGTCTGGGCCGAGGTGAGGAGGAAGGGAGCCGCCGTGACTAATGGGTTTATTCAATTCACTCTGGAGCTTCAGCCGCTGCATCATAGGAGACACGGCGGCCACTGTAAGAATGAGGTGAAAGAGAGATTAACACCCCCTCCTCCTCCTCCTCACCCCTCACCCCTCCCTCCTCCCTCTCTCCAAAAGGGGCAGAAGGCACTCTGGTGTCACGCTGGATTTCCCTGCACATATAGCTGGACGCATAAATCCCAATGAACTAAATGAATATAGGTTTGAGGAGCTCAGGCTTATTTGGTACGAGCCGTCTAATCGGCGTCACGCTGGGATGCCCCTCCCTCCTTTCCCTCCCCTGCTCGCTCGCTCCCCGGTGTGGGAATCTGTAAGAGACGACCAGAGCGTTTGTTGACACGTCGGCGGTGGCACGTGGGGGAAGCGTCGTCGTTTGATTCAAAAGAACTCCAGCTTGTAGATCCAAAGCGAGATGATTCCGTCTAATCGGCACGCAGTAATAATAATAATAAAGTCATGATTAAAACTATTATTAGTGTGGTTACGCGTCAGACGGCGTCTACTTCTTCCTTGTCTCCAATTAACATTTTCCAAATGTCCCTCGGAATACAAATGAAGCCGCGTCCCTGCAGCTCGGCGGTGATCTCCTCCCTCCCGGCTCTGTTTGGTAGCACACCTACCTCGTACAGGAATAAACTCCACTGATGCTCGAGGGGCGGAGGGAAATTAATGTGCCGTGATAATTAGTTAAGCAACGGACCGACGCAGAGGAAGAAATTTCACACCTTAGAGTTGAATAATATATTGTTTAATTTGCCCGGCATGGAACGGACATATGTTCCCTCAACGTTATCTCCTAGTTCCTTCCTCTTGTCTCAGTCGCTGACACGTCTTCCTGCCGGCGTCTACTGCTTCCACAATACATAAAGTCGTGTCTGCCATCTATTTTTGTTGTGTGTTTTGTTGGTAGATGGACTGTCGAGTTTTTATCTGCCGTTCTGCCGATTAATTACACAGCGAAGGAACTGGGTCGGAGCGGCGTGTCACAGCAGATGCCTCAGCACGCCGTGTTTCCTATGAGACACTGATGCAGTTTGATGTCGCATAAAAAACGCAACTTCGGACAAAACAGCCGTTCTTTTATGGTTCCTAATAAAAAGGGTTCAAAGGAAATGTTTGTTCATCATCAGATTTTAGGGGAAACTGGTGGGAACACTTGTGGACTGTGTGAGTGTGTGTGAGAGTGGCGTCTCCTTCACCATGAAAGTCTTTGCTTGAGCACCTTCTCCTCTTCACATGTCATCGCTCATATCTCATTTCATAATAATGAAACCTTCCTTAAGCAACAAATTCTTCCGTTTTAGCACAAATTAGTACGTATTGCGTTTTAACCTCAGTGATTTGCAAGTTAGCTGTGTGTCTTCCGGGCGTCACACTTCCTGTTCAAGGTGTTTTATAAAGCTAAATTAAACCTTGCCTCCTTATGCCAGTTTCGGTCCCACTTGGGAATTGATTGCAGGTCTTGTGTTCACCTGGTGAAGTGTAAATCTTCTTGATTGCACACTCGGCTCAAAAGCCGGTATGGAGTCCAGAGTGTCAGAACAGAGCGCAAACACAGATATTTCCTTTCCTTTTCCTTTTTCTTTGTCTATGAATGCACAGCCTGTGTACTTTTTGCCTCTGCTGAGACCGTTCATGCTCCGTTTTGCAGAGAAACGACTGCGGTGGAGCCGGAAATTGACTTTAATGAGGCAGTGGGTTGCACCTTGACGTGAGCGAGACGTGGGCCCCTCCGTCCCTGAGTACGTTCTAACCCACAGAGTCATTTGTTGCCTTTGTGCGATCCACCTTTTCTAAGCCCGTAAAAGCTCACAATTCTCAAAAGCACAACAAGGCCCATTGTGCCTTCTGTCACTTTTTGAGTCGCGGGTGAAAGTCACAGGGTGAAAACTAATCTTATTCGCCTCCTGTTGTGTATTGCTGTTGCATAAAGGAACGGCAGACTTTAGAAGTCGCGTCAATCAAGATCTCTGCCACCGACCGCGTGATGGAACGCCTGAGTGGAGAAAGTTTTGAGTGGAGTGAGGAGTGTTGATGAAGGCCATCAGGATTAGTGGGAGTGTCCCCCATCCCAAAATGATGTCATGCCAAATAGCGCCATCAAAAGGCCAAACCTGCTCCTCTTCTTCAGTCAATCAATATTCTGCTTCACACGATATTGCCTTTGCTGCATGTCTGATGATGCGCTGAGTAGTTTAAAAAGAGGGAGGAGTCATAATTACACCATATAGGCCAGGAACTGGAAGCTTATCCTGTTGATACTTGCCGCTCACTTTACCCGTATCAAACCTGTGCTGCTTCTTCTACAGCATACAGGTAGAAGTTATGCACACAACAATACAAGCTAGTTTAGGTAGCTGTGTCTGTCAGGGTTTTCAATCGATTCCAGCAGGGAACTGGTGTGAGACAGCAAAGTTACTCTAGGATCATAATCCAGGAAAAACACTCTGGATTCAGGGTGAAACAGGTTCTAAACAGGGGAACATATAAGTCTCTAAACAAACCTCCAACTTCACCTGCAGCGGCTTTACGAGGTCGTTCATTCTGCAGATTACAGGTGGAAGCGAACGTCAAATATGGCGGTAAAAAGGCAACGCCGCTGACCGAGCTCGGGATGTAATTCCCCCCCTGAAAAGATTTAAATCACCAATGTTGAAATAAAGCAAATACAGAAGGGGGGGGGCGTCCCTTTTTCTGCGGCGGGTAAATGGGAGTATTGTGCTAAAGGCTTTGGCACACAGCGAGTTGACAGACAGATCAAGTGGTTGTGAGTGGGAGTCAGGAGAAGTTGTCTGGCTCTGTGGGGGTTGAGTCTCCAAGGGCTGCTTGTGTATGACAGCTCTGGGGGAAGGAAGTGTTGAGGTGACAAACACGGTGCTGGCCGTAATCAGCTGATGAGAGGAAGAGTTTCAGAGCAGATGGTTGCCTGGGCGGGAGCGCCGCTGATGCGTTTTCGCTAAATATACACGCAGAAGCACGGGAAAACACTGACTAGCGAATTAGATACAGGCAGCATGTTTCAACGCCTCTAAATGTTGAAATGTAACATGCAGGAGAATAGTGTGTGTGTGTGAGTGTGTGTGTGTGTGCGTATAGTTTTCAGTTTTCTGTTCAAGTGTTCATACCGGAGGAATAATTTCACTGCCAATATATTTAAGTTATCTGCCATTTTCCTACAAAATGAAGTTCATGTGTCTCCTGGTTATTTCCTGTATAGTCTGTACCGTGAAGATGCTCAGTGCTGTGACCTCTGACCTCCAGCATGAATATTTCAGGAGTAAAAAGTGTTTTTTATTAAAAATGTGTGTTGTGTACGTGAGTTTATTCTGTGGATAATCCTGTGAGTGAGTGAGAGTTAAGTTGTGTATCTTGATGGTGGAGCTTTCCTCCTGTATGCTGGAAGCCCCCCGGGTGTGATTCCAGCTTCCTCTCTTCCTCTGTGGCGGTGTGTTTGTTTTGCAGAGGGCTCAGTGTCTTAGCCGGCCTCTTCATTACATCGCTCCCTAATGCTTTGATTTAATGCTCCCTCAGAGGTCAGATATTGTGCCGGCAGCTTCAGCCTCCGACGCCCGCTCCATTAATAACGGCAAATAAATCAGGGGACGCGCCACGGCTCAAAGTTCCTCACTGGCATACGGTGCTGTGAGACGGGCACGTGGTCTTTATTGCACAGAGGAAGTATATTACCCAACACCTCCTCTGCTCACACCTCCATCCCAAGTCCAATATGTGTGGTCCATGTCCAAATTAATTAAAGGTATAATTCCCAGCGGGATACTTGCATCTGCATTCCATTAGGAAATCCTCGGAGGACCTCAAATTGGTCTGCGGGAGATTCATAAGACTGCAGGTCGCTTATCTGCTCGGCAAATTTGTCAACACGTGACAACAACGCTCTTTCTTTTTGCGGAAAAAAACGAGGTTTCTTATTCTTCCATGATTTAGTGACAGAACGCGTTGAAGATTACACACCACATTAAATCTGCGGGGCATTTATGATGCCTCGACACAGTGCACCAACAGGACGGGGAAGTGTCCTGCTTGTGTGTGTGTCTGTGTGTGTGTTTGTAGTTAAGCTACTGTATATTCTAGATCTCACATAAAAGGTAAAATGAGTCCTTGTCGGTGCCAGCAGACTTGCCTGCAGCCTGGTTTCTTGCACATGCATATCAGATTTAGTTTCACCGTCCGGTAATAAGGATGCAGCCTGACAGAGGTATTATTATTGTTGTCAGGATGCGTTTATCTGGATTCGGTGATGTAACGTCGACTATCCCCGGCCAGCACCTTATCATTTCCTTCAAGTGCACGTGTGTGAGAAAGAAAATGGAGCAGAATCTCATATCAGAACTGTGAAATCACAGTCACAACTGTTTAGTGTTTCTCTCCATCCTGCCACTTAAATGACTGAAAATCTGCAACCTTGAGCAATGAGAAAAGACTTACCCGGCACAATTTCCCCTTTACATCAGCCATTAAAATGCCATATCTGTATCTGGATGTGTGTTGATGATGTGAGGTACATGCTTCTGCCACTTTTCACATTGACGAGAGTGAAAAGGAGGTGAGGAGGTGACATTTTCAAATTGCGGTGTGGATGTTTCCTAGGAACAACCGGAGCTCAGCCACATCTGTCTGTGATCTGGCCTCCGCATCTCATCCCAAACAAACCAGGACTCTTTCATATCCAGATATTTATTATAAGATGTAAACATAAATAAAGCTGAATGTGTTCACCGAGTAGGAATCCTTTATTTTGAAGTATTTACTGGTATGAGGTGAAGGCCTGCCTGAGTCAGATAGGCTGCATATTGTAGCTGCAGATTCATTAGTGATGTAAACCTCTCAGCCAGGCTTCTATACGGGCTTTTGATTTACAGAATTGCCTGAAACGAAATGAATAAACAAAAGCACGAAGCTCTCAAAATACACAGGGCACTCTTCTTCCTTTGCTTACATAGTCATCTGTAATGTTTATGTCCCATTAATCTTCCTCCGCATTCACTTGTCACATGAAAGCATAAATGGCTGCAGGCTAACATGATGTTTCCCCCTTACTGTCCAGAGAGACACACAGCAGAGCAGAGTGTGTGCACGGGGGGAATAACTACTCCCTGAGAGTGAGACATTAGCATGACGACGCCACCGCTTCATGCTCATATTTAGTTAGCTGTGATTATGTGTTGAATATGCATTTAGCTGAGAGCTGAATACAAATTTCTCCTGAAGCTGAAGTAATCACACTTTTAATTACATACATGAACAAAGCATTCATTACATACACCAGTAAAGGAATCCTGTTGATTCAATAATAAACAGCGTCAAAACTCGCAGCAAACTAAATGCAAATCAGATCCTTGGAGAGTGACGGCTCCCGTGTGTGTGTGCGTGCGTGTGTGCGCGTGTGTGTGTGTGTGCGATGTATTTGTTCTATATGGCCGTTGTTTCTTTGATTTCTTGCTTTTCTCAAGGAGAGCCGAACATGTTGATCCACTGAACTGAATAATCAACATCATTAGCCATTCTATTTTTTCCCCCTCCCTTCTATTATTTATTTAGTTATTAAAAATGTACAAACCCACTATGGCTGCACCACTTGGCAGCAGCAGGGACTCGGCCTTGATTGGCAAGGAAGCCAATGAAACGTCTGAGCGGGGGTGGGCGCTCTCTCTCTCTCTCTCCTTCCCTCTCTCACTCTCTCTCTCTCTCCCTCTCTTTCTCCCTCTAACTCTCTCTCTCTCTCTCTCTCTCTCTCTCTCCTTCCCTCTCTCACTCTCTCTCTCTCCCTCTCTTTCTCCCTCTAACTTTCTCTCTCTCTCTCTCCTTCTCTCTCACCCTCTCCCTCTCTCTCTCCTCTCTCTCTCTATCTCTCCCCCTCTGTCTTTCTCTCCTTCTCCCTCTCTCTCTTTCTTTCCCTCTCCCCCCCTCTCTCTCCCTATCTCTCCCTATCTCTCCCCATCTCTCTCTCGCCCTCTCTGCCTCTTTCGCTCTCTCCCTCTCTCTGATGTTAAAATGTATGAATTATGCAGAAAGCATTCTAATATGCATCAGTGTGTGTGAAGAAGTGTTGTTGTGTGTGTAGTCGGCTTGATCACTTGTCGTATAGACTTTGGGCGATTGCTGTATTCATTTTAATTTTTTTCCCCTCTGACTTTCCCCAAAATAAAGTTGCAAAGTGAAACATTTGAGCCTGGGAAACAGTATCCAATTATCAGATTATCACTTCTTCAAACAAAATAATCTCATTACAACTCTGCAGTCAACTTAAGTGGCTGCTAAGAATACAAGAGGGAGAGAAAAAAGAAAAAGAGAAGAATGGCTGCTGTGTTTTCACTTCCTTGCTCAACTAAATGATGCACTGGAGCATTGTTTATCCATCACACCAGGCCCTGTTCCAGCAATCCACTCACAAAGAAATTCAGAATTAATTGGCAACACTAAAGTGGAGACGCAGCAAACAGAGAACTTTCCTCCTCCTGTCTATGATGCAAATAAGATCCAGTATGGGAAACGCGCGAGCTCGGCTGCCTTTTATGTCCCATCTTCTCGCTTCCGATGCCAAAGTCGGACTGTTTAACCCCCGCCCGCCCCGGCCCCCACCCCTCGGCTCCCCTCGAGGCTGCGGCGGGGAATATCCTGACTTAAATGAATGCAGTGGAGTGGCGGGAAGGTAAATGAAGGATGGTGAATGACAGACGGGTAATTGGGGTCTGCCGCCGCCTCTGTGTCCTCCCTCTGATCTGAGGGGACTGGAGAGGGAGCGGAGAGGGGGGTTGGGGCTTACTCAGCGGACAGGAGCATTTGAAGCTGGAACGTACACCCCCCTCTCCCAACACACACACACACACACCGCCTCGTGCTCTGATAATGGCTCTTTATACACTCTTAGTGACTTGCTTAGATATATTGCATGAGGCTCACCAATTCTGAAACTTACTCTTTAACTGCGCTATCAGCAGGGTCCTCGTGGAAAAGTGCTGTTCATGCTCGACGCTGAGTGTGTGTGTGTGTGTGTGTGTGTGTGTGTGTGTGTAGAGGTCGCTAAGTGGTGCACCTTGGCGACGGATGTGTTTATCCACGAGCCGCTCAGCACAGTGACACATGCTTTCACTTTGACTAATAAATCATTGAGGGTCTGATGTGCATCGATGGGAGCGCGGTGTCAGTTTTGATACTTGATTAGCATTTCTGTCACTTCACCTTACGTTTAACATAACTCCAGCTGTGCGACTCAATTCTCACTGCCCATGGGCATGACTATGACGAGTCATTCCTCAAACTGACAGTCTGTCAAGGCGTAATGGCAACAAATGTGCAATTTTCGCTGAATATTTGCAACAAATCAGATATTTCTGGATCCTGTTTTTTAACACGTAGCACCTTCGATATGTAGATTCTGTTTACCCAGACGACGGAGACATTTTATGTCTGTCAGTTATGTATATTTGACTTGCCTCTGTGAGAAAGACGGGGGAGAAAGAGAAGAAGGTGACCCGCCATGTGATATGATAAATAACTAAAGTATAATTTTGCAAACGTTGCTTTGTCTGGAATGGAGGAAGTGACCTCTGTTTGTGCCGCGCTGAGTAATTATGAAAGCCTGAAGTTGTGCTAGAAAGAGATGAGGAGTCAGAGCGACAAAGAAGAAGATGAGGTGTCATTTGTGGGGTTTGGTGGTTCACACGATTCCCCAGTAGAGCCGCCGGAGGTCAGAACGCGACTGCGATCACAAACAGAGGAAGACAAAATGGCACCCGATCGCTTCGTTGTTTCCCCTGTAACCTTTCTCGTCTTCGAGGCATTGAAGGGGATGTTTACTTCCGATGGTGGCGTCACTCTCGTTATGATGGAGACGCCATTCCATGCCAACGGGCCACATGGTCGGCTGATGCTGAAGACGGCAGAATTGGAGGTGTCGGGAAACGTCAAACGTCGTTGCTCTCAGTCGTCCCACGTGTTTTACACTTGTGCTTAATTGAAACACGCTTATTATAATTAGCTGCTTGTGCGCTAATTGCTAATGGTGGGAAGACGCTAAGGAGCTACTAGTTTGCTGTAAACCATTCATATAGACAAAACATACAAACTTTAAATCTGTCATCTGTAACCCGGCCGGATGGATTTGAGGACTTCAGGGTTGTGATTCCCGTTGCGTTTTGTCTCACTGAATATTTCAGAGGCGTCGCTCTCCTCAGCAGTATTTACCATCTAAGCAAAGTGACCCCTGTTCTGAGACACATCACACTCACGCCCACCGTCCTCAGTCCACTGAAGAACAAACCACTTCCTGTTCAGAGCCTGTGTTTTGCAGAGTGTCTGTACTCTGCGTGAGGCTTTGCCAAAAACCCTTATATTTTGCAGGACTTGGTGAGATCACAGCTGATGTGCCGGCGACCTTGGAGTTGTGCTGTAGTTTAATGGAGGACGAGGACTTGGGCCACATTTTAATGCGCACTGTTAATATGCTAATGAGAGGATATGTTAATGTCCACCTTCACTCCTCGCCCTCCGTCTTTCCCCGGGTGTGGCGACGGCGCGTCTGGCCGCCGCGTCGCCTGCTCACCACACAACGCTCCCTGCACTTTTCGTTCACTAGAAAAAACTCTTGGAGCGACGTTTGTGCCGAGAATAGATCCAGACTTGTTCTGATCCAAATATATGGTGATGTATTGGTCTATAGACGTGTGTATTGATCTAGAGAGCGAGGTGTTAATGTTAACTTACACATTTAGCAACAGAAAACGTCCTTACATATTAAACTAAACACCACACGTCCTTAGTGTTTCCTTATTTTGGATGTGGTTTTGGGTGCCAGTTGTCCCGTTTTAGTTTTGGTGTTCCAGATTGAGCGACAGACAGAATCTGGGAGGCGGCAGTTTGGATTTGAAAGGGTCGGATGTTTGAGGGCCGTTGCTACTGTTTGAAAATGAAATAAGATACAAATGGCTTTATTTGAACCTGCTGTGTGCTGTAATCATCAGTCAGATGCTTCAAGGACACACTG
The DNA here is from genome assembly GCF_046128005.1 of Genypterus blacodes. Taxonomy (NCBI): domain Eukaryota; kingdom Metazoa; phylum Chordata; class Actinopteri; order Ophidiiformes; family Ophidiidae; genus Genypterus; species Genypterus blacodes. The sequence continues at coordinate 169,627 of NW_027466841.1, forward strand.
GCGAGATTCAATATGAAGGTGTCAGCTGTGTTTTCATTTCTGGAGCAGTGGACGCTGACAGATCGCTGCTTCACACAGACAGGTCAGAGTGATGACATCTGTGCGTCTCCGTTCGTTGAGGAACCGACATGGAACTGCGTCCCGCTATAAAAACACAGAGACCAACAGATGCATCATTTATTTGTGATCATTTCAGTTTCTAGTTCACAGCTCGCGCGTTCCATCCTCAGGCGGAAATTCTAAACAACTGAAAATGTGATCGTATAGTCGCTCAAAAACATCATTCTGTCATTGTTTTGAGTGATATCGGCGCCATAGTGTGACTCACACACACACGCTCACACACACACACGCTCACACACACACTCACACACGCTCACACACACGTTCACACACTCTGAGTTATTTGCAGTGATGCACAGCAGGCAATGATGTATAACATAATTTTGCGTTTTCGTCGGCCTTGTCGAGTGTTTTTGTCGGTTGCACGCTCCATTTATTCATTACAGTCAAGAGCTAATGTGGAACCAAAAAACACGACCGCAGAACCCTCTGAGTCGCTCCTGTGCTTAACATCTGATCCACGCAGACTCCACAGCAGCGGTACCGTGTGCGGCGAGGATAACGTCTTCAGATAACGCCACGATGCAGTGGCGCGGGCTCGCCGGTGTTTTTTGTTTTACTTCATGTAACGGCTCGATAAACCCTCAGCAGAGCCGGCTGTCGTTTTGGCGGTTTGCTCCGATTCTCTTTCAGACTCGGCCAGAGAGAACTCTGAGGGGCTTTGACCCTTGCTTTAAGGCTTACGGCCGACATTGTGTTCAACAAAGTAAATCTTCTTTGTCTTCGCCTCTTAGGGCCTCTGATTCAGAAATATAATGGCTGCCAAAAAGAAAGAAGATGGTATTAGAGATAAAACGCTGTCGGGGTGAAGTGTTGCCTTGCTTGTACCTTTTGTGTGTCTGCGTTATCACATCTCAGCATGTTGCTATTTAGGACATGAATGAGTTGGTGGCCAAAATGCTGAACTTAAAATGTCAGAAGGAAAGGAGGAGTAAACCCCGACAGATAAGACAGGCTGGGGTTTTGAAACGTGCTTTTAGTCTTCAGATGGTCGTACACAAGCTTGTTCCCGCACACATCGCACCCTAATGATCACCTCGGGTCTGCCTGTAACACGACGGTGTGCCTATTGATTTTGTACTAAACATACAACAGCAGCGTTTTGATTTAATTAAGTCAAACTTCCTTGTGTTTTGGTGTAAAAGCGACTTAATTGAGGCGGCGCTCTGTCAGCGCGGTGAAACGGCTAACCATGAAAAAACGGCTCCATCTTAATTGGTTGCTTTTTTATCCATCAGGTTTATTAGTCTGCATCCTGGTCGTCAGCGGTGTGAGGCTGTTGAATGTTGCACCCTTGTAATAGTATTTTAGTGCTAGCAGCTGTACATCTGCCGCGCCGCTACAAACCCTGACAGCTTTAGTGGCCTGGCCGCGTTTACCCAGCAGCAGCAGCAGCAGCCAGGCAAAGAGTCTGCCCGTCCAAACGCCAAGCCTGCCCCGCCGGCTCATTTCCACGAGTCCATCCTGCGCTTTGATCCCTTCACTCAATTGAATGTATGCATGTTTGCATCTCTACCACCTGTAACATGTTTGTCCCAGGGTCCTAAGACGTGTAAAGCTCTACATATGTCGCTGTTACTTAGTAAATCTGCACTAATCAATCCATATTTCTCGTATAAACCTTGCATCAAAGGAGAATCTGCAGCATCTCCTTTGCATTTGTATTTCTTGTTGTTTTTTTTATAGCAGCGTATTTGATGTATTTCTGGTGTTATAAGCCTGCGTCCAGCACAAAGCACACCAGGTGTTTCCATTAAAAAGGCTGCGATAAGCCGCTCGCGCTCTACCTGTCCAGCTGCAGACGAACCAATTCACACTCTGTATCTGCGGAATGTTGAGCATCAAACAAACACGGTACATCTAAGAGTCAATCTGAAGCTAAAAGGAGAGAGAACGTTTGACTCGCATTCATGTTGTCAAAATGGGAAGACATGATATGACAAAGAAGCTGCTGTTGTTTCTTTGAGCCAATCAGTCAAGCGAGGCTAAGTCTGTTTCCTTTAAACAGCAGCTGGAAGCAAAGCCAGCAGCGGCAGATTAGAAAGAAGAAAAGATGTATTTTTATTTCCTTATCTGGGAACAGTTTCTTATCATTTTAAATGAAATACAATGTCATTATTCAAGGTTCCTTCCTGGGGAGACCACAGGCTATAGAGGGCCTCTGCCAAATTGATTAGTACAGAACTGAAGGTCATATATATTTGAAGTTATTATTATTCAAAGTCTATGTAATTATATCAGTGAATAGCCAATTAAAATCCTTGGTGGAGCCGCAGATATTCCTTTATTTACCTTCTCTCTGTGGATTCCCTTGTTCTTGTTATTCCGAACAGCATTGCGAGAGCACATCCACACATCCACACACCCCCAGCCCACCTCCACACACACACACACACACACACACACACACACTTTGCACCACTATCACCACCACCACCCCCACATCTGCTCTTGTCATGCTGCTTTAATAAAAGATAGCAGAGAATTAGAGAAAAGACAATACTGTGTGTTTGCACTCCCACATACTGGGGTAATGGCCTGGGGAAGCTGATTAAATACCACGGGAGCTTCTGTCCTGCCGGCTTAATGTGGACAATACGCTACGTGGGTGAACACTATTCCATAGTGCTCACACCCGCCTATACTAAAGAATGAAATGAGCCACACATCCCACATACTGAAGTCTCTGCTTTCTTCTCTTCTGTCTCTTCACTTGTTTTTGTCGTACACACTCGCTGTATCATTTCCTCCCAAGCTTTTTGCGTTATAACATCACACTCGGTGATATTTCTGGAGGCGCAGTTAACACATCTAAAGCTATAGGGAAACTCCCTCAAACATGTAGCTGAAGCCACTAACAGCTCTGCAGGCCCACTCCTCAGGTGTGACTGTGAGCAGGTGGGAGGTGCGCAGTTCGCACACGTGTCAACTCTCTCTGGCTCTATTCATTCTGCCTCCGATCACTCCGGGGTTTATGGATTGTGTTAGGTTGCGTGATAAAAGCAAATAAAGCTTCTGTAACGCAGTATGAAGCCATCTCTCCCTCCATGAGCCCCTGTGACACATCTCTGCTGTCACACCCACCTATAGGCTCTGCATTAAGGCAAAGATACCATTGAGACGTAAACGTGCATGGAATGAAGGATCGCTCTGTTTCAACTGCATCTTAGTGCGAACGCCACATTGGAGAAAAAAGATTTATTGCCTTAAGAGTATAATTCAGGTTTGAATGCATTATATGTATGTATTCTGTGTGGTATCACCCGTCAGAGATGTGGCGTACACACATGTCTATAAGGAGGCGACAGCAGAGGAGGAGGCTGTTGGTGTTTACTGTCCTCCACCTGCACTGCACGCTGTGATTCCTGCACTTAAGTCACTAACAGTGGTTCCATATGTGCATTGTCAGAGTGACCCTGGGGTTTATCCAGCGGTGCCACTCTGCTGTGCACCTCTTCATGCCCCCTGCTGTGGAAATGGGCCACAAAGCCGCAGCTGATCCCCCCCCCCTCTCATTTCACTGCACTCGCCCGCGCCTCGGCCCCCGTAATGCCTCCGTCGCTCGCCTGACTCAGTCGCCGCAGCCGCTCTCCAATTGTCGTTTCGTTTTCCGATATCCTGGGTAACAAGAAATGGAATAACCGGGAAAGAGGATAGAGGCTGGTTGGAGGGTGAAGGATGGTGGGGGGAGGGGGGGGGGGGGGGGGGGAGAGGCGTTCAAACAGAAAGCTCTCCGGTACAAACTCCCACTATTGTCAGCCACGTGTTCCCCGTGTGAGAAGGACGAGCCGGTCCTTCCATCACTGTCAACCAGCTGCACTAATGAGCGCCAGAGGTCACGGGGTCAATGACTGAGCTGATTTGCCTGCTGATAAGTGATCGCCAGGTGTTACAAAAGTGCCGGAAGGGAAAAGACGTCTGAGTCTCTCTCCTTCCTGTGGTTATTGTTTGTACTTAAACTTACTTCCTACTTCCCGAGACACAAGATCATATTGTAGCATTTGCTGTTGTGTATTGGCTTGAGGAGAAACTTATTGTTTTTAATAATAAGTCAAGATGACTTTTATAGATTTGTGAAAATGACTGAAGCGAATTTGGCGAATCGAGAAGCCAACAATTTAATATTTACACTCTGAGGGGTTTTCATTACCTTTTAACGCTTTCAATATTTCAGGGATTTTCATAATTTAAAATGCAATTGATGTTTTAAGTACAGTTCACTTTTATATCTGTGTATGAAAGGAAAGTTTTGGATGCAGGACTTTAAATACTTAAGCTGGACTTAAAGAGTCTACAGCAGTAAAGAATCTAAATAAATCTCTCTTAATAACACACTATCAGAGGGAACAGAGGAGCAGCGCATTTGTGTAATACACCTGTGACATTATCCCTTAAAACCGCCATGCATTAAGGACCAAACTCTTTATCATCCATTGTACACGAGTCTTTGTCACTCCTAATGGAAGAATAAGTGATTTGAGCGATTCCATCACGTCATTCACATAAGTGAGCGATAACCTCCCGGCTCATTTCCATGTGATTATGCAGCTGCTTCTGCCGGGAAAAAAGAGCCAAAGCTGCGTTCGTCAAACTTTTCCAGTGTTGCGATACGCGGCGGTTTCCTGTCTGTATTCTGAGACGCTCCTGTGTTTGTACAATCGGGTGGCAGAATTAATTAGAATTGATTAAAGACAAAGAAAGAAGGCGCAGTCTTGATGCTCGCCTCACCGTTGTTGGCGTCTTACCTTTCCTCATACTTATCTCTTTAATTAAAGTGCGTGTGTGTAAGTTTCTGCCTCGTCCATGTGTGACTCCTGCTTCCCTGATGGATGCTGGAATGCATCCTGAAAGTGTAAACAAACTAAAAAAGAGCAGTCGTTATTCTGGAAATAAAAGTCTCCCTCCGTCTTTTCTGAAAATCATCGCTCAGCTTAATTACTGGAATCTCCAGAAATAAGCCTGGAATCTGAGCGATTCCAGGCGCCTGCACTGTAGGAGGTGAAACCCCAGACACCTCCTGCACCTGCGTGTCCTCACGGGGGTCGCGGCTCGGTAATTGTAGCTACGCGCTCCACGCCTCTGCCCTGCCAAGGCGCCGGGTATTGGCAGCTCGCAGGGGGGAGACTGGCAGCAGCCGTAATCAATCAGGTCATCCGATGTCACGGGGGAGACGACCGAGCCCAGCGGCCCGTCTGTCCGTCAGGGGAGAGCGTGCCAGGCATCCCGGGTTGGGCCGGACTACCTGGACCGCCACCAGCCTTGTTAAACGCGGCGCATAAATAAAAGGTTGTTTTAATTAGTTGGTGCCTCCTTGAAGTTTATTCAATCTTCCGACAGCTTAGTGTCATTGAGCGCTGGTTAATAATGCAGCAGGTACACACTGACACCAAGGTTCTGCTGTTCTCACTCTTTCCCTTCTTTTGCAAACATCTCTGAGACTGCTCACAGTTTGCAGCAGCATTCCTGACGCGGTGTTAGATCTCCTTTAGTGGTTGTTTTTTTTTTTTACTCGTGAACTCGTTTCGTAAGTGAATAAATTGTGTACTGAGAGCATTGGAGCTTCAGTATTTGTATTCAGACGACACGCTGCTATGTTCTGAACGTGCCCAACAGCAGATTAATAACAGTAAATCACTCAGGAATCAAAACACACGCACCGGAAACACACAAACATTTAGTTTGTAGCTACAACTGCCAAAGAGTGAAACAGAAATATGATTTAAAAATACTATGGCTACATGGCACCATACTCTGTTCTTGTAATTACCTTTTCTTCTTTGGCCTGTATGATTCTGTCTGATTACCACTTGGACCTTTGAAGCTCATTATTATTCATATGAGATTCTCCTGCATGAATTTTCTATAATACAACCCCAGAACTTTGCAGAGAAATACTCAAATGTACCTGCGACAGGATTCACTTCCTCTGGCCAACTGGCACTACCCGACTGATATCGCCACACATCCTGCCCTTCAAACCAAGCCAGAAGGCAAAAATAGTCTGGAAGAATTTCACCATATGTTGGCATAACAGCTTTGACTGGTGTAGGTGTTTCGTTCGGGTGTGTTTGTTCTAAAGCACTCAGCTCTTTTAGGCAGCTAAAGTTTTCATGAAGTTAGGAACGCCGCCAACATCCAGGGTCCAGGACAGATTGTGGCCCTGGCAAGGTGTCAAAACACACTGGACTGGCAATATAATAAGACTTTCATTTTTTCCTGTGTAAAAGTAAAACCTATAAAGTTCATTTAGTTTTATGCTGTAGTGTCTTTCCGCACAAGCTGCCGTAACGCTGTTTTCCTAAAACCTTTTTTATGTGCTCATATTTCCTCTCCACCCTCCCTGCTCATAAATCATGCACACACACACACACACGCACACACACACACACACACACACACGCACGCACACACACACACACACACACACACATGGAGCTGCAGGGGCTTTCTAATAGTGACCCCGTATTGTCTCACTCCCAGGACTGAAAGGAAAAGTGGCAGGCAGCAGCCGTGTTGACATTTTGAAGTGACTGATCCACAACAAATGCCCATTAACGGTGTATTGCTTTTCATACAAGTCTGCCGTATTCTTTCATGCCTACCCGGGTCGTCCTGGTCATGCCAGCAGAGGTGATGCTTCACCAAGCTGCACAAATCAGCTTTCCATTTTACTCTGCATGAAAGACAGCCAGCACTGTTTCCAGCTGATAAGCAACTATTTATACTGATGGAGGCGCAAGTATTAATGCCACTTCTATGAGCTTCTATGAACAACAAATACACCATCATACGCTTGCATTTCACGGCGGTGTGCTCTGCATGCTGCTTCCCACCTGCAGTGTTTGGAAATCAGCACTTAGTAATGGGAAATTTGGAGTTATTAAATGGAGCTTGAACAGAGATTAAACAAACTTCAGGCCTTATTATGCTCCTTTCCTCTGCTCCCCAAGACAAAGACGTGGAAATTAAAAATGATCTTATCTTCAGTCCCTGTGGTTATTGTTTTCATTAAGAAGCGTTTGTGCATGTTTGTTAATCAGAATTCCTTTCTTTTCCACAAAATTGTTGGAATATTTTTCCTGTAATCTTGCACCAGGAGGTGTGTGTGATGGATTTGATCCAATTAAGTGTGAGTGTAGGATAACCGGCTGACTTCTCTAATCTTTGGCGCAGTTCAGAGGTTCAGATGTTTTTATTTGGATGTTTCAGTGTCTCATATAATAATAAGATATTAGGGTCTTTAACTTCCTGTAATTTAGACATTTGTGTGAAAACTCCGTACATTTTCTTCACAAATCTCTGATTGTTAAGACAAACTACTCCCTCCATCTTTGCACCACAGGCAAAACTAAGTTATGCTCGTGTTTGATTGTTTGATTGGCATAGTATCTTGCAGTTTCACCTGGAAATGCCTCAGATTAAAGAAGCTACAAAGCTCAAACTGCTGATGATTGACTGGACCTCCAATATTATTATCATCACACAGTTCAGATGTTAGACCCTCACGCAGAGTGAAATCTGGCACCCGCTGAATCTGGTATGTGTGTGTGTGTGTGTGTGTGTGTGTGTGTGTGTGTGTGTGTGCGTGTGCGTGTGTGTCGACTTTGTACATTAGACTTATTTCATTTCCACATTTACTGTGTTTATTTCCTGGCAGAGGCGCGGTGTGACATCATGCACATTGTGTTTCCTCGAAGAGATCCTGATAAACCTTAAACAAGAATACCTACATTCATGTGAACATTTATCTTACTGCTTTTATTCCAAAACATCATTTACTTCCCGTTGTTAACAATAAGTCACCGAGGCGACATGAAAGGAAGCGCCTGGCCGGCCGTTATCTCCTCCTGGCGTGTGAAAAGAATACCAAATTCTCTCCGTTCATGCATACAAATAAAAGCAACCTGAACATTTTCCTGCCAAAGGTCCAGAAATCCTAATTACCTGCTGTTTACCGGGCTTTGTACAGCTCCACCTTTCTCGGGACAATCTATAATTATACACAAAAGCCGAGGGAATGAAATCACCCCGATAACCATTAGCGTGAAACTGGATGAAGTTCATTAGCGATTCTGCCGGCGTCGTCTGTAATATCCAATATCGGCGAGGACTTGCTCTCTTGTCCCTTTGTCTTCTGTTGCATCCCGAGTTGAAGGCGCGCGAGTTGGAATTCTACGACAATTAATTACAGCCTTGGAATACGGTGAGATGAGCCGCTGTGTGATCCTCGCACTCGTATTTCCTCCAGCTCCTAAGTCGTATGATTGTAATTTGCGGCGCCGAGGACAACCTGTAATTTTCAGGCGTCAACCTTTTGCCCAAAACGCCAAACAGAGTGGTGATTACCAAAAATAATCTGCCGAGTCGTGATCAGGTGAGGCTGGTTAGTAATGCGCCGCGCAATTACCCCGGCGGCCCGTGCGTGTGTGACTGTATTATTATTTGTCATTATTGTGTGACAAGCTCCCCGCTAACACAGCTTCCCCTTCCTGTCCAGGCTTCTTCTAAACCCCGGGCTCGCACTTTAATGGAGTCTGATTTGCAAACCAGGCACTCAAGCGTCGGAAATGTCTATAATATTAGAGCGGAGCGGCGCACAGAGGGGCGGCTCACCAAATATGACTAACATCAGTCAGCACGTGTTGAAGGAGGTTGGTCAAACACTGTAACTGCCCGGCTGTGATTAACTGGAGGGGGAAAAGTCCTGTTTAGTCTCGTCTCGTCTCTTCTTTTGTGTTCTCCTATCTTCTCCTATCGCCTCGCCTCGTCTCGTCTCGTCTCGTCTCGTCTCTTCTCTTCTCTTCGTCTCTTGTGTTCTCTTCTGGTCTGGTCTCTTCTCTTCTCGTCTCGTCTCGTCTCGTCTCGTCTCGTCTGGTCACGTCTCATCTCCTTTCTTCTCGTCTCCTCTCCTCCAGGCTTTTCGGTGGTTTCTTGGGCAAACACGTACGGGCGTCTTACTGCGTGTTACATGAGCCTATAGACGCCTGCTGCAGGCTTTAACATTAGACTGCATCAGCGGCGTTCTATGGTGAGAACAGAGGAGAGCTGCTTTCAAGCTGGGGGTGGACGACGCACAAAGGGAATCCAGAAGTCAGAGCATAAAGAATTCTGCTTTTCATTCCAAAGATCAACTAGCTTATAACCGCATCGCCGAATAATCAACTGAGGGCAAAGCGGTGTTTGTCCTTTCCTTCATATCTTTGTATTTATGTGTAATACAGGTTAAATCCTAAAGCCGTCTGTTTTCACTCAGTTGTGCACAGTAGTGTCGTATCAAAAGCCTAAAATGAAATCTATGTGTCTGTGTAAATCTGTGTATGCGCTCTATAAGATCACTCCCGCTGGTTCTGCTACGGACAAGACATCAGTGTAAATAAAATAAAATACTTCTATCACAAAACAAAACAATCAAAACTCAAAAACGGAGCTCTCGTAACGGCAAAGTCACTTCACTTTAATCATGAGAACTGAACTAGTTTTGGTGCTAAACAGGCTTTTAGTGCGTGGTTCAGGTGTGTGTGTGTGTGTGTGTGTGTGTGTGTGTGTGTGTGTGTGTGTGTGTATGTGTGTGTGTGTGTGTGTGTGTGTGTGTGTGTGTGTGTGTGTGTGTGTGTGTGTGTGATCACATGAGCCCTGTGTATTCCTCTGGAATCCTCTGTCAGTGTTTTGTGTGTGAGTCTTGATGGAGGGGTTGAAGCTGGGTAATCATGCCCTCTTCACATAAGCAAACATTTGTTAAAGCAGAAAGGTTCTCCTGCTGCGACTTGGATTATGTTGAAATCAGTGTAACAGCAGGTTGGTCCCATTATTTTTGACTTGAAAAGTGAAATGGGGTCATAAACCAGGCTGTTGTCTGTGGAAGTCATTCATCTTTGATTCATGGCTGAGCCCCAATTTGTTCCCTGCATAACCGCTGCACACACACATTTACATTTGCTGAATATTTATATAGAACCGCAGTTTATAAACACTTGTCAAAAATGGCTCATCAATTAGAGTAATTACACACACCTGCTGCACAACACATCAAGTGAACCCTCCACGCAGTGTAAACGCAAACAAAAACAAGCAGCCTGAGCAGCAGGAAACACACACACACACGCACACACACGCTGTTTCTCCTGTACGGATGCATGGCTGCTAAACTGCGGTACGAAGAGTGAACAAATGCGAAATAAAACATAAATAAGCTGAGAATGGCAGCTTCCAGGTGTGTGTGTGTGTGTCTGTGTGTGTGTGTGTCGACTTGGAGCGTGTGCAAAGTGAGCAGTTTTCAGTTTAGTGCTTTAAGAAGTAGTATTTTGATGTGGTACCTGTAGTAAATCCTACGCGTCTCATCCAAGGCCTCTTATACTGAAAATATTTAAGAGGTGACACTTTTAGCTGCATCAGCGTGAGCCAATCACCAAACCACCGCCATTCACACTGAATGAAAAGCAGAAATAGCCGCTCACTTAAACGCCGCACAGTGACTGTACGTACTCCCCTGGCTTGTTTGGCGGAGCTGGAAAACGCTCGGCTGCTTTCCTCTCTCGCCTTCGTCTTTTATTTTTCGTTATATTGCTTTTATTTCCTGGCGAGCCGGTCTGAGAGCGCGGCGCGTGTAAAATGTTGAAGGTGGAGATCGCTTTGCCACGTCGCCGACGCGTGTCAGCAGGGGAGCTGTGATTGATCACCGCGCAGGCCCTTTCACCTCTTCATCACGGCCGCTGACTGAGTAGAAGGGGACTCTGCAGTGTATCGGCACGTTTCGGGAGAGTGTAAATCAACCCTGACACGTTTTAACAGGAGCATCATCCGCTTCCTCCCACGTTTGAGCTGCTTCAGTATTCCACAAGTGTTAAACATTTGCCGATGAGGCCGTTTAGTTCGCTTGTTTGGCTGCGTAGCACTTAGCGACGAGTTCCTCTAATCGCACACGAGCCGAGCGCGTTCAGAGCTCTTTACCGCCACTCCATGTTTCCTCCACTGGAAAGGGAAAAAAACACACACAAGCAGCCGTACATGTAAGACAAAGTGGAAAAATGTTTTTTTAGTTTTGATCGGAAATCCGCAATCTGTAAAGAAACACAAACCAAAAACCAAAAACTCGTTAAGTTGGAACAAAGCGACTCCTACATGAGGAAACTCGCTGTCGAAATTTGCAGTTTAATTACCGGAATGAGCCGAGTGTGGTTTCTGGTTTGTTTTGGCGGTTTCCCACGGATACGAGATCAACAGCCCAACATGCAGATACAAGATATTTAATGGCCGCAGAGATGAGTTAATCAAAAAGATAACGCTTAATGATTTGAAGCACTATCAGCCTGAAACACGTCTCTGTTTAACACTAACCGTTGTCCGTCTTTCACCCACAGGCTGTTTTTACAGCTCTGTGCTTCCTTGCCTCTACAGTTCAAAAAAACAAAAGTCTGTACAAAGTGCCTGGGGAAACCTTTCTTCACTCTGGTAAACCGACGTCTTTCAAGATTCCTCTTTGCCATCTCTGCAGCAAATCAAATGAGCAACACTCCTCTTCGTCTTCTCCTCTCCCGAGACACATTTTGTTTCAGGTTTCGGAGAATCACACAGTTTAGTCGGAGGGGGGGGTGTGTGTTTGGATAATGCCTGTTTACTGATGGTAATGCTGCTCTCTCCAAGTTTTAACTTTACCTTTTCCGCACATTCCTCGTCTTTTGTCGGCAAACAAGCACCGGCGGCGCTCGTTTTTGAATTGCCGGGCGCGCTCCGAGTCGCCTATCTTTAATAGCGATCTGCAGAGACCGGCTGATAACCTTTTAGCGTGCTTGTCGGCGGCGTCTGGTGGAAGCACTTGATGAAAAGCGAAGAGCGTCTCAAGAACAGAGGGGAAGTGAAAGTGCTGGGCCGTACCCTTCCTGTGACACTATCTGGAGTGGAGCCTCGCCGCCAGTGGACAAGAACAGAGTGCAGAAAACATCGCAGAAAGACCAAAGATAACATTGATCAAGGAGAAAAATAGGATCCGCCCGCAGAGTCATTTATCTTCGCTGCGCGGTGCGACTTACACTCCAGACCGCTCGGAAAGTTTCACCACTGTGGGGCGAACACTTAACACTAATTACTCTATAATAACAGTATATTTAAGCCCGGAATAATCAAGCAGTTTTATTTCAGAATTGCTTTGTGGGCAGTATATTAATGCAGAATAACCTAGATAGGTTGTTGGGATAGAAATCTGTGATGTAAGCTCACGCAGCAAAGCGTTGACATTGTTACCAGGCTCATTATGTGAGGCAGGAGGTCATCCTCACCTGGATGAAGGCAGCTCACCCTCCTCATGTTCAGAATCTGTCTACTTTTGTTGCATATTTTAGCCTTTGCTTTATGCCGCAGACACAGTATGTGAGCTTCTGCAGTTTAAAGTTAGTTTCCCTCCTCCTCATCAATAATCCAAGGACGTGACCAAACTCCAAACTGAAGAGCGTCTCCTCTTTAGCAACACATTAACATTTCAAAATGTAGGAATTCATGGGATGTTGCTTCAATTTACAACAAAGATCTGGAAAATGGGTTACTGGGGCGATGGAGAGAGCAACCAGAAGAAACACTTTCCTTCTATTCAGAGGAAAATTCGAGTTAATACTGTTTTTTAAAGACGTAAACAGTCTGTGACTTTTTATTCTCCCCCTTTTTTATATATATGGTATATATGGATTTTCGAAGCACAAATTCTGAATTCAGAGGGAAGCACAATAATATTTTGCATGTTATTAGGCATTCAGAAAAAAAAAAGTTTTCTTATATATTTTATTTACCCAGAATACATCATGCTTCTTTTAGTGAGGACATATTGTGTACGTGTTCCATTTCTCCTGAGGTTTTGGATGAAAGCGATGAGGCCGCTGACCTCTGACCTCCTTAACAACGCCGGCACATCTCGCCTAAGAAGCTCAGCCATTACCAACACAAACATAAAGGAACATGTGCCTGACCGGAGATGTTTCCGTGCCATTAAGCAGAGCACGGATCAGAGCCCAGGCAGTGAGCGGAACGCGGCTTTTAGCGCCTTTTCACCTCAGGCGTATTACTTACAACGGTGGAACAAAGTATTCCTCCGAAAAGGAAAAAAAAAGTGCGGAATACTGCGGGAGCCTTTGAGCCAGGCACAAAGAGCTCAGTGCAGAAATGTTCCACATCCTCCCAACGCTGAATGGAAGAATGAAACAAAATGCAGGTTGCACATTTTCTGTCTCAGGTTTGGCGATTTCAGAAAAAGCTCTCATGCTGTTTTCACTTAAAGGCAGCAGCTGAGATTGTTTGCTCTCTCCGCTCTGTTCAGCGTTTTCATCCGTCCGGTTTCCCTCTCCCACCCGGATTAGCTGGAATTCCACGTTTCCCGGCTTCACGGTTTCTTCTTATCGCTCCCGCAACGGCGAGCGCAATCACAGAATCTGGAGGATTTACAACAACACTGTTTGGTTTGCAGTTTTCCAGGTAATTAAAACAGGAAGCTAACTAGCTCCCTGATGTCGGAGGGATTTGGCTATCGGCTCGGCGCGACGCTAAAGAATTGAGTCCTGACTGTTTCATATCTCCCTCCTCAGACGCTGGCTTGAGTTGTCTTTTCCGTGCTCACGACTTCATCATTAGAAGGTCAGAAAGCAGACAGACTACCTCTCAACAGGACTCACCTCATCTCGTTTACGGCACAGTAGGCGCTTTCACGCTGCTGCCGCCGCCGCAAACTTCTGACAACCTGGAATATTCATAACACGCAGCGACATTGCCCAACGTTGCCGTCCTGGTCAGTAGGAAAGATTGTTGCTTTTTGAGATGCAAATTCTTTTCATTAAGCCTCCGTGATGTGTCGCGTTGGTGACAGCGTTGTCACATAGCCGGGTGCTGCTCTCGGAGCCTTTAACCCTAATGATGCTGCCATTAATGAGGCTGAGGCTGGATGACACGCGATTTAGCGTCCGCTGAATATCCAGGCTAGAGAGACACGCACGGTTCAAACTAAGTACGCTCCAGCAGCTTCATTACAGCGGAGAGGAGCCAGATCACACACACACGCACACACGCACACGCACACGCACACACACACAGGTGATCATTGAGCCTGTTATAAATATCTGACACCATGACGAAGAAGTCAGTGCGCACAAACACATTTACCTTTATATAAAAGTGTTTAAGTGCTCTTTCTCGTTTCCCCTTCGTCAATTTTTCACGCAAGCGCCTCGTCCTGCTTTGAGCAACAGAGAGACTTCATTGATTTGTCACAAAAAAATCTAAACCATTGACCCACTTTTCTGATTTCAGACACCAAGGTGGGAGAGTGAACGGGAAATGACCTCACCCCCCCTGTCCAGTTTTAACTCTGCATTTCCTCCCCCCTCTCCCTCCTCTTTTTTACTCCTTTTTACTTCTCTTTCATGTCAGCACTCTCCTTCTCCCCCTCAGCCCTCTGCTGGTGCTTGTGAAGCTTTTAGACATTGATCGTGCCTGCAGAGGGCACATATACCCACGCGGGAGTCGCTGACCTCGGGTGATGTCGGGCACCTGGAGCCGGCGGGAGACATGCTAGTTGCGGCTCTGTCCTGTTTTTTTTTTCCCCCTTCTCCTTTGCTTTTTGACATACACGCACAGATCTGCTTTCTCTCTCCGCCCACCAATGAATCCTCTCTCTGTCTCTCCTCGCCAGTCCCAGCCGTCCCTTTGATCACAGCGGCTATTTTTACCGTCTCTCATTGTCACGGGGAAGTAAAACTAATAGAACGCACGAGGAGATGAGTAAATTGCAGCGTGGAAATCTGGGGGAAGACTGACTCCTCTTCCTCAGCCGGAGATTCATCTCAGATCTTTGACATCAGGCCTGTAAATTAGTGATCGCATTTTCCCCTGACGGCGTTCGGCGCTCGTTTGAAGTTGAACAGGCAGCACATGGGAGTATCAGACTGTACAAGGGACAGCAAACGCATCGCATCCATTATTTTGGAACATAGAAATCAACGCTTTCTCTTTGGCACCTGTGTTTCAGCTGATTACTTAGTTTTGTGTATCCGTCAGGAAAGTGTGGGAACGCGACGGCTTTTTGTTTTCCAAATCTAATGCAGCTTCATATTTCCAAGGATGCGTTTAGTCATCCCTCATTTGGTTTGAGGACACTTATCACGCTCAATTAGTTTGTCTGTTTTTGCTGTCATTGGTTCTAATAATGATTACTGCCTGCTTCATTCAAAGATGAAATAATTACAGTTTCTAACACTGCGGCCTTATTCACACGTGAGCTTTTCAGTTTTCAGAATAAACTCCTTTAGCAAACAATCATCAGACAGCAGCTGTAATAACTGCTGCTGTGAATCCTCAGAGGCGGGCCGAGGCGGACGAGCGCCTTTATTCCCCTAAATTCCCCAGAATACGTTGGAATTTAAAGGATTATCAGCCCAGCGACGCTCTGAAATGTCCAGATTCTCCTCTGTCAAGGATTGATAAGGATGATTGATTTGGAAGACTCCATATACAGTAACATTCACTCAGGGTATGGAAGTGAAATGATTCCCGCAAATTCCTTGACTCGTTGATTTGTACGAGCTACAAAAACAAATCGGTGTGAGCGCTTTTTATTTGTGATCATCTAATCTGTCATTGGCAGTAAACAACATTGATCCCGAACAGTCTCTATTAGGGTTTTAATGGCAAGTGATACAGTGACATCATCCAACAAATCTGAATGTAAAGGGCCAATATGTGGTTGGATGTGAAGCTTTCAAATGCATCAGCCAAATCCTTCCTAATGTAAAGGATATATTCTGTTTACAAATAATATTGTGTAGGTTCATAATTCAACACTGCATCAAACGCCTTGTAGCTGTTTAATGTTTATCATAAAGATCGTAGTGTTAACTTAGCGGCAGACGCAATTATAATCAGTGTATTCTCACACTGATCAAGTCCTTTACTGACAGAAAGCTGCATTTTCTGGGTTCTGTAGGTTGTATTTAATGAACTTGGGTGTCTTTCGTGTCGGTGTGCTCAAAATTTCAGGTAACTTTTAATTAATTCCCTCTCCAAATGTGTTCAAAGCTAAAACATTGAGATCCCTAATACCTTGTAATGAGAGTATAGGATTGTGTTGTGCGTTTGTACCACACACACACACAGACACACACACACACACACACACACACAGTTTGAGCGTGGCGGCCTAAAATGTCATAGCCACCGCAAAACAAAGAATAAGTAAATGTGAGACTAACAGATAAAAAAAGGAGGCGGGGCTAATTAAAAATAATGAGCTGCTTTGGCGTTTTGTGTTTACAAGCCTTCCAAGCTAATGATGTCATAAACCTTTATCAGTGCTTAATTGTATTTCAGCATCACCAAAGTTTCATTTCACCTTTAAGACTTTGACGCCTCCAGACAAAACAAATGATATTTACCCCCACACACACACACACAGACACACATATTCATACTGGACAGTTAGCTGCAGGTCTAGAATGTCTCCAATTTCATCTTACAAATGAGATCAACCTCTTGCTCGCAGCTTCAAATTGGTTCATTTGCTGTGGGGTTTTTTTTGCTTCTAAAGTCATTTATTCAAAACATTCCATTTTGAATTAAATATCTCTTTAGTCTCTGTATATAAGCGCTGTATATATGTCACAAACAATCACTTCTTCCTCATGAATTCTTGCCCTATTTGACCCAAATGTGAACCTCACAGCTGTTTAACTCCGTGTTGTGTCCATGTTTCCATGCTTATTACAATGCAAATATATTTTAATATGCTTTTTTCAGTTTTGGCCATCAACCAGATGGGCTCAGTGTGACACTTTCCTATTATCACCACACAGTCAAGGCACAAACTTCTCCTTTGCTTTAAGTCAGATATGAGGCTTGGAATCATTATTCTGACCACATCTTTTTCAAACGAAGCCACGCCTCTCTGGAGCCACGTCTCTCAAAGCAGCCACGCCTCTCAAAGCCACGCCTCTCCCTGCAGCCATTGATATGTATGATACAGATGAAATATTCTCATTCAATTCAAAGTCTAAGTGCTTTGGAGCAGATTGCTTTCATCGACAGAAATATACCATGTGTTTTTCTTATTTATTATTTATTTATAATGCTTCTTTTGTGGAAGTGCACTTAGTGTTTGTTATGAGGGATAATGCAAATCATATGGGACACATGGCGTAGTGTGAGCTTCATTCACTCAGATGCACTGATCCACTAACAGAATCTTCTTATTCAAGGTGTGACACTTAGGCCAGTGTTTTAACTACCTCAGCATTTAATCAGTGTGTGTGTGTGTGTGTGTGCGTGTACGTGTGTGTGCGTGTGCGTGTGTGTGTGTGTGTGTGTGTGTGTGTGTGTGTGAACTGCAGAGCGGTTTAGTTGTGACAGTGATGCATTGAACCCCTATCAGGGTTTAGATGCACATATTCTTTATTTTTGCTTCATTTAACCACAGCCGCTCTGTGCGATCTGTCTTCTATAGATGACATTTATGCCTTTCATTGTCATCACAGCGTCTCAAAATTAGTGTAGTCACGTTTTTGCATAATTCAGTTTTCCTATATTCTCCCACTGCGACCTGGGGGGGGGGGAAGAGGCAATCTGAACAGAGCCTCGCCTCGCATCCCTCAATCTGTGTGAAATATACGCAGCAGCAGACATGATCAACATTAAACGTCACCATAAAACACGACAAGCTGGAGATTATCAGCACGGCAGCACCTTCTGTGTGGAGGAGCCGACATTTTACTGCAGTTTTCCCAAGTACCTGAAGCACTTTGCTACCGTTGAGCAGTAACGGTGGTAAATGCTTCTGCTCTGCTTTAGTGTGATCACAGCCTCTCAAAGGGCCTTTTGGCGTTGTTTTGCTTGAATTGCCTTTCCCCTTTGTGTCTCTCCCCATCGCCATGTGAACACTCCATTACGTGGTCAAACACAGTTTTAGAACATTCATATTTAATGATATTGTTTGTTTCAGTTTCGTCCTTGTTCTCCAGAGTGCCGTCTCAGCTCGTGTTTTACGCTGTATCCATCGCATCAGATCATCCCACTTTTACTGCCGCTGCTGAGTCGTGGGCGCACGTGGACACACATTAATGTGTCGAGTGATTAACCTGTTAAACTCCAGCAGGAGGGGAGGCCTGATTTGCTCACCAATCTGTCAAAAGGGGATCAATAATGCATTATCTGTGATCTATTACAGTGCCGTGGTGAACGTTAGCATCTTAGTTTAGTGGTACAGTTGCTCTCGCATAAACGCTGAAGGAGGACACGTGTTTCATGACGCCTACTGAATATTAATGGAACCGCTAATGCAGCTTCAGGACTTTTCTGCTTGAATAGTTTCATGTTCAATTGTACAATATATCACACATATCACAAACTATAATGTGATTTGTTTACTTGTTGTTATCAGAAGCTGCCTGATCATAGCTGGGCTCTTTTATGATGATAAATCCAATGAAAGTAGTATTGATTTGTATATGGAGCTGTGACGCGCTGCATTTACAAATCCATCCACATCTGTAATAAATGAATAGATCGTGGGGGGGGGAAATATTGTAATATATTTACGATTTATTCATATTTATCCCTATCTATTCAGTAATCTGGCCATTTTGAAGATGATTTTATTTTATTTTATCAGCCAATAGCTTCAAGTGCATTTGGATTTTTTTTTATTCCCTCAATTTTACTTGTTGGAAAATATTTATAAGCATTTACGACTTATTTATGTCTTCTGTAGATGTGGGAGGTTTTATTGCTGTGATTGATGACTCCAGCAATCAGAGTCAAAAAGTTCTTCTGGGTTCTTCTTCTATATTCAAGATATTATTGCGATTCCTTTTGGTCTTCGTTTCGTTCATATTTCTGAATATTCTGCATTTTTCAGCTGAACGAAATCCATTCAAATCTCTGTCTCAGGCTTTCAGTCACTGTTTTTCAGATATGGCGAGATTAAATTACTTTATCAAGATTTTTCAGCCTTCCCCATGTGTGTGTATATTGTCTTGTGAGAGTACACTTCTTAAGAAACATAAGAATGTTTGTCCTCTCTCAGAAGATGTAATTTGTTAAACTGTAGCCTGTGTAGTTTTTGCTCTTCTGCCTCCAACCGGTTCTCAATTATAGAGTATTATAGAGTACACGCTATACAGTCAGACTTTGATTCAGTGTTGCCGTGTGTGTGTGTGGGTGTGTGTGGGTGTGTGTGTGTCGCTGTGCTGCATTTTAAACCCGAGCAAAGGTTAATGAAATACAGCGGCAAAGGAGACGGAACAAGCACAAGGTGAGACTGAACGTTCCCCTTCGCCCACAATCGGGATCTTTGATAACAAACTTCCCTGCGTATCACATCCACCGCCGAGAACCGTGTTAACATTCGTGGCTATATCCAAAAAGTTGCCGGGTCACCATATTTGTCTTATGCAAATCCGCCTTGTGCTAAATGTGTTTCTTTCATTACGGTGCCTTAGCGGACACATTAACCCCGCGACCTCATGTTTTACACCCCAAGTCTGTTATTTTGCCGGAGTGCTGCAGTAAACACTTCAATTTCATAGTAGAACATCCGAAAGGTCATGAGCATTTCTTTATTTTTCTACATGATAAAGGGCTTGTGTTGTACATCACGAAGGGCATCAACCCCCCCACCCCCTGCTGTGATATGTACACCCCTCAATCCCGGGGAAGTACTGTTCAGAAAAGTAGAATCTTTGAGGCAGCAAAGGTCAGAGACTTTGATTCCAGCTAACCGGTGTCACGTGACCGACCCATGCGTCTCAGAACTCTCCGGCTCTACAGCGGAGTAATTGCTGTAAAAGGGAAGTGACCCGATAACCTAACATCTCTCATATCTGACCGCCGCATATTTATGTTTAATTGGCTGCAATGAAGATAGGGCTCTGATCTGTGCTGTGTTTTAGTTGACATTTAACGGCTTTGAATGACATTTCCTTCACATTTTTATCCGCAAGATTTCACAAGGCCACTGACGGAGACAGCTATCAAAACACTGCTGCCTATGTGGGTAATAGCCGCGCCGTCTCCTTTGTGCAACCTTTGAAATGGCTCTTCTCCGGGGGAATGACAGCCATTTAGATCAGATTTATTCTAATGTAATACAACAAGGAGTTCTCGAAAGTGCAGCGGAGAACAGAAACACCGGGAAAAACCATGATAACCCTCCACAGAATGAAGACGGAGAAGTCAGGCGTATTCCCTCCGTGGCCCCAAAGAGGAATGCTTGACAGGTAAACATGGTTTTTAAGGTGGAAGCGCAGGCATAACTGTTGTTTTTCTTTGACTATCTCTTGACAGATTTAAAAATACCTTCAGATTTCTAATTGGTATGCACGACGGGAAGGCTACTGCTCACAGTCCCTTTGTATGAAAGCCTATTATTCCCTATAGAAATCCTTGATCAGCCACCTGGCTTGTGTTCAATGGCTACAAGGCTCCATGACATGAAGTGAAGTAACTCAGTCAGGGAAAACACTGTGTTGTGCACAGCTACAGGGCCGGGCAGTGGATCCAAGAGTTACTGTTGTATCGCTGTGATTGTGCTTGAAATGTAAAATGAGGCAACATGGCGAAGACGAGGAGAAACTGTGTTGCTCCTAATCGCTAAGCTCCTCTGGATTGTCTACTGAGGCGTGAGGTCACAAGGTCTTTGCAAGTTGACGACGGCAAGTGAAGAAGAGTGTGAGGTGGCGCTGACACTCGTTCGGATACATTTAAAAAACTGATAATTAAAAATAGAGAAGCGATTCATAGCAAACTGTGGCGTTTGTTAAGTATGAACAAAGAAGGAGGCTGCTATATCTGGAAGCACAAGAAATCTATTCCACCTCCTCAGACAGCATCCGTGCAGTACAGAGAATGCAGCAAACTGCGTGGGTCATCGTCAATTAATATCAAGATATAAATGGAATCCCACCGAAGGACTGAAAATATTGCTATGAATATTTCTTTGCCTATTTCGCCCTGCACAGCTCTCAGCTTGAGCACCGTCACCGTAAACAGAGACGACTCTGAGCCTTTATGATAGCCAGCTGGCTCATTTGCTGTGACAGTAATGACATCGGCCTAAGAAGCTTTTTAATGGGTAAATGGTCAAAACATGTGCATATATATAATCAAAATGTCACTGGGTGAAGGCTAAAGCTTAAGCGTTCACACTTTTGCCACTTAAGCACTGTATTTGTCCCCTGTACAGCGATTGGAGTTTACATAGGTTTGATTTGTTTTTTGTTTTATTGCTAATTTTCAATTCAGCTCTAGTGTTTTTGCAGAGGCTTTGTCCACTCAAATGAACTCTCAAGGCAAATCAAAAGGCCATCAGGGCCCCTGAGAGGTGAGTCATCTGCAGGCAATATCCATACCAATGACTTCTTTGGCTTGTGGGCGGGGCTGGTGCAGGCCTGCAGCTCCACAGGGCGTCCAACCTCTGCAGAAAGTGACACTTAGACCAACAAATAAAGAAAGCAGACAACAGAGCGATGTGCGCTGATGTTTGCTCAGTAAACATCAAAATCCAATCACATTTTCTACAAACAAGCTTATTCTTTCTCCGCCTTAAAATGTTTTGACACAGATATAATATAATGCTGTCAGCTCAGCTGTTAATTAGTTTGTTCTCTAGGCTTTGCCTCTGGGGCAGCATCGAAAGAAGTTCAGCGTTTTGTGTTAATTGAAATTAAACAGTGACAACTTGCAGCTGCTGTTTGAATGTTGGCAAATAACATATTATAATCAAATCTAAAGGTCGTGGCCACAATTTCATTAATGTTGTCGCTAACATGCACTTAGCGCAGCCTGCTTTGGTCACGGGTGTGATTGAACACGCTTACATAGAAGTTCAGCGGCACACACGTGAATCTGACATGAATGATTTATTGCTTAATTTTAAAATATATACTATGTTACTGAATTTGGTCTGGTGCCTCTTCCACAATGAATGCTGGGATTTGATCCGGCCTTATTTCCCCCTGTACAGGATAAGCTGGTGGTTCTTTCATAATCCTGGAATGTCACGGTACGGTTATTCAACTGTGGTACTGTGGCGTAGTACTTTGGTCACCGACCACGATGGCTCTGTGACATGACGGCATGATGTCATGGCTACATGGTCACTACAATGAGATGTAGTGTAGGAGCGTGGAAGTGTTGAACAATGATGATTGCCAAACCAGGAGAAGATGTGAAAATGAAAATACTGCCTTCCAGTGCAAGTAAACTGAAAACTGACACACACCACAGGAGGTTCAGACACACACAGAATTCTTCACTTCTCAGGAATTTACTCATGCAGTGCTATTATCACCTTTCCTCTCTCAGTCATAAGGGAACGCACTCTGGTTTGCGCTTGCTGCTTTGGGACTTTACTGATGAATATGTCTGCAGATGATGAGAATATAACACCGCTGATGCGAGTATGAAGAATTCTACTATCTATGTGGGGGAAAAAAGAAAAATCACCAAACTACAAACTGATCAGTCAGTGTGTTTGGAGGGGCAGCAGATGTTTCTGTGCTCTGTGGCGCCCCTGTTGTGTATTTGTGTGGTTGGGTAACGTTTTCCTAAACAAAAAAGGAACAGCATAGACGTGTGTGACAGGATTTCAACGCAGAGTTAGAAGTCCCCCTCACAGAAAGCTGCGTTTGCTTTCAGGGTCTGGACACGGCTCATCCTAGCTGAGATAGTGTCAGCGTTGTAGGCAGACACATCTCCAAACCCCTCCCCCTCCCCCACCCCAAAGCCATGTGCTGCTCTGTCACGGTCAGGCCAGATGACAGCCAGGCGGGCAGGACGCTCTGTCACTCAGCACGCAGCAGCAGAGGTGGAGGGATGTTGTGATATTTTTTCACAACATCCCTCCGTGTTTCCTGACCTCACACAAAGACCTGTCAGTATCAGCGAAACATCACAGACGGCTCACTGCACAGAGATACAGTAGATTTTGGGGGAAAATACAGTGAGACTGGTGGAGAAACATCAAGCGTCTCAGCCGTCATATTATCAATATAAATAATAAAATCAAATAATAGTAACTACCATAAAGAATTAATTTCTGATCAGAGCTACTCATTATGATGATGTCACCTTCCAGTCATGGAGCTTCAAGGGGACACATTTACGGTTTGTCTTTCTTCACTTAAAGGTCGTCAAACGTGTGCTACCACAGCGCTGCCATGCACACCAAGTGAGAACACGCTATTTTTAGGTACTTTTCCTTTAGGGGCCGCTGCTCTATTCTGATTTGCTAGTTGCATCCGGCTTGAGTTGGCATCGCCCACACACTGAGGGAGGCAAACCTGGTGCGTTGCTGCTGTGTGTGTGTGTGTGTGTGTGTGTGTGTGTGTGAGTGTGTGAGAAGAATTCATGTGGGTAAATTTCTCCCACGCTACATGTTCAGTTAGTCATGTTAAGGAAGTAACAGATTCAAGAAACACAAGGAATTATATGTTTGTCTGCCAATTGTGTTTACAATGAGTACACAAATGAGGCAACATAACTCACAACATGTCCTCCACTTGTACTTCAGAATATCTGAATTAACGCTTTTTTTCTTTCTTTTCCTTTAAGTTGACAACATAAAGTAGCAATATATGGCTGTAGTGCAACTCCTGTACCTCAGCTTGGTTTCAGCTCGGCAGCACAGAGAATTCCCAAACATTACCTGGTAGCTTCAGAGAGGTAAAGAGGTCAAAGAATTTCCTCCGACACAGAGGAGCATGTAATCCTCCCTGCTCTTCCCCCTGAAAGCACCAAAATCCCCAAAAGAGAAGATAAAAGCTTTACGGTTGTTTTTGTCCTGTCACAAAAATATCCCTCGCAACCAAACCTTGCGGATGTTTTGGAGACAACCAATTTGCATTCACCAGACGCAGAGTAAGTGTGAAGAAATTAAATATGTAGCTTTTGCCGCTTTCTAACAGCGTCTTTAACTGGGCTCATTCTGATTGAGGCAAACATCTGGTGTGAAAATGACAGGAAAATATGGGCGCAAAATACTCATCAAATCAAGTCAGTGTCAGATTTGATTAGCAGCATAATAAAAACACAACCGAGGCCAATCAGATTAACCTTTAATGTGTCTAAACTCGTGCAAATTGAGAGTTCCCGAGACATATAACATTGACTTTACCCCCTGTGGCCCTGAGCGCCTCTTAAAACATTTAGGATCTGTCAGCACCCTAAGCTTCGTCTTTATAACAGGTCTCAAATCATCAAAATTCCCACTTCATCCGGGAGGAAACGAGGAAATCCCTTCACTGCTTTTCTGCTTCTGTATTGGAGCGTTTAATCGACATGAATAACTAGAAGCCTTATTCTGGAATCTTGGTCAAAAGATTGGTGATGCTTGTCAAAAGCTGCGCATCAAAGTCCTCACGACTGCAGAAGTATTCAAATGCGATGGCGTACCACATCTTTATCAATAATACGACTTGTCTTGGACTTCATCACGCTGTCCTAGAAACGTCAGAGGCAGCTGGGGAGAGGCCTTTGTTTCAGCCTCACCGCCACCTAAGACAATCAGACTTCAGACTGAGACGGGCAACGTTCCCGTCTCCTTCTCATTCAAATATACAGCTAAGCGGTGGATTTTAGCTTGACATTTTCATAAGTGGTAAACCAATCGTTATTGGCTATTTAGATTAAATATTAATATGAAAAAAGCCTGTGTGTGTGTGTGTATGAGGCTTATCTGTGCTGCCGCTGACAGGCCCGAGGCCAGTCACTTCAGGGTTTTTGTTTGAGGTGTCAGCGTGCTTTGCTGTGAGAAATAATGAACAACCAGGAGGAGAATAAAGCATCTTTTAATAGCCTCCTCTGTCTATGAGCTAAAAGTCAATGTGTGGACCATTTATAATGGGCAATCATCAGGTGGACGTCATGATAATATTGTTTCCCCGAATACACTCAGAAAATCTGAGGGTGGACAAACCTTCCCCAGACGCGCCGCAACACGTTGTGTGTGTGCGCCTGTGTGTGTGTGTGTGTGTGTTTGCGCGTGTGTGTGTGTGCGTGCGTGCGTGTGTGCATGTGTGCGCGCGTGTGTGTGTGTGTGTTTGTCCGGACATTAACATGCATCAGTTGCCGACGGTTTTGCCTCCATCATTCAGCTGAGGTTGTACGGCTCTTGGCTGGCTGCTTGATAATGCATATTTCAAATGTGATCGTGTGAACAAGCAAGCAGAGGATTAATTGAGCGGTAAATTCCCTCCAACACAGGCTTTTAACTGCTATTTTCTGCCATAAAAGCTGACCATTAACAACATTAGTAACTATACCATTTCAGTTCATCGGAGATTATTGCGGCTGAAAAGCTTTTTTAGATGTATGCTTCTTCTTCAAGAGCCGAGCGGTGGAGAAGCTGCATAATACAGTGTGTGTGTGTGTGTGTGTGTGTGTGTGTGTGTGTGCCTTTTTTCTGTCAGTCGAGGTGTTTCATAGCGTTTCAAACGTGCACACAAGCAGCTGATTTAGAGAATTCAAATAACTGTCTGACTCCAATCTTAACCCCGTTTGGACCTGAAGTCAGTGATCCCTGTGTTGCAACTAACCAATATTGATTTCATCCTGCTTCTTTGAGTCATGTTTTGTAGTTTTAAAGGGTTAATTTAGTGGAGAGTATGACCAGTGAACATTGCTACAAACCTCATGCCTGCAGAAAGACAAGCTGTGCTGAAAGCTTTATTTGAAATCAGTCCTTTACTTCCTTAACCCTTCTGTATCTCCTGCTTCTAATAGCTGCAGAAGGACTATTAACTGCCTTAAGTCCTCTTCTGCAGCATCTGTGTTTCTTTTCAGGAGCCCTCTGTTCTACTACTGCAATCATGAGGATATATTGCTCGTGTGTGTGAGTCATTAGGTAATTAATTTCTTGTGTAACTTTACACAGCCTTTCATCGGAGCTTCACATCCACAGCAGCGTCTAAGTGTGGTGCAGAGTTTGGTCTTCTCTCAGTTCACCGTGGATAATCAGAGTTTAGCCTGTAGTTGTTCCTAGGTCTTAAGCGATGTCATCCTGCGGGGAGGAGGGAGGCAGGATTGGGGCAGCAGGAAGTAGCAGGGGGTTTGGACCACCAGCTTCACCATGTTGGTCAATATAGTAAAGTGACAAGGAGGAAGATGAGAGATAAGAAAAATCCAGAAGCTGCATATTCCGCATGTTCCAGCGCCTTTCAAACGTGATTTCCAGACATCCTTCCTTCACATCTGGGTGGAGGGAGCTGCCCACTTGCCAGCTCTCTCCCTGTGCATTCATTAAGGAAATTGCTGTCTTTGAAACAGCATCAGTGTAAGATTTCTTGCATTAAGCCAGCAGAGATGCCGGGAAAGCTGCAATGCAGTTTGCTCTGCCAAATCATCTGATCACAGTGCTTAATTGAATACTGATGTGAAATGCAGACAGCTTGAGATAGTGCAGCAGGTTTCACAAGTAATTAAAACATGTTCCTCAGCCCATACGGATAATTTGCTTTTACCAATTTATCCTGCGTGTGCCTGCTGTATTGATAAGGTTTCCATGCTCACAGATACACTTAAGTTTGATTACTGTTAAACCGCCGCAAACAAATTCCCACCAACAAGAACGATGCAGCAATGGAGCTGACATCGCCTCACTAATTAAGCAGGCAGGCTTTGTGATAAAGCGGTGAGTGGTGCACGTCCTGTTTAATCATGTCAGCAGATCACCAATGGGTTTGCAGTGTTGAGAGCTGCTTTCTTAAAATTCGAAAATATTATTGGCACGCTGAGTTAAAGTTTGGGGATATTAACTGTCTGTCAAAATGATTAAAAGTCTAAAAGTGTAGGAGGAAAAGATTCACGCTGATTAAACTATTATCTTTGTATCATAACACAAAAAAATTGTCTGTTACTGGCCTGAGAAAATACTAACTGCTTCAAGAAACAGTGGTACATCAACAGATTTATAATGAGTATTATATAGTCATTAAAAATCCTGGTACATTCCTCAACATCTACTCCTGGGCCTTGGTTGTAGATGATGAGCAAGTAAAAACTATTTTTAACAAAAATAGAACCCAACACATATTTTTCCCGGGGCCATCAGGAGTTGTAGTAGTAAAGTGAGTAAAGAAATTGCAACGCTATAGGTTTTCATAATAAAGGGTCGGAAAAAATGACTTCATAGTAATGTGAAGAGTACATCACAGGGAAATGAGGTTGTGTTTTCTGTAATTTCTTTTAAAAATGGGAACATAAAGTCTCAATTGAAACCACTGTGTGTGTGTGTGTGTGTGTGTGTGTGTGTGTGTGTTTGTGTGTGTGTGTATGAGAGAGAGACATCTTGATTGAAATAAGTGTGTGAGTGATGTGAAGGATTTACTGGACACATTTCTATACTCACGAACCTGTATCCATTTAAAAATATATCTTTTAATCAGATTACTCTGCTGTAGCACATATTGATATTCACTCTGCAATCAGGGCCAGAATATGAACTGAAAAATCCCTTGAAGATTAAGGTTGAATATTTGGTTTTATTCCATCTATAAACATTCGACACATTTCTCTTTAAGCTCTCCCTTTGGCAGCCCGGATTACACAAGTTAATCTGTGTATCTCTAAAACATTATCCTGCATTTGTGATGTGTGTTTATGGCAGATTCACTCTCTGTGTCAAACTGCCTCTGCTGGGGAGATTAGGCTGTGTACAAGGGTTTACTGGAAGTGCTTAAACAAGCTGCTCGCAGGGCTAAAGGCTACATAAGATCCATTCAAGGATTACACGCTCATATCTCCTCCCATCTCCAGTATTGAAAACCAGCGAGATGTTCAATGGCTTGAAACAGCCATTTCACAGCTGAGGCGTCCCCTGTCCATTTTCTCTAAAATCCTGAATATCTTTCTATTGGTTCAGCGGCAGTGTGATCAACAGAAAGAACGCAGAACATCCATAATAAACAGGTTGGAAGTCCTGCCGAAGCATTTGGCACGGCGAGTCGAGATCAAGATCGCTGCCTAGTCTTTTCAGTTCGGTTGAAGTGGGAGGGGATGCGTGCCGCTCTTTGATCCTGGAAACTATCAAATATACATGGCAACAGAAATCAAGACTGAAAAAAGCCCAGACGCCATCATAGGGGATAAAGCCGCTCTGCCACAGAGAGTGACATTAGATAGAGTGGTTGGGCAGAATCCATTTCCATGTTTTCTCCCTGACAGTGTTGTGAACTCACTTGCCCCGCCGTCACACAGGACGGTTCTTCTCTTCATGTCTCTAATCCCCTCGGTCCTTTGTATGTAAGAAGCTCCACCAGGACCGAGGAGCAACCCACTGAGATTAGGGCGCTGGATTGAATCTAGCACTGATTAAATAACCAACCATTATATGGCTGTAGCAAATTAATTTCCCCAGCGTCATGTCAGCCGCCGCGACACAGTATATCTGTTGAGCCAACATTCTGTCGTGTTGATATTTGCTCGCATGACTCATTCGAGTCACAGCCAACCTAAAGGCCAGCCCCTGTGCATCCATCTGTATACAGAACAGTCCAATTTGTATATCACATATGTCTCCAAGGGCCATGGGGGACCATACTGCAGCGGGTCTGAGCTATGTGTGAAGACATGAAGACAGTAGCAAGAAGAAGGAAAATGATGAGAAGAAACCTCAGAACGCCCGTGTGAGCAATAAAATGGGATGAGACAATCCAGCCGAAAAGGATGAACAACAGAGTGTAGATCGGATAGGAATTTACTTAAGAACAATTGCAGTATCAGTGCTGCTACTTTGATTTCAATACTGATCCATTTTTCAATTATTAAAGTCACAACCCTGCAAATTCCTCAAATCCATCCATCCGTCTGCCATTAAAACAGGAATTTAAGATTTCCCAAACTGCATCTGCATTCCTCTCACAGTCATCCTTATAAAACGGCATCATAAAGAGCTTTGTGTCAGACATATGAAAGCAGATTTGTGTGTATTAACGTGTGGGAAAATCACTCTATGCCAGAAGCCTCTCTGCAATCGCAACTATAACTGTAAATCAGCATATTAGAGGATGATGTAAGTGTCGCGGCTGGAGCTAACTGAAAGCACTCTGAGCCGGTTAGAGCCGCATTTATATACAGTAAGCAAATAGAATATTCCCCATGAAAATGAGCTTTTATAAATGGAAAAAAAAACCTCAGCTTTAGTGCGCATATGATACTAAGAGATAAATATCTCATAAATGGTAGCCGCCTGTAAGCCAGGTGGACTATTTTAGCTTTTTTTCCCCAGCATAGTGTCTGAAATCAGCAGTCTCTGCCAGCTAAAGCACAATTTGGATTTGCAAAAGCTCCACTGATAGGTCAGCTTAGCCTTTAATGGAGCAGCTTAGTCCTCTTCTGCATGGTTATGACATTCTCAGCAGCCCATTTTCATGCAGATGTTGCGGCGTAAACATAGCTGCCTTCTTTCGCTTCAGACTACATCCAAATTTAGCTTTTTATAACAAGGGAAGAATGTAATGCAGTATATTAAGTGTTTTGCATAGATGAGCTATTTGAGGAACAAAGTGCTCCACTGCTTATGAAATAAAGACCGTCTTTAATTGATATTAGGCGCTGCTATTTGTACAGTCTTTGCATCTTAACATAAATACTTCCACAACTCCTATTCCTCCTCGAACCTTTGGCTGGTGATGTATTTTCAACTGGTTAAATTGAGCTGCCATTGAGACGGAGCAAACCTGTGTGTGTGTGTGTGTGTGTGTGTGCGTGTGTCTGTGTGTGTGTGTGCTCAACTACACTTCAAAGTCAAGAGTGTATTGTCAATAACTGAATTGGTGTGATTCTCAACAGCGGTCTCAGCACAATCGATAAACATTTATAGGCCAAAACGAGGTTAAAGGTGCATAAGCGGTATTGTCAGTGATGGGAATTAGTTGAAAAGAAGATTATGTGAAGATTCAATCATTTTTATTGAAAGCGACGGTCAAGAACTGGTGGCGACTGTCAAAGTGTGATCAGTGACGACACAGCAGGTTCCTCCAAGCACGGATTTCACTGTCACAACTAGTTTGAAAGCTTTATTAAATGAAAGCATAACAGCTAACTTTAAATGCACATCCCTCCTAAAAAAAACATCAACATCACCTCCATTGGTGTAGGTTAGTCAGTCACTACCTGCAATGCTTTTCTCAATGAGACTAACCTGAGTAGACAAAGTCCAGTGATGAGTGAGACTGAAATATGAGTTTTGCATAGAAGCAGATAAGCTCCATCTTTATCTCCCAAACAATTCAAGCAGGTAATAGAATTATTGTGGTCTGAAGATGGATGAGGATGAGGACGTGGAGAGTCTGAACTCAATTCAGTTCAGGCTTTAGCGATGTTGGGGGATGTGAAGGGTGATATTTTATTTGCTCCTTGTAAGAATCATGTTAATCCTCACGTTAATGTCGAGTGGCTTTATGTGGGTTTAAGAAGACATTTTCTCACATTGTGTACACTGGAATGCGATGCGTCCTGAAATTGTGAACCTCTGCTGGATCAATACTAAAGTCAGCACTAATAACTTTCCACCCACTGTCTGCTTCATGGAGGACGAGTCCGTATTTGTTTGCTGTTTGCTATTTGCTTGCCCCTTTTCTGTCACAACAGTCGATTATGACATTTCACAGTGAATAATAGTGAAGTCCAGATTGAACTTGTGCCTGTATTTAAGGTGTTTCTTTCACCTCAACACACGCTGCACTCTGTATTCTGTTAAGTGAGTGAGTGTGTGTGTTTGTGTGTCGCACATATATCAGAGATCTTAGGCAGAGCGATAGAGACAGAGAGTGGTAAATCTCGCATAAGGTAACAAACTATTTGCGTCACGCTCTCCCTGTTTGCTCCTTTTCTCCTTTGAGTCTGGAGCCAAAATCACACAGATGCTCCAAAAAGCAAAAGAGCGAGCACATTGGTAAGCATTCACGTGCTTGTCGCCAAAGATAGAGAACACCTGTAGATAACATTATGAAAGACATATTCACACTGTACTGCTCTGCCAGTTTGGTATCAGCAGTAATAACCGTGCAAAGATTTGCTGAGAGCATCAACACTCCAGATAAGTTATCATTCGCGATTTACGCCCTGTTTGAAATGAAATGTTTAGAATCGGCCATCGAAAATCGTAAATATGTGACGGTGACGGAGAAAATGTGAATATCCTGTAAATGATGGGAGATTACAGCCACCAGCAGGCTGCCACATGAGAAATAGATGTTTGTTACATCTACCTCCTGACCTGTAACAGCTGGAAATTGCTGACACACGCTGACAAAACATCCAATTTGTTTGATGAATAAATACTGTACATGTTGAATTGCTCATATGTGATTTCCGTGTGCTGTTGCCGACAGAACAACAATAACAACGGGACACACACCACTTAGAATTGGTTTCATTCCTGGTGTTGAGACGGGTGCATTTTTCATTCAGCTATACTATATATGTCGGATGATATAGTGATAATATAGAAGAAAAGGTGCAGCATTAAAAGCACAAGGAACGTTTGTGAGGGTTACCAGGGGCACAAGACTTCAGGGATGCACATGTTTCCCTGGTGAGCAGTTCTGGAGGTCCTCGAGGTGTTGGTTGAATCTCATCTGGTTTAGCAGCAATCTCACCTGGTGTAGTTGTTGGCTTCTTGTTGGTACCAAAACAGATTGTTGATGCTGCTATCTCGCCCAGGTAGCTTGTAAAATCTGAGTCTTATCTCAATGAGGCTAACCTGAGTAAACAAAGTGATGAGTGAGGCTGAGGTAAGTTTAGAAAATGGAGTTTTGCATAGAAACAGATAAGCTCCATCTTTATCTCCCAAACAATTCAAGCAGGTAATAGAATTATTGTGGTCTAAAGACGAATGAGGACGTGGAGAGTCTGAAGAAGACAAGGAAATGGGGTGTATTTTATTTTCTACAGCTGGTTGAGACCAAGCTGTCCTCTTCTTCACCAGCAAAGGAAGATGAAGAGACTTTCAGGCTTCATTACAGAGGATGGAAATTCTAATGCTGCATGTGTTAATGCTATGCAGCGTAGAAGCCAGAGACTTCAAGCTTCAGTCTGTAATGTTCTCAAAATATATCATATCACTTATTACCACCAGGGGAATCACTATCTCAGCTGTCAATCATGTCTCATGTTGTCTGGTGGGAGGGGCTGTGGAGGCGGGACTCGGGTGCAGCAGTTAGAAAATTCCAAACTACAATTTCTACTAACTTGATGTTTGCCAGGGATTTGCAAAGAGATCCATCCAAGCACTCTGTATCAGCCTGTTGAGGTTTAGCAGCTTGATTCATTGTTTTTCTGGTAACTAATAGTAATGCGAGTACTCAATAACCTGGTGGAAAATATCCATATCCATAGAGTATCTAAAGGTTGCTTCACTAAGCAGCAGCACCGTGCGTTAGGCAGACAGACACAGACGCTGACATTTTCACATATTTTTCACGCTGCACATTACCAGGTTTCTTTGTGACGCGTCTTCTGTACCATCTCCCTGATATTCGTTCTGACATTTTATACGTCCCCCAAATTTGTCTCAAAGGAGAAAGTGGCTGAATTCCAGCTCATTTCTCTGAATCAAGCTCAGTCTATATCACGCAATATATACTAATATCTCACACGGAAAATGGAACGAGTTCGCTCAGCCTCCGCCTCGGTGGTGTCACGCTGACCTACAGCTCCGTAATGAACTGGGAAAATGTGACTGTGAGAGGCCATTTTCTGAAAAATGCTCTTGTCCTTGTGCTTAAATGATGCCAAAAAATGAGCAATCACACAATTTAACAGGTTCAACAAACCTCAAGAACATGTAGTACCTCAGCACACACAAAGTATCTTCAGAAGGAGATACTTTACATCACAGTTCTGCAACTTATCTGCACAAGATATTGAAAATGAACCGTGTTTACTATTCTGTTTTGGAGAAAGAATCCAAATACAGCTGCTGTTTAATTTGGTGTTTTTAGTGGCTGATTTTGTGTCTCTCGTTTCGACTGTTTTAGCCATATGGGTCTCCTCTGATGGAAAGCCGTCCATATCTTCAATAGCCACCTGTTTATCCCACGATAATTGATGCACTTCATTCTTGTCATCTTGTCAGATGTGGTGTTTCCGTAGGCTTAGCGCATGTGGCACATATGTGAATTATAGCAGGCAATTTGCAGGCATGCTGGAAAAAAAACACGCTGGGTGACTAAACACTGTTGCATGCGCCTGCCGTCCTCTTCTTCAGATGACACAACGGTCACACACAAAGTGCAGCTTGTTACGTCTGCATCAGGGAGCACATCAGTCATTCAATCACGTATGCCGTATGAATGAGCTCTAAATGAGAAATGATTTAAAAATGTTGCTGCGATCAGATGTTTTATCTCTGGACTAAACTTCACTAAAATCTCTGAAGTGATGCCGGTCATTTTTCTCAGGCGAGGGGAATCTATCATGTTCAAACTGTCTTATTAATTGGTTCTGCTTTACTGAACTGGATCTGCAACATTTCCAGGATGTAGATTTTCGCCTTTGACACTGATGTATTCAGGTGTGACTTCCAATTACATCGGGGAATGTGTGCTGTTCTTTAAGCGAATACATTTTTCAAAGCGTTTTAGTGAGCGATATTGAGGGAGGCGGAGATGAATGACAGTTCTTTTGTGGAATAATAGCGAGTACAGCACATTATCATGTATTTTTTAATTGAAACAAAAATAACAGGAAATTCAGGGCAACTGTAATCAAAATTTTATGCGTCGAGTGAATGTTCGCATCAGCTCAGCCAAAGGCACATAAAGAAACAAAAGCACTGAACATTAGAGGCCATTTTCCACTGACTGCTCTGGTAATGTTGCCATTCCGTGCATTTAAACACAAATGAATCCTCCTCAGAATATTTTCCTGTTGCTATACAGTTGGCATGTTCTGTTTCAGGTAATTGTTTCCTGACAGTGTTCCAACGCTGCGAATAATTGACAATGAAAGACACAAACGCAAGGCAATCTTTTTCTTTATGGGTCCGTTGTTGATGGGAAGCAGACCACAGCGCATCATGAATGCTTGTGTTTCGGTGTTTTTTTTTTCCTGTAGTGGCAACATCAATAACGCAACATCGGGGGCAATTGTGATTAAATTGTACGAGTGCAGCCTGAACTGAAGTGTTTTCATCAGCTCGTTCAAAGGCATCTAAACAAACACGCAAAGAAGAATACAGATACAATGATTTTGCAGAGGAGTGGCAGACTGCTTTTGCTGTATTAGAGCACAAATGAACGATTACATAGAGTTTGTATGATTTACTTGAATTTGGAAAAACAGCAATACCCTTTCAAGTCTCTGACACGAGATAAGATTGCATCTATTTCCTCCCTGGGTGATAACGCGCTAAAAATAGAGCAAATTTCCCGACCTAGACTAATGATGTCGTGTTGTATTATATCCCAAACATGCCCATAGTGTCTGCATTTCTTAATTTCATTACTTTTTGTGTCTAAAGGGCCTATGAGCTCTTCACAGCATCAGATCTCAGTGCTGCAGTCTGTTGACGTGGGTAGAGGGAGAGAGAGCGAGAGAGAAAGATACCTGGCGTACCCACTCTTGGTCTTTTGGGGGGGATCTCAGGGACAGGAAGCGGGGGAGAGGGAATTTGGGTTTGATCAGGACCAGCTGTCACGTCTCTCCTCGACAATTCTGTTGCTGCCCGCAGTCCTGTGCGACTATATCAGGCTTACGTAGAGGACGGGGCCATGTTGTGTTTCAATTAAGACGCCGTGTGGCTTCAACAGGCGTGTTGTTTCCTGCAAGATAAAATCGACTGATCTATTTATTTTGTCGCAATTTACACTCATAGCTGGTGTGACTGAGTTCGTCTATCTGTCTGTCTGTGTGTGTGTCTGTGTGTTAGCCTTGTGACAGAATGCTGATCTGTTCAGGATGTTCCCTGCCTGTGATAGGCTCCAGCCCCCTGCGACATGCGCTGGCGTGTGTGTGTGGAAATTGCTGGGTCGGGATGGAGGATCTTTGACATCAATTTATGGGGGGTAAAACCCAATAAATTGCAGCCAATTCGGAGATGGCCACATTGGGGAAGTGATAGACTAGGCCTTAACACTGGCGGTGGCGGCGGGGGCAAAGTGGCATTCGCCTGCAATGACAGGGCAGGAAAAAGGATGATCATCGGCCTGACAGGAAGGTCTGAGAGCATATCCCAAATAATTGATCGGGGATAATAACTCAGAGGCAGAGACGGGGCGTGATTAGGACTTCAGAATGTTGCTTGAAGTTTCATTTCTAACCTCAGGTAAGGAAACAGAATTTCATGCGGTAAACTCGACCCTACTGGTAGTCTCAGAAATTGAAAATAACTATAAGAATCAGGTTTGTCTGCAGGGCTTTGAACATCACAGGGCAGAGGGTGCAGCCGGGCAGCTTCAGGCTGATCACAACATTACCTTTGGCCACACACACAAAGTTTCCTTCATAATATTGTCCGGAAAAAAATGCCAAATAATCGTCGTTATGCCTTCATCGCCTCTTTGCCTCCAGATTCAAACATTCTTTTGTTACTTGAGTGTGTTTGCTCAGGATCGCAGGTTATTTGTTGGCGTTTGTTTTCTTTCTGGTAAATGCACCTTAACCGGGACAAAGCAATGCCTCCCACTCCACAACAGACCCACCAGGACCTCTCTCTCCCTCCCTCTCTCTCTCTCTCTCTCTCTCTCTCTCTCTCTCTCTCCCTCGCTTGTTGTTGGCCTCCCTGCTCTGGCCTGTGGGCTCGCTTTTTACGCTTTCCGAACATGCACGCATCTACTCGTGGAGAGCCGAGTGAAGAATGACTCATTTGATGGAGCGTTTGATTTTTTTCCACTTGTCAGTAAACCAAACGCTTTTGTTCTTTTCCCTGCTGCAATCACAACATGTCATTCAATGTGTAATAAGAGGATTATTCATTGCAAACTGACCACAGTATCTTTCACTTCAGATGTCTGGAGTGATTGCTGTTGATGAATAGCTGCTTACAGCCTCCATTGATATTTACTATTGGACTCCAGTTTAAAAACCTCAACACAATTACTGTTTGTTAAGCTGCTACTTAAAATTTCATGAACACAACCATTTATTTGCAAGCACTGACGTAAAATATAACAATGCTGAACTCCCCCTTGCAGCCAACAAAGGTTACAGAAAATGGAAAACAAAATGTGGCATCTGTGTTATTTAGAAATCATTTGATCTTATTTAAGATGATTTCTCAAGATTTTTCAATCTGAGCTCATCCCTGCCACTGTCTCCCAAATTTAGTCTCCCAGGACTTGAGAGCTTATTATGTGTGGACTCTCTCAGAATAATTGATTGTATTTGACATGACATGGAGGAAGCTCAGTGGATTGATCCTCTGCAGCAGAGCTGTGATCAATCCAAATGAGGGACGGGGAGTGTTTCTCTCTCTGACAGAGTTTATTAGAAACAACTAAGCTCCTCCTGAGAAACTCTATTCCTCAAGAAACGGTTTGGGCCCATTAGTATTTGGCATGTAAATTAGCATGATCTCTCACCTCCCCATACCCCTCAAATATTCCCCATACACTCGTTTGACAGGATCATAATGAAACATTGAGCTAAATGATTGGACCGCCTCCCCAGCACTTTGCAGAGGGTGTTTACGCATTGTGATTATCTGTCCAGATGAGTTTCCCCATTGAAAACAGAGACATCACTGCATACCGCAAGTTATGGATGATGGTGGGCTGGGAGCTGCTGTCATAGCATAGAATAAAATGAAATTATTAAAAACTAGAAAGGCATTGGCCAAATGCTGAAGACGTGCCTGAAAGATTGAAGCCTGAAGGCCTGACAAATGTCTGAATGCTTTCCGTAGCTGAATGATTGAAGACGTTACAAGCTGTTTGAGTGACAGCTAAAGCTCAAGTGCTTTGAAGCTGCCGATTGTTCAGGTGAAGCCAATTAAGCAGAGACACAGAGCTGAGTCAGTCAGAAGGCAGAAGATACCTGAAACCCACATGTGGAACAACTGGCTCTAACACAAAAACTGTAACTGTTATCTAAAAACAGATTAGACAGTGAGAAGCAGAAGAACTTCCTGAACGTGGGGATGTGTTATGGTCCAAAAAGGCCTGAAAATAAAGGAGGACCGGCAAGTTGAAAAAGATGTAAAAGATTTTTCTCAGCTGAAAATTTAAAATTGGTTTAGATGAGATTAGTTTTCGCTTTAAGGCCGAAAGAGCAAAAGCTACCCGTTACACTTTAACAACATACATGTACTGAAAGAGGACAAAAGCTCCAACGTTTCCATGTGTGCATTGTTTGTGAAGTGTCAAATTAGCTTCAAGTTGCCGCGACTCTAACACGACATAATACACACACATTGGGGAAGGCAAGACAAGCGAACTCACTTTATATTTCACATAAGAAGAGCCTGAAACACTTCTCCTTCTGTTTCATGTTGTCATTTGTACATGGCGGCTCACATTATAGCTCCTATTCATTTCCTTCAGCAGATATTGGAGTCACATTCTGTTTCTGTCCGTCTATATTTACTCTCATATAAAGTACAGTAAATATCTCTCCACACCAGAAAGAACATCCTCCTCCCAGCTGGCAGAGATTATTAGAACTTCTTCCATACACATAAATAAGTCACGACGACGAAGCGTCTTTATCTTCACACTACTGTTTTCTA
This sequence comes from Genypterus blacodes, assembly GCF_046128005.1. Classification (NCBI taxonomy): domain Eukaryota; kingdom Metazoa; phylum Chordata; class Actinopteri; order Ophidiiformes; family Ophidiidae; genus Genypterus; species Genypterus blacodes. Next base: position 207,434 of record NW_027466841.1, read on the forward strand.
TGTAAATAAAGCGTTTGGACATGTCTAGAAACGGCAGTGTAAGTAAATGTTATGTGATATGTTGGAGGTGCGAGGCAGTAAACAGCAGATGGTAAGCATGGCCTCTTTAGCGCTTTGGATTTTATTTACCTACCCACCTGAATGACCCCGCGCTGCGCTGGCTGCCGATGCAGAGAGGAACGGGGAGCGATCTCGCTTGCTCTTGTTTACTCCGGTTCCCCGATGCTGCAAGGCCAGAGGAGTCATTCGCCACGCACGGGGAAATTAGCTTGTTTATCAGCATTTTGATTTTTGTTCCGCCTCTTCGTCCCCGCTGACATTTTTCGATGTACATGATCCATGACTGATTCCCAATCACACCGGGGGCCCCGGCGTCGCAGGCATAGATCTGGCTTGTTGCGGCTTCCATTGTTTCATAATTAAAACATATGATGAGTAGCGTCAAGCCTGATGAGGACAATAGCTTGTTATGTGCACGCCTCACCAAAAGGTAACCTTGGAACATTTTACATCTGTCCTGTCAATTGGATATGCTCCAAAGATGCACATTAGCACAGAGGCGCTCCAGCTTGGGCTCACGCCGTAGGTCTGCACCCAAGTTGATTTACATGGGGTTGTTTCAAGGTGATTCACTCTGTGGCATGTTTTCAAACCTTTTTCTTATTACTATACATGATACCTGCACCCTCACACCAGCTACTGTACGTCTGGGTTTAAATGGCTAAACTGAAGTCCTTGAAAGGTTGGGAAAAATCTTTATCCATTCATTACGGTGAATGAAGAAGTGTGGAAAATGATGGAATGTAATGAAAACGAATACTGTCATCGCTGAGTCATCTTCAGATATGTTTAATATCCCATTACCGACCCAGAAGTAACCACAGTTCTATGCTGTCTAGAGACAAACATAATCCGGGGGGAAATTACCCATCAGGAAGGCAATACTGTTACTGAGATGCAATTACCAGGCCACTTGTGATACTTTCAGCCCGGTGTCCATGGGTGCATGTGAGCGAGGGTGGTCGATACGCGCATAACAGTTGGCGTGTTTGGCCGAGCAAATTGGATTTTGTTTGTTGGAGAGCAGTTAATTTAGAATACGTCCAAGATGCAAATGATTGATGTGACTCTACTGGAACAGCTGCAGGTCCGTCAGCACATCCGGAAAATATTGTACGGAAAGAAGTCTTCAAAAAAAAAGCTCCTATCATGGAATTATGCAGAATATGCTCCTCCGACCGTGTTCGCATTGATCGCTGCGTGGTTTCCGAGCAAACATTGCTTAAATGACTCCCAGTGTTCCTCTGCTTCAATCTGCTTCTCCTCACGCCGTGTCTCCCAGCTCCTGAGCTTGGATTTGCCGGTAAGTATATAAATGGCGCGCGTCTCGCACAGGATTTAATGCACCAATTTAGCTCAGGATCACATGGCCTTACAACAAAAGGAACCGACGCGGATTTGGGAACGAGCATTAACATTTGATAAGGGATGCGCTCCGGGCCAACGCTCTGCTTTAATTCCGATATTAAAACGGAACTTGTGGAAACAACACCTCACGTCTGCGGCGTGTGAGTTATACTTTTCCTTTTACGCTGATTTATCCCAGCGCTCATTCTCTGAGAAGGGAGTTGAACATAATATTTGCGGCGATGGCAAATGGCTCCCCGTTATCCATGAGATAAATGTCTCGCAACGGGGACATTTCTATTGTACTACAAATTATCACCTTGGATCTCATAATTAATCACTGCAGCCTTCAATGAAAAGCCTCAAAGGCCTAACCTTAAACTCAGTGCAGAGAGAGGGGGGGGGGGGGGTCGAGGGAGGGAGGGAAAAGAGGTGCCTGTTCCCATTGCTAGGGAAGTGGGTGTGAATAAGAAATAAAACTGCCTGTGCGGATTGTGGCGCCTAGCATGCATAATAAATGTATGACAAAACAATACCCCAGGCACCCTGGTATTAATGATATGCAGTGAACTCATTATTAAAGTTCCAAAACAGCTCCTGGAGTAACACAGATGGAGTCAATTAAGCAATGAGCATACTTGCTTGCCTGCCGTTTCATCTTCTTTCTTTTATCTCGCGCACATTACTCCATGGATGTAATTAGCGCCACGTCTCTCTCACAAACAGAACGTCCGGTCCTAATAACATCGCTTTTCACTTATAATTTCCAAATAACGCACAGCTTAATAAATGTACCCACATTTGCAGACGCCGCGTCCTCGGGTGTCTGGTCTGCGCCGCCGGAGGTGTTTGTGATGATACTGAGCTAAGCTGCTTTCTTCTTTTTTTTCTCTCCTCTGCTGTTTGTGTTCGCAGAGACCTGATGCCTTCGACGCTGGAGGGGCAGATCACCATGGAGAAGACACCCAGCTACTTTGTGACTAACCATGCCCCCAAGCGCATTCACTCCATGGCCAGGGACATCAAACTTATTATTGTGGTGCGTAATCCTGTCACCAGAGCCATTTCAGACTACACACAGACTTTGTCCAAAAAACCTGAGATCCCGACCTTTGAAGTGCTGGCTTTTAAGAACCGGACGCTGGGTCTCATCGACGCCTCGTGGAGCGCGCTGCGTATAGGGATATATGCGCTCCACTTGGAGAGCTGGATGCAGTATTTTCCTCTTTCCCAAATGCACTTTGTCAGTGGGGAGAGGCTTATCGTGGATCCTGCCGGTGAGATGGCCAAGGTGCAGGACTTCCTGGGACTAAAGCGGATTGTCACGGATAAACACTTTTACTTCAACAAAACAAAAGGTTTCCCCTGCCTGAAGAAGCCCGAGGACAGCAGCACGCCCAGGTGCCTCGGCAAGTCCAAAGGGAGGACTCATCCTAAAATTGATCCCGACGTGATCCGGCGGCTGCACAAGTTCTACAAACCCTTTAACATGATGTTTTACCAAATGACAGGACAGAACTTTGAGTGGGAGCTGCAGGAAGACGGCGAGTCTCGCGGCTCGCAGGACTCGTAAAGACTGCGGCATGGCACGGCACAGCCACACCACCAGCCTTCTCAATAAAACAACTGTCGTCTCGCTTCGTCTTCACACACACACACACACACACACACACACACACACACACACACACACAGTGAGAGAAAGCGCGCGCAAGAGAGAGAGAGAGAGAGAGAGAGAGAGAGAGAGAGAGAGAGAGAGAGAGAGAGAGAGAGCGAGCGAGTGCTTGAGCACGCCAATCAATCACGGCTGTCTTTGCAGTGTCTGTATCCATTAGCAAGAGTTTACTGACATGCCCGCCCCCCCAACCCTCCCACTTTCTCCTTCAAATACTAATGTTGTTGATGATGGCAAGTCATTACTGTACATACGAAACATAAAAATATATTTATATTTGTGAAAAGAAGATGATTTATTTCTTTTTGTTTTTAAAGCATAGAGCTGGTATACAAATATTGTTGACTATGGCAATGCATGCGATGAGTTAAGTGTCCTTACCTCATGAGCCCTAAGGGGAAACTCTGCCTGTTTCTTCTCCCTTTACCTCCCTTGCAGTTTGTTGCCCTCACACCCACTCACCAGCATACAGTGCAAAAAGACATTCTATTTCAGCGGCCAAGGCCTCCAAGTGCTATGTATTCTCTCTTTAAATGCTGTCCTGCTGCTTTGGAAGAGGAGAACAAAACAGAAAGTGACCCACATGCAGTATATAAGTACAATAATCCTTTGATATGTGCTCATATTTTAAGTTGTCCATTTGTTTTTGTATTCTGAATGGAGACAATCCTTTTTTTCTGTTTGATTTGTTTTATCGTTCTCAGTTTACCAAAGTGTTTATTTTACTCAATGTCAGTATTCTGGTTGCTCTGCACTGCATTAACGGCTCACACATTCACACAAAAGCCAATGTCGAGTGGCTGTCAATCAAATCCGATATTTGGAATATGTCCCGTATAACGAGCATGTGCTCTGATTTGGCAAAATATCACCCATACATTCATAATCTACAAAATGTATAAATATGCATCTTAAAAGCAATTTCCCAATGCTAAAAAGAAAGTGTCAGTTAACGCTCACATATTCCATCTTGTGTGTGCACGTCACCCTCCTCCTGTCAGATGAATCTGTGTCAATGAGGGTGAAGATCACACGGGAGGACGGAGCAGAAGTTTGTTAACAAAACATCTGCCGCCGCCACGCCGTCTCGTGTCGTTTAGAGATTAATGGCTTGTTAAATAAACCGCTACTGCTGGAACAATGTCAATGTCAGTGAGAATATTGCTGTCAAGGAAACCTGCGTCCATGCCCAGGTAGATTGCCAAGCCATTACTGTATGTACTTAACGTGAATGTCAGGGAAATGTGCTGTGTGCCCGAGGTAAACACTTGTGATCAGCAGAATGGAGTGGGTGGGTGAGTGGGTGAGTGGGTGGGATGGGTGCACATTCCACAGCATCGTCACAAAATAACAGGGTTTTGCTGTTAAATGATCCATTTCTCCTGAAATCTCATTATTCATGTTTCACCCCGTTTTGGAATGAGAGCAAACGTGAGCGATCGTCTGTTTTTGCAGAACTGGCTGTGCATCTGTCTGTCGTCTCTGGACTTTTCATCAATTGAGACAATCAATACAACTCAATGAGTCAATAAATACAGTCTGCTACACATCACTGGTTGCCACAGCTATGATGCATTGCACTGTTAATCCTCTCTGTTCTCCGGCCCTAGACGGCAGGATTGGTTCACTCTCTGCAGACCTCTCTGTCACCCTGGGGAGCCCCACACCAGCAGCTACTTACACACGGCAATTGATTCAATCAAAGTGAAGCGCCACGCTACCCTTTGAAGCGCCGAGCCAGAACACTTACAGCCACAGTCGCACTATCCCACAGCCACAACTTCCACTTTGAGGCTTTTGGTTTTGTTTTGTTTTTTGTGCAGCCATCCTCCTGTGTTCCCTATCAGTTTCTCTCTGTCTCTTTGCACCATTCTCTCGCTCTCCCTCTCCCTCTCCCTCTTTCTCTCTCTCTCTTTCTCTCTCTCTCTCTCTCTCTCTCTCTCTCTCTCTCTCTCTCTCTCTCCCCCTGCTCTGAGAAACAAAGACATTAAATGTTGCAACGCTCTTACAAAGATGACTGAAATTGCAGGCAAGGCGAGATGTGGTGCTCGCTGAAAGGAATTCTTAGAAATCCTCCAGCTTTTCTTCATTCATTTCCCGAGCGTTAGATCATCCACCTCAAACCAGACAGTCCCTCCCACTCAGTGTTAAGGCACCGAAATGAATTCACAGACGCGAAGCATCTTACTGTGCTATTAGGACAGATGAAGACTCCATTTCCAGCGCTCCTTGTTATGAATATGCGCTCGTATTGTCATTTGCATTTCCAAGAGGACACACACAAAGGGATTCCTCTCCCAGCGTTAAAACTGTGATCCAACCTCTCATTAATAGAACACACACACACACACACACTTTCTTTGGCACCGGCAGCTCGTTTCAGGTGCACGCCGGCGTAGGTGGAGCACTCGTGACACGCCCAGCTTGAGCTCCGCCGCATGAAAGACATGCTAAGCTGTCCTCCAAATGTGTCTCCCTGTGTGAAATGCGCTTCATTAGTGTTTTTCGTTCTAAAGTAAAGTAAGCGATGGAGACAAACGAACATCACAAGCTCGTTACTGCTGCACCGACGGCAACACATGATGCACAGATCCACACATTCACTGGAGGTAGGAGTGCAATGTGTCAGCGGGACATTGGTTTGAGTTTTCTGATCTCTAACCATTACATGAGGGTTGAATGAAAAATTCTGAGCTTAGTGTGATAGCTGTGCTTTTGAGGTGTTGTGGTTTCAACATTGCATCCTTTCTGCTCTACATACTTCTGCCAATCACATTGGAGCAATATGATATCACCATCTCCTGCAAGTCGTGCCAGCTTGAGCCTTTTTTCAGGCGGTGTGAGTCAGTGGGGGCCCAGATCAGTGCAGTGGTGTGTTCTGCTATCTGACAAAATCATGAAATGATGTGTGTACGTGCACATTTCTTCTTCATTTGTTCATATTTTTAGTTGAAAGGTGTTTTTCCTACTCCACATAGTCGAGCAGTCAGTGAACTCTCAATCATACTCTTGCTGATCTCCCATGTGTAATTGTTCATCATAGACAAACAGTGAGGGATTTTATAACAGCTGTTAATCATCACTAAACAACCACAAAATGTAATAAGCTCAAAATTAGATGCAACTGAACACTCTCCCAACATGCTCGTCTTCTTCACTCTTAATGAAATCATCCATTTATCCATACTGTAATTGTATCTGTATGGAAATGTTCCCAGTGTGGCTTCGTCATTGAATTGAGCTTCTAACCGTGCGGCTCTTATTGATCAGCCTCCATCTTATATGAAGGTGTCTCTGCCATTACAATTCTTTTCTATTCTTTGTTTTTCTCAACTTTTCAAATATCTTTCTCTTCATGTGAATAGAGGGGTGGAGGTCAGAAACTAACGACAATGCATCTACTGGTTGCCAAGGACAACACCTACAATGGTGACTGAATATATGGAGATCTATAGCTTCAACGTGAACACAACTTCCTTTGTTTTCTCAATGCGACGTTTCATTTTGTTCGGTTCTCTGACACATCTTCAGTTCATCTGCCATTCTAAAGGTTTCTGTCTGTGGTCAAGGCAAAACTGTGGAGGAAGCATGGATGGAATTTCTCCATGGTCTTTGAGTGTACGCGACTCGCTGTATGAAAGGAAGCACATCAGGTGAGGGAATGCCTGCAAAGTGTGCTTACGTAATTTGATTTAGAATAGCCGAATCTTCGTCTACATGACATCTAAAATCACATCGGATAAAAGCCATAAGTTGATTCTATTCACAGTTTTAAAGTTGATCGAAAAGTTGCAATTATCCACAATGATAACATTATTCCTACTTTCTCTTCTTTTTGCCTTATCGGTCCCCCGCTCCAATCGCACTCTACACTTTCTCCCATGACTCCCACACATCTCTATTTAAAGACTTTCATTTATTTATTATTATTATTAATTCGGTGACTCAGCCTTTTAGTGGCTTTGGGTGTTTGGCAAACCTTCTCCTCCCTAATACTCTTGGATCTGGCTTGGTTGGCGTCTAAACCTGAATACATCCACGCAAATATGTCCAACACTTCCCCTGCTTGTACTTTATGGTATTTTTAACCAGCTTGAGTCGCCCCGTATTGGAATTCAGTACACCCATCGCAGGTATATTCTGGCCGATTCGAGCAAAGGTGAAATACACAAATCAATTGATGAATTAATGACCGCCTCACTACCAAACTTCATGGCTTCAAAAGATAAACACGTTGAGATGTAAACCAGTTCATTAGACGCGTATAATTAATGTATGCCTAATGAAATTCATACACAACCATGATGATATGCAGTAATCCATTTCTTTCTGAATAACATTAACCCACGACTCTGCCCCACTCTTACTTTATTACTACCTACTTATTATTGCTATCAACAACAACAACACACACACACACACATTTTTCTTTATTCAGCTTGCAGAGGCAAAATCTCTAAAAGAAGAGCCAGACTTCTCCTGTAATGGCCTCCCCAGGCTAGGTGATATTGTTAATAATTTAAGAACATCATACCTGCAGAAGATCAGGTTTTGAGCCGCACCGGTCACCAGATCGGACACGTTACATTTGATCGACACTCACAAGAGAGAGAGAGAGAGAGTGAGAGAGAGAGAGAGAGCAGGAAGGGATGAGGGGAGAAACCGGCAGTAGTGAACTCTGTTGAGGAGAAATGAACAACAACACACTGTGTCAATCATCCACCATGTGTCAATTATTCAGCATCATGGAGGCCACGGGTATCTGAGAGGCTTCACTTTTGATTTTGTACTGGAGTGAAAGCAAAGCAATGACACACTTGTGTGGACCTCTGGCGCCTCAGAGGATATCCACACATGACATCCCCTACAGCTGATCTGCTTTCCCTGTATCCTCCTACAATTTGAAAATGTCAGCAAAATTTTAAAAACTGGATGTGTGAGCGAATCAGTGCTTCGATTGACTCACAAATCAAAGATTGGTCAGTTGGAGGGCCAGGGGTCTCACACAAAAGAAACAAAGATTTTACAAAACACAGATCAAACAAAGCTTCTCAAAGTGTTTTTGATCTCTGCACAACCTGAAGGAGCTCTCACAAATTACACTCTCATTTACAAAGTGTCGATATAAACACAGATTTATCACTGAAACAACAACAACAACAAATAACACTTGTAGTTCTAATTACAACAAAATAAGCGTTTGATTTAAAAAAAAATTTGATAATCACCTTTGTGATTATCATCTTGTTGTTTTTATGTATGTGTGTGTGAGTGTGTGTGTGGGGGGGAGAGGGGGGGTACAGTGTGTGGGCTTTATGTTGCTTGTTTCTTGTTTCTTTATTCATCATTCTCTTTCATTTATTGGATCACACTCACCTTGATTATAAGAAATCACACAGATACCAATCAAATACAACATTATACTTTTGTCCTTTGTCTCATTGCGTTTATAAATAGTAGATGGAGAAAAAAAAGCCAAAGCCAAATCAACTTAGAAATAGATCAAATGAATAATGGATTCCAAATGCAATAATTAATTCAACGGGTTTACAGTTTTGCGAACAGAATCTTATGAATAATGAAGCGGGTTTCCTGTCGCTGTTTGATCTTTGGTTAACAAGCTTCTCCTGGCCTGCGTCTGCAGAGCACCGGCGTGCCACATCAACCATCACGCTTCATAGCTGGGATCAAAAACTGAACGGCCCTGTCTCAAATAAATACAACTAAAAGGCCACTTTCACATTTTACATCAACATGACTCCTCATGAAAGGAGTCGTTATCCACTCAAGAAATGAGACCGAACTTTTCTCTCTGGGTCGTAACCCACGGGTGGATGTTATGGCATCTATGCATTTACACCTTGCTGCCTGTGACGCACGACTGGTCACAATTCCTTTGTTTGTGAGCTATTTGCAGAGCTGCAGAGAAGAACCTTGACTATGGAGAAAAACTTCCTTAGTTATTATAACTGAACTTGCTGGACGACTGGCTCCATCACTGTGGATGATGATGGTTGTTAGTTGCTGATTGTGTAGCAGGGGACCGTACTGAATATTTTGTTTGTGTGAACCAGTGTAGGTGTAGTTTAAATGTGCAAACAAACTGAATCTAATCTAAATCATGCTTCCAAAATAGATATTTCAGCCTGGAGAACAACTGGTAGTCAGGGGTGTTCACACATGACAACCAAAGTTTTTATAAATGAAGAGTCAAGAGACAATTAAGAGGCAAGTGGGTTTTGAAATGTGATAATTACTCTCCTGTGTGTGTGTGTGTGTGTGTGTGTGTGTGTGTGTGTGTGTGTGTGTGTGTGTGTGTGTGTGTGTGTGTTGCAACTTCTGAAGGCGGAGTTGTGATCCTTGACGATTATCACACATTCACTCTTGACAATAATCAGTTCACATTACGATGGCAATTCCATCAACCTCCAACCACCCAACACCACACCGACCGGTGAGCCCTGACTCAACCCAATATGTGCTGCAACGTAGATCTTCCTCTGATTCCCTTTTATGCTAAACTCAAATAAAAAAACAAACAAACTGGAGCTTCAAAGGGATTCATTACCTTGCCTCCCCCTGCCTCCCTTATCTCCTCATGTCGCTGAGTGACCCAACAAAGCTCAAGAAAAAAAGATCCAATCAGTGGGAATAATTGAAAACGCCGGTGAGGCCAGAAAAGTTTTCCTTCCTCAAGTTTTTGATAATGGAGATCCAATTACGTCTATACGCTTTACATGATTCGGTCAAACGGGTAAAATCTAGACGTAATTGGACCCGACGCTGCTTCATCCTTTGTTTTATGGGCCGTGTTGTGTGTTTCTTGTATTAACCAGTGGATAGTTTGAGTACAGCTTGGAGATGAGGCGCACCGGCTGGATTACGTGCGTTGGCTGCGACCGCTGATATCCAACGACTGCCCAGAAAAGAAGGCCATTTGGTCAAGGGCTTCTCTGAGAAATGCATTATTTTCCTCCAATCGATATCTCCACGTCCAAGAAAGTCCTGCTTTGAAAGAAGACTAATTTCCTTATCAATCCATGCAGGTAATGATCTCATTAATTCACTGTTGATTCATTTTCAGCTGAGTGGATATTAACCTTTAGCCAGTAATCATTAATTTTCTGTGGGAGCGGTGCGGTGCGTTGTGATTGGAACTACATAAACAAAACGATTAATAGGCTCCTGACATCAGAGGGCCAGATGACTTCGTAGGCTCAAAATGATCGATTCATTGATCTCTTCCCCACACCAACAACAACAACACACACACATACACACACGCTCAAATGCTCTCATGTCACATCACACAAAGTTTTGCCGCAGAAGTGGCGAGGATTATTTGTGTTGTCCTGTGTTGTCGTAAGTTCATTCTGCAGGCAATTATCGCGCTCTGAAAAACTTTCCAGCCAACAATCAGGGATTACTGAGCCACAGCTGGTCACTGCATTCTCTCCAACCTCTGACCAAACTCCATTAAAGCAACTACAGAGATAGTTAGCCAGTTAAAACAGTTTAACAAAACTTTCCTTATCTACAAATAACAACATGGTGTGTGATGGCGATTTGTCTTTTCCCAGACTCATCGCTTATTTCTAATGAGAATTATAAGCAGTCCTCTTTCACTTGGCTATTAATCGCTTGAGAAAACATCTTCGTAGTTACATTTTAAATTAAGGTATTGGGATTTTCAGAGATCTAACCTATTGATCGCTAAGAAAGCTCAGCATTTAAAAAGGATTCACTCAGAATTGCCAACAGCTCTTTCAATGTTCTCAAAGTCAAAACTCCAGCGCAGATAGATTCAAAATCAGTCTCGCTGATCAAACTTTGCTCAAAAAGTCATAATTTTGAATCAACTTCATTACACATAATTGCATATTCCACCTGCTTTCTCTGCTTGGCGACATTTCTCAGAGGAGTCACATTTGATGGTTGATGAACTCATTTTTACAGACTCCTCTGCAAGACACAGACAGTAAATCCTCAACCGCAAAGGCAGTTTTACAGCAATAGCAGAGCACAAACAAAACAAGAATACAACTGCAGAATGTGTGTGTGTGTATATGTGTGTGGATGTGCTCAGAAAGGTACAACAGCGAGGTCAAATTCAGGAGGAAAGACAGAGGAAAGGTCATACGTGTGGACAGCAGCTACCCCCACGTACATGACTGCTGTGGCACCGTTATACCTCCTATATTCTAGTTTGCCTGGCTATTTCGCAAGTCCGTGTGAGATTCAGGTGCTGGAGAGATGAATGTTCTCAGCTTAAGCGTGTGGCTGGAGAGAGAATAATATGCGACGGCAGTAGAAGGAAAGTGTGTGCTGCCTTACAAAAGGAGGCAGAAAGTTTCACACTTCAGGGAGCCAGAAACCCAGCGGCCTGTTATCTGGCACTAATGAGAGCATTTTGTGTAGGAAAAAGGTGTCAAAGTGCCCACGTTCACTTACAAGTCCATGTGTCGAGATTTAAAAAATATATAGGAATACAGAGCTTTCAATAATTAACAGTGATGGAATAATGTGCACTTTAGACGTTAAGGTTACTCTACAAGGACATCTGATCTCTTAATTCTCTCTGTTTGCCCTCTGCTCCATCCGTCCTGACTTTGGTTTACATGACTTCACGACGTGACTTTTCCCTTTTTAAATTCTAATAAAAGAAAATGATAAACTGTCACAACCAATCCTGCACCAGCCAAGCTTCTGTCGGGCCGGAGGAGATAAAGTCTAAAGTAGCTCACTTGACCCCTGCAACGATGCCGACATAAATCTGGAAACGATAAGACGCCTCTCGGTCGTGAATGTAAATACGACCGGAATCGTAATTTGGGTTCCTGGGCAGTGCAGGAAGCCGATGGTTAACATTTCTGAGCTGAATTTTGTTAAACCACATAAAGATGGAGCTGTGTTTATGCAGGCTTTCAACCAGGATGTGACTGAGTGTAGACTTAAACCAGGCTGGAGTAACACAGCCTTCTCCTTCCCGATCTGAAAAGAAGGATGAACTTTGATTACAAACGTAACATCGGAAGTTGTTAACACTCTGCTTTGTGATTTAGTTTCCCTTCCCTGTAACTCTCTCAACGAAAGACTTCTTCACAAAAAACAATATCTAGTATGACACCAAATGACTCAGATCCATTGTGACCCCGGTCGGTCCGATCTGGGGCTCTGAAACAACCTTTGAAGTGAAGTGAGGAGCGGCGAGAATGTCCACACAGAGAAGGTTGGCAACTCAAACACACTTTCACACACAGACACACAGACGCAGTCTTTGCTGCCAGCACTGCATTCTGTGTTCATGTTCAGCGAGGAAGCACAGACGCATTCATGTGCACACGCAGCGTATGTAGCTCAGTTACTTTGGCATCTCGTTTTGCATCGTCTCTTTGAAGTCTTCTTCCTCGTTTCAACATCTGCTTAAAACTGACTGACTTTTGAGTGCAACACAGTCTAAATAAAGGATTTGTTGCTATGACACAAAGCGACAACCGCTCCTGATTTAAGCTGTTAGTTTGTGGCAATGTGTCAATATGTTTGTTCACTGGACTGAGTCGGTTGCATAAAATGCATCCTGATGGCGACAGTGTAGAAATGATGCAGGGAGCAAATTCATGTCGGGTTTGTGCCTGAAGCAAATCACCTCCGAAGCAAAACAGTGCAGACCAACAAGAAGGTAAAATATGTTTAGAGAGTGAAAACATCATTAGCTCCTTATCTTTCTCGCTGAAACGGCGACACCCAGTTATCTTGAGCTTTCACTAACGGCATCCAGCATTATACAGTATGTTACATTTCTTTTGTCAAACTGTTGCAAAACGGCAAATATGCCAGATGAAAGCCAAAGAGAGAGATTGTCAAAAAGTATAAAGACATCAGTGTGTGTGTGTGTGTGTGTGTGTGTGTGTGTGTGTGTGTGTGTGTGTGTGTGTGTGTGTGTGTGTGTGTGTGTTTTTTTCCAAGGAACAGTCTCTTGGGAATAAAGTGTGAGACGCTTTAGTGTTATGAACCTTCTTGGGATTATGCTGGTGAGCAGGTATTCCCAGCCTGCTGTCCAGGCTGTCAAACCAGCAGCGATATGTTAATACCCCCAACAAATAAAACTATCTCTTGTCTTCTGGATGAACCTGTGTGTGTGTGTGTGTGTGTGTGTGTGTGTGTGTGTGTGTGTGTGTGTGTGTGTGTGTGTGTGCATGACAGCGGAAATAGGCACTCACGCTTGAGTTTTAATTATAATTCTTAAGACAGAGCAGACACCACAAAATGCAGCACGTGGAAATATTGGTGTCATTTATTTGTTTTTAGTTATTTCTGTATTTTCCCTCAAGTCATTTCAGGACAAGATCCAGAGTTTTGGTCGAGCCACCGGAAGACTTACAACCATGTTCGCTTCCTGAAAATTGTTTTGACACAAAAAGGCTTATCATTTAATTGAATACAAAATTGACAGCATATGAAATCAGCACAGATAGTAAAGATGAGCGACGCTGTGCCGAAGACGCAGAAATGACTGCATCCTATAAAGGTCTGATTGGAAGACAATGCAGGCGGGAATACTGCATGGAGGAGTGAAGCGGAGCTGTGTGACCCGTGGCCTGAATGCAAAGAGAGGCAGATGTGTTTATGGCAGGAGCAGGTGCAGGACGGGGCAGGCTGCTGTTCTTCACACCGCCGACGTCTCCAAATTATAATTTAGATGCAGAACTTACAGCGTTAAAGCCGCTCATCTGTTTCAGGGAGAGGAAACTCAATATGCATCCTGTTGGCTAGCAGGCTGAAACCCTCCACTGACTGTGCAAACACACTTTGATGTTGGATTGATATTCCAAAAAACAAAGTGAGACTATGTCCTTAAAGAGACACTTTGAGACAGTCTCTCTGAGCTGTACTGAAAATAGCACATCACTCTGAGGCAAATGTCCAAAGGCATTTACAGTGTTGTGATGTGACTGGAATGAAACCCCGAGGCTGCACACACACACACACACTTAAACTATGCTTCTGCTCTTCAACATCACAACTTTACATGTTTTTATTGTGTATGTTTTTGTTTTGCTTTGAAGTGCATCAGCCCGATTGCTGGAAATGTATTAGGAGTACAATATCAATAAAACGCAATAACATAAAATTAACCAGCAATGTGATCTTGCCGATCCTGCACAAAGACCTGAAGAGCATTTTGAACTTAAAAAGAGACATTTGTTCCCTGAAAGTTTTCCTTCATATGGCTGATACAGGGGCCTTTACTGAGTATGCCACTCAGTGAATGTCAATAAACAGATAAATAAGTAAATAAATAGATAGGAAGTAAATCCAGCTTAGTCATTTGCTTCATTAAGTTGATTAAATTGCAATGAAGGAGGTCAGTGAAGTTGCTCTCTGCCAGATCAATTTAATGAACCAGGAATTAATAGCAAGTATGAGGCATGTGGCTCCTCTCCAAACACACTCCAGCGCAACACACAGCCTTTCACCTTCCTATTCTAACACTGGCTGCCAGGCAGGCGCACTGGAACCAATTTTCAGCGTTTTGGTTTGACTTGGCTGGGAATCAAACCCCATGAATTCTGCTTCAAACACGGAGCGGCGGTGGAGGAAATACTGGTATGAATCATGTGAACTTTCAATCTTTCAGTTCTGACAGAGACGCTCAGATGAGACAGATGAAGGTTTTCTTGTGATTAATATTTGATGTGCAGAGATATGAGGGTAGATATTGATGAAGTTATTACAGGTTAATTCCTCCAAGTAGAATGTCCAGGGGGAAAAAACATTAATGGAGCTGGAAAGGTCAAAATGGAAATAGCTGGGAAATAAATTACAACACTCAGCGACAATGGGACTGATGATCAGCAAGGCTAATAAATTTGCACTTTTACGACAAAGATACTGTAGGGGGATCTGATTTTTTTCCCATGACTCATCGGTTTTGACTATTATGATGCAAAAACGCTGATTTAGTTGGACCACTGTACCACAATTTATTAGGCTTTTAAAAAATGTGAAGCAATCGTGTTTGACAAAGGTTTGACACACTTGAGAAGACGTGTTTGTCCAGCAGCCAAGACTAAAGCAGTCTGGGCAAAAATAAGTGTGTGATCTAATAGTCTATCTATAGTAACTGAGGGAAAATCAGTCTATGATTCTCATAATTCATTCAATAGTGTTAACACCATAAAACACAGGAAAATCATCTTCTATTTTTAACTCAGTTAAGAAAGCTGCCCACATGGTCGCCTTCTTTCAAATCTTTTGAAAACATATCAAAGTTTAAAGTAAATATATGAGAAGGAGCTCACACAAGCCTCTCAGAGACGCACAATGCAGAGAATAAAGTGTGTTGTACAAAAATAACCATCTTAAAGAAGGATCTGTTTGTACCCTTGCTGTTACCGTATAATATTTGATTTCAAGACGGATGTTTTATTGGCCTAACAAATCAAGGTCACGTTGAGAGACCGAAGATAGCTCATCCAATCTCTGCAGAAGACGTGCTTTGCGACGTGGATGACAAGAAAAATCAACAGGCATTGGCTGGATCGTTGCTATAGATGACGAGGTCAGACGGAGGTGGCAGAGGAGTCTTAATTAAAAGTCACTGGCGATACGACGCAAATTCAACCTGTCCAGTCGTTCCTTTACTGACAAAGAATCATTACATTAGATGTCAGAGTAGATCAATATTGTGACAGGGTGAGGTACCCTCATTCTCATCTTCCATTCTAAACTTGTGCATTGACTGCAAACCTGAAGGAACAAGAAGGATGAGGTCAAAGATTTGTTCAAATCAGCACCTTCCTCCCCCCAAGCCAAGACAGGGGGAATCATTCTTCGTTTGTTGCGGCAGACTGTACCAGCGAGGCATCATTAAATTCCTTCTCACTGCTTATTGTGCATAATTCATATTCACCCGCTGAAATATAAATGTTGCTGTGTTGCAGGAACTCAGGTAGGCCCAGGCACAAGCTGAGGGCCAGAATCAAAACCCACATGTGGGACTTGAGGTTCAAGGAAGGAGGAAAAGGTGAAGACGTCTTTGGATGGTTCTGGTTCGCCTGCAGCAAAATCCATTTTTGAACGTTATCCTGAGACACGGTGAGACGGTAAACAAAGATGGTGACTGTAATTGGTCATTGTAAGTATTTCATGATGATGATGATGATACGGCAGAATAAGTCTCACATCAGCGATAAAAACTCTGAGACATTAAATTCACTGATTCTATACACTTTTTGAACACGCAATCATATCAACGAATGAAGTGATTAATGAACCTTACATCTGATTAACAATTAGCTGCATGCCAATTACTAACTAGACTGTAGCGCAAATTAAATATTTAAATGTAAATACTTATTATGCGCTGCCAGGTGCCATTGTGTGCGTGTATGTGTGTGTTCATGTCTTCATCAGCACCATTAGTACGAAATCCTCCCTTCCGCCTATTCTTACTCATCGATTGTATCTAGATGAATTGGTTTCCACATTAAGCTTCTTTGCGAGTTGCTGCTCTATCAGGAGAACATCTGATCCGTTTCTTCTCTTTTTTTTCCCCCTTTCCCATGTAATGTGTGTGTCACATTTCCACAGCTGATGAGATCTCTCCTGGTGTTAAAGCTCTGTTCACTGCTGGGCGCACTAGTGGATCGATACAGTGTTGATTTATTCTTGTCTTATTCACAGACAACTATCTCTCTTTGCTTTTCGGTGAGCACTGTTCCTCTCCTCTCCATCCCCACAGAGATCCCCACAGATTCAACGTCACCATCACATCTCTCTCTCTCTCTCTCTCTCTCTCTCTCTCTCTCTCTCCCTCCCTCTCTCTCTCTCTCTCTCTCTTACATTTTCACCCATCCTTCTAGATTGGTCACACTGGCACTGAGCATCATGTTCGGCATCACCAGCAAAGCATCATTTACAGAAACATGACATTTTCCAACTAGAGGCCCTCCAAAATAGGGAAACTTGCTAGAATGAAGTACTACCTGTACCCCCAGTGGCAGATATTGGAAAGTTTGGAATCGTCACAATAATATGGTGTGTAGTGTTACCTTGCTACATGTTAAACTGCTTGCAGATGAGCTGTGCTGTAATTGCGTTGCGCTGAGCTGCCCCATTATTTCTGAGAAAGCTGAGTGGTGCCGCTCCACCTCCACAGCAGCTCTGTGCCTGCAAGTTCAAGCAACATCAACTCTGACCTATCTGCTTGTGCAGACGCGGGCGGATTGCGGTCAGAGTTGAAGTTACTCAAGCAATCAGCAATTGGAGCCACCAGCTAATGTAATCTATATGCTCACTAATCAAATTTTACCTTAGATCAAATGTTATTCATCCGTAACAACACTTATTGATGGCAAACACGCTCATACTGCATGTGTAGCGAGTCAGCAGGTAGGCGAGTGATATAAATACATATGTGTGTGTAAGTGTAAGAGTGTGTTTTTGTATACATGGGAGCGGTCATTTAGCTGTGGCCTTGAGAGCAGGTTACTTTCTAGCTGCGGCTCAGTATTAATGAGCAGAGTGCAGGTTGTTGTAGTCGATCCTATCTATGGTGCTCATTCATTTTACCCTTGCTGTCATAACACTGTGTGGAGAATGCATGTAATGAATAATATACCAGAGGACTAACAGCGGGGTAATTACAGGATAATGAATGCACCTGCGTTTTGCCCACAATGTCAAGGAAAAAAAATGGAAAGAAACGACTCGCAATATGTTGGAAATCACCGCAGCTCATCCCAGGAGTGTACTCAGCCACACGACAGGGAAACACACACGCGGGGAGTCGTGTGCTTTACGGCGCACCAGTGAAGAGACGAGCAGAGTTTGTGCTTTAATGGATTCAGCTGGGCAGTTATCTGTCAAAACAACATTTTTCAGTGCGCTGTTATTTGTAATGATGCATTTATACCGGGAACACTTTCACTCTCTCGTTGTGTATTGCAGCATTTTGGTATTGATGAATAGATTGCCGGCAGGGGACCCTTGCTTATACTCAGACCGGGTGCAATATAAACCGGAACAATATAATAAAACTATATTGACAAAGGTATTTGGTTTTATTTAAGTGTCATGTCCTGTGTGTATCCAGGTTGCTGCACTTAATAGACCTGGATCCATACATGAATGTGCTCACAGCTGACGTATTTATGATCAAACTCAAGCTTTATATTCCAAAATGCCCGGACCCCCTTCTGTACAAAACAATATATCTCATGTCTTAATAGCACCTCATAAATTAATCTTATATCTTATATTATACATGGAACATTCAATGAATTTGATTTTCAATCTTCCAAAGATCACGTGACACATAAAGATTGACCTCTGGTATATGACTAAATCTATTTAATGTCTCATGCTGATGTCTCTGACCTTATTTGTCCACAGTGACTTTTGTGTGACAAACAGTTTGGCCTTACTTTGCTTTTTCTTTCCATTTTGAAACTCAGGGGCTGATTTATGTTTATTTATTAAGACACTGAAGTCTGCACTGAGCCTATACTGTCATTTAATTTCTTCTGCTTTCCCTTTAAATCGTTGTTTGGTCTATTTTAATATTTGTTTCACATATTTTTTTTTTTTGTTGTTATTTTGCATCACATTTTCCACTGTAATTTGCCTTTTTGTTGCGTATAAACCATTCCACTGCTGCTTGACAGGGAAATGATCTATATTTGCATCCTCTAAAAAAGACTGCTTTATTGTGTCGCCACAGACAGTGAAATTATATCAAGTATCTATTGTGGTGGTCGCCACAGCGAGGTGGAATTTTCACCGATATAATTTGCGCCGTGTATCGGCTACAAAATAGATTGTTCCTCTCTAAATCAATCTGTATTTTCTAAGCCTTTTGATATCGATGTGTGGATGGGTGGAGGTCCTACCATGCACACTATGGCAGCATCATTTCCTACAAAAACACACACTGTACGTCATACGGATCAAAATCGCTTTATACTATTTCCTATACATCTGTCTAATAGTGTGAGAGGCAGCATCATTACCCGCGGGTACAGCCACAGCTACACACTTGCCACATCAAGATACTGCTGAGAAATTGAGTGCTTTTCTTTGAACTGGAGGCATAGTGTGCTATTCATGTCTAAAGTCCCATTGATGTGGGAATGACATGAAGTGTTTTCCAACCCAGGCCATTTCTACTTTTCACTCTCATTTCCTGATATGCTGCAGCATGTAACAACTGACAGGCTTGTTTTGTGTTTCCCTGTGGGAAGAATGTCCCTGTCTAGTAATGGTTTTATAATTGCTTCTATCTTCACCATTCTCACATGTTGCCACCCTAATATTTCTATTCTACTGTGGGACTTAGAGTTAAAAATGTTAATGGTTTCAATGCGGTTGGTCTTTCAGAAAAAGTAGGGAAATGCCGGCAAAAGGGAAGCAAGCTGGGGTTTCCAAGGTTACATTGTCTGAATAAAAATCTAAAACGTAGAAAAGATCTCTGAAATTAGTTTTTTTGGCATTTGGGACAAATTATTAAAACTGAACACCAGGGATATTTTCACCACATGCTGTTATTCTGTGTAACTGTGACAAGGATAATACAAGAATCAAAACCACAATACTAGAACAAAGCAGAAAATATATGGACTGTGTGAAAAAAATTATCCAAGCACTATTTGTTGATCACCAGATGGTTGATATGGAGATCTAACTATGTATCTATATATGAACCAAAGTTTAAATGTATTTGAATAAAACAAAACACATTTAAGAAAGGAATAGAAAGCTTTGAAATTATAAATAAATAAATTCTGCTGCTTTGTTTGAGTGCAAAGTAAAGCAGCAGGGAATACACAGCAGTAATACACTGGACTTACAGACAGGACTCACTTAGCAAATGTCTGCTTGTCGCTTTGGTTCCCGCTTTAGAAGCTTTAGAGACAAAAAACAATGCCTGCTTTTTCATTTCTGACAAAGCAGACAGAGCTGAATATTTATTAGCATGTGCAGCAAAGGAATCACTTACAGTCTGAGTAGAAATTCAGTGGCATTTCCCACGTGGAAACACGGCATGAATCATTCTTTTTTGGGCTATTTCATCATTTCTAAGGAGGGAGTTTATTCAAGGCCACATCTAACCCGGCTAGCTTTACAGTTATATAAGTTACTGGCAGGTTACACAAACAAATTCTTTCTCTCCAGAATATATGAGATCCTTTAATATATGCACATAGATTCATACTTTTCCATAAAGATCATTTGTGTTATATTAAAATATCATATTGCACCGAGCATTCTGTCTAAAAATACATTTAAAACACAAACTTATTCTATCTCTTCCAGTATAAATTGTCCAAATAAGAGCCGAGTTAACAGTTCAAGCACACCATTATAGTTTCATTAAGTATTTAGACTGTATGTAGTATGAGTCATGTTCTTCTGTTTGTTTAGCCTCTGTGGGGAGTTGTCTACGCGTGCAGAGCTGCTACACATGCTGCAGTGAACTGCTTTGTTTGTCCAAATCATATTTGCTCGCTACCAAAATATGCTGAGCAGGTGTTAGATCATTTTAGCCTCATTAGCTCCTTTAGGCTCCCTGTGATTGCAGTAAGATCAGCTGGAAACTTCTGGGACACAGTGACTGAGGACTGACCTTGTCCAGCACAATCTTTCAAAGTTATTGAGCCAGGCCGGTGATGGCAGCTGAGAAATGCTGGCCCGCACCAGTGAGGATATATCATTGGCTAAAACTGTCTTCATATTGACCTCCTTGAAAAGAGTGAACTTATTCTCACCATAGCCAGATTCTGACAATTGGGGACAGATACAACAGCACCCAGTAAATATGTGTGTGTGTGTGTGTGTGTGTGTGTGTGTGTGTGTGTGTGTGTGTGTGTGTGTGTGTGTGGATTTTATTTTATTGAAATGTATCTATATACATCTATATCTATATGTCCTCATTGGGTGCTTACATGTATTCTGCAGTAAATTTGTGTTTGGCCGTCTGTTGACATTTTCACTACACAGTTAATTTATCGGGCCACCAAACAGCAGGGGCGTTTGCTTCTCCAAATTATTTAGAAGTTACAGTAAATATGCTGCTTTAATCTCTTCAGGGCTCACAAACTGTTTATTTTGTGCTATATTTGGTCAAAGAAGAAGTGAGGAGGTGGATTATGCCACAGGAGAGACGTTTCTATGGACATTTTGATCTCCTTTTTCCCGCTGTGAAAATGGGTCACCTTTGCTAACCAGTCCAACTGACTGAGGTCAAGGTGACGACAGCTGCAGCCTTTTTACCGCCACCTCTAAGCCTATTTGGCTCCGTGTTCTGCACTCGGAGAACGGATAAAAACGTGAGCAAACTGCCGTGTTGTTACATTGTAAAATGGGACGTGTAGTTAACTGCAATATATGTCATCTTCACCATATCTGCATTTGCTCTTACATTTACAGAGACAAAGTAAACATCTGTGCCTTCAGGGATAAGTAGACACTATTTTCTCAGCTGACTTTATTAATTCCCTGCATTTGTATTTTACTTATTCATTTTTTTTTGCATTTGTTTTCCATTTGCCGCTATAGATAGAGAAAGAAAGAAAGAAAGAAAGAAAGAAAGAAAGAAAGAAAGAAAGAAAGAAAGAAAGAAAGAAAGAAAGTAAGAAAGAAAGAAAGAAAGAAAGAAAGAAAGATAGAAAAAGAGAGAGAGAGAGAGAGAGATTATGATTAAAGCCCTTTATAATCTTCCCAGCATATACTCTCAGTAATAGGACCAAGTGGCTTTGTGTAAGTTGCCCTCAGACAACAATAATATATGTAGAAAGCTGTGAGGGCTTTCATAAGCCTTCAAAGCTCACCTTGCCCGTTCTTTACAAGCTTCCCTTGCTAGTTCTTTGAATGAAAGGCAAAATACAGTGAAAGCATTGAGGGAAAGTATGTGAGTGCCCTGCTTAGCAGTGAACAGAATGCTGGATTTATCAGGATGTATCACAGACTCTTTTTCTTATATGAAAGTTCTGCGTATGCCGGTGTCTTGTGAAGTTTATGAAGTGCATGTGAGGTGAACGTGAGTTGTTTTATGTTCCAACATGCATTTCAACTCAGATCTGAAATCCTCCCCTCATCCTCATTGGCAGCTGCAGCGTTCACATTTGGCTTTGTCAGCAGTTGACAAGGTTTTTTACCTTTTGTTTAACCTTTGAAATCTGTGTAGCACTGAGGCAATCTTTCTTTGTGAAAGCTGGAGCGTCGACAGTGTGGCATTCTTAAGTGGGTGAAGGCAGGCGGAAGATTCCACTGCTGTGCTTTTTCACGTTTGTGACGCATCATCTGTCTATGGAAAAATAGACGGTGTGCTATAGCATCCTTGTTTGGGTCTGTGGTGAGAGGAAGATCTGCATGGCCCTGGCTGGATATAGCATAATGAGGACACGAAGACAAGGTAATGCTTGATCTACGGTCATATATCATTATTAATATATTAATGATAAATTAATGATTTTAGGCGATGGGCTCGATAATCTTCTGACTAATTTCCTAAACTCATTTACAACAGGTTGGCTGAAGAGCAAACATGAATCGGTACGTTATGACAATGTCCGTACATTATAACAAGATGCATTGTCTTGGAAAATTACTCAACCAAAAATGCCAGAACTGCCCCTGATGGGAAAAGTGTGTCTCAGAGAGGTTATGAGAGAAGACAAGCAGCTCAAGAATCACAGAAAATTAGCTGTAAATTACTTTAAGAACAAAGAGGGAAATACTTTGTTTGTTTATTTTGCTGAATAATTTAAATCCAAGGCAAATCAGTTCCCAGAAGCTCATCGTTCTTCATCTTCAAAAGGATTAAGCAAATGTATGAAAAGTTATTGTTTTATTGATGTATTAACACTAATAGAGTAAAAATGTAAAGCAGTTCTATCCATACCATCTCTATACCCACTAACTGAGCAGGGTTGCATGGAGAATAACATTGAAACCAGTTCACAATGGACACTGATTATGACGTATATTTAATGAAAAATAAGTTAAGTGGATTCCTTCTGTGGTTTATGTGGAGTATTTCAATACTTTGATGCCATTCATTTAGCAGTAGTGAGGTCAATTCTTTCTTTCTTTTTTCATGCTCTGTGTGTTTGCTCCACTACCCTGCTGACTTTGTAGGGGAAGAGTTGGTTTGATTTGGTGTGGGTGAAGACTTTTTATCCTCTCACTGCTCATTACAGCACAGATGCATCTACCAGTTATTCTGCACTACTGCTCTTTAATAAATACATTTCAAAGATATTTGAGAGAGGCACAATGGCCGATAACAAAGTAAAACAGAGAAGTTCCACCCAGGGATAGTTCTTATTTGAAAATGTGTTTAATAGGTTGATACAAAAGTGATGACCGGAAAAAATCTGAACTACTCTGTGTGTGTTTCATTTCTTTTTATCAGTGCATTCATAGTATGAAGTAGCTCATAATGAGGCTCAGCGTTTTTGTGCAGCTTTGTTCCTGCAATTCATAATGTAATAAATCATATATAGATGTATACAGTCTAGTTATGTGGCACAATGTGCAAGTGCAAGTGCAAAAAAACTAAAGTAGAAGAAACAACTAAGATGCTTTTGAGTTATGAACTGGATTTCATCTAGCACTATGTGATGACTCCTTGCCTTGATTGTAGTTTGTGGTTTGCACTGCAATTACCATTTAGTCACAATAAAGTAAAGAATCTAATTTACAATGATGTATAGAAAGATGCCCAAGGAAATGGAAAGAAAGCAGAGGGAAACAGACAGATGGTGAGGAGGATAAAGAAGATATAGAGGAAGACTGAGGTCTCTCCAGACCGCTCCTCTCATCCTCCATGCAGAAATAGCTTGGCTATGAAAAGTTTCATATTTCACTCAGCGATTTATGGGGCAAATATAGATTTCCCATTCTCAGTAGATTTATTTTATAACTTTGACTGTGACTCTTAACAGGTCTAGTGTAAGTTAGTATTTTCTCAAGTATATCAAGCATGTGGCCTCCATCAATGAAATGGAGGCCATACAGAATAACACCAAGATTCAGGCTGAACACACTGAAACAAAGGTTTCAAATCTAAGAACAGGTAGTAGAAATAACAGACCCCGTGTAAGAAAAGAGCAACACTTACTTCTATTAAATAATAATAATTGTATCATATAGTAATATAATGCCAACCTATGATTATTATAATTATTATGTATCATATGAAACACTGTCGTCTGCTATTTACCTGTGGGAAAATGCAGGAAATATAGTTTTTCTTTCTCTCTGGTGTCATGTTTGAGCTCTGTCCAGCCTCCAGACAGAGCCTAATTTGTGCCGACCTCATTTTCCCTCTGCACATTGTAATGGTTTTTGCCCTAGATCCAGGACCGAAAGTTTGTTTAACACTGCCAGCTGCTCTTGGTGATACTGGGCCTGTGTTGCACAGAGGTCTCGTCTGTGACAGAAAAAATATGCTTTCTTTGGCCTTGTGATGCAAAGTCACAGATAAATCAGTCAGTGGAAATGAAGACCAACCCCGAAGGATTTTTTTCTCTCTTTAAATCTGTGGTCATTCTGGGTGAGGAATTCCTGAGAGAGGGGAGCTGCTGTATTTTCTCGGTTTCCTTTTAGCAAACACTGCCCTAGGGCAGTTTTTACCAATGGAAAAACAACACTTTGCCAGTCATGATCAAAAATACCAGTCACCAAAAATACCTCCACAATCATGAATAGAGGAGAATTCTTTATTTTTCCCGTCTCTTTGAGGGTCCAGTTTGGGTCCTAATGGGTTGACATGAACACCAGCCCCTGCAGCAGTCACACGATCTGATCCACACCTGAAGCTCAGGGGATAATATTTTCAAGTATAATGATTTGCACAATGTCATTTACAGTTTTACCTTCAGGCTGAACCCACTTACCATACAAATCTTTAAGGC
This sequence comes from Genypterus blacodes, assembly GCF_046128005.1. NCBI lineage: Eukaryota > Metazoa > Chordata > Actinopteri > Ophidiiformes > Ophidiidae > Genypterus > Genypterus blacodes. Next base: position 232,436 of record NW_027466841.1, read on the forward strand.
TTACAGAAATCTCTTTGGGGCTTTCATTGGATTCAGCCCAGTCGCCAAAGGTATTACAGTCACTTTGGACAATACTGCAGTACAGAATTCACATCTGAAGCGAACCATTAGTGGGAATAGAGGAATTGGTGTAATGTTCATAAAGCTCAGCAAAATTGTAATGGAGTTTGGCAGGGTGAGTGGCTGTATATCACAATAGCCTTTAACTCAGGAGACTGGGTTTCTTTTACCACAAGTCAGTATTTGTGTTTTATTTTTAGCCAACCGTCTCCATGATATTTTGCCAAGTTTGATTTTTATTGATGCATGCAGCAATGTTGTTGAAGTAGTTATAACGTGAAATGTGAGGTGGGAGTGAGTGCTTAAAACTTTCATTCAGCATGATTTTGCAGAATTGCCTAGTAAAGATTGTGTTTGCTGAGTGGGTGGTTACTTTCTTTGTATCTGTGTCTTTGAATTCATTTCACACGTCTGCTATAAAATTGTTGATTTTTACTTCGCCTTTTTACTTTATGCACTTAGAAGAAAATGTCATCTTGAGATTCACCATCCAAGCCTTTCATTGTGACGTGCACCACAAATAAAACCTATGGTAACATCACAGGAAACCTGAGTGCATTGATGAGGATCTCCGCCAGTCAGCATGTCACGTGTGAGCCCCTGAAAGAACCAGTGGTGTTCAGACAAACTGTCACTTTGCTGGTTGGCTCTGATTACAGCAGGAGATCTGTCTGGAGGTCTAAAGGAGAAAAGGACTCCACTCTGAAATGGGTTGTTATTGGGACTGGAGAGGTCAGAGCTTGAAGGGCATCCTGCTGGGCATAGAGTCTGTTGGCCAAATGTTTCTTCTTTGCATCTGTGGTGCACTGATTGCTTTATGTCTTATTTATTCTGGTTGCACATAATAATTATGTTAATGCTTTAATATTGCTGTCTAAAAGTGATTTATATTAAAAAGTAATTATTGTTGTTTATTTTCTTCATACGTTTGATGTACTGGAAATTCTTATCATTGTAGATGTGACTGTTTTTGTCTGTTGTCAATCATTTTATATTGACCAATAGAAATGTCTGCTCGTGCTAGATGGGCGGAGCTTCAGGTGTGTTTGACAGGGGGCACGAGTGAGCGGTGCAGAGAGCTGAACCGTACACTTAAATAACTTCTGTAAACATGACTGTGCCTTATAACAGGAGGCTTTAACGTAAATGTTGTTCCCTTAAAGTCCTGTAAGTGTCGTGCGAGCAGTGACACCTGTGTTTTCAGCGAGGGTTACCTGTGAAGTACACTTAATTGGAGCGAAAGTGGCTAGGTGACGGCAAACGAGCTAGTTAGCCTGTGTGTGCGCGCGTGCGTGTGTGTTTGGAAGAAACTCCTGCTTTGTGCACCGAGATCCTGAGTGAGTATTATGATTTATGCCGCTCTGTATTCATATCATCGTTCAGGTAAATGACGGATAATTAGTTTATGAATGTATTTCTGCCCTTAATTAGTGTGCTATGAGGGAGCTAACTAGCCATTTGGAGAGGACTCACCGTGGACTCTTCGCTGTGTAATGAGCTCCAACATGGGACCAAAGGACTGAGGTAAAACACATACACTGCAAACTCCGAGGGGAGGAAACGCCACTTCTTGTTGTTTATAAGTGTTGTTCATGTTTCGGTTTTAATAAGTGACTCCAACATGTTTTCTTGGACTTTGTCTGACTTGAATAGCAGCGTTTCATCTTAGCAAACTGTTAAATTGACACTATGCACCAGGCAAACCGAGTGCTGATGAATGTTTGGCAGTGACAGGAAAAGCTGACAATGTGCCAGACACACTGGCAGGGAGGCAGCCGGCATTCCCACATCATTTCCACCTTTTGAAGTCAATTTGGGAGGAGGAATATTTCCTTCCATGCCAATGACAGCTTAAGATGCAGCTTGACGTGTTTCCATTGCCAATTTTTCAAGAAACATAGTCAACTAAGTTCAAATGATCAAGTGTTTTCATTATATGATGCTATGCGGATATGGATTGCTTTTATCTTCCCAGTTCTCTATGATCTGAGGCGCTCAGTAAATTAATAACGATTACATCCTCAAATGAGCAATAATGAGAGAGATGGTCACCGGCTTGGTTTATGGTGACATCATGTTGTAGTAAGACTGAACATTAAAAAAAACGTTTTGAAATACTTTAGAAGTATCTCACTTCCCCAGATGTTTCAGCTCATAACTTCAAATTGCACAAAACACATGTTGGTGCAGAAAAATGGGACTTCTGGTCAGGACTTTCAAATAACACCTGAACCTGCATATTTTCAGTCATACAAATTGCAATGAAATAGGAATCTGTAACAAATAAACTAAACCACTGCCTGATGCTGAAAACCAAGAGACAGATGGCACACATTTGTTTCATAAACTGCAAAGGAAATACCAACTCATGAAACTGAATGTGAATTATGAAAGAATTCTCCTCAGGCTTTCACTTTAAAAACAGGTTGCCGTGCACAACTAATGACCTTTGTGTACATTCATCCTATGTGTACATTCATCAGGTATGTACCTTCTAGTCCAGTGACTGGCTGAGGCTCTGTCACCATCTGCTCTCCGTGAATGCAAAATGGTTCTAATTTTCCCTTGAAGACACAATGCAGCATGGCAAAGACACATTTCGCAGATCTGCTCCTCTGGCAGCAAAGACACGACACTGTCTATCGGGTTTCCCCTCTTTACACTTTTTAACACCATGGAGCTTCTTAAACATCAAACACAAACTGAATCCTGAAGGAGGCAGAGCAAAAATATCTTCTCCTTCAAAAAGCCTTATACCCAGGACACATGTAATGCAACACATCATAGTATGAATGTCAAACTTGCACTGTCTATGATTCATTGATTGGATTCCCGCAACCAAACCACTGTTTTATGCTTTTGTCTGGTAGCCAAATCACGAATTATTAAGAATCATTGCACAAATGTTTTGACAATTAATGAAGTACTTGAAATGAGTAAACAATACGTTTGTAGTATACAATCTGGTGTGCTGGGAGCTTCTCCTTCTCTGCTGCTCTCACTTTTTGTCCCCGTTCAAATGAATGCTACCAGCCATCCCGTTTGTTGCGCTGACAGCTACTCTAATTGCCTCGGGGCAGGAGATACTGTGGGAGAGGGAAGGGGAAATTAGAGGGTTTGAAAAATATATACAGTACATGTATATGCAGTATATGTGCAGTGTAGCCTTGATGGGCCCTGCCTGTTCACGCTGTCAGGGAGCTTTCAAATACAGAGACGTGATGATGTCGGAGAGAATTTGGAATTGTTTGCTCGTAGCAACAATTTACATTTTTCAGAGCTTTCCATCGAATTACTGTGAAGATATGTACGTTTTAGATAATTCAATGGTTTGGAGGACGTAATGTTCTGTCGAACATTTAAATAGAAAGCGATTCTCTGAACATCATTTCTAAATGCTTCTGGCAAGGACAATTAGCTGTCATTACTGATGACTGCAAATGAAACAAAGACTTAGACAGTCTGTTATAGAAAAGACTAAAGACGTTTTAAAGACTGACATTATGAAAAGGTGAAAGATCGCTCATTTTTTTAATCCATAAAGTATAGCTGACATTTCGCTTAGAGTCAAAAGAGTGTCGCTGTATAGAGACAGCAATTACATCACTAATTTCATGGACTGAAATCATTTTCATAATAATTTGAAATAACTAGTTGCAAGGATTGGTTGATTATTGTGCTCAATCTGCAGTGACAGGGCAGCCAAGTCATTTGACAATTCTTTGGATTTAAAGAAAAAGACGACAACATCACATTTTACTGTCGGATTACAAATGCTTTATTTAGACAATATCATATTAAGCAGTGAAGCCTTTTGAATTTGGATTTTTAAAAAGAAAATACAGTAATTTCACAATAATGGCTTTGTTTAATAATATGTATTAAAAGCCAAAACATATATTTGATGTCAACATCCAGTCTATAACCTAAGAGAGTATATGAATGTAAATTAGTGATTAGTAAAGAGCCATCGTGTTTTGTACAGTAGTTGAAATGCCCAGTGGTCCTGAAGCAACTCGCTCAAGTGCTATCATGCATAAAATATCGATGATGAGTGTTAAACGTGGAGCAGTTAAGTCTCAGGTCTGGCAAAATAGTCGCAGCGTGCTGTGGGGTAATAGAGGCAAGTTCATGTGACTGATAGCTGTGATCAGTGGAGCAGGAGGGTGGGTTCAATTAAATATTTCACTTTGACTCAAAGTCTCTGGACTGTAGGCCATCATCCACAACATCTATCTACAAGAGAAGATATTATAATGAGATGTCAAATGAAAGGTAATGACAATAAGAAAACCATAGACCTCTAACCAGTTCTTCCTCTATGGGTAAGGCTGCTTATTTTTCATTTGGAGAAAACGGAGGATGACGAGATGTGGGGAAATCAAAATGCCATCTTGTGTGGCATGTTGTGCTTCTCAAATCTTGTTCATCCGAATCTAATTCTGCCCCACTTACATTGGTGATTTTGCGGTGAAGCTTCTCCATTCCTGCCGTCAGATGTTTTGGAAAAAAGCTTTGACCCATGACCAATTTTGAATTGATCATGGCTGTAATTCAGAAGAGCACACTTGTAGCTCTGGCGGTGTAGATGAGTGGTGAGTTCAGGGGCCTATTGTTATAATCAAACAATCAATCACATGAAGGCTTGTTTCATGTCATCAGGTTAATCAGATATCTGTATTTTGTGCCTGATGTGATAACAACATTGGGACTTCGGGTTTTTTGTTTGCTTTCAAAAACAAATTTTACTGCAGTTAAAGCCCATCTTTGATCTGCCATAACAACTCAAATAGATGCAGTGAAATGGTATTTTGTATCAAACCAATGAGCAGAATTTTTCAGTCTGCTTTAGAAATGCATTGTCCCTCATCTTTCAGTCTTTGTGTATTATTATTATTATTATTATTATTATCAATCATCACCACTTATGTCACACATGTTTCTGTCTCAAATCTATTTTCACCTGCTCTTCTTTACTTGACGAGATTTAAACTTGAAGCTTCCTTAGTTAACAGCCCAGATGTAACACATTCAAAGGTGCAATGAAGGATACTTTTTCTTCAACAAAGCTATCAAATGTATGATTTCCATCTTCCCACCACCTGTTGGAAAGTCATTATATTGACATGTGAATATAAAGTTCATTGGACATGGCACCGGCACCAGATGCACTATGTTTAGAGTTAGTTTAGTGCTAATTTGCAACTCTTCTATAAATTGATAATTAACAGCAGTTAGGAAAGGATTATAAAAGGCAATTATCACCTCTCCTCTTATTAGAATTATTGAAGGTTTGACTTGAACTTGCTGCATGTTAGCACTTCACTTTCTGTGAAAACCTGGTGTAACTCTGAGTTGTATGTTAAGAAGATGTTACCGGTAGTCGTCAGTGTGTTGGACTGTTTGTAAATCTACACACCACATGTCGTGGTAAAAACTCTTAAGTCATCCTTGATGGCCATGCTGGCGCTTGGAATGACTGTGGATAATGCCATCACGTCCATCCTTCTATAACTCGAGGGAAATCTCTGTCAGACTTGAGGAGCCATTTCCACTTGCAGTGCCTCTGTGGTATCCAAGGTCAGATATTTCACCCACTTGCCATGACAACCATGAAACTGGTTGTCTAGATAGTGAAAGCTTCAGGATGTTAAAGTTGGACCTGTGAGGCAGTTTGATTTCTGTCACCAATGGACAGAATTGTTTAAAGAGCACATCAACACTGAATCACTGGACAGGAAAGTCACGGCAGGTTGAATCTTGCAGTGTTCTGATAGATCAGGCTCCACAATCAACAAACATGTCCAGCGATGTCAGTAATGGTCATGGCATGCAGACGGGCAAACCAGCTGCCACTCAGACTGGGTTGTCTTTTTCTGCTGATCATTAGTTCTTCTTCTTTTTATACTCCAAACTCATGGATGTTGCTGCTTCTGGATCTTCTTCAGTCTGTGTCCCCCCAAGCTGTGTGCCAAAGTATGTATCTGGGTAGGAAATCATCTTTGAAGTGACAAACTGACAGGTTTGAATATACCTTAACATTCACACCGTGGCTTGAAGGACAAAGCAAATTTTAGTTTGATCCCCAAATTTACATTGGTCATGGCAGCACTATTTTGCATATGACAATAACAGTGATAACCAGGGATACTTCATCTATGTAACTGAAGTCTCTCCTAGAAATTGTGGGGTAAGAATAAATTAAAACGGTTTATAAAGGCTTCCCTCTAGCACACTGCTAGCTTGACACTAGCTCAACTGGACAGTATAATTGGAATGCTAAAGTGGTGGAGTCTTAATTTAAAATGGCAAGCAACCATGACCTCTGAAAAGTACATAATGAGGCAAATAGGCAGGCTAATTGTTTGTCCTTTGTAATACCGAGAAATGTGTCAACAGCACAAAAAACATAATAGCACTTTTCGAATTTCAAAGGATTTCTAACACAAAATCAACAGGCTTAATGTTAATTGCCGCAAATTCCAAACCTTCATTGTGATAGGAGTGTATATAAATTGATTGTAATAGCCCTGAAATACAAAGTACAGTATATGTGCATTACAAATATTCAATACTTCATCCAAATTGTTTAAGACAAAAAACATATAGTGTCTGGTGTCATTTTTGCAGGGATTGCGGTGCACACAGTATTATGTTCTTCTCTTATCAGTCTTTCAGCCCTCAGTATTTGAAAGAACTCCACGTGGATGGTTCATTTTATTCCACATTTCCTCTCTTAGACACGGCTTTGAATGAGTCTGTTCATTAGCATTTCATACTGCATCCCATGCTGCCCCGAGGCTCTAAAAGCGGTACAGTAGACAGGCTGGTATTATTTGCTCTTTGTCAACTGAGACTCCATTTAAAAACCTAATTACAGATTTTAATTAGAATCCCTGGATTATAGTTTCATATTTGTTATCAATATAATAATCACATCCACTTTTAACCCCCGTGTGTTTACTTCTCTTCCAAAGTAGCAACATTTAAAGTCCACTAAATGGTAGTATTTTAAAGATAAAAACAAACTGGGGGAAAAAGAATTGGCAGGTTTTAGTGGCAACTAATAACTTGTCATTAGTTGTTTTGAATTACTTTTAGTTGATTTGGTATTAGTTTAATGTAAAAGCTAAATACCACTAAAATGATTTCAAGTGACTGAATCGCCGCCAGCTCTACCATATTGATTCACACAGTCAGTAATACAAATACAAAAGCATTTGTTCAAATCAATAACTTGATTCAACACTGTGGTGAACTCAGATTAATGCTGTGAGTATGTGCTGTTTCTTCATCCGACTCATTTTTGTCCAATCTTTCTTTCCTTTAGTGCAACAAACAACCAAATACTGATCCAAGGAAATGTTCAATGTGAGAGGTGAAAGGTGGAGTACAAATCATAACAAATCATAATCTTGCATTTCTCAGTGGACTGGCAATACGACGCCATAGGTTGTGGTGTTAATTAACAGGTTGCAGTGGGAAAAACGAAATTAATTATAATTCGGGGCTTGTGTAAGGTTTGTCGTCAAACCTGCTGTGAATGGTACCCACAGTGTTCACTATTCAGTATTCAGAGCCATGAAAGGCAAGAAAGCACCAGTAAGAAATTGTCAGGGTCACATATTGTCATAATAGAATTCCAACATTACCTCAGTGGCTTAGAGACAAGGTGGGACTCATCATAGGACATTTTTTCCTTTAATGCCAATTCGTAGGGAATGACGTCTCCTGAAGGTCATTCTATTGTTTCCATTGCTAACATGACGAGTCTCCTGCCAGGCAGTCAAAACAGTTGGCAGTACGCGCAAAACCACTAATTCCCTCTTTCGTGCCACAAGTTTCTAATGTGATGAAACCAGCCGAGTGCAGAACAGTGTAGGGCGCTGGCAGTGTGCCAGAGATAACGCAGCGAAGCCAGCTGAGATGCTCACCCCTGTTGGTGATTCTCTTAAGAAAAAGGCAAACGCACCCTGGATTCCAGCAAGGCCGCCAGTCGTGCTGATAACAGCTGAGAGTTTAACACTGCATATTGTTAGGTAAAATTAGAAAATAAAGCAGCTGAAGCCACGGATGCCTGAGGTGAGAGGGCAGGCCTGGCTTATGTTTTGTCGAGGTCGGTAGCGCTGAGCCCTCAGGGCTGCAGATGATACATGTAGGTGTACAGATTGTTTCAACAGACTACTGATGAGATGTTTCTGGCCCTCAGCATTTCCAATACTGAAAACCATAAAGATAACAGGAGGGGAAAGAATGGATATTATATATTATCCGTTTTGTAAACGGTCCTGATTGTGGCATGACACCGAGGGCTAGAGGCTAAGACGCTGCTCACATCTTTCATTTCACCTTTTATTGTGCGTCCTTGTATTAGTTTGTATTTTTTTTAACAGTTTATACTTTTAGTGCATTGTTCGTTTAAAGTCTTATACACAGTAAAAACAGTGCAAACTTTTATTTTCATTCATCAAGAGTTTTATTTTTAAGATGGGGGCACTAGATGTGGGGATGGGAGTTGTAGAATTCGACCTTGCTTGTGTAAAACCCTGGCTTCCAGTATTTTCTATACTCCCTTATCTCATCAGTGAAGGCAGAAAAACAACTTGGACTGTAGCAGTCACTATTCCAACACCAGGGTGCTGTAATATCCAAGCTGTAGTATCCACAACAGACTGCACGACTACACGTATGCACACTACACATGCATCCCCCTCGCTGTGAGGCTACACTGCACCAAAACTCAGCCCTGTACTTTTTCAATTACCTGTTTTCAAGTAAATGCCTCCTCTTGGCCTTCAGTACTGCACAGAGTCATAAAGGATCCAGCTTCATCAGTTGTGTGTATGAAACAGGCTGCTGGTGTTCTGGTGGTGTTGGCTGGTAGCTCCCAGAATAATGAGATTCTCTTTGCACCCGGAACCAGAGTTATGTTTGGGTAACTCAAAAGACTTTTCACAGGAACAAGTGGAGGCCACACTCATCATCTTTCAGTAATCCGATTGAAACGTAGCCGCAGTGCAATTTTTGAGTCGGGTTCTCCTCATGCCATTGTTGAGGAGAAACTCAGGGAGGTGTCGGAGACAAATGTTTCCCACATCTCATCTCGGATCCATCTACAAGCTGTTCAGTCCTCGGAGCAGGCTTTTCTAGATGGATACCAGATGCCATGGCCTCTAACACAGCTTAGTCATTTATATTTACTACACACATTTTGGCTGTTTTCCTAATGCCTTGTAATATAAACACCCTGCATCCAGAGTATTTCTATTAATTTCAGTTTTATATTATCTTGCTTTCCAATGTGACAGCACTGGGACGCCAAAAAGAAAGATTTATTTGCTCATTAAATATGTACCAAACATCCCAAACTAATCTATTTTCACATATAATTAATGAAATGACGAGCCACAGACTTATTTGCATGATTGTCAAACGTCCTCAATGTGCGTCACCTGATAGGACAAAATATTGTTTCATGAATCCAAACACAACTTCTTGCTCATTGTTTTGTGTAACTTGTCGCAACTGAGTGACAATACCAATTAGACATACGGATAATGAGTATGAGTGGATGAGTATAATGACTGAAATGTAACCTTAAGGTCTAACATGAGGCGAGGACGGGCCAATTTATACTTGACATCATCCAACTAAGCACACAAGTATAGATGATGGCTGCTACCTGTGTCCGGTCTTTCAAAGCGTCAGTTCTAAACGGCCTCAAGAAATAATGCAACGAGTCTGAGAGATGAATTGCCAACAAAGATGGCTTTCGAGGAGAAGCTGATCAGGAGTTGTTGTTGTTGTTGTGGCCGCTCTCTCTCAGCAAATGCAGAATACCATTAATGTGTTTGTGTGTGTCTTACTTGTATTTTTTAATCCCAGTACAAACGTGTAAGTACTGGTTGTTCTTTATCTAATCTGCGCAGTCTGTTTATGTCCCCATCTCCTGAATTACCATTTCTTTCAGTTTCATCAACATACCCTCTTGTCTGTAAAGGCTTGCCGGTACAAACTGTATTTAATCAATCGATGACTGCAGTACATGCCAGTTACATATATACACAGGCTGACAGAGCTTTGTAATTAAGCCTAAATGATTGAATGACTATATTCTTCTGAATGCCTGATTTTGCAAGACTAGTTTCAATCAATCTGTACTCCCTATGCTTTGCAGATACTTCATTTGTATGCAGTCACTTTGGTGGTGTGCCCATTGGAGAGCAGAGGTCCATATAATGGTTATTCCGAGAGCTCCGCTTTGAATATTTCAAAGGGATGCAACACAACTCAGAGGAAATTTAGATCAGCACAGATGGATTAATCAATGCTTTGGTATTTCACAAAGGAAGACTGCATCAAGTTCAAAGGAGGAGGAACTTATTAGCCGAACACACATGGGGGATGCAGTATCTCCAGCTCCTCTTGAGCTGCAGTCTATACTTCAGGTATTGACATTTTTATAGACTCCTCTGTATTGATCTGTGTAAAATGTAGGAGGACTAATTGAAGAAAGGAGTCATAATAAAAAAGAAATGCAGTGCTCACTATTGTGATGGCCCCTCCTACTCTGTTAATCAGTTTGGGCTTGTTTGCTGTGCACAACAGACAGGTGGCTGGTTGATAGAGAGCTTTGAGCCGTTCAGTTGTCTTTGCATACAGCCAGGCACAAACTTCTGGTTGGCTTTTTCCCCCTTACTTTAGCAGCATCGCTACACTTTTCACTCATCCCCTCCCTGGTGCTAATGATGTCGGCCATGAATGAATGTATTGATTTGCAAATCTCAACAAGAACATTCCACATTTGCACTGAATTTCTGATTCTTTTTGTGACACACACACCGTGTCATTATCTTACCAAGGACATGTGTCTTCTGCGTTTGTCTTGTGGTGTTCTCCAGAGACCCATCTCCAATGTAAAGCTGTGGTCTTATTTTTGATTAAACCTGTAATATATCATCAGATAAATTGTCTCTGAAGTTCCTAATCAGACTCTTCCTGTTCTCGGTCCAAGATATCATCTGTTAAAAGTACAAATTAAGATTACCTGTATTGTTTCCCTGATGTGCTGAAAACTAAACTATAACCAAAGCTATTTGCTGAAGTGATGCATTCAATTACTTTGATTGAAAACCCTGTCAAGTGTCTGGTTGAGACACTTCACCTTGTCTGTAATCAGCAGCAGTAACGGCTTCAGGTTTCTGCAACTGGAATGTTATTCCTAAACTAGAAGCCACTCAGGGAGCACATAGATCCACCACAGCCGAGTAGACCTCAATTACGTCTCATTTATAACATGTCTGCTTAGGCCAAGTCCTCAGGCTTAATGTAAACGAGTGGTTATTCCATGAATTCATCTCGGTCTCAATTAATCTGGATAATCCAATGCTGATAATGAATTTTGTTTCTTGGGGAATATCAACAGATAGGAAGTGCTTACAGTTCATCTTGGAGATGGCATTAATGTTGCAATCAGGGTCAGGTGGGATTACAAATGTCAGCCAGGCTAAGAGTTGCTTGAGGCTAGAAAGATATGAAGAAAAAAGCCAGTGAACTGATGTAATTCTGTCACCCAGTGGCATAACTCAATGGTGAATCTGAAGCTGAAATTGAGAAATGTGGTCTTTTATCATAACAAGTTTAACTATATACAGCATTACCAAAATAATGAATTGCCTCTGATTAATTTGTCCTTTTATATTATTCACAATCACAGGTTAGAAAGGTTAATTCTCTCTAAAATATGCTTTCAAAATAATCTCATTCCGACTATGTGATAAATGTCCAAGTACATCCAAGCTATGAAGCGAACAAAAGTCTCCTTTTTAAGGAAAGGATGAATGTGTTCCTTTATCAAGTATGAATTGTCTATACCAACGTCCTTTCATATGAAATGACAGCCTTAAAACTTATGAGGCTCCCAAACAAGATTGTGCTGAAGCGAGGGCGCAGAGTCAGAATTAGTACTCCAAACACGTCATACTGGAGCACAACAAGGCTGCTGAGGCTGAATGCTTAATTTGCGGCCAGTGGGATGCTTTATCCACAGATATAAACAAGTGCAGGCCCTATTGCATGCACAGTCACGTGGGCTAAGCATGGGCTGAATAGCTAAGCAGTATACGGAGCCTCCTTGTTAACCCCCGGGAGCCAAATTCCAAGCATTCAAGAAAGAAAGACTCCAGACCCGCAAAATCAAGTTGTGCATAACAATTGAAATCATAACTCCTAGGATCTGGGCAGAGCTTTGCATGAAGCATTTTTTGTCATTATTTTAGACTGTGACATCTCTGAAGAACTCTCTGCAACTGTGAATTCAAATGACCTCAACCAAAATGAAGGCAGATTTTATTACACAGAATTCACAGAGATCCGTAAAAAATATCTTCAAATTGCAGAAATATATGATATCGTTGCCGTTTCTATACATACAGTGCACCTGCATGTTGGACTTTGAGGGCACAGCAGAGATGGTGTGTGTCCTAACCTTTTATCTTTTTATCTTGTGCCAAATTCATCTATTGTTATGCACTGCAAGGTCTGCGCTATTACTGTGAATGCCAGTGGTTGGAGAGAAGTGATGAGTGGATGGGGAATCATAAAACCAGAAGTGCATTTTAAGGCAGAGAGGTACTGTAAGGCCATTTTGTTTTTGACAGTTACCTAAACAACTCCTACAAAATATAGACACACCTTTAAGACCTTGAGTTCACGATGAAAACTGGATATTTCTTCATCCATATTTGAATATTATCCATTTTCATATCTTGTATAGCGCGGAACCTGTGCAGGATGGAGAAAATGATTGATTTATTTTAGAAGAATTTCATTGTCGGTTGATGAAGTAGACACCTTGTGATCGTTGCTTTATCAGGCCCCACACAGCATTCTACACATTCTCAAGTTCTGCAATGGACTTTTTCCCACGATTGTAAAAGTACAATACTCTTATCTCGTTTCCTCCTCCTTACACCTTCTTCACTCTCTCCTTCTCTATCGTTCTCACACAGACAACTTTTGACACTGTTGCTGCTGTGTTTGCTTGATGAACACAAAAACCGCTTCCGCTCACGTAAAGGCAACAGCTGGCCAGCTGTGTTGCAGGATTCACTTCTTGATGCCAAGAAAAATAGTCACAACTTTTGTCACTGCCTTAAGTCCTGGAATCAGAAGTGCGTACGACAGTCACAATTTATGAACCGCCCAGAGATATCCAGCAGGCTTAATTCTGCACCTGAGGAGTCTAAATCCTGTAAGTGTGAGATGTGTTGGCAATGAAGGAACTAGAAATGCACTTGGGAAGATGCTACACCCATACCTCATGTTTGGGCAGTTTATTGTGGTAGATTCAAATGTGATTTACAAGATATTGTCATTTATAGCGCTGACAATGGGTCTGCTGGGTTCCATTTTTTTTTACATTACAGTCATTTAGCAGACGCTTTTATCCAAAGCGACTTTCAATAAGTGCGTTCAACATAGGTAGGCAAAGAACGTCAGGTCACAAGAAATCATAAGTGCATTTCCTTCCAAAACCAACAGCTAAGAGCATAACTAGTGCTAGATTAGGAGTGCAATAAATTAGAATACACTAATCCAGTCATGACATTTGGCAGCAAATTGTTGCAAAATAGTAAGGAATATCCCAAAACAAAGAATTTAGTTTTATCTGGCTGCACATGTAACAAAATCTAGAAAGGCACGAATGGGCATGGTTTATATGAATGAACACAGACCCAACTGTGATTCCATGACGTACATTTCAAAAGAACATTAAAAAGGTTGAACACCAGCATGGTTATGACTGCACCACCGATTGCTTGAACACAAAAACTTGATCTCGATCTGGAACACAACCCCTATCAACCTGCCAAATGTGTTCCAAAACGGATTATAACTGTCCAAGTTATCACTGTGACTGACAGGCAGGAGCGATGCGGCTGCACGGCGGTGTCATGGCTCTGCCATTTCCCATGTGGCTTCTGTTCTTCTGCTGACATGTTTTTGTGACTCATCCTACTTTGACACAATAGACCTTTTCTCTTCGCGAAAGACCTTGTTATTTGCGAACTTGTGAAACGCTACATGTATCTAAGACGGAAGTTCTTTCGTGTGAACAATACAGCAAGGTCACTTTGAAAAGTGACCTTCCCGATTATAGAACTCAATGTTACAGTGTGCGTCTCTTTCAATTGTGTCCGTTTCATGGGAGACTATGAGAGAGAAAAATTACTCTGAACTGAAACAAGTGAGATTTGTTGTTTATCGAAACGCGTTAAAGACAACCTCTACTGAGATGCATCACACAAAGGTAGCGCGGCCAAAATCATTTTTACAGAATGTACTTTTGAGAATTTTCCTGGGATTCCAGTAATAGCAGGGAGAGTTAAAGTGAAAGCCGTTGTTATTTCTGGGTCATTCAGTTGCGGCGACCGGGGGGACAGATAGCGTCTCAATTAAAGATAGCATCCATCATTTTCTGTCAGTCCCTAAATTCTATTGCGTCAAAGCCTCAGATGATTCATGAGGGAAAATAAGATCTCCAGTCTTAAAAAAACAACTCCAACAACAAATGCTTTTACACCAAAAATAAGATTCACAATATGTTACAACATGATGGAATAACATATTATTGATGACCTTGAGGACATTTGGAAGCCTGAAGTCCTTACAGGTCAGTTAGGGAAACACAAGACGTATATTTTGTGGGGCATCAGTTAATATCAATGTAAAGCTGTGCCAGGCAGAGGGAAACTGAGGTTTGAAGGAGTGTGTGTGCTTTGCTATGTACTGCCAGTGGTGGAGTGCATTTCAAGCCAATCAAACCTCAGCTAATAATTTTACTAATCCGAATGCCTTCAACCAGAGAGGGAGGAACTAACAGGAGAAATTAGGTGTTGTGGTGTTTGTGAAAAGTTATTCATTCAGTTTCCATTTTATGTAAAGACCCACTGTAACTCTTTTAAAAGGTATCTGACCTTGTGTGATGAGTCATTAATAAACATCATCATGAGCTGTTAGAAGAAGGTGAAATCATTGTTGCTTACATCAAATGAACCAATTGTTTTTTTGCACTCATAATATATGATTCAGTATTTAATACCTCACACTTTAAATCTGTCATATCCAAGCCAACTGACTGCATGGGTCCTTTTTATGATGAAGCACATCTGCGGTACCAATCAATCATCAATGAAACTGTTCAGATTTGATAACAAAACCCACACAGCTCATAATTTAAGTTATAACCACAGAGGTATTATTTAAAACCAATGACCATCACTAATCTGCAGGAGTGTGTGGGTGTCACAGCGACGCTCACGTCTTCAAACTGAATAATTTGTAGGCAAAGCCATCACTTATCTAGATGCCCTGCTGTCCGTAAAGAGCAAGCAATTCATTACTGTCACCCTCAAAGTACATAGAACTGCTCTGATTGCTAATGTGGGGACACAGTGAAGCTCGCCTAAATATGTTCAAGCCCCCCAAACACCTTTTGTATTGGTTGTAACACTTTACTCCAAAGCTTTTCCTCAAGACTAATGTGATTTTTGCTGGCGTCATATTTTCCAATAAAACTCTGATGTGTTTGTTGGAAAGCTAATATCAGAGATGTGATCCTGAGGCAACTGCAGCTGCTCTCTCGCAGTCTCCTGACGTCGCCCCCCCCCCCCCCCCCCCCCTTCTCCGAGTCTGACAGGCATGTAAAATATCTGTTTACATTATGGCTTGACAACAATGTGCTGACATCTCCATTTCCCGTGTGACCGCATGAAATAACCCTGTCAGAAATATATTAGAATCCATACCTGTGACATCTTGCACTCTTCTGACACACAAGGTCACCGGGGCGACGCTGCAAACGCATCCTGGAACGAGACTTTTTTAATGCACGCAATGATTTCTTACAGTGGCAGCTTTGAGGCGTTGCACTCTTAATCCTATTTCTGTTCAAATCTGAGGAAACCATGCATCATTTATTTACTGGATTGAGAAGAAAGGGGGGGGGGGAAAGCTCTTAACAGCCTCGGACGCTGTGAGCTTCCAGTCACCGTGTATTAGATTTATCACTTTCTTGTCCCTACACCTTGTTGATGCCTCCAGAGAAAGGCTCCATTGGTACGGGTGGGGAGGCCTCAGATGTGACTATGACATCTTTCTTGGTGCATTATCTTCACACTCAATCTCCTCGGGGTAGATGGAGTGCACAGAGGCAGCGCTTCCACCGGTTAAGTCCTAACATGTAACCAGACATTGCTTTTAGGGGTCGGCTGTTAACAGGCTTGACAATGCTCCTTTATGGCCTTCAGACTGAATATTCCCCGAGTCTCCAACAGCAGAGGCCATGTCATTACAACTGATAGCTCCATTATTTTTTGAAGGAGTTGGCAGGACATTTTATGTTTTGTATTTTTCCTGCACTTAATAGCTGTCAGTGTTTCTTTCCTTTAGTGTTCCATTCACTGGGGTTGTTTTTTTTTGGTTCTGGCTCGGCTTGCCCTCCATGTGATTCAAGGTATTCCATATGACTCAGGGCATAAAATCAATGGCTTTGAAGCTAGAGAGCCAAACACTAAGAAGAAATAAATAATGAGTCATGCCTCAAAGGTGCAATCTGTGATACTCGTATAGCCAAAAGCATCAAAATGCAGGATTGGAATCTGCTGTAGGTTTACATATAGAATTTAAACACATTTAGAATCAGTTCTGATCAGTTGAAAAACACAATGTTTGAGGGTTTTTTCACAACAAGCTGATAACAATGTACCATAAAGTCTGTGTGGTCTGATTTCCTCAAGGTTTATTTTGGATCATTAGCAAATGGCCAGACTTTTGTCAGGCTCGCTCAAGCTCTTTTTTTGAAAGCCAAACATCTGCACCACATCGGCTGCCATGCTGGTCAAACAGGGCTGACCGACTTGTCTACTGGATCGTTAAACATTCCAATGTATCATTAAATGCAGAAGGAAGGTTTTTGGTTTTTGGGGTTGTTTCTCACCCACCTGTGATGTATTATCTTACAATACCCATTCAATTATTGTGTTGAACATTTTTACACATAATCTCCTCAAATCAGCAAACAAGAAAAGTTCTGCCAGTCAAAGTCAGTAAAATAAAACTGAAATTACAGCTTTCTTTTGCTCTATTATGGCTTAAAATTGCTGCCTTTAGTCGGAATCATGTTTTTCTCCGACTATTGAAAAGTCCAATACAGAAATACATAATGTGATGGAAGCGTCTGAAATGTTGTAGAGCTCAAAAAATGAAAAAATGTGAAGCTTTGCTTAAAATGCTGAACAAAATATTTACAAATGCACTTTTAAAATGCCTCGTCCCTGTTTCTGATTAGATATTAACTCCAATTAATCCAGTAGATGAAAAAAAAGACAGCTGGCTGGTGGAAAGGTTTGGAATGTCATCGGTTTGCAGAAATTGTGTTTCCCCGCTGCAGTGTCCTGTATTTCTTTGCCAAAAACCAGTTTGCAAAAACAGATTTGCATCTGTTCCTGGCCTTGTCTGTCAGGAATGCATCCAGAACAATTCAGAAACAGGTTTACCTCATGCTGTCTGCAACAAGCACATGAAGGGATGCATCAAAAACCTGCCCTCCTCTCCTCCAGGGCAGGGAAATTGAGGATGTGTCACCATACTACTTGGTGTTCTCCACTTTAACAGCGCAAACGGTGATACCAGAGTGGAGGCTTTACTTTTAAATGGAAACTAAAAGCTTTCTGTAATTATCACCTGACTGAAGAAGGAATTCCATAATACAAGTGTAGACAAAAAACACGACAGTAGTCGCCTGTGTCAGGTTGAGATTATTTATGCTCCGCCTGATATCTTGGCCCTCTCTGCAGCCTGCAAAGTGTGTGTTAAACGTGTGTGAAAACTAAGTAGCCCATTTTCTTCATCAAATGAGTGTCTTTAGAATAGCTGAGCAGGTAAAATATGAATAAGACATTCATATTTTATCATGTGTGCATAACTT
Source organism: Genypterus blacodes (assembly GCF_046128005.1). NCBI lineage: Eukaryota > Metazoa > Chordata > Actinopteri > Ophidiiformes > Ophidiidae > Genypterus > Genypterus blacodes. Next base: position 250,485 of record NW_027466841.1, read on the forward strand.
TGAGGGGCTGTGAGGCGTAGAGCGGGCTTAGACTAGAGCAGAGGCAGCTTCATAAATAACTGACGGCGAGTTTTAATAAATTGCCTCCATTTTCCCTCGTTCTCTCCGCTCCGTCGCTTCATTTCTCCCCTTTTACGTGTCGGAGGAGGGGTGAGAAAGCTGCGGGATCCACCTCTGGGTCGCCAGGACACGGCGCTGGTTTTCACGCCAACCACATCGTGAGGGGGAGAAAAAAAAGCATCCGAGTTTCATCATACACACAAATCAGACAGCAAATGACCTTAGAGGACGGCTTCAAAGATGTGCAGGGTAGGCAAAAGAAAGCAATGCAGGATTTCTGTAATAATGAATAGCAGCCAATGTCGTCCCAACCACTCTCAGACACAGGCACTCCCAACACTGAGGTGAGACATGAAATCATTATTTCTCATTCTCTGACCATTTCAAATAAAAGTCGAAGGACTTTGAGGCGCTACAATATCCTGTGCCAGGGTTCATTGAGCCGAAATTTATTAAAAGTTCTACTTTTATATACAGCATGAGTTTGGAGTGAATTAAAAAAGGAGATCACAAGGTTGTATTTGTATACATATAGTGTGTGTCTGGCCTGACGGGGAAGAATTTCATTCGGAAGGTTCTCTCAGAATGAAACCTATATTGTGTAAGAACCTGGAGCCTGATTACAGCATGTATGAAGAGCTCTGATCCACCTCACAGAAGGACAGGGTTTGGAAGCTTTTTTTAATGAGACGCTTTAGAAGCACAATTACACGCATTAATTAAATCCCTGATAGAATAAATGAGAATGACAGGGTGATTTAAGTCTACGCTATTAATCCCCCCCCCCCCCCCATAGGTAATATACTGTACATTCAGTGTCAGCTCTTAAATAGCTGGAATGATCTTGAAACGTTTTTACGGCTCTCTCATTTAAATACATGGGTGTTGTAAAAGGTGAACAGCATTGGTGGTCTGATTTACCTCCGCTGCCCAGAAATGAAACGCAATCTCTCGAGTACACGCTGAGATTTGTGTAACCCAGTGCTTCTTGATCCTGGACTTCAAGCATCATCATCATCATCGTACTGCGTATTTCCATCCCTCTGTTCTGTGGGCACCTGATCAGCAAAATCAGGTGTGTTGGTTTGATCAGAAGAGGGTATCTAATCAATCTGGACTGGCCAAACGCACCTGATTTAGCTCATTAGAGATGAGAAATATGCAGGGTGCTGTATGTTAGGAACAGGATTGGGACCCAATGACCCGTGCAAGGATGCAGCTTTTCTACTGCGAGGTAATATACAGAACAAACAGTTACTGGGTATGTGCAGATAATTCCTGTTAAAGTAAAGAGCAGGTTAATGTCAACACTCTGATTCTGAACGCTGCAATCTGCCAGACCACATGTGGACTTGGTCTAGCTCACATTGTGACGGATTTCTGTCTCGATTAGTCGGGTAGAAATGCAATCGGTACAGGCATGTTTGTGGTATGGCGTAAAGTCTGCATCCAGGTTGGGGCTGGAGAGACGCATCAACGTCATCGATAACAGGAATACGTCGATTTGCATACTTTGTGTACATTATCTAGATAATGTCCCTGTACCTGGATAGAGAGATTGCAGAGATACATAGATGGAACCTTAAAGTCTGTTTGACCAGCAGAGATTCACCTGATTCACCTTCCATCTTTTTTTTTTACCTTATTGGCCAGGTACTTATCGGACGTTAGCAAGTGCTAACGTCCGATAAGTACCTGGCCCCAAGTCAGAACCAACCACAGACCTGCACATTCACAGATGCTCGAGTGCCGCTGAGGTTTTTAAAGTAATATGGAAAACCTCATTAAACATTTGCGTTTGTGAGTTACATCTCATGTTGGGAGCTGGTGTCGTGTCCTGCACAGATTAATGAGATTGTGTGTTTCTGTGGCTCAGGAGGGAAAACGCAGCGGTACTAAATTGTTTAAAATAAAATTCCCCTCGACATGCCTGGAGAATGCGGGTTATTGATTTATGCCGTAGCCGAACGCGAGTTTAAAGAAAAGAAAGTGCGGCTTGAGCGCTACACAAACAATTGTAAACGTTTACCCAGGCTGATTTAGAGCCGGTTTGAACTCGTCTGCTGTGTTTTCGGTGCAGCAGCCTCGATGCAAAGCAGCGGCTAATTGGATAATTAAAGCTGCTCACATGATCTGCAGCTGCACTAAACAACGTTGAGCCTGTCGTTCCATATTCCAGAGATCTGCATGATTTGCATTTGCGCTCCAGTATTATAATCTCTAATGTGTGTATGATTATCTGCCGTTTCATCTTCTTTTTTTTTCTTATGCCGCAGTGTTTTATTTAATGAACTAAAAGCTGTTTATAGTGTTTGCCCGACAACCAGAAGAAAACCATTAAAAATGAATGTTGAATAAAATGGAGGACACCTCTAATAGTCGATGGTCTTTACAGCGTGTCCTCTCCGTCTCGCTCGCCCTCTCCTTTCCCCGAGGACCAGCTTGACCGTAAATATACTTTATGTATCAGTCCGTCGTATTGACTTCACCTTAACTACGGCTGTGTTTTGGCTTCCTTTCCTTTCAAACCGTATCTCGCACACATTTGCTTTTTAAATACGCTATGATTGATAGGCTACACGTCATTGAAATGCGGTCGCCGTGTCACGTACGGCCCCAGTGCTTTCAGAGCAGTGAGGCGTGCAGTTGTATTCACACACACCAGCGAATTTACTATCCAAAAATAAACAAACACCTTTGGATTAAGGAGAGAGAGAGGCCTTGAGGCAGAATATGTAAATACTTTCATTATTTTATTCATGCTTAAATGAGGAAAGAAACTTTAATTTGTGCTTTATTATGACGATACAAAAGTTCTCTAGGACTGTTGACATTTCCTTGTGTGTTTTTTTTGATAGGATGTAATATTTCCTGTTCAGTGTGTTTTATAACGCTGCCTGTGTGAGCAGTAATTTCCCTCGGGATAATAAACTTTTATCTTTCATCTTATCTTATCTTCCAAGTCTACTCTCAACTATCAGTTGCTTGTCCAGTAATCCTCGAAGGAACTGACTGCAGAATTAGCTGAAGAGCTCCGGCCTGTTATGAAGTATATTTACATTAAAGGAGACATATTAACTGTGGTCGTTTTCAGCAAGAGGAGACTTAAAATGGCCCGTTTTCACTCAGTGGGAGCGTAGAAGTAAATACATTTGCTTACAAAGCAATACAAAGGTTTAAAATTTTAGCCCTAACTGAGAATAAGAGAGCGAAGTTCCAGTCGCTTTGCATCTACTGGCCGACGCTCGTCAATGAAAGCTTTGACGCGGAGGGAGGCAGGTTTTATGATTTGCTACACGTGTTATATTTGCAGCTATTATTAAACATGAATCTTCACTCTTGCCTGGATTTGCTGTAGGTTGATGTCAGGTGTGCGGTGTGTTTTGTGTGCTATTTAAAGTCTGCCAGAAAAACACCAGGGGAAGTGTGTGTCATCACTGCTGAGTCCAGAAACAATTGTTTCACACCGTATAACAAACCTGCCACCCCCTGTGGCGTGTGCTGATCCAGCGACAAAGCCACCTTTTCCCCAGTTGCCGCATTGAGCACTTTAGGTGCTCCTATCTGCCGACAGCCATCAGACTTCAAACTGCACCAAAGCCACTGAACCCAGGCTCAGCACGAGAGCCTGGACTGAATGTGCAGAGGCCGTCTCCACCTGTCCCAAGTGTTAATGTAGACACCATGTCCAGCTGACATCAACACTATATTTCCATGCACTTAAGCTTCCATTAGCACAGGTACAAAGCCCCCTGAAGTCTTGCGCGGCTCTATCTCTCTAATCCAACAATAGCAGGTAGACAAGAATGACGGGCTGTAGAAAATGTGCAACAACGCCCGAAACAGAAAGAAATAATTTAACTGTAGTCTGTGTTTTGTATCTATGTCTATTTAGCTCTATAGTTTCTAAAGACGCGATCTGTGATTCTTAGGTGAACAAGTGGTGCAAACATTTAACGCAGGCATTTAACCAAGAGGCTCTCTTGGTTACACAGGGATGAACGTATACATGTAACTTTATTATTTAATGTAAAACTCGTGGTTAATGGCTTGTTTATACCTGTAATATCTATAAATGCAGCAGCTCTACTCTATATCTTTGCTTTAATGATCAGTCGCCATACGCCCAAAATGCAGATTTGTCATCATTAAGGCAAAATCTGAAGTGATTTATGTGAATTTTGTCCAAATCTTATAGTATTGATTGGGAGTCATCATATATTTCCATATTTCACTCTGTAAAACTCTGTGCTTCACTTTGTGCTGTACTGCTCTATTAGTCGCCATATTTGTGTTGATGTATTCTCTTACTAATTGCTACTGCAGCAATCCAATTTATACACGGCTGCAATTAATGTTTCCTCGTTTAATCATGGCCTAATCCATAACCTGAGGGTCGTAACAAAGGAACATATTGATTGAAGAATGATTTTTGAACTGCAATACACTTGAAGCTCATCATTGGCGGCTAGATCTGATCGCCAAGAAAATAGGTGATGACTCCACGGGCCCCAGAGACATCCATTAACTATAATGGAGAAACCGTGTGAATCCACATGAAAGATGTGTTTGCTTATCGTGGCATCAGTCATATTTACCATACTGTCCTCAAACAGCCTGTGCAGAACAGCAAAGGGGGGACACACACTCCCACACACACACCCCTCATCCCCAAGTGTCACGCAAAACATATTTTAATAGCAGTTGCATTTGCTGTCCCAGTTGTTTACATAGTTTTTTTTTTTTTTTACAATAAATATTTACAGTCGACACATAAGTTAATAACTAGAGGGTGTAATTGACGTGCATCATTAAACACTGCTTATTTGATGCTTCCACGGTGTGCTGCAGGCGTGTGATGAGTTTGATGTAAAATGTCAATGGCACCGCGGCAGTTGAGTGATCGTCACACACACACACACACACACACACACACACACACACACTGTATAAACATCTCCTCTCGGTAGACTTGGAGCTTGAACGTGTAACATTCTATATTTATCGCCACATCTGCATAGTTGTATGAGATTCCTGGGCTCCAATTTCCTATTAAAAACTAATTATGTGTATCGTGTACACAGTGAGAAGTCTTCAGTCTATTTAGTCTTTATTTAACAGTATGATCAAATATAAATGTAGATAAATGAGTCTTCAGGGTGATCTGAAAAGGGTCAGCAATTATCACAAAACACTGTTTTTAATGAGAAATTCCCTGACATTGTTAATAGGAGCTGTGTCATATCTAAAAGCTACATTTAGAATTACTCGGGTAGTATTTGCTGACATTTATTTTCAGAGCACTTATGGGAGGAGATATTTTAAAAATAACACTTTGCACATTAACAGTTTTCATTAGCGCTGTGTGTTTGTGTGTGGGTTAACCCCGCCGTGGCCTCTCCTCGCTCGAGCTGTTGCCTAGTAAAGCTTCACCTGAGTAAAGTGGTGAGTGTTAGTTTCACTTCTCTTTCAGTGATCCTTTGAAGTTTTTTTTTTTTTTTTTTTTTTCACGACTCGTCTGAATTTGTGTCTTTCTGGATAAAAACACTTCACAGCAAATGACGAGTTAGAAGGTAAAAGATGCTTAGTGCACCCGAGTGAGCAGGATAATAGACGTTAAGGCCAGGCGGCCATAGGACCATGAGAGGGGGAAAAACGATTTTATTGCTCAGGTTTTTCTTGCTTTTCAAAGCTCAAATTGCCTCTTGAAAGAAAAACGACTGATGCTACTTCAACAGCTATGAGTGGTTATATCAGGCTGTCTGACACTGCACCTTAAATTATCACAGATGTCACAAAAGTGGCTGAAATATAGTGAGGATCGAGTGCGCGATTACAGCCAATGGGTGGTGGCGGTGCCCCTAGAATTGTAAAGGGTTGAAAGCAGAAGATGATAAATATGAGAGTCATGAACATCTCGATGAACTGGCAAAGGGATTACAGGTGAAGTTGAATGATCTGTTTGATGTAGTACAATCACTTTGACAAGAATGGAACAGATGGCACGCTGCAAACAACCAAACTCTGAGCCGCCATGTGTTTCTGTCATGGTGTACTCAGGAGGAACGCCAAGGAACGGAGTAAATAAGCTCTGCTTCCCAGAATCCCTCACACTAACTCGACATCGGAGAGGAAGATGATGTGAGGGAACAGCACAGCACAGCACAAAAGCAGCGAGGTTTTAATTGAGACTCCAGCAAGGCTAAATGGTGCCATTTCTGATGTCCAATTCCAGCACAACAATATAGGAACAATGATGTTAGCATTGATCTATGGTTAATATCTCAGGAATCACCTGCAATTCATGGGATGTGAAAACGGTGTTTTATTATCTAGCAGCAGTAAGGCAATTCAAAGGCTGCTTCACTTGCTGTTTAATCTCCAAGATGTCCCAGTTCTCGTCCAACGTGGTTTCTTAGCTTGCAATGGAGTTGCCTCGGTCTTGGGTCCTTGATATCACGCAGCTTTTATGGGCGTCAGCTGCATAGAGCCGCAACTTCTTAAAGCTAAAGATGCCACTGGGCTGAGTGGCAATAGATGTTTTGAATGTAGTATGTATGTAATCAATGCACACGCTGTTACATGGCTGAAATGAACCAGAATGACACAAACTTTACAGTGCACAGAAAACCGCCCCCACCCAAAAAAACCCCAGCAGGAATCAGATTTTTGCAGAGGAAGAGTTTTACCAGTTATGATTAATTAGTTTACTTGCAGAGAAATGTGTGAGACAGCGGTGAGTGGATAGTTTGGCACAGTCAGCAGTAAAGGGTAAGGATATTGTAGGGCAGGTGCGACAAGGGCGCGGAGGCCTAGGCCTGGAAATAGAGCAACCTATATGGAGGCGGGCGTTGTCATGGGTAAGGAGAAAAATGGTGGTAGATCAAATACATGGGCAGAAGGAGGCAGCCAGGTGTGCTAAGCAGAATTTTAGGCAAAGGAGGAGAGAAAGAAACTCAGCCCCCGAAATCTTTGAAAGAAAACTGCGTTAAATTGGTCTTAACTCCAGCTAATGATACTGTATCAGCATCATGGATTTAGTCTTATGATGATTATCACCTTTGTGGGCATCAACATCCAGACTGTCCAAATGTCCTCTCCATTGAAGCATTGATAGGGCGATAGATAGAGCCGTGCACTGTCTCAGTCATCTTACTCACCTTCTTTGAAAATCCCCTTTGATTGTAGATAAAGTGAAGTTACAGTGTGACAAAGACTCCACTTGGGCTCTGTCAACATTCTCTGTTTGTTCCTTTTGTCCTTATCTCCTTGTTCCTTATCTCTTGCTAAGTGCTGACAGCTATTTCACAGAGGTGCTGCAAGACACCCGGCTGGTTACTTCACGGTTATGAATGTGGATGTGCGAAATCTATGAAATCCAGTAGCTGGGTTGCCATTCATAAACATACAATCCACAGAGTGGTGACAGTGTTTGACAATGTAGAACCTGTATAATTAAAACAAGAACCCTGCAGCAAATTGAAATTAAGCGTCATAACTAAGGTGTCTTTTGCTTGACGCACAGTGATTGATTACTGCCAGTTACAGAAGCACACTCTCTGGCTAATGAAGACACGCTAAGAGGGTGTGAAGAGGAATTATAAGGTACACTTTTCATTCAGGCCTTCAAATGATAATGTTGAAATACACACTGAATATTAAAATACACTTTTAACTAAACAGGAATAATTTGATACCCAAGGTGATTTGCTTTCTTCCTATCCCCGATTTAATATCTTTAAAAACTGCAGCTTCATCAGATCAGCTGCAGTATCGCATCACAACACATTTCCAATTAAAGACTGTGCAAAAGATGATATTGTGTGTCCTCGCTCTACGCTGCTTTGGAATGTCCTCATCAGAGAGAGAGAGAGGAAGAGAGAGAGAGAGAGAACATCTTTAACAATGGCAGCACCTGATATTGAATTGCAGGTCACGCAGGGAGAGACATGAGATATTAAATAAGAGAAACGCAATGCACATTCTCTGTTAGTAGCTGAAGCAGAACGGCAAGGCTGGGAAGTCGCTGTATGGTGCACGCAGCGGAGGGAAGCTGCTTAGGATCAATAGGCAGGTCAACAACACTATTTTAAAGGCGCTGAGGATTAGTTCTGAGGACGTGCAGTATGTCTGTAAAGTAAATATTTTCACACGACGTCGGTGATGTTTTCAGTGATTTGCTCGTGATGAAGCGATATCTGGATACATTACAGAGACAGGAGTGTCTTTTACACTTACGCAACGGCATCACATCCAAATTGCCACATGTATGCATCGTACGCTGAACACACATGGGGAATTGTCCCGCAGCAACGTTGGAACCAAAGCACATGCGGAAATGATGGTAATCACGGGAGCAATTCTAACGAGAGTCATGGGTGGAATACAAGTGAAAGGAGAATGCCAGTGGGGGAGAGGACATGAGGACAGATTTAAACAGAGGACATTAAAGGCACATACAGGCTTGTGTTCACTGGACACTCCATCTTGCTTCATCATTGGCTTTTTCTGTAATGGGTTCCACGGTCACTGCAGCACAGCTGATTCATGGAAATTTGTTATTTTTCTCCCAGATGGTACGATAGAGACACATGCGTGCTACACAGAAATCCAGAAGTAGACTTGATTTCATTATTCATGCTGGTTGATGGCCTATCTGGACTTCTTCAACTGTGCCTGACATGACTGAACCACTGAGGAGCCTCCAGAGTCAGGAGAGGTTTTAGAGCTTTAACATGTTTCAGAAAAAACTCCAACTAGAACATATGTAAGAGAATGTATGTTTGTGACTTGTCCCGATCACTGATGTTTACCTGCTTGGTAATATAGAGTAAACACACACAATTTTGCTTTAAAAAAAATGATGATTTTATAAATATATTGTTGTGAGATTCCTTTTTAGTTGGACAAAGACTTGGAAGGCGGACTTTAGTGATTTACTCATTTATTTGTATAATCCTTGTGTTCTTGCATTGAGCTGAACCACCAGATAATTCATTATGCTTTGGTTCAAATTAAAACACTCTCTATGTCCCATATTTACAAATGTTAACATTCTAATTCACCCTTGTCTTTGGTGTAAAGGAACGCCGGCTTCATTCTCTTGGTGCACGTATTACCTTATCATTTCCCTTCCTAATCAATGAATTAGTCTTAATTCTAAAGACTGAATGCGAGTCACAACATAATGTACACAAAGCATTCTCTTCAACACCTTGTAGATCGTGACTCTCAGCTAAGAACCATTGCTGCCTGTGATGTTTCGTCACGTCGTCTTAAATGAGGTCGGGCACAAAGACATGGACAATCAGCAGAGGAAATTATTCATTCTAATAGGCATAATAATTTCATTGACTCTTGTCTCTTATTGCAGCTTAAAAGAGAGCAACAGAAATCTGTCTTCATAACTGCCGCAAATAAGGACTCAACCCCAGGGTCACTGCTGTGTTTTGTGAATATACAAAAGGAATCAAATCAAGGAAAAAAACATATCAAGGTTGGTATCATTTATTTAATAATATCAAACACACCTTCCTTTAACAACGTGCTTCAGTTCTTTGGCCAGTTTGGGTCTTAGTGTCTATGCAGCCACACTGGAGGAGAGACATTGAGCTGATTGGTTGATCTTAGACAAGTCCAGCTTCTTGAAGTCTTACACTGTGTTTTAAGTCGGAGCCAACAGGAGCCGTGGTTTGGTGTTGAACATGTGCCGTAACTCATCCAAGAGGTTTCGTCAGACCCCATGATCATGTGAGAATCGAGCTCGAATGACCCGCAGAGGTTAAAGCATCTGGGATTTACCTCTTGGTTAATGCTGAATCCCAAACATCAGTCCAGCTGCCTTTGTACTTTTAGGATATCCTGTGAAATGGATGGCAGAAAATCAACGACTTTCACATAATGTGTCCGCTCGGTGAACGAGTTTATTCTATAATGAGGATAAATCAAGCTCAACAAAGCATTCAAACATATACTTTCTGCGGTCTGCTGGGAAATTACTGCACTTATGACACATAATTTTAGCCCTCTGGTTGGTTTTGTGCAAAGCATCTTAATGTGAACATTAACATTTGAACCCTAATGATTCTGTGTAAAATGAACTCATCAAGGCATCAGACACAGGGGAGACCTCTTCAAGTAGCTGCTGGTGCTTACATTAGTGCTGTTATCTGTTAAATGTTGTAAGAAACAATTGAAAAGGTGAGAGTTCTAATAGAGGAGCAGCGTGTCTGTAATGAAAGCAGTGCAACCACAAAAAAGAAATACTTTGTTCAATGAGACCTTTTGACTCTGATCTCTTCCCTCTTGCATCATGGCTGTGAGACTGTTGTATACCTGCGACTTGTTCCATATTTCCCAGGGGGCTTCCATTTATGTATTATTATGTTTTTCTTGGTGCAGCATAGCAGGGCGAATCCTTTGCCCTTTAGATCCCCTTTGCTGCCCTCGTGTAAATTAAAACGCGTCCTTGGCGGGATAGCAGGGTTATTTGCTTATACAACATATTTTGTTGGGCTAAATATGCACTTTGGTCTGTTCTTTTCAAGGAAGCGACCACCGGCGGTTCTCACACCACAGTTTGAGAGTGCATGGATTTTACTACTCCAGCAACAGAACAGTAATGATCTCTAGAAATTGTTATACCTTGTATGGAATGAAGTCAGATAAGTCAACAGAAAATGCAGGTTTCATCTATCAGTATTGTGACTGGGAGGTATTTAATTGCTTAATAATTTCTGAGAGGAAAGGAAACCAAGTGTGTGAACCATGCTGAGGGTCAAAGCAGGTTTCATTTGGATGTAATATATCTTAATTCCAGTTCAAATAAGAGGAGAGCTCAGTTTCATCCTCAGATATACCCCAGAGGACAAAGGTACATTATTCTCAGTAGAGCTGCAATACAAAATGTTGCATTGAAATATGTGGAGGGCTGAAATGCAGCCTGGCAGTCTACCAGCAGCTGAGGCTTTTCATTGTGGTGTTGTTAGGGGCGTGAAAATGACTGTGAAAACAGTCATTTTCTTGTCAGTTGTCTTGTTTCCTTTTTCTTCCTCTGTTGGAAACTCTGCCACACAACTGACTTTAGACTTGACAGCAACTGCATTTCACTCAATAGACGTGTGGAGACCCGTGCCGGCAATGAAAAAATAAGAATCGCTGCAACATTAATCAAGAACGCTAAAGAAGCAACAGGATACACAAAAAACGAGCCCGGCCTGGGATGAAGGGGTTACGGCTGGGTGGAAAGCTGGAGGTGAGGTGGAGTTGCCGGAAAAGGGCTGTCAGCTGGAAAATGGCATGAGACTCCACAGTTGTCACAAAGGCGGGGGATCATTTCACCACTTGAGTGCCAGCAGGGAAAAAGCTGGACCGTGCAGACTGATGGTCAGCTTATTGTAGGGGAGTGAGAAGCCATCAACCTCTGATAGCACAACGGAAGACCAGAGCTTAAGATTGAATCACGATCAGCCCAAATTGGGAGAAAAAAAAAGCTTACAGGAATATCATTTTAGGAAGCTGATGGATTTGACATTTTTTAAAAGATTAAAGAGAGGTTTTTGTTTCGTACAGGCAAGCATGTTATGAATGAATAAGCGCCTCCCCCATACGGCTTTCTATGATGGACCAAATGGTTCACAATTTGTTCAAACATCCACAGAGGGCCACACACACGCCTTCTCCTGTGGGCTGATGTGTGAACACATTTGAGTCTATTCACCTATTATTATATACACCCTACATCTGATCTGGATGGAGTGGTGCAGATCAGATCGCAGTCAAAACAACCCGGGTGTAAAAGTAGTCCTGTATAGCAGAGACACGGCTGAGAAGTTGAAGAAATCGCCCATCGGGAATCGTTGGTTGTTAAAAGGCAAAAAGAAAGTCAAAGTAACTTGAGAATACTGTATATGTAGTGCAATCCTCCATGCATAATTACCTTCTTGACCACAGTGGCTGCTGCACATAGGTTACATAATCTCACTTTAACTAAGTAGGGACTTTGGGGCTCTATTTTCAGCACACCACAGAACCTACCGTGGTCAGCAAACTGATAGCTTTTGGAGGTGCACACAAAGCCTTGCTTCACCTGTACCATTTGGTATTATGATGACTCACTGATCTTCAAGGTACCAAAGCAGGAAAGGAGGCGCAGGGAGGGGGATTCACAAAGTGGCATCACTGCAGGGTTTGTTCTAAAGTGTGTCTTGCTTTTGCACTTGCACTGTAATATCCCTGCAAAGTAACAACACCTCTTTTATAAATATTTATCCAATTATCATGCTTGCATGCACATCAAAAATACATCATTGTAAGGCATTAGTCAGATTCGACACTAGATTAGATTAAGTTTCAATTCTTAACAGTATATGTGTAGTGTATTTACGTCTTGTTACACTTGGGTTGCGGATCACATTTTCAAAGTGCTGCACAATTATGCATGCATCACAAGTACCTTGATTAAATCTTGCTCAGGCAGCACAAAGCTTTTCTAAATAAAATAAGCAAACGCCTGTGCTTTTCTTCACACCAAACCAGCTTTAACTCAGTATTCCACCCAGGTTACATTGTTAAGCAGGTCAGTACGGTCCATTCCAAAGTTCCTGCCGCGCTCTACATTACTTAATTTCCAAAATGTAGAGGTAGAACAGAGAACAAGTCCAAACTACGCGACATTCACTATCAACAAATGGTTCATATTTATGTTATTTTATTTTACTGCAAATCTAGTTATTATATAGTAGAACTGACTCAACACCACTGTATTGCTTTTCTATATACGACTACACAGACCTCAGTGGGTTCCTCTCTGGCTAAAGAGAATACTTTTTTTGCACGTGAATGTCCAGGTTTGCCTTTCTTAAAGTGAAAAATTATATCTATAGTATGTCAAGTCCTCTGTGTGCAGGGAGTGAGAGAGTTTTGGTGGTCCTTGGTGTATTGTTCAATTTTACTCTGGGGTTTTCCTAATTCTGCAGCTTGGTCTGCAGGGAAAAAGGCAAACTTCCTACGGTAGTCCTCTGGGGACGATGCATGGATCGGGTGTGAGGAAACGTTGCTCCAGGGAGCAGGAGAGAGGGAATCCTGAGTCCCAGAGGAGCGGAGAGGAGAAACACTGCACTTGTAGATTCACTCCAGACCTGTAGTGAGTGTGTGAATCTGTGATGAAAATGAATCTGTCAGGGTTCATCACTATGGATGCCAAACATGATCTGAAAATTGGGATCTGAAAATTGTTTGATAACTTCTTGATTATTTTCCTCATTGGATAGGCTTGGGAGAGGTAAATCTTGGAATATCGAGTAGTGGACATAAACCCTCTTTCAATGAGTTGCTAATGTTGCTCTTGAGTCTTGTTGAGGTTTATGCAGACAACTGTAACAATTACAACTTGATGTGCAAACAATGCAGTCCACATCACTGGTACCTTGGGCTGCAACAGAATTCAGAAATTTAAAGCCACATCTCCCAATTTGACTGTGACTCAATGCCCCAAATACCAGCTAAGATGGATGACAGTTTGTCGCACAATTCACCAGGCATCCGTGGCATTAATTTGAAAGGTATCAAACTTTTATATCTTACAATCTGACGCAGGTACACATCATCCACACTGTGACATGCAATGAAATGGTAAGATTGCAGAGACTGCAGGCTGAGGCATTATTTATTGATGAGTTGTACTGTTTGAGAGAGGAACCGGGGGGTTCAGGGTGTGACATTATGGATCAACAGGGAGTCTTCTTACAACATTATGAAAACACACACACAAAGAAATGATTGGGTATTAAGTGCACTTGGTGTTCAGCTTTATTACCTTTATCCCATGTTATTTATTTATAGTAATATCTTAAAATCAAGTCTCATAGAACCGAACAGATGGCACCCACAATGTTCTGCTCACACATTGGGTTTTTAAATGATAAAAGACACTGGTGTGCAGGCGATGGTAAGGGCCAGATATACAGTATATATAAAGACTAACAACCTGTCCTCCTATTGTATAAGGATCCTTTGTTTACCTTCGGCTCTCTCACTTAGAAATGGTGTGATACTGAAGGCCAACAAAGAACAACCATCCTCAGAGATGGATGCAGACTGAGCTGAACTGGAAACCATGGCAACACAGTGCTTGCCTCTCTAATCTCCTGGCCCTGCCATGGCGTAGACAAATACCTGCACAAGCACCAGTCCATTCAACACCTGAAGAAAAGGAAGCCTCCTGATGTGAAAACGAACACGGGAGGAGCGGTGCTGATGTACTGCAGTTTTTCCTCTTTATTACACAGAGCGCCGCACACAACACAAACGTGATGTTTCTATCCTCTATTCTTCTCCATGCAGACTGAAACAATTGGGCGTATTTATCCCAGGATAGACTGTTAATGGATGTAAGTTGGCCTGTTAATTATGATGGGTCAGCAGTAGGCCACAGCATGAAGGTCCATGGTTCAAATCTCCATTGAGAGATCCATGTTATCTTCCGGGTCGTTACTTCTGCCACTACCCTTGAGTAAGGCTCTATTCTATAGACCTGGCGTTGCACTATGTATGTCCACTGCTCGACAGGTCAAATGCAGAGGAAGACTTTTTCAGCCTTGGTGGAGGCATGTGTTCTAATGATTGCGCTTCTAGTTTCTGTTTTGTTTCCCACCTCAAGAGGTTTTTAATACGATTTGTTACTTTGTTTGGCTTATAAATAACATTAGGAAAATCTGTGGACTGTTGTGATGGAATTTGCTAAATATGTATTTATAATCCACACAGATAATTGAGGGAGGAAGACGGAGGGGATTATGGTCGTCTGTTAACGTGGTAATGCATTAGAGCACGTTTTTAAAAGATAAAAGGTTTAAAGCACTCACTGAAAAATAAAGCAGATCAATTTTGGTTTCCTCTCTACCATCTGGGGTGAGGTTTGTTTACAGCGTGTGATCATCACACCACTGCATTCCAACATCTCAGAAGCCATGAAAATAAGATCTCTGTTAAGAAACAAAAGCAAAATTCCTTTAAAGGCTTATAAAACCCCACTAACACAAATACAACAGTGTGAGAGTGTTCCTCTAAGTGAACACCTGCACAAAGAAACACACAAACACAAAGCGGTGCAAACTCCAACTTCACACACACACACAGTGGGAGTGCGAGAATATTGGTGGTAAAAGTGGTAGGAAGAATAGGAATCGCATAACAATCAACTATAAAGGGCTTATTTTAAGATGTTATGTGCAATCCAATATAAGCAGCACTGATTAAAACCGAGGTGATAAAGGTGATAGCACCTGATTCATTAATCTACATTTTATTATGTATATAAAAATAAGGTAACTTTAAAAAGCTTTTTTAACTCCATCTCAATTCATGCAAAATATGACGTGGATTCCTCTTCCTTTCTCTCAAAATCCATTATTCAAAGATGGAGCGTGAATAATGTGATAGACGGCGTAATTACATCTGTGATAAATAATTACTGCAAATGGTGCTGTTAACAAAAATCTAATTAAAATTCAAATGGAAAACGAGGTGAGATTGTCTTACATGACCCCTGCAGTGTTCCGCTGACCCTCGATGCTGCTGCACCATCAGCCACGTCGCCACAAAGGGAACCGCACAACTTGGGAGAGGGGTCGTAATTAGAATTCCCAAACCTCTCAATAAAAATCTGTTCCGACGCATAAGTAGCCTGTTGTCTCTTTGTTTCGCTCCATGCCTTTCAAACCAAAACACGAGTTCGAAATGTGCCAGTTTTTACAACTATCTGGGCTGTTCAGGTGCTCAGAACACAATATTCTTTTCACATTCGACCTTCAATATTCACAAACAGCAACAGCTTTCTGCACGAATTGATCAAGTTGGCCTTCATTGAACCTTATAATCAAAGGAAAGCTTAGGAAACCCACCTTTTCATGGCATCAGCTAATGTGAATTGACTGGAACAATCAACATTTCATTAGACAATGAGGCTCACAAGGCCGTGTGGAATAAAGCAGGTAGCGCACGCTGGAAGGTCACACCAGCCACGGTGTCAATGTACTTAAATCCCGGCATTGAATAATTCCCACATTTATCTCTTGGAGTCCCAGCTCAGCAGAAGACGGAAGGACCACAACAGGTTTTACCATCTGCTGTCAGACCTGTAACATCTGCTGCTGGACCTCATTCAGCAGACTCCTCGGTTTAAGAGGGTGTCACCTTTGCTTGGCCATGTCCCCCCCCCACGTTGTGCTGGACCCTGAAGTGAGAACCTCCTTGAACATGTGGTAACAGCCCACAAACAGCGGTAGACTGTTCCAGGATTAGCCTCTAAATCCACTGCACGACCTTCCACATCGTCTGCCCACTTTATACAGGGTTTTACTTTTCTCCGTTCCCTTCTCTTTACTGCTGATTAGCTTCTCCCGCATCATTTTAAATCTTCTTCTTACATCACTGGCTGCACATTGGAATGGTCTTTGGTTGAATATAAAGCGCAATGATGTCGGAGTCAAGAATCTGGGTGATATGAGACACAGTTGGTAAGATAAGAGACGTTAAGCTCCGTATAGAAAAGAACGAGGTGCTCAGAGATTTTACTGCTCATCACAAATAAGCTGCATTTCTGCCTTTTTATTGATGTTTCAGGTAAACACTATTCTCCCCTTCTATTTTTGGACCTTGCAGTATTTCCACTCCCAATGTTTTGTTTTTCACTTTTTGCACCAAAATTCAGAGAAGCGTAGCGAATTAGAGAGACGGACGGGGAGCACACACTGACCACAGAAACCTAAAAGGACGGAACAGTTGGGACTTGCAGGAGTGGAGCTCAGTGTTTTTGTCTTGATCACGGCAGCTGAGATGTCAGGAGGAGGCACGACGGCTTTTTGTTTGCCACCGCGGTCACAAGATGGTTTACAAGGGAAGCACATCCACCACTAATGGAATGAATAAAATGATTTATTTAGTGTGTGCTTCCAGGATATTTGATATGCTTGGCTACGTTTAGCCCATAGCCTCATGATAATGAAACAGCGAGCAGTCGGGGTTGTGGCAGAGGCGTCTTACTGGAAGAGGAGAGAAAAGTGTGCCTGGGGCTCTGTTAAATGATACTCCTCGTCCACAGTCACACCCTCATTTCTCTGCTTGTCAATACAATTCACAGCGAGATGGACGAAGTGCATCAAAATGTGCCTGTTTACCAAAACAACTAGAAGGGCACTCATTAAAGCACATACCTCTAACAAGGCTGAACAAGCCTAGTTTAAGAAGCGATTGTAATATACCTCCTCTTTTTTTTTTTGGGGTCCATCACCGTCATCTCGGCTGTACATTAGTGGTTGTCGCATGTTTCAAGCCTTGCATAGGATAGATTTGCCTGATTTGATTTAGAGGTTTGATTATTTATTTTATGAAATCTTACAATGGTAAGAAATGATTCTTTAGCTCCGGTCAACATCAAAATACAATGGGTTCTTCCTCATCCTCCCACCGAGTATAGTCAAAGTTTTGTTAAAGTCATTTAGAAATTAAAATAAAGAATTGGCTGAAAACACAACCTCAGATGCCTTAAAATACAGCACATACCAATGTACTGTGTTCAAGGTAACATTTGTATTCATTATTGATTTAACATATTCATATTCAATCATTCCATTGCCATTTCACTGAGAAAATGTCCAAAACATTGAAATTCCCTGAGGGAATTTTTTTCTCTAAAAAGACATTTGATATGTAGACGCCTTGTTAAAATCCTCAGTTTTTGATGGGTAACATTGCACCAACATCCCCCTCTGTTATCCTTTCATCAGTCCTCTGGTTATGTAGTAATTATTTCCATGTGGACTTTATTTTTAAAGTAAATGTTCCCTTGACTCACCTGAATCTTCGATGCAATAAATGATAAAGTTCTCTTAAAAAGGCACAAACAGAAACTGTGGGGGAACCAATTCCACCTTCAACTCTTTTCTGTTGCTGTGCACCTTCTTCACTTGCCCATATTACCCTGCAGTGTGCCTCAGGGATCCATTTGGGCACAGTAATGTCATCTCTGTATAAACTTCTAATTGACCACATAATTCCTCGACACGCATCATCATCAAACCTGAAAATCGAGCACCTTCAAGACATGATACTTCAAAGATAGTGTGAAACTAAACTGAACATGTCCCCGTTTCATACATAAACAGATTTGGATTTATAAAGATTATAAATTGTGGATTTCCATCTTTGAATGTCTTTTTTATTTCCTAATTATGTCCAATGAAACTCAAGAAGGCACCAAGACGCATTCATGATGTGCAAATTCACCTTTTTAAAACATTTCATACTAGTAAGTTTTATTATGTAAAATCTGGTTCATATCCAGTTCCACACATACGTCTGTCTTGCATCCAGTTTGAAATGCAAGGTTGATGCTGTAATCCTCACAAGTCCGAAAAAAAGTAGTTGGAAAATTACTTTTGACTCTGACCTCTCTACGCTGAGTCCCTGATGTGTGCAGCTGCGGCCAACTTCACTGACCTTGTATTGGCATTAGAGCCACAGGGAAAACGCTCCACTGTTCCAAGGACAAAAATGAAAACTACTGGTGGCCTCTGCCATCATGACCCACTGAGTCTGAAATGATCTGTCAGGAAACACCAATATCCGCAATATGTTTTTGGGCCGTTTCCACTTTTTATTTCCACAAGTTTTGATCATTGGGAAATTAATAATACGGCCAGCCTCAAAGATATGAAAAGGGAGGCAGTAGTCGAGTGGGTAGAGCTTCCGCTTAAGAACCGGAGGGTTGCCGGTTCGAGTCCCTGCCGAGGTGCCCCTGAGCAAGGCACCGAACCCTCAAGTGCTCCCCCCTCTGCGAAGGGTGGTAATATAATGTAATGTAAGTCGCTTTGGATAAAAGCGTCCGCCAAATGATCGTAATGTAATGTAATGTAATATCGGTGTTGCCAGCTCAGGACTGATGCAGCTGACCAATGGAAACAGAGTGGGCTTCACAGGGGCCATTGCAGGACTTAAGGATTCCACTCAGTGTGCACTACAGTCTTGTAGACAGAGTATTAAGTATTGTAGAAAGTATTACAATTATTTCACAATATAACCCTAAATAAAACAACACGAGCATGCAAAAGATTCCCTCTTTAATATGAACAGAATTGTGATCACAGCGTCTGTTGTCAACTTCTGTAACCATTCCCCATAATGTCAATTCTTTTGAACAAATTATGATTTTCCAACATCCTTTTTTGTAAAGATTTGGTATTCAGTAATCATACAAATCTGGCTGACTGCTGTTGATTGGGACAGCAGGAGTGGAAATATTAAAACCTGACTGTGGATTTGCACATTGCACAGCGCCTCTAATAACACCGGGCACAGCTCTACCTGTCCAGCCTCAGGGATCCACCTGGCACGACTTCATCAATACCTTGGCACGCTGCAGATCTCTGCTCTCTGCCTACAAACACAAACAGCATCGAAGGAAATTCTGAGCAGCAACGACGATGTACAACATCACCCTGATAAATGCAATGCTTTTTTTCAATGTTATCACCACCTGGCCAAACAGTTGAAAGAATTCATCAAAAGGCAAATAATTCCTGTCCTGCTGGTTTTTCTTTTTTAATTATTAGCTGAATACTTGGACTTGAGGTTTCTGTTGATTTTTGGATATTTATTCAAATATCCAAACATTTAACATGTCAAATAAACCAATTTAACGACACTTAAGCCAGAAATGACATATGCCTCTGACTAATGGGCGTCAAAAATTGCCAACAATTATTGATGGGGTTCTTTATATTTTCCGCATTGGGACCGGCCTGTTCTTGATGGGTGGTCTCTACAGATGTCAAACAACGCAATTTCCCGCGCTGTTGAATAAGCTCGATGTCTCCTCTGTGAGGGTACACAGACTTTTGGAAAATGCTAATCTGTGGCGTACAGAACTGGTGCCAGCCTGGAGATGAAGCATAATCACAGTTCTTGATGTGAGTGCAGAGCTTGCAATTCCGCTGTTCATTAGGATAAAAAAACAGAATATACATCAACTTGACACAAACAGAAGTCTCACAGTCTGGCATAATTAATCACTCCCTGACACAGTCTACATCTAATGAGCTATCCAAATTGTAAACAGTTTATCATAATTTTTCTTTCTTCCAAGTCCTATGGGCACAATACATTTACAATATCGCAGCCATTACATTTCAACAACCAGAGCAAAAGGAGATTTTTACACCCAAATACCCTAAGTTCAGGTCGTCAAAAATCTGTCGAAACATCTACCCAACATTCTGCATAATTAGCAAGACGATCGAAGCCAAAGCTGAATCTTCTTCTCTAGTTAGTTGAGTATATCTAGAATTATTTACAGACAGAAAACTTGTTGTGGAAACAAAACAGCCTCATCGATCTTTGTTGTTTCTACTGTTGTTTTATGAATTGAATCTATTTTTAAAGGGAAGATGTAGAAAAGCAGCACAGTGTCTCTTCAACTATAATTGTTTTGAAGATGTTTTAGAAATTCAATCTGTGCACAAAAAAGCGTTGGACTACTGTTGATTTGCTGGCGTGATGAGGCTTTGATAGATGCGTCCTCATTCCGGGTGTTGACATTGTACCCGTGTTTGCTGCAGGTTGGTGCACAGGCAGGTTTTGCTCTTCGGGGGATGCAAGATCAGACTTCCGCTGTAAGCTCGTCAATCACGGCTGTGTTCTGGCAAACCGGGAAGGCTCCCTCACAGCAGGGTGCTGGCAACGCTCCCGTCATGTCAAAGTAATGAACATCATCATCTGTTTATGAACTTTTCTGGCCTGAGGTGGTAAAGCAGATTCATAAGAAAATCATTGTTTAAGCCTTTCATACATCAGGGACAGGAGGTGGTTTTAGTTATAGAAATTACAAAAATCCCAATTGTGTTATCATCCCAAAACCCTGCATTCATCTTGATTAAGTAAATGAGGGTTGCTGAGAAAATCATTAAAACCAAAATCTAGGCCCAAGTAAACTATTCTGCTGACTTAAATATATTGTATGTAGTGTATTTTCAAAACTTCATTATATGATACCAGAAATACTGACACACTTAAGTACTCTTTACTGTGGTAATCTGACAGGTGTACAGTAACTTTTTTTAGCCATGATGAAATGTAATATTTAAAGTGAAAGTAGAAATATTTGGTTGTTCTATAAACAAAGTAGCAGGAGTGTGATTGATTAAAAGTTTGTTCAGTATTTCAAACATTTTTATTTCCAACATTTTTACTTACTTAAACTTGAATGCCTTACTTTTGCAGTGTTTTCCCCAAACTACTCGCATCTTATAATGTCACAAAATGTTGAAATTATTCTCACAAATTTTCTAAGTTGGGCATTTGGACTAAAGAAGAAGAGGAGCCATTTGCGCTAATTAAGATGTTGTAGCTTCAACATGCCTGCTTGTGTTGGCAGCGACTGACACTGACACGAGGTCTTCTTGGCAGTGATGATGAAGTTAAATGTGTCCTAAACAGAGTGAGTGCTCTGGCCAAGGAAAGCTGGACTCGACAACCCATGTTGAACTGCCAAAAGATTGTGTCCCGCCACGTCCACTATGCAACAATTTGCTCATTGTGGGTGTATAAGACACAGATTTCTGCTCCCCCTTGCTGCACATTAAAAACAGGCAAACAGCCACACAATTGCCTGCAAAAAGCAGTGTGAGCAATTATGGATGGTTTTGAAAAAATTATGAAAATGTAACTTTTCAAAAAGTGAGATTTAAACGACGCAGAGTCCTGGGGCAAACCATTGCAGAGCTTCCAGGGCCTTGGGGTTCGGAGATAATTGACATAATTTGAAGCAACCATACATCATGAGTGCCGTTCTAAGTGGCTTTAGAGAAACGTCGCAAAATGACATATGCAAGCAAACTCTTTAATATTGATTGTAGAGCGCGACTGCTACGTTTAACAATTTAAACAGATATTGATAAAGAGACGGTCAGTTTAAAAACACTCTCACTGACATAGCAGGAGGAGGGAGAGACTATTAGAGGACACCAACCGCCCCGCTGCTCCCTGCATCTCTCTTATAGATGGTTATCTACTGTAAATCAATAGAGATCCTCTCTATTGGCATGACTGGGTGCTGACACAGCTTAATTACCCTGCAGCCGGCCTTTAAATCACACGAATGAGAACAAATAAATAATGACTGGTTAAAGTGCCGCCGTCTGAGCTCTTCCTTGAAAATCGGCATGCACAAATGAATTGTAAATTTATGGAAATGAAGCAAATGTAAGAGGAGTGTCTTGCATTTTGGGTGACAAATTGAAAGCAGGGGAACACCCAAGAACTGTCTGCCTGGCTGCCAAGCTGGACAGTTAATCTCTCCACTGTCCTGGGCCACTTAATTCCCACTGAAATGTGGCAGACTTTACCCTTCTCCTTCAAATTCCTGCTTATCACTGTACATTGGTGTGCAGTGACAATGGGAAATTTGACAGAGGTATTGACAGTAGCTATTCCTCAGTGGGCTAATAACTTCAGGATTGGAGACAATGAGAAGAATATTAAAATGAATTGCAGTTCCCACACAGTTGTGATACTGTATGTTCAGCAGCGGAGGCTGAGTAGAATGCTATGCTATGGTGACACGCATGTAGAGCAGTTTAGGGAAATGTAACACAACCTTTCAACTTTGAATACCTGTTACTGTTCAGCCACAAAACCTGAACCAGAATTTGTCCTTTGGGTCAGACCCAATGCTGATCCCATATCAGTGAGGCCTCGAAGAGTGGATCTCAGCAATGAAACAGCAAGTCTGCACCAGTACGAATTTCCCATATACTCCACTAATCCACCCCCCAACTAGAAACGCTGCTTTGGAGAATTAAGGTGTTGATCGGTATCCATGGAGACTGACATTTTCAAATTGCGGTGTAGAGAGGAGGGTGCATCCCCAAGTTAACCTGTTTTAATTAGAGTGTCCTTGATACCCAGCTGCAAGTGTGACCTCATATGGCGTGACATTCCGCAGTGAAGAGAGAGCAGCGGTTGTGTATTCTTCCTCTACTTCTTTTTCTTTCAGTGCATCTCAAAGTACTGTTTCGAGCTGCAGTCGAGATGGAAATGTTGTACCTCGTTCTCTCGTTTTGCATGAAGAAGACTGCTTAGTTTTACCCTATAACGCTTGCCTTAAAATATGTATTAACGTTTTGGAAATACAGGCCACAAATGTCCTTGGAGACTCTTCTTCTTTTTCTTCTCCTTCTCCTTCTTCTCCTGCCACAGTCTGCATTAAAAACTCCAGTGCGCTTTTTATTAAGGTCTCCAACTCTGCTGCTTTGAGCCCAGCAGTTGACATCATGATCTAGTTGTGGATCTTACACTTGAACACTGGGCAGCAAGCTCAATTTCCTGAAGTCTTCTATTGATTTTTCTCACTGTGTCATCCGTGGGAATGATCCACAGCGCAGCACACAAACCATATATATTAACTGTTTACACAAAATGTTGAACAATTTCCAGACAGCGGGAAATGCATTAGCTTGAATGTGATGCAGTAATGTATGGAAATGTGCCCCACTCCCTTCCATGGTCCGTCTCATAAGGTTTGCTGGATCTGTGCAGGCCTAAGAATGAGAAATGACGTGTTTATCGCTGAGCTTTTTTATAATAAATTGTCTTAATGACTTGTAAATCTATTTAAATGCAGCGATATTGATGTTCATTCTTTATGTTCATTGATCATTTACTAACTTGGCAGCAGGGGAAGGCCCACAAATTGTGAATCCACTCAGACCTTTTAAAAGTTAGTTGGATAAATATCTGTGAGGCGTCGCCGTAACGCATCTGAGGGTTGACAGGTTTATATGGTGATTGTGGGACTTTTCTCTTGTGCTTGTTAAGACACATCATTTCGTTTGATCGTTTCCTTCATTTTGGTACAAATCTGGTGGGATAAAAGACTTAGAAAGATGTTGAACAAAGTTTTAACACAGTCCTAACAATCCTCCAGGATCACAAACACATCCTGCACTCAGATTTCCCACTTTCTGTTTTTAAACCTCTTCACACAGTCTTGTGAGACATAGACCAATGATTTGGTTGTAGTTTAATTAAGCCCGCGGTCACATTACTAACAAAGACCTGCCTTAGCACAGTGGCCCTTGGATGTGGAGAGCCAAGATTACTATAATGTATAGTGGCACATAAAATACATATAATTATACAATTGCTTCTTATTTCCATTATACTGCACAAGAAAGATAGAACACAGAAATTACCAATTGCTGAAAGGTTTCCAAATGCTGCCTGAAAGTGCCTGAATTGAATTGGATGGACGAAGAAGTTACACACAGTTTGAGTGACAGCTAAAGCTCAAATCCTTTGAAGCTGCCGATTGTTTAAAGAACAACAGGTGCAGCCAATTAAGCAGAGACACAGAGCAGAGTCAGTGGGGAAGCAGAAGATACCTGAAACCCCCAACAACTGGCAACAACACAAAACCTTTAACTGCAAACCTGAAAACTGGTTGGACCGTTTATATTACATTACATTACGATCATTTGGCAGACGCTTTTATCCAAAGCGACTTACATTACATTACCACCCTTCGCAGAGGGGGGAGCAATTGAGGGTTCGGTGCCTTGCTCAGGCATACTGTATGTATTATGCTCCAAAATGGCCAGAAAATAAAGAAGAACAGGCGAGTTGAAAAAGATAGAAAAGATTTTTCTCCGCTGAACATTGGGCTAGATGAGGGAATTGAAGGACCAGATGTCCCTTAATGGCAAAAACTGGTCGGTGGAAGCGGCCCACTTTTCAGCTGGCGAGCGTATCTCCATTTTGTCTAATCTTATGGCTGCTTTCGTATTGTACCAAGATTAATCCCTTAATTAGTTAATCAGTGGCGTGGACACAAATGGCAGATCCCTGTTGAACTCAACTGCCACAGGTTGCGGCGCTGTTTGACTCACATTCTTGTGCCCTGTGAGGCTTAATGAGGCAAATCAAGTATCCATGTTTAGCAGCCTGCACGGGAGCTTTTTTTGGAGCTGCTGTGCTAATTATTAACTGATTTGTGATAATTGCCATTACCTGCAGTTAAGGACTTGAATTTTGCTTCTACCAGAGACGCCGTTGCAGCTCGGCTTCCATGTGGCGGCGACAGAGCCGGCGGCGGCTTCCTCTGCCCTGTGGGTCATTAGCAACTCCCGAGGAAATGTTTCTGCCTAGTTCTCACTGATCCATTAATCTTTTTAATTAATTCTCTTTCATTTAACTTGGTTAGAAGGAATCAATAAGACAGGTTTCACTTAATTTGACAAATGCTGTTGTGCTTTTTCCCCTTGGTGCTGTATTTTGTGTCTGCGCGTGGATGGAATGAGCGATACGGACGTTAGCTTGACGTGACAAAATTAAGCAATCTGAGGAAAGTTGTGACGAACCTGTCAATTATCTCCCCTCAAGAATGAAGATGAATATCCAGAAATGCCTATTGACCATCCCTTAATATTAGTCCCAGGCCAATTAAACGCTTTGTTTTGCTACTTTCTTAAACGTATATCTTTGGCGTGGATGTGAACACACGTTTAAACACACGGCAGAGCTGCCCCGACTCATTTTTCTCCTTCCTCTCTTACATATTGTTTTTCACCATGCAGGTTGCTGATCCTCTGAGCTCTTTGTCTCTCGCCCCAACATTTATATGCTTTTTTTTCAGAGGCAGGAAAGTCGGTCCCAGAGGTTTCAATTAGAAAAGTGTGGTGCATCGTAGTGTATTCGCTTTAATAGTAGCCAGTCATCTCCGGAGTGTTGTAGAAGGGTACTGCTGGAAATGTTGCTCTGTCTGTAACTCGGGTTAATTGGGTTCCTTTCAGCTTCAGCCCACTAAAGCACACGGACAGTGAAAGAATCCTCTCATAGCGAGCTGTAAATCTTCTTCCACGTATAGAATATGAATATGCTCCACTTACTCTAAAGCCCTGCGATGTTTCCAAGCGTGCTGTTTTTGCAAATTGTGTATACATTGCTGCTGGCCATTTTCTAAAGCGTACCATAGAGTAAATCTGTCGACTTGATTTCTTCTCCAGTGCAGTCAATAAAACCTCTGGCGTTATTGTGTTTTCATATCTTTAAGGTTTAGACACAGTGGAGCTGGAGAGCAGCTTGTCTGTGCTGTGAACATGATCCAAACTAGGGAAAGCACCGGCACATTGTTGATCTAGACCCAGACATGAATCCTAAGTTCACTACACACCTTTTAATAAGCCTTGGATAATCCCGCACTGTAAATTGATGCATGTGCTCGTCTAAGTTTTGACTGAACAGGCTTGACTTAAACGCTGACTTTTCTTGATATATTTTGTCTCTTTCTTTGTGAAACCAAAGCAAGATTTTGTCGACATGTCGTTTAACAGATACGAGATCAATCACTCCTCATTATGCTAACAAGGCTGGATATTTCAGTTCTTCAACCCTGTGTGCGGACCAGATTAGAAATGCGGAATTCAATTATCCAGGATAATTGTGCGCTCCGGTGTTCATTGTGAAGGGTATATTGTGTGTGTGTATATAATTTATATACAGTATATGTCCACAGTTGAAACCTTATATAGGATCTTAACTCATTTAAAAAGGCCATATTATTATTATGTGGTTGCTCTCAGAAACAGAGCAACCGAGACTGGAGTCATTGAACTGTGTTTTTCCTTATATTGGATAAACCTGTTCCAGAGCAGGGTGGACCTTACAGATGTATTGTCATGACAACAACTGCAACAATTGCTTTGAATAGGTAGATAGATAGATAAATGGATAGATAGATAGGATGTTTATTAATCTCACGGATGAGAAATTCAGGCGCCACAGTAGCAAAATACAAGATAAATACACACAAACAGTATACACACCAGAACCAGTATATACAATGTAAATGATACACACACAAGAAACAATGTACGATGAACAATCCACCTTGTAAGTATGAGAACCCTAGAGATGCAGGATCGTGACAAATCTTCAACACTTAAATCCTCTTAACTCATTGATCTTGTTAAATTAAACCATAGGTTGAATGCAGATTCAGGTTACAGACCATTTCAAATCACCGTTAATATTTTCACATCATGTCCATGTTTGTTTCCAGTTTAATCTTCATAAACAGCTTCACCCAGCTGTGCCTTATAAATTCCACATTTATATGGAATGCTGGAAGTCACTTTGAACTGTAACAAATGCACAAGATCTGAGCTAAAGCATGTTGTAATAATGAATTGTTGTTTGTCTCCTTAGATCCTCCATTTCCAATTACTAATCTGTTTTGCTTTGCTGCCTGCGGCTACTTCCATTCCCTCTTTTATTCTTAAATAAAATTCATTAGATTTCTTTTGACTCTGTGTCTCATCTCAGCGGTAACCAAGGTAACTTAGTGTTATATTTCCTGCAGTGAAATTCTCTCTGTGGCATCTCCTCATCACCATCTCCTTCCATTGCTCTGCTCCATATTACAGATAATATGCAGATTTATTGTATTAAATAACACAGAGAGCACAAACCAAATTCAAATAAACCAAATGCCTGACACACACACACACACACACACATATCTAAATTGATGTGATGCTGGAATCAGGCTCATTATTATTCCGCCATGTATGCTGAGGAGCAACTTTCATCTGTGGCAGTGTTTTAAGGCTGCGTGAAGCTGTGTTAATTATCCAGCTTGGCCAACCTGCCAACGGCAAAGCAGCAGTATATGAATCGGTTATTATGGGGCGACTTCGTCTATAACAGACATCCATTTTGATGTAGTAGAAAAGAAAGTGTCCCAAATGGCCTCCATTTTCTCTCCCTCCCTCCTTCCCTCCTCTCCTGTATTGCATTCCTCTCATCTCTTCTTCCTGCGTGTTCTATCTCAGCAGTTGAGCAGTAGTGAGGCAGGAGAGGAAACCAGTGAAAACAGCGTTTGAACCACCTAAGTGATTCTCTGAGCAACTTGGGCTGAAAAAACCATTTGCACCGCAGGTTCAACATGAAAGTAAGCAAAATTACTTCTTGTGGTAATGAGCGTTGGTGTTGAGCGTTGGTGTAAACTCACGTACAGCCTGTGGAGCTTTAGAATCCAGAAAAATAAATGATTTTGTATTTCTTTTGAAGTAAATGAAATGAGAGGGAAAAGTTGTGTTCCCCGCTTGTGCTGGAGTGGAACTATAGCTGACATTGGGCCTGTAGCACCAGTGGAGGGAGAACAGGTCTCTCACTTAATTAAAAGCAGTCGTCTTGTGGGACACTTCTCACTGTTGGAGGCCTGCGAGGGATCCTCAGGGGTCTGACCGGCCTTTAACCAAAAGCTGCTGCGTGTGTTCACAAAAGAGTGTTTCAGACGTACACAACATCAGTTCAGCATACGAGCCAAGCAAACCAAGGAAATGTTTTATGTCAGGAGAATTTCTGGGATATATCACTTTTATGACTTTGTTTCTTAACATGTTTATATGATATCAATGAGCCAAACATGACATCCTGTAGTTCTGCAGTCAAAGTATTAAGTGTGTGGTATGAACACACCACAGGACCAAAAACTGTGAAATATATCATTTTACTCTGCCCGACTTATCTGTGTGTCACGTTTCAGCAGCTGCTTAGGTTTGAAATCCCTCGCCATGTGAGCTGGCTATATACTGTTGGGTTTGTGATGACTCCTGATGCTCTTGTGCGAGGACGGCTGCGTTGAACGGAGGAAAGAAAAGCGAATGATCAGTGTAATCTCATGCCCAGGTAGCATCCGTCAGGAATGGTTGATTTTGCTAAAAAGGTTGCAACTGCTTGAATCCTGCAGTAAGAGAGAGGAGTCACTGTACAGGAAACTACAGCCTCCCACACAGAACAGAAGTTCAGAAACAATAGATGGCAACAGTGCCAAGAGACGTCCCATGGTGCAATGAAACCACATGAGCAGAACTGAACGCCGACAATAAAAAATAGAATCGATGGGAGAGCTTCACGTTTCGAATCCCATTGACAGATTATTTCATGGATCACAGCAACCCAAACTGTAGCCCATTCAACAGACGGAGTGTCTGAGTTCCTTTTGCTCTAATACGTCCTTTTCATTACTGTGACGCTGAGGCTGTTTAAGCTTTTGTCAGGAGTGGAGTTAGACAGACAGCGGAGGCACAGCTACGCTCCAGTCTGACATACTGCAAATGCCAAAAAGCGACAGGCAGGCGGGGGAGATTCACATAATCTAAGTCATTATCAGACGTAAATGAACAGAAAGTGCAACCATCTCAAACGAACAAAGTGATTTCACAGATCACTGATGCCCTTTTCTGGAGATGGCAAATTAATGGTGGCACTATATATTTTTTTCCCATGCTGTGCAAGTCCTCCTGAGTGCAATAACGCTGAGTGCAAGGGATCGCCATCAAGAGGTGAAATCACTCTCCCCCGTGGACACAGAGTAAAGTGAATAGGGTGAGGGGGGAGGGGAGATAATGGGATTCACTTAATTGTAAATTAACAGAATCGTGTTAATAGGATTCCGTTAATAGTAGATTTATTTCCTTGTTGATTAATTTGCTTTTTTGCAGTGTGTGTGTAAAATGATGTTAAAGGATAATTACCAGCAACTTTAAATTACAGAGAATTGAATCTGCAGTGTGTCATTAATCAAACTGATGATCACGAATAAGGATGCAGATTTGCTTGGCGGTTGCCGCAGTTACCAGCAGGTATCTGCAAGAATCCAGTTATTTGAAATTAGCACCGATGCATGGTGTGAATTTAATATGCGGCTGAGTGGATGTGACTCACATTCAGGCCTTTGCCGGCATGGAGATT
Source organism: Genypterus blacodes (assembly GCF_046128005.1). Classification (NCBI taxonomy): domain Eukaryota; kingdom Metazoa; phylum Chordata; class Actinopteri; order Ophidiiformes; family Ophidiidae; genus Genypterus; species Genypterus blacodes. The sequence goes on from NW_027466841.1 coordinate 280,353, forward strand.
CAATTCAAGATGCTGCAGAGGTGTAAAGTTTTCCAGTTGGATGATGATGCTGCCAGCTGATTGGCTGCGGTCGCTTGTTTTGTCCAGATTTGTGTCCTCCTTTGGCTCCTGTTACACATTGAAATATGCGGCAGCGAGCATAACATTACATTACATTACATTACGATCATTTGGCAGACGCTTTTATCCAAAGCGACTTACATTACATTACCACCCTTCGCAGAGGGGGGAGCAATTGAGGGTTCGGTGCCTTGCTCAGGGGCACCTCGGCAGGGACTCGAACCGGCAACCCTCCGGTTCTTAAGCGGAAGCTCTACCCACTCGACTACTGCCTCCCACCATAACACAGAGGATTTGTATACAAAATGAATTCTGCACCAAGAAATGTTTTATTTTCATGATGAAACCAAGCGACCTTTTGCTTTTTTTTTTTTGTCCGTGAAATGAAAAGGAGTCATTTGTATTTCATCCACAGAAATCATTAGGCAGCACTTTCTTACCTGCACACAGAAGAAGAGGCAGTATTTGTTTTGTAGGCTTGAAAATAATAACGACATGTTTCATTTTGGATAAGATTTACTTTTTTCTTCCACAAAATTACTTTTCTTTGTCATCCATGAAATAAAGTCTGTGTTCTGTTATGTTTATTTTGCAAATTGAATTCCCCAGGTGTGTAGTTGTAATCGTGTACTTCTATTGATTCACAAAAACACCAACAAGAATAACATTTCCTCCACAAAATATGTATATAACCTGAGTCAATCGGCGTCAATATTGATTTATAAATCTGTTTTGTGGTAATGTGACCTCCGCCTGAACACCATTTTGTGTTTCTTTTCTTGTACTGCTAATTGCATTTACATTCCCTCCTGACATCCTGGACGATTGTCCGTCCACTTACAATCACACACACACACTTCTGCTTCTCATTAAGTGTCTCAGAACACAAGCAGGACACCTCCTCGCTAGAATTAAGAATTTAAATGTATATCGCTACAGCATCAGGGTCTCGCATTTTAAAAGGGATTTAAACACGCTTGACAGACCCCAGAAAATGACACACACACACACACGCAAACACACATCAGTCCAAGTTTGGCCAGTGGAGATGATGATTGAACTTTCATCAGATGTATTGCCAGAGACTTCTAACATTGCAGCGGGCGGAGGATTTAGCTCAGGCGTTCAGCTTTCTGTGGTATGAAATCTTTGATATTCTATCTCTGTGCCTCACTTGTGTCAGTTCCTCCCCGTCAAACTGTCAAATTCTTGAGATTACGTGAGTATTAAATCACCCACTAAAACATCTCTCTTCATATCTTGTTATTGATAATGACAGAGGGTTGAAATTTGATTTTTTATATAATTCTCTGACGTACGTGTGTAAGGAAAATTATTCAACCTTGACCGGATTCAGCTCTTATTCCGTGTTATCGTCTATGTGCAGTTAATTTAAGCAGTAATGAGGTTTTAGCAAAAGCAACGCAGGAAAAACTCATTTGATGATATTTTACTTTGTGGAATGGTTTCTTTTCTTAAGATTCAACCTTGTCTTTGTAAAAACGGAATGCCGATTAATTCCATGGACCTTGTTAAAGAATTTGGGCCCTGTGGCTTTAATCTTTTAGGTCACTTTGAAAAGCAAAACAAGAGCGTCTGATTTGCCGCCTTTGAGATGTGAACCTCCCTAATCAACAGCAGGGTCGGGTAAACATTCTGGCCTTTTCAGAGCTAACGCGCTAAGTGCTGCTCCTGCTTGATCCGTGTGATTGGTGAAAACACATGCACACCCACATTCATTTTAGCCAAGGTTAACATTATTGCAAGGGAAAAGAATTTGAGATTTCTGTGGGCTTCTTTGCTCGGAGCGTTCACAAACTCCTACATTTGTTTCACTCTCATCTGAGAGCCGTGATTTTCACTCCCTTCTGGAAATGATCGGATTAGCCGCGAGAAACTTTATCTTAAGCCGTGCTCAAATTTCAGTGTAATTATTCACGCTGAAGAGAGGGGCCAGGAAATAAAGCCCGAACGCGGCGCAGTCATGGAGGGCGCCCTTATCGCCCGCTACAAACCAGCCACAGTCGCAGAACAGGCACTTCTGTGGACTTGTGCTCGGTGTCACACGAAATGGAGAAAGGGTTTAGCCCTACACACAATTAGAAGGAGACACTGAGCTGAGTTTGGCGTGATTGCCTGGCGTTATTAGCTCACGGTAATTAAGTTTTCATTATTCTCTTCCAACATCGAAATGGTTTTTTCATTGTAGACGGGACATTCGGCGGTCTGACTCACAGAGATACCGGCAAACTGGTCGTGCGAGGGTATAAAGAGGCCGCGGAAGGAGGAGGGCGAAGGCTGAGACACAGATTGTCCCCGCTTAATAGTTTGATGATGAAAAAGCCAACCAGTGATTTCAAAAGCTTCTTATTTTCCCCATCTGAAGTGGCAATAAAAAAACGGAAGAAAATGTGTTTAAAGTGACTTCTACTCTTAGTGACACAGTGAAGTGTGTAAATGAATTGTTATGCGTTATGGCTCTGGACGTTAAGCTGATCGTTGCTGTGTATTGTGTGTCTCACCTTGTGCAGATTCTCTTATTAAAACTTATAAATACAGGAAATAACATGAAATACAAGACGCACAGTAGGGGAAAAAAAGACAAACTCTGGATAAACGCCCTGATTCTCTTTGTCACAAAATCAATATTTGTGGTGCTATTTTTGTGAATGGGTTCGCACTCGTCGGGCATAAATCATTTTCCATGGCTCACAGTGCACGGCTACTATTTCTCCCTCATATCTTTATGCATGACAATTTGACCTCCAAGTGCCACATAAAAGCCATCAGTCATATTTGAAGTGGGAGTGACACAATCTTGGTGATTTCAAAAAGAGAAAGAAAAAATATATCCAATAAAAGTCTTTATTGACTGCATATATTTAGAAAATGTTCTGTAATTCATTGCTTCTCTCTGTAAAACCATTTTGGGATAAACAGCTGTGATGTCAAACGTCTGAAGCTCAAAACAAACAGGTGTATTGCAGGAACATATGAAGCGCTAAGCGCGTCGACGGAGCTGTGGGGTCTTGCAACTCTGCGCTTGTTCTGTCACCATCCGAGGAACCTGCGAGGGAACACACACAACCCTCTCATCTGACTGCTGTGCTAAAAGCTCCCAGGCTTTTATTAATTCAGAAGCCTTTGCTGCGTTTTTTTTGGACGTCTCTATTCTGCCTGTCAGTGCTGCTCGGCGAATAAATAAATTAAAGGAGTTGAAATTGGAGCTGAAAATGATGACGACTGTTACAATGTCGCCTGTCACACACGCTGAAAGGTCTTTCGCATTAACAGTCAGTCCGTTTGCATACACGCTATGATCAGTTTATCATTTGCCAGATACACTGTAGATGACTTGCTGCTTGAAGCTACTGCATGAAGACCTCAAGAGGGATCAATACGTCAACTACATAACATACAACATACAACATAATCCAGGGCTGTTACTGGGCTCAGTTTCTGTTGATTTCACTCTGATTCAGTTTCCTTGCATCTAAACACATGAGAACATAGTGTGAGTATTTCTACTCACTTATCACAGCTGGTGCCACTGGGCCATGTTTATATACATGGATCCTCTCTGGTAGATGTTAGGGCGGAGGGATCTGAACTTGGCTGTTCAGAAACCTGGTTAAGGACGATACCATCAGACATCAATATGTGTTGACCGTGTTTCTTGTAACCTCCTCACTGAAACCACGTTACTGACCAGTGGGGAAGTTGCTGAAGTGCATGTAAATAAACTAATCAACCGCAGGAGTAATGTACTAGTGCATAGCTACATGTCAAACATTTCTCATTGAATGTTAGTGCTGCAATGGTGTGTGTGTGTGTGACAAAGCAGTAAACAAGCATACAATGTGAATGGCACTCGCACCTTTTCCTTAAAGCAGGAGAGAGTTAAACTGTCTGCCGGTCTGTCGCTTCAAGCCTCAGCCATCAGAATGAAAGTGCCGGAGGGCTGCGGCGTCTGCATACAGACAAGAGCTCTCTCCTTTTCTTTTTCCATCGATTGATTCCAATAGTTCACTCGGTCCGCCAACGAAGGGACCGCAGAACGAAAACAGGCCTGAGCCAAGGTGTGAAAGAGCCATTCGTTAGCAGAGTGTAAAGGTGACGTATTGGCAAACCTCTTCATGCAACGTCAACTTTTTCGTGCCTAGTACATGTTGCGAGCGTCTGTTTCCTTCGAATTTCACACGACAGACGAGAGGTCGCCGCGTCGATCCCAGACCAGCTGGATTTAACCTGGTGGGGAAGTGAATTAGTGCGGCTCCTTCCTGCCTCATTACCTGCTGTGGAAAGCCGTGATATTTAATCCGCGGCCGCTCCGGTCGAGCCAAAACACATACTGGGTGGACCTCAGCTGTGCGAGCCGTTGATTGACACAGGTTCTGTATTTTTATGTGGAAATGATGTAATTCAGTAGGGATTTTTGTATAACAACTGAATCAATCCATGTACATGATAAAACTAATAAAGTTCCTCTGGTACCGAACAATCTGTCAGTATCTGTGGTAGAAGATGGACTAAGTAGACCCATTACTCTGGCTTCATCCTTGTATAGTATCTTATATCTTTATCTATATTCATTCCCCTCTGACTCGAACCGTCTCTCCACACGTCTCTCCTCATGATGACATCCCACAAGCTGCTGAGAATATTTTTGACAGCCAGGAAAACCCCTCCAGCAAAGAGGATTATGTTCGAAAGAAATGCCTGCAAAACCTCTAAGTTAGATCTCACTGCCCCTGTGTGCCGGGCTCACAATTAAGCATCCAGCCCCTCTATTGTAAGCAATGTGGAAAAGGGATTGTGGTGGTCAACAAACTAGATTCATGTTTAATAATTCTTACATCTACAGAGAGAGAGATGAGTTGATGCTTTATGCTTTATTCAACCTGATGAAAAATGCTTTCCCTCTTAATTCAAGCCAGGTGAGTGAACATGCATTACATTTGACACTGTAAATCCTTTAAGAGTTTGATTCCCATATCTGCACAGATGCATGCAGGGTGTTTGCGGTGTGAGGCAGAGCAGGATTTGTAGCTTCAGTGGAAATCTGTCCACACCGTCTTTGCATCGCTATATTTTTTGGACTTCATTTTAGAAAAGATGCTCGCAGCAAGAGAGATGTAGTAAACCCTGCAAGCCGGTGCAGCCAGCCAGGTGGCGGCGGCGGCGGCGGCGGCGTCTTTTGCGAGGGCGGGAGCTGTAGCCTAGAGTTTTGAAGCCTGCAGTGTATGACATGGGGATCAGATGTGAAGTTGCACGGATCACCCGGGGATTCATCAGTCAGACAGCAGAACTGCACACTGAGACGTTTGTGTGCACACGGGGGCATAGTCACAAGACAGAGACGTGTAGGAGTCGGTAGGCAGGTGCGTTGTTGAAAGGTGCTGCCGCAGCTTCCTGCCTGGAGTTGCTCTAAGACCACCATCCAAACCAGCATACCAGGTGATTGCTGAGGTGTTTACCATTTGGGCTAATCAGCATTGGTATCGCAGCACAAACACAAACCTCCTCGCCAGTTTTGCGGCACCAGATAAAACATTTGACAGGCAGATTGACAGAAGCTACACCCTCACACACACCACCCCTCATTATGGCGGAGCTTTGTCATACGGAGACAGGGTGTAGGATAATACTATGCCAGATGACACGCTGTTAGACGGAGCATCCTCTCGGATTATACAGTTCCTGTTCTGTGGAGATCCTTTTTGTCATTCACCTCAGCCTCTCCTCTCTCGTCCCCCCGGCCGTCTCCCCCATCGCCTCTCTGGCTCACAGCGGCTGGATTAGTCAATTAAAACAGTCGGTCAGACAGATTGGACATCTTGGACTTATTGTTGTCTGGGTGGTCCTCTGTAAGCCCAGGATGAATTACCTTTTATGATGCCATAGCTGCAGTACAGGCGGAAGTTTGTGATTTAATAGGTGGCTAAACCCTCACTTCTCTTCATCAGTACCGACCCTTTTTTCACTACCGATGATAGATCCCCACACAACTTCAGCTAGAGGTTTTTGCTGTGTTCGATCGTCTGCTGTTGATGTCTATCTGATGTGTGACTGTGACTCGCCATTGCTGCCATTTCCCCATTCTTACTATTCTTACAGCTTCTAACAACAATAGATAAGACAGGGTGGTGTGAGAAGAGGATAAAATCTCAAACAGTTTAAATACTTCTGGCAAGAGAGGAAAGTGGGAGGCGGCTGGCATTTGATGTGGCTGAAGATCTACAACGCTCAAAGCCGACAATGCTGAACTCTTAACATGGCAGCCATCATTTCACACAGAAGCAGGGAGGGAATGGGAGTAAACACAACAGGAGGTACCATTATCTGAGTGGAAATGAAGCCCGTGTCGATGCATTTGCAGATGTTTGACTGAAAGCTTGTTGTGTTTTCATTCTTTCCCTGCTGAAACACAGCCTGACCTCCGTCGTGTCAGACAATGCCTTTCATTTTGTCCCCCTCTTCAAAGCAGCTTTGTTTTACCCTCAATAGAATCGGCTGCAGATACAAATCATTCCAATAATGCAACTCAATCCTGCTCTTCAAGGACATAATACCATAGTAACATTTTCTGTTTTACTAAACTTCATAGCACCGAGCATCTCCGAGGGCTGTTGTTTTCCTTGAAGCTGTACAAAGGTTGGAGAGGATTCTTGCCTTTCATGAGAGCCTGCAGAGCTTAAGGTGCGAGATGCTTTGGCAGAGGATTTGTGTCGTAGCTTAGAAGAAAGTTTGGAGAACATTTGCTGAATCTGTCCACAAAATTCCCCCAGGAATCACATTGGGAAAGTAAATAAATGGAAAAACAAGTTTATTTATGTACAACTGGTGGTCCACATCAGCCAAATTTGCACTGTACTGCTTTTATTAAAAAAAATGGGCACATCTTGATCTTAATCCAAGGAAACAAAACAGATTTGATTTCCTTTTATTTCCTGGAACGTGTTAAATGAAATGAATTCAATTGAAGCACCCGTGAAAGTAACTGACGCTGATGCAGGGAAAGGAGCTCAGACTGCAGTAAAACAACATTTGTAATATATGGTTATCTTTATCATTTCACTCACATGGGCTCTATACAGCAGCTGATTAATGCATGCAGGCGTGCCAGTATGATGATGACTCCGCTGCGTTTCCATTTTGAAGTACTTATAAGGTCTACTTTTTCTATTTGCCGTAACATAAAAGATAATACGGTATGTGTTGCTAATGGCTTTACCCGCTGTCCTGTATTGACACGGAGTATGCAGATTAAAATGAGCAGGATACTAAAGCGGCGGAGCTATCAGTAACTGTGTGTTATTAATCCATAACAAGCTCGTCCTCGCTGAATTACAATAATTGCGCTGGATATTTAATGATCCAATTTAATGAATTCCGTATATCAAATGATTTCACGTCTGTTATGTTATTTATGTTCGGCGTTGAGTTGATTAGGTGTAACTATACAATTCAGTGGAAGGGCTCGGCCGTTAATCTATCTGTTCTTTATGAAGCTTTTAATGTTCAGAAGTATTGATTGGACTCTGCAGATTTTTGAGGCCATAGTTTGGTATTCTGTTGGATTCCTGAATATTGAGCAGGTCGAGTCTGAAGAGCAAACATAGCGACTGTAGCTGCTCCATATGTGATAACTTCAAATCATCCGTATTTGTAAACAACCTACAATGTTGTGGCGGATGTGATCTAAAGGTGATTTAACCAGTCATGTCTGTTGGTTACCATTGGTACCTTAATTACATTTTAAACTGAAATCAGTGTGTTTACATCTTGTGCATGGAAATGGACTGAGTGATGGATTTTCTCTGATCTTATAAAAAAGTCTTATAGCCACTGGGTTTCTCCGTGTAGTTGCTGTAATGCACCAGTAAAAAAAAAGAACATTACTCGTCTGATTCATTTGCTATCCTGGTCCGATTAGATGTGTTCACACCTGAATAATGTATGTGTTGAGTTGCAATACCTGCAGGTGAGCTCTGTGGAGAGACACCTCTGACCTTTCTTGATGTGCACATACTGTACATCACCTCCAGCCGTGGCATTGAGTCCCAATACTTTGCCATCTTCTTATCACAAGGTCTCTCAGGCAGTTCTCCGAGGAAACACTACACTCACCTTGACCAGCTGTCCTGATGTTTCAGACAGCAGCACAGTGTTTTGACCCAACGTGAGGGGAATTCGAGCTGAAATCGCTGGTGCACTTTCAACAGCCTGTCTTGTACTGCTCAGCTGACCCTCTCGGCTGTAGTTTCTCCCCTGCTTTGATGAAGGCCGAGGCAAACCAAGCCAGTCGGAGGAGCTCGCCTCAGGCAACGCTACTGCAGATGATGCTTGCCTCATCCATTAGCACAGCCGTCCCCGGCCATATTGCGACATACAGTAAGTGATTGCTTGGGGCCTCGGCGGCCACAAGGGGGCCGCCCAGAGCTTTCTTCAAAGGGGGATTTATAAATATCACCCCATCAAAAGCTTAGACCATAACTTTCACTTTAATCCAGCCTTTTTTCCCTGTTGTTGTTGTTGTTTGATCCAACATAAGGCAGTGATGGATTTCAGGGTCAGTCACATGATTACATAGACAGGTGATGTGATCCTGTGAGGCTGTCTCACTGTGTGGCTCTGCTTTGTGTAAACAGAATCTCTACAGGAAAGAAGCAACATGTCCCTAACCAGATTGGTTTTATTCTTCTTTATTATATTTTCCAGCTAAACTCATTCTGTACTGGACAAGGGGAGCTTTGTGCCGCATTACATCACGGTGTAGTGCGGGGAAGTCCCTGGGAAAAATTCTTTGTTTGACTGCACAAAACAGCACTGCTACGGGAGAGAAGCACTTCACCATGCCGAACGCTGCTCTGCATAGATTTCCACTGAATATATTTATTCCTATTTCTTATTTCAATCCGCTGTAACCCTCTGGTTGTGTCATTGAATCATGCAGGGGGACCTGGTCAAGCCCCACCATGGACACAATGGACTTTGTTGCACTCTGGTTGATTTACATTGAAAAAAAACGTATGTGGAAGCTCACCAGCATGATGATGTCACACCAATGACTCTGTCCTCTCCTGCCCTAAAGCTTAAGATATCTATCTGTCCTCTTTTAAACCACAAGAGAGCTCACAGTCACTCACCAGAGGACACAAGAGAGGCTGAAGATGGTATGAACCGACTGAATTAGGAACCTGACATAATGATGCCTCGCCTGGCATATCACCAAGACATCTCCTGCTCCATTGCCTGCTTATCCTCTCCGTGCAACTTCCTGCTTCATTCCTTCCATCTTATTGGCAATTCCTGTGCTCCTGCCAGAGCTTCTTCCTGGACTAGTTGTCAGTTGAACTACTGATTCCTGTCCATCCAGATGCCACTGGCTCCACTGCAGCACAGCCGGGGCTCAGCCAACTGAGCTGCATCCTGCACTGTCCGCTGCTCCTCCATGACGGCACGAGAGGGCTGGACTGTGTGCCGGGGGCTTCACTTCCACAGGTAAAGACTAAAGACTAAATTAAAAATACACCAAATACAGCTTTATCTATTTCTTGTTGTCATGTTCTATCTTCCTCTGGGAGTCTAATCAGTTGAAGAGGAGATTTGTTGACAAATCGGGGTTTTGAACCTGATTGTCTTGGCAGTTCCTTTAGCTCAGCGCCACCAGCCATGGGTCAAAACCCAGACTAATCACCTGGATAGAGGTTGTGTCCTTCAGGATGCAGTCAAAGGATGGATTAGATGATGGATGAAATCAGTGCCTTCTGGGAAAGGCAACGCTTCCAATCTTAACACCGGGGACCTGGGTTTTGTTGAAGCACATCTCTGCTCAGGTGACGTGCTTCTCAAGTCCCTGGACGACCATCTGCAGTCTTTTTCAGCCAATAATTGCAACAGGAATGACCTTATTTTTTCTCTCTAGTGAGTAGATAACATTGTTCAGAAGAAATTCCCATTTGACCAAAACAGCAAGCGCTCCTAGCAACATTCTTATCAAAAACAGCAGATTATGACATTAGATTGAGCTGCAGAATATCTGTCAGGGTCTTTACACTTTGTCACTCCTTGAATAGAATCGATTTTATGGCAGTCTGAGAGGGTTAGGAGGTGCCTCCCATCAGGTAAATTGTCACCATCATCATCATCATCATCATCAACACTATCATCCTTATGAACCCAGGAACACACTGCTGGGAATGTTTGGGGATGCTTCTCATTAGGGAAACCGGACTCTTTAAATACGTTTAAGGCCTTTTTTAGAGACAGAAATCTCTCTAATCCTACAAATGTCTGTTGATTAAAGCTCTACAGTAGGTTTTGCTTTTGCCAAAACATCAAGGCACCGCTTCCAGAGACACCTCTACTGTTTGTTTGCCACCGCTCTCCATTTAGAGCAAACCCATATGCATAATTCATTGCTTAGAGTTGTTGCCAGGCACTCAATGAGCAGAGAGAAACGCAAAAACATGTGCTCCCACAACATGGAGACTAATTTTACACGTTACTGTGTCGCTGTCGGTGTTGTGATACCGACCCGACATTTCTCTGCAGAAACATTCAACTGTTTGGAGATAGAGACATCTAAATGATTTACAGGCAGGGGTCCCTAGACAAGTTCTGCATCTGGTTTCCTGTTTCTTCTGATCCAAACCTACCGTATATGTTGATCCAGAAAGCCGAATCCCTAATTTCTCTATAGTCCTGGAAGCTGTAAGGTCTTGCAACTTCAGGTCAATCAAAGCGGAGACGGTACCTAACCTGAACCTGTTTTCACTCATTCTGCACATCAGTACTTTTGCTGTTGACCTCCAACGCTGAGATGTTGTGCATGGCAGATATGTAGAATGTTTTTGAATTGTGTGTGTGTGTGTGTGTGTGTGTGTTTTGTGTGTTTTGTGTAGGGTTTCTAGTTACAGGAGTTTGATTTGAGAGCATTGAAGGGCAGTTGCAGCAGCGTTTGTAATGGACGTATCTTCATCCACGTGCTGTACGGCAGAGACTCACTCACTGGTTTAATGCAGCGTTTGTTTTTCTGGAAGAGCGAACCGAGCGAGGGAACTCTGCGTGATTTAGATTTGCTCAGTGACCCTTTTCATAACACTAATGTTCATTACTGGCTAATGTGAAACTTTGAAGTTCCCCAGATGGTGTTGGGTATCATTATTCATGCTCACTGTTCAGGCTTCATGACCTGAAAATAATGTTCTAAACTGTGTTACTTTCCACGCCGAAGCTAAATATGTGAAACTGTGTGACAGATTCACTGGCGCTTTCAAATACGCAGCCAAGCTGTTGTGGAACTGTGTGGTTTTATGTTATCTCAGTGTCTCTGCTTATTTTAAGTGCATACAAATTCACTACAGCACAATGGCCAATTATCTCCATTTCCTTTTGTCTGCACGTCACATACTTAGATTATTAAAGGTTAGAGGATCACAGAGCAAAGCAAAAAAATAGGGCAGCTCATAAATAGAACAAACTCGAAACCACAGGTGATCATCTTCATGAAACAACATTATAGGAAGTGTGTACGGTGAATTTTCAATTACTGGAACCGAGGGGCCATAATGGCAACAACTGTGATATGGCTTCCTGCTGTGTTGTGTGTACAACTAAAGGCAGTTACAGTACAGGTCCAGGTTTATCTGAATGACATGACATTATCATATCATTATTACACAGTTCTACATTTAATTGTCACAACATAAGTGACCCTGGCAAATGGCTTTTGAAGTTTATGTCTACTAATTAGGAAGAAAAGGTCACAGATCAGCACAATTGGGGTTTGAAATGTCTTCCTCACCTCCGAAGACATCTGTTACCATTTACCATTCATCATTTACTTTAAGTGTGAGTCACATCCACTCCAATTGTGAGCGAGGCTTACACGGAAAAAGAGTGAAGAGCTGTGTTTACAAAGGGGTAAGAGTCAGCGTTTCATTCCCACCACTGGTCAGACTTTCACTCCCTTCATTCTTCCAGCTTTGCCCGTAGATGAATCATTGTTTGTCTTTCGGTTGGCATATTTAACATCTCATTAACTGCCGCGTTGAGTTATGAGTCATATTATTTCGGGGCTTCACCTCCACCATCACTCGGATGAATAGAGGTTTATCTCTTTAGCATGCAGCCATGGTTACGGTGGCTATTAGATGGGCTTTACACCTCAGTAGTCAGACACAGAGCCGTGATACGCTCCTGGTCTGGAGGGATCCACGTCACAGGTCACACAGGTCACACAGACTCACTTCAACTTTTCACCTGATACATTCACAGTAATTGAAGGATCATATTTGATCCTTCAATTCATATCTGCTTTTGGTGTTCTTACTCCTTCGACAAAGGCGACGCTTCCTGTGCTAACTATGGCTTTATCTGCCTTTTTGACTCATATGATTGGGTTGCACTAGTTCCCAGTTTTGCAGCGGAACTATAATCGCTCACAAAGCTGCTGAGCCCGAGCTTACAGAGGTCCAACACCCAACACATTCTTCTTATGCTAAAAATAATCAGCTTCTCTTTGATGAAGATGCTGCAAAGCAGCGGTCACACATTTGGAATTAATGAAGTCAATATTTGTTAAAAAAAAAATTTAAATCCAGCTTTAAATAAAAAAAGGTAAACATAAGAAAGAGGTTGCAGGGAATCGTTTAAGAAGAAAAACTGTACATTAATTATGTATTACTGAAGCTGTAACTGAATTTTAACCATCCTCTGAAAACACACAAATACTGTAGCAACCTTATCAGCTGGGTTTAATTATGAGGGGGGGGTGTGATGTTCCATTGAGCAATCACCACAATAAATGAATGTGAAGTTGCACTGCTGGAGTTAATTTGTACCGAGCATAGTTTTGTGAGAAATTGACAAGCCATAGCGACATCATTCAGTCTCAAAAGATCCAACATTCAAGATTTGATCATTTATTTCTGCAGTGTGTGTGTGTGTGTGTGTGTGTGCGTGTGCGTGTGCGCGCGTGTGCGCGTGTGCGCGCGCGCAGACTGAATCAAGCCATCCAGGGTGTAGTAAAATAAAACAAAACACGTAAACTCTTCATTCTCACTTATGTTAAGTGAGGTCGTGTTTGTTGGCAGATTAGATTTGGCGAAAATGAATCACATTTATTACTGAACAAAACAAACACAAAAAACATGAAAAGTGGAGCACTGTGCTATTAGATGTATTCAAGGGTCCACAAGAGAAAGACATGAAGTCCTTATTATTATTAGTTGTTTGATCCAAATGATATGAAGTTTGTCTCTGATGCGTCGTTAGTGTTCTTTGATTTCTGACTTAGATGACATGTTTACCCAATTCTATACCAGATTCACTAAAGATTATTGGGAGATGAGCTGTTGCACACAAATTTAGCAGAGCTCAGTGTGCATGTAAGTGACGATGTGACAGCGTGGCATTAAGAGTCAGAGTAACACTGGTGTCTGATTTACTCCTGTTGGCACTTTAAAAGGAAGATATTTCTCATATCTCAAAAGCAGCAGCGTTTTTAATTTGATTAAAATGATTCTAATCATTCCTGCGATGTTCTCCTTTAATGAAACAGATCTGCCGCTACGCCACTAAAAAATCATCACTAGCCTGTATCAGGAGGAGACCCACAGGAGTCCTGCAATTACACACGGTGTCAAGTGCAATTCAGGCAACTGGGGATACATGCACAGAAATGATTGAGATGGTCGCCGATTCCTATGGATGTCAACTGCTGCAGAGATAGGAATGCAGGAGTACAGAACCTTTCCCGTCGCACAGCACCGCCGTGCGAAAAGACATCCTCGCACAAATTGGATGTGTAATATCTACGTTGTGGTGCAGTCATAAACTATAATTGATTTGCCGGGGCGCCCTGTGGACTCTGTAAGACACAATTAAGGCCAGAATCTTTGGGGAAGATTTTGCTCGCTTGTTTGTGTGTGTCAGAGGTCACGATTAGTGCAGATTACATTGAATGAATTCACACCCGCTTATGATAAGGAGAGATTATCATAGTATGATCGGAGATTGTTTAGCAGCAGAAAAAGGCCCATAGGTGAACAAGGTAAGCGCCCCGGGCCTCCCTCTGTCCCCGGGCGAGCCCACCAGCAGTTTGATTTACATATTTATCTATTTATTTATGGCATTCTTGGTTCTGTTTTAGTGTACCTGTGGAGCAAAACAGCAAAACTCTATTGCGACTGTCCAAAAGTGGCCATAAAGGTGTGCGAATGGCAGTGCTATGAATGCAAATTATAATGAAATATCAGCCGACATAATGAAAATGGCTTCAGTTCATGAGGAAGCTTTCACCATTCTCTCCATCCTGCCTTGAGTGTTGGCTAATTGGCACCCGCAACAGATTTACAACCGACAATTATGTTGTTGATGCACATCTGCGTGCATGTATTGCCCTTTATGAGCTGTTTATTGTTTGACCCAGGGGCAAAGAGAGAATGGAATACCTGAGAATCCCTTTTTTTATTAATACAGCTGCCAACTTCTGCTTCATCATTATGTTTTTGAAGCCATATTTGTTGAGTATTTATGATAACAGCCAGGAAAGTGTTTGGCTGGGCGGCGGGGGGGCTGCTAGAGCAAAATGTCACCCCGGGCCTAAAGAAAGCTCCGGCCGGCTCCTGTTAGGCACTCCAGAGCCTTCATCTCTCTTCTGAAGAGGAGGCTCTTGCGACAAAGCACGCTTAATTTAAAAAAAGAATGAAGAAAAGAGGGAAAAAAGGATTTCAATGAGGCAGAAAATGCAATGCATCTGGCCCAGCGGCTTTGATGGGAGTCCATCAACTCTAATATTAATGTGAGGACTTATGTGGCCATTCATGTGTTCTGCTCTCCAGCTGAGAGGGAACACAGTTGTTCTATTACATGGGTTAGCACTTCTGCAGAGATCACCTGAGACATGCTGGACTGCTTTTTCCCTCCTCCTTATTCTCTTATTGCCACTTCTCCTCCGAGTGACAGTGAAGTCTAACAAATAACACCTACAGCTTTAAGAGCAGAACATCCTCGGAAATTATCAATACACGATTTTATTTGATTCACTTAGGACCGTTGAAGAACCTTGAAAGTTTGTTACGCAAGCCGTCCGCACTCGGATAGAAGCCACAGATCACTACGATGTCAGACAGCTGAATCAATATTTGTGCACATGAGTAAGTCTGGTGAGCAGAAAAAGAAGAATATGTCATAATGGCACAATTCTGTCTGATTCTGGGTTTTTGTGATAAAAAAATGGATTTCACGGTCTTAATGCCTGACTGACCGAATGCTCAGCAAGAAATGCAAACAGCAGTCAGCACATTGTGGCTATAACTCTCTAACTTAACTTTCATTGGTGTGATGTCATCATGTCAGTATTCATGATTCAATATCAGCACAAAGTTGATTCTCAAAATGTGATTAGGATTTAGGATTTGCATATTAGAGCAGGGCCTTTTTGGATTTATATTGCAATATATATGTACTTAAATGCATCAAACCAAAAGTAAAACTTAAAATACCATATTTTAACAAGTAAGTTTTGGGGTTAGAAGCAGGACAGGGGTGTGATCGTGTTTCAACAAATGAGTGTAATGCTGCACGAGAGTTCAAAGGAAAATGGCATTTATTTTAGAAAAAAAGATAAATAACTTTAATTGAGTTAGAAAGAGGCTAGAATATTCAGTATAAAACATTGAGGACTGGTTCGACACATTTGTAGTTTCATTTCCTGTATCATATCTCCAAAATTGACTCGTAGAATAACGTTACTGAGCCAGACGACACTGTGAAAGACGGTGGCAGTCGTGTCAGAAAGTGCATCTCGGTGCGGTGAAGAGGACGCAGAGGTTGCAGCTTGTGGATGAAGAGCGGCACGTCTCGCCAGCAGTGGGAAATGGAGGACATCTTGCCTGGGATACAACTTCAAACATGGAACAGCCTCAGCAGCTCCAGGCCAAGGGAACAGATTGCTCCAATTACAGCAAGCCTCACGCACCGGCGTCCCCCTGACACGCGCAACGGTCTATTGGAGTGGACTTAGGGTAGTGGCGTGTTGCTCTGGAGCACTGGGGGCCAACACATCCCACAACCAATCTGTATTCTGTTTGAGCGCGCAGACATCTCCTTTTAGCCCTGCTTTCCTTTCAAATTCTGTTAAGACTGCGTGTTTTTGGCTGCCAGCTTAGGTGATTGGCACCTTCTGTCTGAATTTATAACAAAATCAATGCTCTAACAGCATCCCTGAGCACATCCGTCAAGGAGAGATGCTGCTACCCCCTCGTTTTCAGCTTCACGGGCATGGATATAGATGAATCCTTCAGTATTCTTGCCCGTCCCGGCTCAGAGAACTGCGGCGGCGGCGGCCTGCTTTAATTGGCAGCATCAAGTAATGCACAACATGTTAGCAGCAAGCAACATTGGGGAATCACCTTGTTAATTGAGGGCTGCAGTTGAGAGATTGACTAATTGATCAAGGCCTTTTACAGAGGTAGATAACTCATGGAGGCAACACCGGGGGGGAGGAGCCTTGTCAGTGATGATTCATGTGTCTCTGGGAGGCGAGGTGGTCTCTGCGGCCTCTTTTGTTCAGCGGGCCCGGTGCGGAGGGGATTGTATCATCAGCACCTCCGCCCAAGTGTTGGCGTCTCTCCTCTAAATCAGAATTAAAAAGGTGAGGCTGGTGTTGATAGGTTGCCACAAATGATACAGTGTTGTATGTCTGTATGCTTCCCCGGATGGTTGCCGCGCTCCCCGTGCACCATCAAGATACAGGGAAGATGTATGGCTGCGGTGTAATGAAAGCATGAAGGGACTCCGAGTCACGGAGGAAACGTCTCTATCACACAGGTAGCGGAGCAATCATGCCCCAGTGTGCGGAGCTCGGGAACAAAATGAAATGTGTGACAACAATGCAAGGATTAAAAATGACGGAGGGGCTGGAATACCTCAGATCAGCTTGTGAATGGAGTTTGTTTGCTGTACTTCCCCCATGGTGAGTGGGACTATATATAGTGCCTGAGTAGCTGGAGTTCCATTTTGTGAGACTATACTTTTTACTTCACTTTGTGTGTTGTTGCTCGTTTGCAGATTTTCATTCAGCTTTGATGTTGTAAACTGTTAAGATGAGAAAGTATTAAAAAACATCTGTCAAATGTGAGATGTTCAGAAAAGTTTGGAAGTGTCCTCAAGGAAATATAAACAGCCTGGTTTGACCTTGAAAACACATTTCATTTTCAGACATTTTCAAAAGTTTCAGACAGTTTTCTCCTCCACATTGACAATTGATCCCAAAGCATAGAAAATCTTACAAACCTGAGACGAGGCTTAGATAAAAAAAACAAAAAAACAAAACAATTGACAGCCTGGCTGGTAGAAATGTTCAAATTAGAGGAGAAGAAAGTGAAATGTTTGCATGGAAGCAAAAATACGCAAATATAATCCGTCAACTGAGAAACTGAAAGCAAGAAAATTCCCTGAACTGGAGATTTGAGGATTGCACTGAATACCTGAATTCTTAACCAGATCCAGTCAGATTCCCTACAGAGCAACAGCAACGTGATCGCTCCCTGGTTATTACTCTAATACTCCCAATATTCCCCAGCCTGTATGGAAAACAGAGCCGCCCCTCACGGAGAAGGCACTACATTTACATTTAAACAGCATAATGCGATTGAAATCATCATAATTTGTACTCTCGACCTAGATTAAGGGATTATGAATACACTCACTCAGGCATGTAGTCAGCCACCTCTGCATGAACCTGCCAGACTCACTATATACACTCATTGCGCAACATTTCTGTATATTTGGAGGAGGGCGGAATCCTATTATCTACGGTCGTGTATACGTTCCTAATCACATTTTTTGCCTCAGACAGCAATGGATGTTAAATTTAGCCCCGCTTGTGTCGGAAGGATAATGTTGTTTTAGCGCCGATGGATGAGGCAACCTCGGGACAAATGTGAGAAGGAAGTGAAAAGGAACACATTAAAGAAATTATACGCCGCGTTCAAAAATAGAGGGATAAGGTAAAAGCAATAAAACGACTCTGTGATGGGGAAATATATTTTGTCAAACTAAACCTTGTTTAAGGCGCTAAGAAGAGGAATCTCAGGCTCATTTTCCGTGTCGTGAGATTTGCCGTCTGTGTCGTCGTTTCCCTTTTTTCCCTGGGGGGGGGCGACCGGCTTGACTTGTGTATATTTTCCGGCTGACTTGAACTCATCACTTCCCTCTGACGCAAATCAAGCAGAGGTTGGCGGGTCTCCAAATTTAATTTTGCAAGAATGTCTTAGGGGGGGGAACTTAAAGTAAGCCGTGATATTTTAGCATATTGGTGATTTAGGGGCCGTTCCAAAGAGGAGCCGGGTATTTGCTGCTACAATGATTCACTCGCGCTTGCATGTGCTATTCTTTCCCTACACACTCTTGCTCAGTGAAATGGTGAAATATGAGCTCCTAGTACAGCTACACTTACATATATTCCTCCTTTTATTTATATAAAGAAAGGTACATTTATTTTCCCCTGCAATTTCTGAATTATACAGCAAATGCTCTGATTAATTTAGCGTGATAACGCTGATGATGGAGGCGATAATGATGATTGCACGGACTTAAATAAATACAATACTTTATCACAGCCGAATAAGTAAAAACGGAAACAAGCTTTGCAGATGTGGCGGAGAGGCTGTGGCGGCGAGGCTGTGCCGGCGTGTTTCACATTCCCCCTTGTCACAGCGGTTTAAAGAAAGTGGGGGTGTAATATTAAATATGATGGCCACAAGAGATTCATGGGGAAATGAAGTGTTCATGTCATGCTGTGTGAGAAAATAGTGGGTTTTTCCGCATCCCTGTTCCGGATGAAGACGCACAGGCGGGCGTTGAAAAATGACTTGTGGTGTAGAGCCTGAATTATTGTCATGATCCACACAGGCTAGAATATTGCAGTAATGAATCACAATAATCCTATGTTTTACATAGCATTAGCGTCACGATTAGAGGGGCACATCCGAGTGTGAGTGTAGTCTATCCCAGCTCCAATGCAGAGCGCCGAGGCTTGCCAAGTTTGCCTGGAGTCAGTGAACTGCCAACTCCTTCACATCCCTCAAACAAGAGGATCCATCTCATCCTTTCAAGGGTGGAAAATATGGCAACTGGAAATGTTTGTTGCAGCCAGACAGAGAATCAAAGTGTCTTCCCACTCACATTTTAACAGTTTTTTGTCCGATTAAGTCCACAAACCTGAGCATCGACTACTACATAACGCCTACGTCTTCCTCTTTACTGTGCTGGAAATAAAACGCGCGTGTTTGTGATCATCAAATTTTACGTCCAAACGTTTGACAGTCGGAATCGTTGTTTTAAAAAAAGTCAGAAAGGTTAATACAGTGTCAATGAAATCGCCCTGACATGAAAATGAAAGAAACTGAGATCTCCACAGGCAAGGCAGGGAAATCTAACACAAGCTGCTCAGGAATCGGTTCAGATTGTTCTGTGTCCCTTTTGTGTCCCCTAGTCTTACAACATATTTATCTTCAATGATCAATAATTACCCCTGATTGACCCCCAGCTTAAACCAGCACCCGCTTATAATACTGTGTAGTGTATGAAAGCTGTTGATGCTTGGAACAATGTAAGACTTGGAGGATGAGCCACTACAGCCATTTCCAGGCAGGCTGCAGTTTCCTTGGTTACCATTAATACATGTTTGTTTTATGGTGGCGTGATTTGGGATGAGATCATAATTAGTTTTTGATGTGGAGCAGAGAAACCGGGGGAGAGATTTGTAACAGGAAATCAGCTGAAGTTGCTGCGCCGCATGTCAAATGGTAATAGTGACGTCGTAGAAAGAAGAAGAAGAAGGAGCAAACGGAAGAAAACTAAATTCAGTCCAATACCAAAGTTACTGACAAAAGTGCTGTCCTTATAGCGCCACCATCAGGTTGATTGATGACGCCTAATTCATTCATGGGATCCAGCAGATTTGCCTGCCAATTATTGTAAAATTGTAAATAACATTGAACAAAATTGTCTGGCTCAGTCCTGTTTTAACAACAAATAGAGGAAAATCTAATAATGTGATACGGATGACTTGCAGTTCAAAGTTTATATGCGTTCAAAAAATAAATGTGGTTATTACAGCGCCACCACCAGGCCGAATCGTATCAGTCTGCCACGTCCTCAGCACACTGACAGAATTTGCTCTGTTTTAGGAAAATAAGACCGTTAGAGTGAAATTACCACAATGGATTCAGAAACACTCGCACATCTCTCCCCCACCCCCACCCCCTAACCTGTGGTCCAGTATAATAACATGCATGCATGCGTGTGCACAGCCCCTGCAGTGGACACTCGTGCCTGCAAATTCCAGCACACAATGTGAATGAAATTAAAGATTCATTCCGAGCAGTCAAGATGTCAAAGTGTTACCACAGAGCCTGGTTGATGCATCATCGCCCATTGGACAGCTCGCTGTGATAAGAGCTCCTGGGCATGTTCAGAGATGTGTCGCTGTTTGTGTATCCGAATGACTTGACTCTGTTTCAGCTCTGAAGAAAGTATTAAACCATAACGAGGCATCTTAAAGGTACGGCACAGGCTTAAGAGAACAGGCTCCCAATGATGATTAAAAGGCGAGGGAGAAGATGCAAACACAAGCAGAAGCCAAAGCGGGAGGGAAGCTCATTATTTAAGAGTGCAAATCATCCATCAACGCCTCGGGTTTCCTAAATCAATAGCGTGTGATGACATCTTGGGCGAGGCCCCCGCGTCCGCGTCCGCCAAAGAGCTGTTAGGACAGAAACGAGCCTCTGCCACCGAATACGCCGTGATATATCTTCCTCTCTCCTCTCTTGTTTACCCAGGCGCTTCTTTGTGTCGGGTCACAGGTGCCATGGAAATGAACTATCTCCCCGTCTTCCGCGGCAAAACAAGTGGCAACATTTACCCTCCATACACTGACATGTAACTCTGCGGATGTGCGCGCATTCGGCCGCCGCATTAGATTTCCTCACGCCGACCCCCAAACAAAAAGACTCAGAGGTGACCGCTGACCCAGTTTGGAGCTTTGGTACCATGTGCCAAGGTCAGACACTCACTGGCTTTATTTGTGCACAACACGCCAAAAGGCATCTGAGACTGTGTTTGTGTGTGTGTGTGTGTGTGTACACGCAGTTATGAGGTCGTGTTCAACCCTGGATGTCTTTCTGATCTGCTGTTACCTTTGTGGGCAGTATAAAGTAAGTGCAGTGTAAAAAGAAGAAGGTAGAGGATCTTTCCTGTGAATCAAGTGGCACTAAAATTCTTCCGTCCTTCAGTGCACTCGTCTCCTTTGTTGATAGAAGATATTCTCACTTTTAGTGTCACAAATCTATTGAAATCTCAGTTTGGTGGGCTTTATCTGCATGTTTGCTCAGATTTACAGTGATATTAGATTGCAAGATATTACTATGTGATGTAATAATATCTTTTCAGTTGTATTTTGGTCTTTTTCTGATCTATTGCTGAAGTAATAAATACAGCATCACTGTGCTGCGTGGTGGAATTAAGGGTAAACAAAACGCTGTGTGTTCCTAGCTCATAATCAGTGTCTGTCATGTACAGTAAAGAGTTTTTTGTCTGTGCCTCTGTCTCAGCTCAGCTCTGCTCTGTTTCAGCTCAGTTTGTTGTTCACAGCTCTCATATGATGAAAAGCCTTCTCAGTCAAACACTCCGTCGACGAAGACCACATGAATACGCGGCCGTCTCCGTGTCCCTCTTTGCATACTAATCCAGCAGGGGAGGGCTGAGGGCTTTGCTGCCACAATGCTGCTCTCTGCTGGTACATGAACTTCCCCATTCTGAGCCTGACCTCAGCACAACTCCAGGGCAGAGCAGCAGAGAGACGAGGAGGAGGAGGAGGAAGAATCCCTAGCATTTAGAAAAGGGATCTGATCCATAAGAACAGAGGCAAGGCGTGTTCAGTTTGACAGCAAGATTCTGATTCAGTTTTAATCTCAGGCTTTGTGCTGAAATGTCGTTTATTATTATTGTCTCTTATTATTGTCGGCTTATTCGTATTTTAGTCAGCTGGTTTATTTAAGTTTTGGATATTTAGTCGACAAAGTCAGAAGTAGGTTTGTCAACAGTAAAATTATGCACACACACACACACACACACACACACCTCCAATGTTCTTAGCATGAATTCCAGGATGACGAGCCCACAAATACAGCTTCAAGTTGTGGATCTCTCTCTCTCTCCCTCTCTCTCTCTCTCTCCCTCTCCCTCTCTCTCTCCCTTTCTTTCTCTGTCTCTCTCTCTCTCTCTCTCTGTCTGCTCTCCTCTCTCTGCCTTTCTCTTTCTCGCTCTCTCTCTACTCTGCCTCTCTCTTTCTCTGCCTCTCCCTCTCTCTCTCTCGTTAGTTCTTCAGGCTGTTGTGGTTTTGAAGCTAATGCAAACTTTGTGAACGCAACACAATCCCCGGTTTGATTGCGACATCCCAATGCATCCCAACGAGCTCTTCTGATTGGCTCTTCTTTTGATTTGCTGCCTGGAAACACCAACATACGTCGTCTGAATTTTCTGTAGTCGTCGCCGTCGTCTCGTTTTTCATTTTTGTGATTTCACTCTTTGTCATGGAAATTAGCACTTTGACCTTGTAATCAGTGGTCAGCGTCTAATCCATGCACATAAATAATAATAATAGTACTGTTAAGGATTCATTCTCCATTTGAACCTCAGCACATCAGGCATGCATAGCTCCAAACACACTCGGCTCTGGGTTTCCTGTCTTCAAGCACTTGCAGCTTTACATTACAGCTCACCCCCACAGTAAGGAAGGAGGGGGTGGGCGTTTTAGTAACGATTGACAGAATTACAACCTGCAGGGCCCTCAAACATTGAGAAATAGCACTTTGTTAAGATCCAATGGTCATATGAGCTCTGGATCCACACTTTGTGTCAGGGGGGACGAATTTGCAGCGCAGCCCCCTGGAGCTGACCACCCACCTCTTTGAAAGCACCAAACGGAAATCGCATTTCAAGATGGATGTGTCTCTCTCTCTCGCTCTCTCGCTCTCTCGCTCTCTCTCTCTCTCTCTCTCTCTCTCTCTCTTCATCTGCACTATGCTTATTACAGTGTCCAAGGAAGATCAAAGCCACCTAAACTGCCCTCAGCGCTGGCGGGACCCCGGGGATTCTTCACAGCGCTGGACTAACGAGGTGAAGCCTGCCGCCACTTTTATCTTAGCTTGGAGTCACGCTGAGGAATTGTGTGGTTTTTAAGCCCGAATACAGGCGAGCTTGCTCTCACCGTGGCGACAGTGCGTGGACGAGGCAGGCGGACACACAACTCAGTGCCGCTATTTCATGTCTGTTGCTCAATAATCGCTTATCCTGTTGAAGAGGAACTGCTACCAAATGTATGAATGAAGACCTGTTTTTAAAAGAGATTTTTCCTACTTAGGTCTTTGACTAAACCTGATTACGTTCCTTTCACACCGCTTGTGCATCAGATATTCAAAACCTAGTTAGAATGTGTGTGTCGTGTGGAACCGGGACACATCCACGTCTTGAAACTCCGGGACTAAACCACATAAACTCTTTTATTGAGGTGTGGTATGAATGATCTGCTGCATTGGGGGATTTCTTCGACATCCTGTACTTGTCTAACTGGAGACCTGAGGCTGGGTCCAGAACTGCTGCTGTCCAGGGCCCGTTAAGCTCTCGGAGGTACTGAAAGTGATACTGGGGTAATCAAATAACCGCGATGAAACAGGAGGTACGCACAAAAACACGTGCATAAAATGCCTCCAGCTGGCAGGGGTCAAGTTTGAAGCTACCAACCGATGTGCCGTCATACAAAACAAGGACACACAATATGTGGTACGTGTAGAACAACAAACAACCATCCATCACTACAAAATGGAAAATGTAGACTTATCTTTTCTAAAAGAGGTGTGTGTGTATGTATGTGTGTGTGTGTGTGTGTGTGTGTGTGTGTGTGTGAGTGAGAGAGACTAAACAGCAGGTATCTGACCGCAGGACAGGACAAACTTTGCCAACGGCCCTGTGGAGGTTTAATAAGGGAAACGATGGTTACGTCCTATTTGAGTGTGTTTCTCACACAGGACACACTGATCCATAGGCTGGGTTGCATAATCGGCAATTAAAAGTGTAAAAAAAAGTATATTCAGATTTAAATACACAGGAATCTGAGTCATTTTCTGTGTTTGAAAACGCTTTCATATTGAACAATCAAAAACAGGTTACAACATTGGTTTCACACTCCGTACTCCTCTGAACGGAAGGAACACGGGCCATATCCTCTCTCCTGTGCATTAATTTGTGTATCAGGTTTACCCAAAGCTTGCAGCGGTAATCAAATGTGACCAATAGCAACCAGTGAGCGAGGCGGCGGAATAACCTGGGGACCCGCCGCCTCTCTGTCTATCCTGAAACAGCTGTTTTAGCTCTAATTAAAGGGAAGTAGCAGGTGTCACCTGAGCCCCAACTGCAGGGGCACACCTGGCTGCATTAATTTGATCCAAAGTGGTTTCGACGGACTGCCTGCACTCTGGCGTCCCACATTAAGCCACTGGAACTGAGCACCTGCTAGGAGCGAGCGGGCCAGGGCGCTTTAACATGCGGCTCTGTGGAGGCGAGCCAAGCAGGCGAGTCCACGTGCGTCTCCCCCTCCGAGTGACCCGGGGGACGTCTCGATCATCTCTGCTCCCCCCGACTCCCTGCAGCATGTGTAAGTGGGGCGGACCTGTAGTCACTCTCAGCTGAGGGCAGGGTGTGCCCAGGATAATTGGCTGTGGAAACCTCCCCGAGGCCGTAATGGCAGCTTGTTTCAGATCTCCTGATGATTTCACAGGACATTTAACTTTACGCCCCTCATTTGTCACCTCTTCAGGGTATTTCCAAATATCCATTACAAGTATCCCAGGAATGAGGTAACCCTTAACCTCCACTGGCTTTTACGTATGCATAAATTGCCCATGGAGATAAATGTGACGCTACACTGGGGTATCGACATGACACGGCAGAGAAGTGTGTGTGTGTGTGTGTGTGTGTGTGTGTGTGTGTGTCTGTGTCTGTGTCTGTGTGTGTCTGTGTGTGTGCGCGCCCATATGATCAAATGACCTTGAAGTATATCCAACACTGTGTTGGTAATTAAGTCCATTTACTCAAGAAAGGTACTTAAAATTAAATTATATTAAATTTTATTTGTTCTATTATTTCAGTATTTCCATTTTTCTCTCTCCATCTGTATCTGATGGCTGCAGTTACTAGTTAGTTTTAGTTAGTTCCTTCTTTTTTTTTTGCTGGCTGAGGCTTTAAACTCAACATCAGTTAAACTCAGAGCAATTTAGACAACATATTAAGAACTTCACAGCATCTAGACATTCTTCTTATTTACATGGAAACAAGCTTTGGTTTCCTTTCTTATTTTCAGTGTTTCATTACAAAGAAAGCTGGAGATCAGATGTCATCTCATATCTCCTATTATGGGTACTTAACGTATGACTTATGATCCATCCTCATGTACCACACACAGTACAGTGCATGTCCTATGTGAATGAGCGCGTCGGCTGCAGGTTCTTCCATTGTGTTCTTGTACCTTCTGTACTTCTTCCACCACTTGTTCCTCTGATACTGTAATTGCCTGGTGAAATTTTCATCACCCAAGAATGAAGCTCCAACCCTTTGACTGGGTCCTGCCTGGGGTCATGCTGCACTCTCTGTTCAAACTGTGTCTTTGTGCCACAACAATACATTAATTTCATGAGTCAACAGGCTACGACTGGCAGTTTGTGTCGAGCTAAACAGTGTTTAATTGGATTCTGATCCATGGCAACGCCACCGGAGGGTTGTTTCCATCTTTTATTTCAGCAGCACCTGGAGCGTAATGGTGGTGATTACATCCCTCCTGCAGTGTCCCAATGGTTGAACCTTCACACACTCCTAGGAATTCACTGCTGACAGTCACGGTCCACGCTGCCTTGCTGCCCGGCTTTGGCTCCTGGCAAAGCCGACGCTGCTCCAGCTTTTTGTGACGGCACTGCTGGGACAACCCCAGGTTTAATGGGATTATGATAATACAAACCAATTAATTGTTTCATGCACAAAGTGAATATAAAAAGGTGGAGTGGAGGCTGCAGAGTTGCATGTATTTGTCCAGTGATAACATCAGCTAATTCACCAGTTGCAGAATTCAATTTCAAGGGTTTGCTTTTGCAAAACCAAGAACAAAGCGCTCATAATGTGAACACTATACATAAACTACCCATTTCTTGGAGGCTTTTAATTAGCAAAGTGAAATTTGGAAGTCTGTTTTTGAAATCCCACTTTAATTACTTCTCCTATGATTATTTACACTTAGCAATTACACACAAAGGAGGCATAGCAATTTTGTTGCTTTACAGATTTTAAATGGTTACAGAGAGAAAAAGAAGTCGAATCACAAAAAAGCACAAACAAGGAAATACATCAAAACACAAGGATTTATAATCACAATTAATAACGCCTCTCTGAAAGTGCAAAGACAAATTCTGCTGAGTGATCAGGATGTAATCATCTGACTTAAGGACGCTCATTAGAGCCCACGACTTAACTGCCTCGAGAAACCGTTTTTAACCGTACCGAAGACAAATTGCATCGGCTTTCACTGAGATCTGTGTTTTATTTTTGAAAAAATTGACAGAAATATCTAACCCACAAAGAGCTCTCCTCTCTAACTGCAACACCATAGAAACTACTGTCACCTCAAGCTGGGAATGAACACACAGCCTGGAGGGGGTGGGGGGGATGAACTGACCGCAGCCTGGAGGCAGCCTGTGTGTGTGCAGAGGTGAAAGAGTGAGGATTAACTCCCTGTATAGCCTCCGCCGGTGCACCTGCTGGCATCCATTATGTGTAAAGCCTCCAAGTTGGAGTAACATATTTGTACTTCATTTTACTTTCTCTTCACGGCTTGGATCAGCTTCAAATTTGGTCTTCAAGCGTGTTGTTTACCTGCAGAGAGGGTTTCATCTTCCAGTAAAGAACTCCATTTCATTGGATATTGTGTTAATGCATTTAATGTCTGTTCAATCAAGTTGTCTTGCCTGTGAGACTAGAGGTACACACCATATGGCACCATACCACACTTCAATAGTTCAATGTTTCCCTGTAGCTGCAGTCTTTCTGATAAAAATGATTGATTGATTGATTGTATGCAATTAGGAGTAAACACATATCCACTAGCATATGGTGTAGTCAATGTCCTAAAGAATGAAAAGGATAAAATACTGCAAATGTGCTATCAAAATCAAAGCTTTTTTAGGTCTTGGTAAAATCTAGGTTTTGATATGTTGTTGCAAACAGAATAATAGCAGCAACAGCATCCATGTGTAGCAAAGGTAGATGCCATTAGTTTTTAAATTCCCAGGATCCCAGACGTGCATCCAAGCTTCTTCTTGCCCCCACCTTTCAAAACAAATCCCAACCCACACCCTTGGATAAACTGTAAGGTGCCTCACATTCTCCACACCCATTCTGCTGCATTCAAAGCAGGAGCTGAAGATGCATACAGAACAGCCAGACACAACCTCAGGAAGAGTATCAGAGAGGCCAAGAGATAGTACAGGCACAAACTGGAGCAGAACTACACAACTGCAGACCCCAGTCGCATTTGGCAAAGAATACAACGCTCCACAGACTACAAAGGCACGAGTGGAGCAGCAACAGACATCAACGGCTCTCTTTCAGATGACCTCAAGACCTTTTATTCATGTTTCAAGGCTCTCAACAACGAGCAACTCAGGAAGCTCTCTAACACACATCAACCACTACTATCCCTCTCCTATGCTGATGTGTTCAAAGCCTCACAGAGGAGTAACCCACACGACGCTGTATCTTTAACGTATCCTTCACCAAGGCCACTGTGCCTACATTTAAAAAAGTACCTCTATTATCCCCGAGGAAAATCTAGTGACATGTCTGAATGATGAAGCCAGTTCCATCGTGAGTATGTCAGTGTGGTACTTCCACTATTTACCTACGATTGCCTTTTATTATTGTTTATTTTAGTACAGTGTTTGGACTGTTTGGAAAGTTTTGTATTATTCTCTAAAACCGCAAAAACTGAGATGACTGTAAAGTAAGAATTTCATTGTGCACTGCAACTTGTTTGTGTGTGCATGGGACAATGAGATCTTTTAGTCTTTGAATGTTTGAAATGGGCTGCTCCTGATCCAACCATATGTGGAGAACCAAGTGTGAGGATAGGAAATTTATAATAAAATTGAACAAAAAGCACGCGAGTGGCAGGAGCTAATGAGTCCCTGGGAGAAACAGACATGCAGCGTAGACCGGGGAAAGGTCACTGA
This sequence comes from Genypterus blacodes, assembly GCF_046128005.1. Classification (NCBI taxonomy): domain Eukaryota; kingdom Metazoa; phylum Chordata; class Actinopteri; order Ophidiiformes; family Ophidiidae; genus Genypterus; species Genypterus blacodes. Next base: position 308,759 of record NW_027466841.1, read on the forward strand.
CCCCTGCTGATGAAGATTTGGGAGACGACCGTGCAGCACATGAAGTCTGAGCTGACAGCACGGGGAGAAATAACATCACAGGGCCTCTGACCTTCAGTGTACACACCCCCACCCCCACTCCACCCCACCCCTTCACTCCTTACAACCAGAGAGTCAGACACATCTGAATAATACATTGCCCTCTCCTGCTGGGACCACCCCCCCACCAATACACAAACACATCTCACCTCACATCGACACAAGCCCTCGCTCCATAGTGTGCACTTTGTCTCCTACTGCTTCCATACAATGATACATCTACACTGACTTCTTACACTTCTCCAGATATTTATTCAGCTTTAAAAAAAATGCTTATTTAGCTTTTTTAGATTGCAGGTTGATATGTACTTTTAGTCTTTTTGTTCAAGTCAATGTAGAAATTATTGTATTTTTATTGTAATTCATCAAATTAAGCCAAACACATTTTTAATCCTCTATTCATTTTGAAGTACATGTCAAACTTTCGTCTTACAAAAAGCCTGTGAAAAGTTTTGTGCCCTCTCTATGCTCGCCTTTCTTCTTTCACATTTTCTTTCAGTTTTCTTATTCTCTTTTCTAAAATGCTTTTTGTGCTATAGCAACTGCAGCACAAAGGCACAAGAGTGACAAATGGAGCAGACTGCAGGGTTTTTTTTTGTCTAATTTCTTGCCTCCATGCAAGTGAGTGAACAGTAGAACGGCTGAGATTTTTGCTGTTTACACAGCGAGAATGAACAGAAATGCATGAAACATTTTCCAGCCCCCTGTGATTTCTGTAAAGCAGGCTGTTTCCATCTGCTTTACATACAAGAGCTGCCTCCCGGGTTTGCACTGAGATGATTTGAATTTCATAGGGTGTTTGACATTTGATAATAGTGATGTGTGTTTATAGATTCTACACTTCCCATCCGAAGGTTTCCTATCATATTTGTTCAGGCTTCCCAAAAAATCAGCTGAATAGGAAAATTCAAATATATCCTCGTGACATCAGAGCGACAAATCCAGTTATTGTTTCAGCTTTGCATGAGCAGATACCAATCAGTGCCACTCATGGGGGCGGCTTTTCTCCAGGGAGCGTCTGTATTTATAGGGAGGTAAAACAATGGTTTGTGCAACAATTCTTACACAGTTGTTTGTTTTATTGCATCTCAATGATCTGGTGGTATTCACTTGTTTGAAATGTAGGAAGAATAAATGCTCATGTGACTTTTCATATGTATGTGAAGTGTGTGTGTGTACGTTTGTATGCCCGTGTACGTGCGTGCGTGCGTGTGTGTGTGTGTGTGTGTGTAATTATTACTCCACGATTGGCTGCGTGTTCAGATGTTGCTGCCCTCTATTGGAACACAGAGTAGGCGCGGACTAATGCTTCGGATATATGGATGAAGACAAAACAAAAACAATTCAACCCTGCGTAGAAAAGGTTTGAAACGATTTTTGTTGTATAAATAATAACGCTGCGTATTTTTATTTAAAGCTGTGGGAACCATTCAAAAGCTATTTCGTGAGAGCAACACAAAGCGGAACCAAGGCTTTGGATGCCTGTGTTCCCTTCCGGTGTGTTTTTGTTGTGCCACCGGTACCAGAAGCGATGCTTGAAATTACAACTTTTACAAAGATCCTCTGATGTCATGTTGTTTACGTCTCAGGTAAACAACAGCCTTTATAAACATTTAGAAAGGTTGTCAGGCAATGTATCGGTTTAATTAGCTTGTTAGAGTTTCATACCGAGATCCCGAAGTAAGTTAATCTTTAGTCCTCCAGACAAACATCGGCGAATTTTCTGCTTCAAAATTAAACATGTAATTTAACTCGTAGCTGGAGACGTAGCTGATGTCCGGTGTGTGTGTTTGAATATATACATTTAACAGTAATATACGCGACATTTAAATAAGCTATAGTTTATATTTAGTTGCCATGTTGGAAGATACTTAAGTATTTTCTAAACGCCGCGATTTAAATCTGATATTAAAGGAGTTATAGACTCGAGTTATAAAATATTCGTATACACTTGTTTGGTTTCTGCTCCGCTCATTTCTACACGGTTACTTATTATTATAGAGTATGAATAATGTAATCTCGTTTTCTTTTGGTAACAAATGAGCGGAAACTAAAAATTACCGCTTATTTATTTTATGAATGTATTTACTATGGACACACTGTGGCGCATTAACACATATTAGGCTGAAGAAGTAATAAATCAGGGATTGTAATGTTAATATCTGAATGGATATGAAGAAGCATGAATGTGTCTGACAGAGAGAGAGACAGACATGTGGGGATAATTAAAATTTAACATTGCACATCATAACTTGTTGTCATTTATGTTTGGTATTTATTTTTCTTTTATTCCAGCAACTATGCACAGTAAATTTTAACTTAATCAGAACTATGGTCAAAATATATTGTTTATGTAAAGAATTATATTTTCAGTCTATCATCATCATCATCCTCAGATTTCTCTTACTCAGATATTGCTGTTCATGTCTCTCAGAAATCCATTCAGACTCGTGTTGCCCGGTGTTTACCTCCATTATTGATTAGTCCAGATTTGTTATTCTTTATTAATTGCTCACTTTGTAACATATTTCATTTTTAATCATTTAACAGCCATTAGAAATTCTCAAACACAAACAGCAAATGTGAAAGGATTCCATTTACAACGATAATGAATGTTTTGAACGTGTGTGTTGCTTCGTTGCAGTCTGGTTTTAGTGTGACATGTCATGTAGTGCAATGAATCAGGTTCTGGCTGGCCCGGTCGTTTGGCAAACCTGAATAGAGCCGGGGACGTTACATGGAGCCAGGGTTGTTGGTTCCAGCCCCGTGTGAGGCTGTGAGCGTGTGCGGTGTCACGGCTGTGCAGGTGTCACATTCACAGCTCTGGCTCACGACGGCCTCACCTGTTTTTTGTTTTTGCCAGTTTGGAAATGAGGTTTTGTCCTCCTGCTTTGCTGCAGCGGAAAATCCTTTGGAGACAGGGAAGAGCAAGTGTGTGTGTGTGTGTGTTTGTGTTTGTGTGTTTATTGCGAAAATAATGATGGCCCTCGGTTTGAACAAATTGTAAAATCAGTGAGCTGTAACCAAGTGAGCAGAGCACATTTGAGTAAATGGAAGCCTTTGTCGGGCCGTCTTTAAGGTCCAAACAACGTATACACGTACAAAGTGAGAATCCAATAGTTAAAGTGTTTTTTGCTCCACAGCATCAGTGACGACTTATCAATGGCTGAGCTGTGGGCCAGAATCTCTGCTGTTCTGCCTCCGGACGAGACGCACTTCCCTCTCCAGTTCAGTGACAAAGTGGAGCCCAGCGTGTTGGAGCTGCTGAGGCGCTGCAGGCGACAGCTGTACGGTGACTCAGCAAACAGCGGCCGCCTGCTCCTCGCTCAGGTCATCCTGGACCTGTCATGGGAGAAACTGAACACGGGGACCTGGCGCCACGTGGACAAAGAGTGGCGGCGCGTCTATTCCTACGGCTGCCTGTTCAAGGTGGCGGCGCTGTGTCGCCAAGAGCCGTCGCCTGATGCCATCCTGCAGGCCGTCAGGACCTGTGACATGGCCTTGCTCATGGGTGCGGCCATCATGGATAATGTTCTGCAGGTCCTGGTAAAGCTTCTGCAGAGCGAAATCAAGGATCCGGCAAAAGGAGAGGATGAAGCTGAATGTACGGCAGCCAAGGTGAGAGTTCACTCCCTGAGAATGTACGTTTATCTTCAGGCTTATCAAATTGCGTTTTATTGGTCAAGAGCAGCAAGAATCAGCCTGTAAAAACAACTGGATAAAGGCTTTAGTGACAGAAGAGGGACAAAGTCTATGTTTCTGCTGAAGAACTATGAGTTGATGTGCATTTAGTTTTGAGACAGCGACAGGAAGTAACCCAGTGCAGCTGCTGAATACACACATAAATATATTTACTAAAGAGGAGCTTTACCTTCACTTCTCCTCCTTACCGTCACATAGAGATGATCAGTATGTAATTAAGAGCATTCATGAAACAGCTGTTCGTCTTCACGTCGTTGCAGAAACTGAAGCTGGAGCCGTCACAAGTCCCTGTGATCGCAGACAATGTGTCCGTCCCCAGGGTGACGTGTCCTTCACTGGAGAGCTTCAGGACCAACCACCTGCTCCCCCTCAGGCCTGTGATCTTAGAGGGCATCACGGCTCACTGGCCTGCTCTCAGCCAGCGCCCCTGGAGGTACGCTGAGTTTGCTCATCCGTCTGTCGTTTCCTGTTTCCTCCCAGTTGAAACTGTTTTTATTTACGTTCTACCGTAATAGATGCGGCGGTTGTTGATATTTAGTTGCCATGTTTGAAGAGAGTGTCAAGAAGCGATGCTGTGATGTCGCCTCTCGTCACATCACAGCCCCCTGCTGGGGTTTACACACTGATTCACACCTGTGACACACAGCTGAGCGGACATGCATCTGACATCAGTCTGATATCAGGTTCATGATGTTAGAGCATCTGCAGGTGAGCTGAAACGAGGTAAAGCAAGTTCAGGTGTGTTCTTGTGGATTCACAGCTGTCTTCCTGACGCTAATGTCTGACGCCTGAGTGTGTGTGTGTGTGTGTGTTTGCAAACACTTCACACTCCTGACAGCTGACTGTTTGCTCTGACATGTGATATTGACTCCTGGCATCCGACTCTCCGCTCTTGACATCTGAAACAAGCAGCATATGTTTGCCAGCGTTCCTCGAGATTCAGCTCAGGCCGACTTCTATGAAAGTCACGTCCGCCTGTCATTACGCTGATGTTTAATTCATCCTCTCTCTCTCTCTCTCCCCGGCCAAGCATAGAATACTTGAGATCCGTGGCCGGGTGCCGGACCGTCCCGGTCGAGGTCGGTTCCAGATACACGGACGAGGAATGGTCGCAAACTCTCCTCACTGTGGGCGAATTCATCGATCGATACATTTTAAGTAAAGTAAGCGCGTCCGTAATGAAACCGCTGTTGTATTGTTTGTGGGAACAAAGGAATGTAAAGATGACGTCATCTTTTAATCTGTTTTTCCCTGCAAAGGACGGAGGAAAGAGTTTGGGGTATCTGGCTCAGCATCAGCTCTTTGATCAGGTACAGGATGTTATTTGGATGTTAGTTAACCGTGTACCTCAGATGAGTCCACTTTTTGGTTGCCATGGTGACAAAATTGAATCCCCTTTTTTTGTCCGTTTTGTTTGTGGCATGTCAGATCCCAGAGTTGAAGGAAGACATCTGCATCCCTGATTACTGCTGCCTCGGCGAAGGAGGAGACGACGACGACATCACCGTCAACGCCTGGTTCGGTCCCGGAGGAACCGTGTCCCCGCTCCACCAAGACCCTCAGCAGAACTTCCTGGCGCAGGTGAGGGTCCTGCGTTGGAGGTGTGTTTTTTTGTGTCCTTTTCCTCACATAAAGAATCTCTCTCTCTTGCGTACACACAGGTGGTGGGAAGCAAATACGTTCGCCTATATTCCCCAGAGGACACAGACAAGCTGTACCCTCATCAATCACAGCTGCTGCACAACACCAGCCAGGTGGGATTGACAGTCCGTAGAGACGGGCGGCGCCTCTCTTCCTGTGTTTGTATCATTGTTTCCCATATCAAGCAATTCCTTCCGTGCAGGTGGAGGTGGAGAATCCAGACGAGCTGCGGTTCCCAGAGTTCGCCAAGGCGCCGTATCAGGAGTGTGTGTTGCGGCCCGGGGACGTGCTGTTCATCCCCGTGCGACACTGGCATTACGTCCGATCCCTGGAACTCAGCTTCTCCGTCAGCTTCTGGTGGTCGTGATCGTAAGAGACGCAATAAAAATCTAATTTTCTACACGTTCTCTATCAGAGTTCATCTTCAGTTTTGGCTTTTTAGTGAACGTGCAGCTCATCGGCAATATAACGCAAACTCTTGAAAATGTTAGAACGACTGCTTATCACACAAACCTTTGATCCGTGAACAATGAACACACACTTATGTTTAATTGTGCCTCTCACGACTGCCAGAGCGTCGTTTGCGTGGAAAGTTACCAGCAGGGAAAGAAATAAATGAGCAGTTAAAACTAACTGTGCTCATTTCTTGCTGCATATTAATTACAGAGACTCGTTAGTCATCTAATTTGATATGTTCCCGTTTTTTTTTTTTTTTCTAATTGGTATATTGCGTTCTCAACCTCACTCCTACAAATATTCTCAAATGTGATGTGATTTGCATAATTCATGCAAATGAGACAAGACCTCAAATTGAATAAGCGGGTGAGCTACAGGTACAGGAATGTGGCGGTAAACAGCCTTTTCTGGTTAAACTCACAGTCTACAGCGATCAAGCAGGTCACAGAAGAGATGAAATTAATAAATGAACAGAATTATTCCTCTGGGCTGAGACAGACTTTGTAATTATAGCTGTCGTATTGGTTCGACACCCCAACAGCACAACTCTTGATGCAATATTCAACACTAAGCTCCACCCCGATGACAAAAGAAAGCAGCAGTTCACTTCAGTTGGTGTGTGTGTGTGTGTGACATGTTAGGAGGCCCTGTCGCGTGTCCCAGAGTTCCCCTCTCAATCAGGTGGGCTAAATGAGGTACATCAGGATGTGATAAAGTTAACTTCATCAGGAATCATGTGCACATTTCATCTGCATTGCAGCCAAACTTCCACTGAGCTCGAGTTGCGTTTGGGGAAATCAAGGCTGCAGGAGGCAGACGAGTGAATTTGAGGTGAAGAACTGGGCAGGATCCTTTTAATATGACTCGTGTTCACTGGACAGCAAAGCGCTCCTTCATCAGCACACTGGGGTCACGCCTGCTTAAGTGTTACTGCAGGTTTTATGCTCTTTCTAACTGCAAGAGCAAAGATGATAACAAATTGAAAAATCTGGATTATGGGACCTTAATTAGAGGCTGTCGCGCTCTACAAATCAAAAGAAGAATCTCACACACTCTCACAAGGAGAAGTTACCATTATTATCAGTCAGGTAGTGAAGCATTCATCATCGTCATCAATCAATCACAGATACATTAAAGATGGACACACACACACACTCGTGGATCAAACCTGGATTCATTTGTCAGATCAGCTTGGTTGTCAGATGTTTGTTCTGGACTAAACCCTCTGAGTGTCAATGTGTCTGGGAAAGTTTGTTGTTTGTAATTTAGGATCATTTAGATTGAATTCCCTTTTCAACATAGGCGGGTGATTAGATTCTGAGGCAGATTCAGGTTTGGATCAGGATCTAATCTCCTTGACCTGAGTCTTATTCAGCTACGAAACTTGGTTGCAATCTGATCCTTTCTCACTTTAACCTTCTTTGGTGAAGCTCAAATGTCTGCAACCGAGTCAAATTCAATCACGTGCAAGGAATCTGGCATATTTAACTTCAACTGTGGATTAGTACTTCAGAGAGAGAAATATTCCTTTGGTGTGTTGCTGTTTCAGCCTCACACTCGGTGGACACACACACACACCTACAAGTGACACACTCTGGATTAAACGCTGTGACTTTTAAACGGAGAAACTGCTGAATAACTAAGCTGGTGTGTGAGATGTGTTAAGTTTGTGGACCGTGTCTCCGATCCAACATGAGCACGACTGTAACGTCATTGACTTGTGTACATTCTGTGCATTATGCTCTTACCTTCCAGTTCCACCGTCGATGCTTTTGTTGTCAAAGAAGTGGCACAATTGACTGAAGAGCACACAAAACTGCTTACTCTCATTATAATGTGATCAATACTCAATTACCAGTGAAGTAATGTGGGGCCTATAACCCTTTCCTCCTCCGCTAAGACCCTCTGCCACTCTGCTTTGATGAATGGCCTCGGTGCTCGCACAATAAATCTGGCAAATCAAGATTAAACCCTGCAGATTCCCCTTGTTTTGTAATAGAATAAAGTGACCATTACATGTGAGGTGTCAGGGTGCCGGAGGAGGAAAGGAACACAGGCGCGCGTGTGTGTGTGTGTGTGTGTGTCACATCCAGCAGTTAACTCACACAGACGCCTCCCAGTTTGTCTGCTTTAAAGGTCACGTGCCGCTTGCTTAAAGAGCATGTACTCACTAAATTATCAGAGATCTTCCCCTGCAGGAATATTCATCTCTGAATCTGAGCTCCTCCGTGTCGCACATTAGCTGAACGTGGCCTTTCTTTCCTTTAACCTTGTTTCACACAAACACCGTCTGAATTACAGTTTTTGTGTCGTTAACTCTTCTATATAACACAATAAGAGTTTGCTTGTCCTCATTAATATGTAAAGAAGTTTATTTATCAAAGATTCTGTCCACAGGGAAACATTTGATTCATATTGTGGAGCATTATGTACTTATATATCCAGGTACAGTCTGACAGGAGGGACCATTCATTATTTTCCCCTCGTCTGTCGTTATTCTTTCTGACAAATTATAAACAGCATTCAAAGTTTTACAGCAACATCTTTGACAAATGTTCAGTGAAGAAATCAATCTTAAATAACAATCCTGAGCTTTTGAGGCGACGCAGCAGGACAGCTCAAGACTGGTGAGTGTTAGTGCAGAGGTGCAGCAGAAAGTTCATGTGCAATGTAAACGTAAATGTAAAGTCTAAGCTCCAGCTCAGGTGTTTTGATTTGATTTGTATTGTTAATAATCATAATGTTAATGTTTGTGGTTCGGTTTGGTGAAAATGTAACAAACCTTTGTCATCATTATGTTAGGACAGTTTAAATGGGACATACATCTAAATATAACAGACTTAGGAGTTTCAAAAAGCTGAGACTGCTCTGCACACTGAGTGAAAACAGCACTTTCTTTTCTTTTTTTTAATGTACTGTCTCTTTAAGGGCCACCCTCCCTGTAACAGCCCTCTTGCTGTGTGATCTCAGCTTCATTTTGTCTTAATACTCCTGCAATTCCAGACTGAAGTTTTGCGTCCTCTCCACCACGAAGAAGCAGAGCGTTCCAGTGAAGCCCAGGATGACCATCAGGAGGAGCTGCCACTTCAACAAGAGGTAACCGCTGTAGAAGAATGCCACTGCGGCAAAAACAGACTGACAAAAGCGGACAAATGAATTAGAGTTAAATATGCCTTTTGTAATTATATTTATAAGGTAAAGTAAAGCAGATAAAGAGGAGTCACTCCCATTTATGTTCTCAATTTGGTGATACTTGTTTAAGCCGTTGCGTCCCAATACTGAGTGAGGGAGTAACAAAATATTATCTGATGAGTCTGAACCCTTATTTTGAAATTTAAAAAGCCAACAAAGTGATGAGAGTTGTTCTGAAATTATTATTCACACACACACACACACATAGTGCCTCATTAGAGTTCACATTTGAGCTTTTAAGACCTTGTGGAAAATGGAGTTTTATTTTGAAAATGCAACTTGCTCTCGTCTATTGCACTTAAGTGAGTTGTGCTTTCATTATTAACATATTTTAAAATTTGAGAAAATACCAAGGGTTTATTTCTTGTTAAGAGAAAACTCTGTCAGCACAGGGGAGCGGCAGAAAAGGCCAGAAGAAGAGCGATAAGTCGTTCTGGGGCGTTTAATGGGCCGTCAGGTGAATTTATTTTCCCCATGACAGGTCAACATTTTAAGCGGGATTCACTCGGCTCGGCTAACAACGTCTGGGAAACGGCGGCTCGGGGATTACCTGGATGAATTTGAAGATGGCGAAGGCGGCCGTGCTTTGCTCAGCGTAAGCACAGCCCAGGATGCTGTACAGCTGCGTGTTGAAGCAGCTATCCCCGAGTCCGAGCAGGAAGCTGCACAGCAAGGCAACGGATACGCTGAGGGAGGGGGAGAGGGAGAGAGAGAGGACGCATGTTCAACCCACACAGACTCCTGACCTCCCTGTGCTCCCACTATCCCCCCTTTTTAACATGCATGAGAGGGATTCCATGTTAGAGCCACACAGACCCTAATAAAGCTCCTATGTGACTCCTCTGTTATTCTGTTGGCGAAGAGCAACATACAAAACAGTCACTTAGCTCAATAATAAGAATAATAATGTATGTATTAATTATGTCCTGTAGTTATTCGACTTGGACAAATAACCAATCAGACAAGCCAGCAGAGACGTTTCCTACCTCGGGCTTAAATACGGGCTGGACTGGGTCGTGGTTTTGAAAACGACAGGTGCGTCGTCTGGGATGCTGAGGAAGATCAAATAGAAGGCGATGAAATGGACGACCATGCCCAGAAACACCACAGAGGTCCGTCTGAAGCGGTTGTTCTTGCACATCAATCCAAAGAGGCCTCCACCTGGTGAGAGAGAGCATCTGTCGCTCGAGCACCACACCAACATGGGAGCTGGACCGTGACTACAAATCAGCCGGGGGACGGCAAACTTACCCACTATTTCTCCGATGCCCACCACGATTCCAGAGATCCCAATCAGACCTTTAGCCGCTCCTCCGAACTGTGTGATTGCACCGATGCAGGTCCCGTACACCCCACTGTAAAAAGACAGCTCCAGGCCTGGAGAACAGGCAGAACACGTCATTACTGGAAGCCTGTTTTTTGCTTTTTTTAGAGGCGAGATATGTCAGGAAGTACTTCGTCTCACTCTACCCACCACTGTACGCCATGCAGGCACTCAGGAGAAGAATAGTTCTAGTCTTCAGAAGCTGTAGAATCATTCCTGAATACATAAAACAGATGCACAACCAGATGTTAATAGCATCTGACAAATACATTTCAATGCAGATAGTAGGCCATAACACACACACACACACACACACACACGTTACTATGCAGGTGGATAAACACCCAGGAGAGAATTTCAATCAGGCAGTTACAGGGGAAAACATCAGGTGAGATTTGTTGACATCTGACCGCGTCCCCTCTCTTGACTTAACTCCGTGTGCATATTTGATGAAAGCGACGCCTTAAAGGCAGGTTTGCGTTCACGTAAGACGCACGCAACACAAAAGAGCAATCTGATCAGCCAAACAACTGGAGGCGGCACTGAAGGCAAGGAGTGTTTCACCGACAAACACTGATAGAATCTGGGGCAAAGCACTCGCACAGACACTTTGTGTGTGTGTGTGTGTGTGTGTGTGTGTGTGTGTGTGCTCAGTTGTAATGCCAGCAAATTTCTATCCACATAAAAGCTATTTTCACTTGCAGGGGAAAAACAAAGGCGCACGTGGCCGCATGGTTTTATGGCAAACACATGAAATGTGGAGAGCGGCTGGAGTCTGCAGTATGGAAGTAAGTGAAGTTCTGAAGTGAGGAAAACGCACAGAGGGCCTTTTTGGAGCTTTAACGTAAAAACAGAGACAAAAGCCACCTTTCATATGTTGAAACATTTACACTAGAAAGCCAAAGGCAGACCAGTTCCTCTGTGTGTTTACCTCACATACATTAGATCAATAGGAGCATAAAGGATGCAGAGCTGTGTGTGTGTGGCGTCCGCCGGTTCAAACTTACTGAATTCTGACTTTGCATCTTTTACAGCAGTGTTTGCTCTTTGCATATACCTGCAAGACACAAAATAAATTAATAATACCCTTTCCGCTGCTTACCCACTCGAAACTGAAAAGGAAGAATTAAACCGCGAGCAAAACAACTGATACAGCGTCCTTCAAGCGAGGGAGTGGAGAAGTTATTTACAATTCTAAGAGACTTTGGCTGCATATGGATTACCAGGCTTCCTCCGTCTGCACTGTTTTTCACAGTAAATAATGGCTCCCTACAGGATTCCTTGTGTGCTGTTGCAATCATGCACACACACACACACACACTCAAACTCAGGGAACAACAGAGGATGAAAAGTACTCGAGTGTTGCAGATAGCTGATATATCCTCCAACCGAAACTTCAAACGCAGAAGACGACAGAGCGGATCTGTGTTTTCAGCCTGACAATCACATTCTGACAAAAACACAAATGCTTAATGTTAAACTGTCCGATTTTGTGCCTTCAGCTTTTACCTCCGCTGAGGATGTTCTGCTTGTGGTCCCATTTGTTTATGTTAATCTCAAAATCTACCATGTACCAAATTTCAGCAAGATTTCGGAGGGGGGAAAGCCAAAGAAGTAGTACATGGTTGTTGTTGTGGATGTGGATCCAACAGCACCACCATGTGGCCGGCACAAAAGCGCATCATAGTTTAGCACGGAACTCCTGAACCTTTGACCTCATTCTTATCTTTCCTACTTGTTCTTGCCTTCTTCAAATAGCCGCTTCAAAGAATGAATCCCATGAAATGAAACATGGCTCAAATAAACTGTAGACCACAAACAGTTATAACTCCTGTTCCTAGGCGGCTTCAGGATTTACATTTAGATTCTCCAAAGATCCTCATCCCTGTGCTTCCATTATATGTACTGTTATATAGACAAGGATCCAGCTTCTGGTGCTACTTTCCAGCTCTAGTTTATTGTCTAGGTTGAATAATAAAAGAATCAAACACTTCTTGTGGAGAGCCTGGCATGGAGAGACAGAATCTTTACTGTCACACTCCAAAGTGAAAGTATCTGCCACCAAAGTCTGCTTGATTGCACCCTACTTGTATGAAAGTGCTATGATCAGACATGACTGTCAAAATTGCAGTGATCTGGAGAAAAATGGCCTGAGTCATTTTGAAGGACGAGAGTTGTTTAAAAGCACTATAGAACTGTTGTGCTTATTGGCAGCACCGACTGGAGAGGGGTTATTCCAGTAAATAACAATTTCCTGGATGATTAAAGCGTAACATGGAGCGGCGTGATGGAGTCCACTGAGTGAAAGGCAAATGAGCATCTATTCTCTGCTTTCTGACCCTTGGTGGCATTCACTCTAATGTCCCTGGCTGTGTTGACACTTTAAAAGTCATCACACATTGATGAATTAATGTTAAAAAAGCAGCTCTTCTATTTGAGTGTAATAGCGGTTCACTTCCCAGACAGGTGTTCACCCCCCGCGTCCTTTGCTCATTTATTTTCTCGGGTGACCCCTGTGGGACCGCAGCGACAAACGTGCTATTATCTAAAGGATATTCATTTACAGCGTCCTGGCGGGGAGCAGCGACTGCCCTTCCTCTTCGGAGAGCATCTCCTCGTCGCGATGCGTCTTTGCCAGCACGAGGAAGCTCAGCGTGCCGAGCACAGAGGTCACAAGCAGGGCCACGAATATGCTCCTCCTGCTGCTGTCTGACAGAGACACCAAACAAAACAGCAGAGGCTCGTCAAAAAAATACACAATCAAACACAAAACAGTACAAGATCATTAACACTACTGAGAATTAACTAATCGTGCAGAAAATACCCAAACTTAGATACATTTGTAATGGAATTTAAACAGAATTGAAGCGTTACCTGGTATCTCTGTTCGTCCATTCCAGTCCAAATAAATGTAAAGATTTCCAAACAACATGCTGAAAATAAAACACGTTTTTGTTAATCACAACATAAATGAAGTATATCACACTGACACAAATACTAAACGTCTTAGCAGCTTTTAGGGGAACACATCAGGTCTTCCTCATTCTTAAGTGAAGCAGAATAACGATTGAACATATAAAACATTTACAATTCTGACTTAAACTTAGGATATATCTGGATGACTTTATTTGTCAACGATTTGCTAATAATTCCATTCCAATTCTTTTATTCTCTGCAGGTTTCCAGCCTCGCCCCCCTGTGCTCCTCCAGTTTGTGAACTTTCAGGGCCGCGTCCAGATAAGATAAGAAAAACAAGACTGATTTTCCTCTTAAAAGCCGTTTGACATTTTAGAGTTTCCATCTGACAACAGTGACAAGCAATCCACCATCCTCTCACCCGTGAATGTGGAAGTGCCGGATAAGAAACCTCTGACAGACGCTGGGGAGAAGTAACAAACTCTGACCAAACCTACACTGATAAACAACAAAACCCACACAAACACATTTTGTCGCTTCAGGCTTCAGGCCCTCAGGCCAAACTAAGAGAAATGGCATCCGAATTATCCATCAAAGTTTCATCACAATCAGACCAGCGGTGTCTGAGCAGGTTCTGTCTGGGGACGAACATGCTGGCCTTCAGCTGTGACACCCGCAATGGGCCAATTAGTGCACTTTGTGATGATAGCCTGTGTGTGAATCAAACCTCCGGTGAAGGAGTCGTCGTGTTTCAGAGTCTAACCGTTTGACCTTTAATCGTACTGCTCCCATTGGGCCAATCAATGTAATTTTTAAAAGCTGGAACACGGTGCCCGGCGGTGTCTGAGACGCCATCTGAGGAATTGCAGACGGACCTCGGCGGATGGCGAACGACTGCAGACCGTGTTTATGTCTCGGGCTGGATCAGAAAAAGCGACTTCACAGCGACGCGGTAATCTACATTTCTTTCATTTTGCAGTTGTTTATTCGTCCCTTTTATCGGCAACAACACTCTCCTGATCTATTTCTGTCTTTAATTACATCTCACCTAAACTAAAGAATGTAAATGAGCAATTAGTCTGTCCCAAATCCTCCAGTAATGGATGATGTGTGTTATTCATAAAAGATAGCGGTAACTGCATTCTGTCACACTGATTCATAAATCTAGCGTGGTGCGGATTACCATGGCGGAGTCAGATTAGTGCTGCCCTATTGTGAGCTTTGGCGCAGGTGACAGCCAATGTAATTATTATACTAAATCAATTTGCATATTTTAACAAATACAAATTAGCTGCCCGAGCCTGTTTGCAAGAGCGCTCAGCTAAAATATAAGAAATGAAAAAAGGCGCTGAGCCAAACGAGTTCTTACCTGCAGAGCTTCATATTTTAACTTTTCACATTTCAACCCCAGAAATGAATGAATACTAATGTAAAAAATGATTAATTGTAACACGTTTCAAAGTGAGAATTAATATCCTGTTATTCTACAAAGTGCAGAGGAGGAGGAGGTGTTCTGTCATTTGGCTGCCGTGTCATTTGATCTTTGATAAACTGGGACAGCTGCAGTACAAATGATAACAAGAAATGGATGAATTTGTAAATATTACACCGGCAGCAGCTCCGGGTTTGTTTTTATTTTGCTGTGCTGGGCCCGGCCAAGTGTTTTATGCATATAGCCTGTAGTAGTGGGAAAGGTGTATTATAATTGAATTTTTTAACAGCTATTTTCAGTTGGATAGGAAAACAGTGGGAGGATTTATAGGATTGTTAAAAATAAAGGGCTTCTGTTTGAGATGTTATGATGAAACCCTTCCGTGTGTTCCGTAAGGAGATAGAAGCGAAAGCAAAGCAAAGCCTGGGTCACACCTGCACTGTAACAGAGCCCAGAACATCCCTGTGTTCCTGTTGATGGTGGAAGCCTCGGAGTTCTGCACCAGGAAGTGTCCTTGAGCTGTCCAGAGCACTGTGGGAAAGTGAGAAAGAGGGTCGTTTGTGCAGGAAAAGAGTCCGTTAATTACCCACCCCGAGTGAAAAATGATCTCTCTGCGTCGGTAAGTAATGTATCTAACCATACAGTGGGTCAAAGAGATGATAGGAATTCATCAAACTTTGCATTAAAAATAACCCCTGATGATCTGTGCAGTAAACAGCTTCTCCCACTCTTTACAGGCTGGGAGCGCTGCAACACTATTTCCAGTAACATCTCCCTCCTAACCTATTTAAGGTTTAATTTGGGTTATACTGTTTACATGCATCATCATATTCCAAACCATGAGCAGTCCTGAATGCATGATTAAACAGTATCTGGAATTTTCCTCCACAGAAACAGACTGGAAAAACCCAGCAGGAGCCACATTTATATGCCTCCCTTTTCTGGCTGATGTTGAACCTCTGTATCCTATTTATAAGACCACATGCAGATTATTGCAAAAAATAAATAAAAAATTACCTATTTGGAGTAACAACTGGCAAATAAACTCAAAGCCAAGAAAAAGTGGCCCAGTTTCAGCTCATTAGAGTCATAACGGCTCCTTTTCACTGCTATTTGCAATGTTTTACTATGCTAAATAAATTGCTGCAGCACTGCTGTGTACACTGAGTGAATACTTTTTCCAAAAAGGTAAACACAAGACTTAACTTTCATAATGTGAATGTAATAAAGAATAATAACAATGTTGTGTTTGGTCTTTGGCCAGATGGGAGTGTATGACATCATCACTTACAGGCTGCTCCCATGCCGATCAGTATGGACGTCAGGTAGAAGGACCATGTTGAAGGGACGATGAAGCCGGCGATGTAACAGCTACAGGAAGCAAACGCATGTACGACAGTAATGAGCGTCACGTTTCTCCTTCATCTCTTTGTCAATTAGTACATTTAACATTACAACCTTACCTGTAAACTAAACCGCTCACAAACATGGAGATTTTTGGTCCAATGACAGCAACAACTGCTGGCGCAAGAAGGTTTGAGAAGGAAAAGACCCCATAGATGATCCCCAGACTGTAACAGAGGCACAGAGACACAGAGGTCAGAGCGTTATGGCACATTGTTATTCCAGAGACACAAACAGCAGCATCTCAGTGTGTGAGTGTGTGTGTGTGGCTCACCTGTGGTACCCACTTCCTGTGAAAGTGTCGTTCTCCAGGCTTTTGATCACAGTTTGCTGCAGAGAGAAAACGAGGGGAAATGACAGGGAGCACAGGGGCCGAGTGGGAAACAGGACAAAGATCAAGCCCAGCATGAAAAATGCTTCCAACTATTGAAGGAAATGAGAAACACGAGTTGCTCCAGACGCAGAGCTCTGATTGGCTTTCACTTAATGAGACATGTGCTGCTTCATTTAATATCACCAAAAACGAATCTTACTCTGGTGAAAATATTCTTCACTTTGTATATCCCAAATATCCCAAAGTTGGCTCATGGCAATTAGCAATTATATCATAATTACTATTTAAGTAAGTATAATATAGTATCATAAGTATTTTAGTCTCTGGGTGTATGTGTGTGTGTGTGTGTGTGTGTGTGTGCCTGTCCGTCCACTGTATCTCTGCTTGCTGCATGTTGGACTATGAAGCTATTGACTCTGTTTATGAGACTATAAAGAACTCTTGACAACTTCCTGCAGACAGTTCTCAATTCTCCAACAATTCCAAACAAGTCTCCAGATGTTTTTGCATGTAAATAGAAACTCGCCGGTAACACCGATGATCGAAGTATACGAGTCGAACTTACTTCGATGTTTCCACACGTGGTGAAGGCGGTGAAGATCAACAGGAACCCCACACCCAGAATCACGACGTTGAAGGTCCTCAGGTCTGCCATGGCGCTCCGCTTCTTCCTCCTCCTCTTCTTCTTCTTATTCTCTAACAGATCGTTTCATTGATTTGTTGGGTTTTCTGGTTGCAGCGGCTCCCACACGGGCTCATTAAAGCCATCCGAACAGAATCACTGAAGTGAAACAGAACAAAAGTTGCCCGTCCTCGTAGTTTGTCACAGTTTAATGCGCAAAACAGCAGAGGAGTTCAAGTTCAGAGATGAAGTGGAGCGCCGGGAAACGTCCCTCCCTCCCCCCCTCCGCCCCCCCGCTGAATCAGACGAAGTACACATGACATCTTGTGACTTTAATTAAACGAAAAGTTCTTTGCGGTTGTCTTTTTTTTTGGGGGGGGGAGCGTCGTTGTCTTCCTCGTCACGGTTGTCGTCATCCGCTCCCGCTTCTTCTGCTGGTGCAATTTGGGGAAAATTGCAGTCACGTTTTGCTGCCGTCCAGAGGAGCAGCGAGGAAGAGCAAACACACTCTCAAACTTTCCTGCGATTATTATTATTATTATTAGTAGTAGTAGTAGTAGTAGTAGTAGTAGTATTGGTATTAGTATTATTATTATATTTGACTTAATTGTTGGCTTTGTATGCATTTTGTTTGCATTCATTGCAACGTACATAGATTAGATTTACAACACATGGGAATGAGATGAAAGTCTCCTGGCCACAAGATAATTTGAGGCCATTTCTCATTCCCTTGCATTATTAGTCGCATTATTGTTATTAACTCTGGATGTGACCTCACACCTTCGGTAGTTTTGAAAGTGCTTAGAGTAGTTAATATTATAGTATTATGGGTCATACAAGGCTATGTGAATACTATGGTTCCCAAACTGGGCTCCTGGTGTCTCTAACTGCGGTCCAGCCCGCCGTCACACTGAAACTCCGTGGTCAAATCAGCCGCACCTACATTTAGAGTGCACGAGTATTCTCGCCTTTATGGTAAGGGGATTTAAACGGAACTTGGCAAGTAAGCGCAGGGGTACTATCTTCCTTTTTCAAAATAAACTATAAAGTTAGCCTGAGGGTCCGTTTTAAAAAAAAAAACACATTAACACATTTTTACCTGGAAATGGCTTGATGTCTGATATTTGTGGGGCTATAAATAAATATTTACCCACAGTAAACCCCCCACTGACATTGACTGCCTTGTTGGCACAGGGCATCTCTGACTACACACTAATACAAAATCAAGCACTTTTAATCAAGCCATTTTTGAGATTCTTAAAGTTTGATTATCACTTCATCTAATCAAACAGAATAAAATAAAATATTTATATCAGAAATTGTATGATAAATGTTTATAAAATGTTTTAATACATTTAACAATGTTCAGGTAATTTTGTCAACAGAGTTATTAAGGAAACTAAATACAACTGTTCAGTTGTTCTCTTGCCGCTCTGATAGCCATCGCCATCCAGCAAAGCCTTGAGCAGCCCGTCACTCTGTCGGGCATCTACGAGTTCATCTATCGAGCTAAATTGGTAGTTAATTTTGAAAAACGGACGTAGTCACTTGTGTACCCTTGTGCTAACTTCGCCAAGATACTTTTCGAACCCATAAATGCGAGAATACGCGCGCACTCTAAATGTAGGTACGGCTGATATAACCACGGAATTTCAAATGACGGGTGGCTTCACCGCGGTTATCTCCAGTGTTCTGTGCTAAAGTGGACGAGACATTACAAACACATTAGAAACACACTTCAATCCGGTCCAACATCAACCACTGTTTAAGTTTCACTCAGACTGAATGTATTACTGTTTTATTGTATTGCATTACTGCATTACACTGTTCGTGTGTATCTACAAACTGCCGACTCAACGTTTTTAGCTGGAGATTGTTCACAAAATCCATTAGTTGGCATTAATGCACCAACATCACCATAATCGCCAAAAGTACAACAGAAGAAGAAAATGTAACCAATAGCCAGTGAGCAACTCTTGGCGTGCGCGTTTGCTGCCACAACAACAAAGGTGTTCAGCGTAGCGAGAGCATTACCTGCCACTCACTGCTTCGTTCGCTTAGCGGCTGTATACATTACCAGAGAAGCGATATACATTTTTGCTTTACACTTAGATTTTTTAAAGCACATCTGTGTTTATTAATGGATTTAATTACGTTACATTAGTGAAATTACCTCTGAGTGATCATTTCTTTGCATCCTTAACCGTTCGCACATGCGCAGTCAGACCTTGCCGTCGTAGCTTCCTGCTAACTGCCGATATCTAAAACGAAAGAAATGTTTTTCCGTTGTGTCAGCGAGTATATTTATATCGCTTTGATGGCTTATGTTATTTAGAAGAGACAAGGGATTTTTGGTCTTCATTCCATATCAGCACGGGTAAGACTTTGCTTTAATCGACACTTCTTTCTGAATATCAGGTTACTATCCTTGACGTTTTACTCTTTTCCCAGAATCTTCAGCAGATTGTACACAATCATCATGGCGACCCAGGATGGTGGGTATTGAGAGAATATAGTTGTATTTCCTTCATGTCTTTACGTTGCGCCTACACTGTTTTAATGAAATAACCAGCGTTTGTATTTGACTCGCCGGTGTCATGGACTGATAGTGAGTGTAGATTGAATCCAGCTTCCTCCGCAGCGTCATTCTTTGACATGTTCACCAGTGTTGAAGCTAACGTTACCAACGGCTAGCATCAGCTAACACCAGGTAGCGACATAGCTAACGTTACAATTGTCACTATTTTCCGGGTTTAGTATGTGCGGAGCGTCGCTGCAGCGTTCGTCATCTTAGCGCCGCTAAGGAGAGACGGGGCACATTGAAGAGTCAAGTGTAGCAAAGCGCGTAACGTTGTGTAACTTTCATAACTTTGTCTCTCGTCGCGCTCCTGATAGCTAATCGGCGCAGCGTCGTTTTCAGTGACAGCTCGTTAAATTATAGCTTCGGACATGAGGCGAGTTTCTATCGATTATATCTCGACTTCTGTCATTTAGCATCATCAGCGTTACATGCAGCGATGACTGTGCCGTTTGCGCTACTAGCGTTACAGCCGGCGGCGTTTCCCCCTGAAGTTTGGCTTATTTACGCATCTAGAAGTGCCTGTAGTTAGCAGGTAAAGTTACTTTCTGTGGGGGAAACGACGCTTTCCAACTTAAAGAGCTAGGCTGTGAATGGAGCAGTGAGGTCATCACATTTGATAAACGCTGAGTAAGAGTTTGGACATGAATAAATAGTGGAGAAACAGTTAATCTATCAGTTATTAGTCCCTTAAAGTCACAGAATGTTTTTAAAAAATCCACTCGATTCGCTCATTAATCAAGTAAAAACAGTTTTTGTTGTATTATATAGATATATATATATATATATATCCTGAAAGTAACATTTAGGTGTAGCCCTGCTGTGTACTGAGAGATGATGATGCAGAAAGCTGCTACATAATGTGACAATGTGACAATGCAGTGAGATTACTCCTACATAAGCAGACTGATAGATGTGCTGGAATGTAGAAGACTCTTCCATGCTTAATCCTCATGTGATCTTTGTCCATGTAGTCACACAGACACACAATGAAAGCATTAAATGATCTCGGCTCAGCTCCTTCTTATCACATCCGTGTGTGTTGTAATAGGGGAATGATGTTGTAATAGAGGATTTATCAGCCTGTGTGACCTGTTTGTTTTGACTTTCGTTATCATTTTGGCTGAGTTACACTGAAGCGTTTGTGTGTGTGAGTGTTTGTGCGTGCTTGTTGTGTGGGGGGGGCAAAGTTGTGATTGTAACCTAGCTCCTGTATTCACAGGAGTGCGATGTATTGATTACAACCTGGGTTTTATACGTTAGGATTTAATGCGTTGAAACCCAAAATGGAAATCTCACACAGCGCTGCCGGTTCATTTATTATCTGCATTTTCAAAGTCGACATTCTTTTATTGCCCACTTCCTGTCGTGACATGGCACTTGAGGTTAAGGATCTAAACCACAGGTCTGACACTGCTAGTTAACTGTGGCCTTATTCGCTCCGATCATTAGCTGAAACCAAATACAAACAAACAGAAATGTACGGAAAGTCTGTTAAGACATCATTTAGAGATCATTCAGCCTAATAAATGTTTGATAATATACTTTACTATACCTGTGCTATGATTCTTCACGTATACGAGCCAAAGATGAACTACATTTAGTAACTTACAAGTTGCAGTACTAAATGTACTTTGTTAGGTTGATGACATCACTATTGTTTTTTTAAGTAGCTGTAAAGTCTGACCCTGCTGGAAGCTTCTGATTTTGACCGTACGTTTGACCAATGTCATTTTGTGTTTTCTGATAAAACAACATAAAGGAAAGTTAGTTAGTGTCGTTGTGCGCGTAGAAAAAGCTGTTTGATGTTTGCCAGGAAGTGACACGTCAACAATGCTGAAGAAGATAACATGATTTGGTCTAATGTGTGATGTAATACAGTCGATGAGTCTAGAGAATCCTGTCCTGTGATACTGCGAGGTGGAGTTGGTGTGCTCCATGATGGAGGTATCCTCAGTTTTCTGACAGGTACCAGTGTCACGCTCGGCAGCCGCTTTGGAGTTTATGCAATTAAGTTTTCATGTTTTTGCAGGAAGTGAGGAAGTCATAATGGAAACCGAGGCACAGGCAAAAGAAGCTGAAGAACAAGCTGGAATTGCTGACGGACACACAGACGAGGGAAACGCCACAACTCAGGACTCTAGTATTAGCAATGGAGACGATGCTGACGACGAGCAGGAGATGGTGGACCTGAAGATCATCTGGAACAAGATTAAATATGATCTGAAGATTCCCGTCGACAGCAGCGGAGCCACACTAAAAGAGCGGATCCATTCACTCACTGGTAAGAAAAGCACCGTAGCTCAGCGCTCCTCAGACTAGACGTGACCCCGAGTGTGCAAAGTGACGAACACTTCACCTTCTCTCCTCGCACCAGGTCTTCCACCGGCAATGCAGAAAGTGATGTACAAAGGATTGCTTCCAGAGGACAAGACGCTACGTGAAATAAAGGTTACAAACGGAGCAAAAATAATGGTGGTAGGATCCACGATAAATGATGTACTAGCTGTGAACACACCCAAAGAGGTAATTCAGCAGGAAGTGAAAGCCGAGGAAAACAAGAAAGAGCCTCTGTGCAGGCAAAAGGTAAGATTTATTACATTCAGGCATTGAATAGTTAATGGTGTTTGTGTGGTACTAAACTTGCACGGTTATTCCAGCAACACAGGAAAGTCTTGGACAAAGGTAAACCAGAGGACATAATGGCATCGGTTAAAGGAGTCAAGGTGAGAGAGAGGGTGAAGACCGGCGTCGGGTTTGGACCGCCAACGTGAAATCTGCATCAAATCTCACACGCCGCCACTAACCACCTTGTTCCGCCAACAGGAACGATTACCAACAGTGCCTTTATCCGGAATGTTCAACAAATCCGGGGGGAAAGTTAGACTCACGTTCAAACTGGAGCAGGATCAACTGTGGCTCGGAACGAAGGGTGAGACGGCGGCCGGCGTCATTGTGCCCCATTTAACTAATTCGCAGATTGCAACATTAATTTTTTCAACAATCAACATTTCTTCATCTCTCTCCTGTGTTCTCCCCCACAGAGAGAACGGAGAAAGTCCCAATGGGATCCATTAAAAACGTAGTGTCTGAACCCATCGAAGGCCACGAGGACTATTACATGGTGGTAAGTGTTCAACCTGCTCACACTTCCTGAACCCGAGTGCCAAATGCCGTCAGGACCAGGAAACTGCATGTGGAGGGAATAGCTGGGACGTAGTTAGTTACTGTGTGCAGTTAGTGTTGTGTGAGTAAACGGTACCAGGGGACGCTGTTCAAGTAGGTTACAGGTTAGTAGAGGTAGGTAACACTGTCCCTGAACTACCCCGGCAGGTGTGCTCCCCTAGTTTCCCCCCTGTCACTCTAGCCCCACCGTAGGCGGCAAAGTAGGGTGTCTGTGTGCGCACGTGTTGATTTTGATCCCCTTTGTTTTGTTTGCTTGCAGGCGTTTCAGTTGGGTCCAACAGAAGCTTCTCAGTATTGGGTCTACTGGGTGCCTGCACAGTTTGTCGATGCAATCAAAGACACAGTCCTTGGAAAATGGCAGTATTTCTAATGTGCCTCTTTTTTTTGTTTGACTTTGACGAACTGGGATGGAGAGGAGCCAATGACAAAACGAAACTGGAGATCAGAATGAGGCTTAAGGAACTCCTTGGAATATATTAGAAGGAAAACTGAAGGATGCCTGTGGACTAATCATACTCTTTTTAGGTTAAAAGTGCACTAAGTGGCAGCGTAACATTTCTCAGCCCTGTTGATCATCCAGTTTTCAGCAAACCAAGGGAAAACCATGAAACAATTGTACAGAAATTGCTAACACTTTTCTTCAGTTGTTCTTAAAGAAATAAAGGTTATTTAAGGAAATGGATGCACTCAGAAATGTTTGTTTGTCTTAATATGGTCTAGATGTCGTAGCCTCTCATTGGTAACACACTCCCTTATCTACTGGTGTGTGATATTTGTTTGACAGGTTTAGGTATCAATAGTGTTTTAAAGGAATCCAGACTTTGTATATAAACGTACCACAAATTCTCGATCTTACTCCTACAATAGCATTTTTTCCCCCCTCACAGAATCGTCTCATCCCAGCCGAAAGATTGAACATCTCAGAAAGTTTGCCCCTGAAGGAGGGTTAGTATTGAATGACGTTTGACATCTCATCGTTCACATTTGATGTCATGTTCACCGTTCGGCTGCATGCCGGTTGACAACAGCTCAGCTCCTCAAACTGAAACATAAAAGGGAGATAGTGATATCAGAGGGCAGTTGTAGTTCTGACCCAGATTCTGTGCGTCCCAGGAGAACCAAGAGAAGATAGAGATTAGTCCACATTTATAAAGTGTAATGCTGGGTTAGACATTAACACGGTTAATGGTAAGCATTCCCGCCCTTCAGGAGCTCAGGAGCAGAATTGATCAGTCAATCAATATTTTTTGATGAGTTTGAACTTTGCTCTCATGAATTTCCTGCCCCTTTTTTTCTTTTTCACCTCCGTTTTTTTTTTTTCTATTCTCTCGTTGGTTTTCTTCAACTCTTTTTGTCTTGTTTTCCTCTTCTATTGTGTTTTTTTTTCACCTCCATTTCTTCTTATTTCATTCTCTTGTTCCTCTCTTTTTTCTCAATTTTTAATTTTCGTTCTTTTTCTTCACCTCTTTTCTCTGTTTTTCTTCACCTTTGTGTAATTTTCTCATTCAATCGCTCTTTTTCTTCACATCTTTTTCACTGATTACACTGACATGATTTGTGTGTTACCCGTTGCTACACACGGAAACAACGAATAAATTAATGGACATTCCTTTCAATTTTTTCCTGAAATGGTTTCAGCGGTTAACTGCACAATAATGACAACAATAACGTTAACTGTACTAACCTATGAAAGATAGTAAACATGAATGTTGTTGATATGCCTGCAAGCTACTGAAAAATGTAGTCAAAATACTAGTTTAATTTTATGCAATTCTCTATTCCTCAAAACTGCTGCTAAATATATGAAATGATATTTAATCATTGACATTCGATAGAAAAGTATTCACATTGCTGATATAATATTAATAATCAATCATATCTAAGCAAATTATGTGATTCCCAAAAATAACAAATGAACCTCTCAGTATATAATGAACAACTTAATTAATGCCAAGGGTGGGAATCGAACCAGTAACCCCAGGATCAACGGCTCTTCTTCCCCGTTCTTCCCCCTAAGCAGAAAAATACAAAACTACGTTGTTTTCTAAATAATTCGTTATCCAAATCAAAATATTAAGCTTTGGTGACCAAAAATGTTATTTGCCCCATGATGTGTGTCATACCCCTTAAAAACTTGGCTACCTTCGGTCGCTGGTTCGACTCTGTCTCGAAGGACTATATTACAACAATGTCCAACGGGACAAATACAATACAGTCTTATCCTTCACAAAAATTACCAACTTGGTCCAAGATACCTATTGAGCATGCAGTAGGTTTTTTTAAATGTTCTCTAACCCCCTCTAGTATACCATACTATACAATGTGTTACTGTAGTGTTTTATTCGGGAAATGGTTTTGTTACTTGTTATATGGTATATTACTTGCTACTGCAATGTTTCAACTAAACGTGTTTTCAGACAGCATCCGTGGTGTGCGGGCTTTTATTCTGAAGAATTCTAGGCGGAAGTGTGTTGCTGTTGACGGAAGTCGGGCTCTCTCCACATCTTCCTTGATTGCAGAAGACGCGGGTAAAATGAACGCCGAGCTTTAGGTTTTCCGTTTACATTTTGAAGTGACGGCAGCGGTTCAATGTACCAAAGCAACACCGCAACCCCGGAAAGAAAACGTCCTCCGCCCGTCAAAGTGTTGTCCTGTCAGCTGAGGACGGCAGAGCGCCGGGGGGCTGCTGACGGCGGGGCAGAGTTTGTCGTGAGGCCGGGCCGCGGTCGCTCTCTGCCCGTGTCGATGGTTTGGATGCAGGGGACAGTTCTGGAGCTCCAGCTGGACCGAAACACCGCGACCCTGATGGACGAGACGGGGACCTTTGGGGTCCAGGGCGTGAACAGCATTCCTAAAGGGAAGCCGTGCTTATCCCAGGGTAAAGATGAGGAACAGGAGCAGAGAATGAACGATAACTTTGAGCGCTTGTCAATAGGTCGCCTTACCTTTCCTAGTTTAGCTTATAATTAATGGAAACGTTATCCAATCACAAAATAGTCGTATAGCATTTTGTTGGTATCCGTCAGTGTAACACTGTATTCCAGTTGGTTTGTCGGATAAATGTTTTACACGCATTCCTCTCAGGGTTGGTTATTTATGTTCAGTCGAATGATTTTCAAATATATGATGAATTTACTGTCATACGCTTGGTATCTGAAGGCGACATATCCGCCCCCCCTTGAACGCACCATATTTAACAAAAAACCCTCAAGTTAGACTATTAAACTCATGTGTGGTTGGTTTACGTTATGTTTTGATCCATAATAACAAAATTCCTTGTTACATTACATTACGAGCATTTGGCAGACGCTTTTATCCAAAGCGACTTACATTACATTACCACCCTACGCAGAGGGGGGAGCAATTGAGGGTTCGGTGCCTTGCTCAGGGGCACCTTGGCAGGGACTCGAACCGGCGACCCTCCAGTTCCCAAGCCGAAGCTCTACCCACTGAGCTACTGCCTTCCATTTGTTTGTTTGTTTGTTCATTTGCTAACAAAAGTATAAACAAAAATTTGGGGGATTTTCATGGGTCTACATGGATAATAATGCATGTGAAAGTTTCAACTGTTTAACATATGTGGGTGGATTGATGAGCTCTAAGCGTGAACACATGTTGGTTGTATTCATGTTCATCTATTTCCTTAGATGAATCTGACCCTCTGTGGCTGTTTTTGAACAGGTAAATACGTCATGGTGATGGGGGTAATCAAGAACGTCTGCCCAGAGCCGCTCATCCATGCAGTGAAGATGGCGGACCTGTCTGAGCACGCCGCTCTGCACAGGAGCATGTGGAAGCTGGAGGTGGAGGATCTGCAGCAGGTGCTCACATGATGATGATGCAGCAGCACCGTGTGTGGAAACGTCAGCTTTCTGGGGCCGGGGACTTCCTGTTATTGTCACACATCAAGCCCAACTTGTTGCCATGCTGAATGTGCTTGTTGCCATGCTGAATGGGAGATGGTGCTATTTGCAGGCAGCCGGTTGGAGACTGAGGGGCAATGTTATATTAATATACGATGACTGCTCCAATTAAAGCCAGTTCTCATAAAGGATGTCTAAAAAACAGGCCTGAGGCTGAAAGTTACCACACTTCTCGGCTTTCATGGAGCTCGAGTCCCTGGCCACTATTTAAGTATTTAATGGTTCACTTGTTTTGGTGGGTCTTTACAGTCGTATGCCATGAATCGACTGTTTTCAGCCGCTCCTCCGAAGGGCAGGGTGCAGCTAGAGGACAAGTGTGGAGCTTAAAAAGGCGATTCAGCTCAGTAAACTGACTGTTTGTAATCACTTGACAACCTTGTTATGTTTCTTTATTTAGTAATTGTATCAATCTGCTGCGGAAGAAAAACACTGCACGATTCAATGAAGTTGGAATGCATCTTTACCTGCAATGTGGACAAACACATGAAGAATACAAATTCAGAACAAGGCAGCCATTATGGAGGTCCCATGGGATGACGGTCAAGAGGCCAGAGGCTTCTTTCAATGTGGACTAGTTAATGAATTTAATGGATTAAATTGGTTTAAGTTCATCGGTTAGAACAGCAAATTCAGAATACTAAAATTCTAAATGATACAAATAAGGTAAAAAAGTGAAAGTCTTCATCCAGTTTGTTTTCTGCCGGTGACATTTTAGAGACTAACTCATTAAAAACAAGCTTTTAAACTGTTTAGAAAAGAAGTCTTTATTTGGTTTGGTGCCCAATAACACTATTAGATAAATATAAAGTGAAAATGACCTAAGAGAGATTAAAGTAAGAATGTCAACTGAAATATCAATTTAAGTATTTTGCACTTAGAACTTAGTTAAAGAGGGGAAGGTCTTAACCTATGATGTGTTATGAAAACATTTTTCTGGAGCTGGAACAGGTGTGGTGGAGCGTAACAGATGCTGGATTCAGCACCGGGGTCAGAGGATTCTACTGATCGGTGCATAGCAAAGCATCACGTCTCCTTTACTTTAATATTTGCCGTTTGAACAGGTCGGTAACTCTCCAGCTGCTCCGATTTAGACTAAACCAGCCAGCCTTCCTATAAAGGGGCCAGTCCTGGGCGCCCTCCTTTAAAATCAATGCCGTGATCACATTTCCTTTTTGTCCCATACCAGCTTTCAGGGCTCACCTGACTCCAGACGCTTTATGCCATACAATAACAATACTGCAAACTCTGCGAGAGAACGTCGTCATCAAATCGTTATTTAATGTCCTTAAGGAGAAAACTGTATTTTCCAAAGTCATTGTCATCCGGGGCTATAAGATGGTCTTTTCTGGCTTTGGCAAGTTTCATCAAAAGGAATTCCCGGCGCTCCATCCACTCATTAAGCTCCTGCTCCTCGTGTGCCAGCTTACACGAGTCATCCTCTGTGCACGTGCCTTTAAGGAACCTGTGGACGAGACACCAAACATCAACCGCCTGTAACGCCACTCGCGGCGTCTTATTGGTTGGACAACAGAGCCGACGACCTCACCTTTCACAAACTTTGAAAGTGCCGGTGGGGAATCGATACTGCCAGCAGTTCTGATCGTCTTCAGAGTTGAATACTCGGTCTTTGTGTTTTTCTGAAGTGATGTGCTGCTGCCACTGCTTCTCACTGTTGCAGTTTTTACCACACAGCCAACAGTGATTACCCGCCTGTGAACACAAAGACTTATGAGTGTACACCTATGATTGTCCTTGCTCTTGAATTAAAATTACTGAACTTGAGGAACTAGTTGGAGCAAAGATGACGGCACTTCCTGGATTGTCAACTCACCACTTCTTCAGCATAGTCTGTTGGCATGTGGATCTGTTTGCCGTTCTCTCTGACAGAGTTACTGGACGTCTCCTCGCTCCAGCCGGGCTTCTGAGACTGCAGCCACTGCTCATAAAGCTGATCCATATCTGGAACTGAACAGAGGAGTAACCTCGGTGTGAGTACTGGGTGTGGTGGGCCAGGTACCAGCTACATTCCAGAGTTCCCCCTTCTCTCCACAAAACTCACTGTTGTTCTCCTTCATGTAGGTCCAAAGGTCTCTCTCCTCTACGCTGTGGGCAAAGGTGCAATTCCCAATGTACTGGCACTTCTTACCAGCTGTCACATGCATGCAAATCTAGAGGAGGAAGGAAAACAAACATGGTGACCACTGATGACAGATTTGTATTGAAGGATTTCTGCTAGGTTGCGTTCACAAAAGCTCAGACTCTCACCTCAAACTGAGAGGGTATGGGCTTTTTGGTTGGGAGAGGTCGAACTGGTGTCCATTTCTTCCTTTCGTGGGAACTTACAAG
The DNA here is from genome assembly GCF_046128005.1 of Genypterus blacodes. Lineage (NCBI taxonomy): Eukaryota > Metazoa > Chordata > Actinopteri > Ophidiiformes > Ophidiidae > Genypterus > Genypterus blacodes. The sequence continues at coordinate 337,893 of NW_027466841.1, forward strand.
CACCACCCGTCTGTCTTTGGCCCACCTGAAACAGAGCAGAGGAGCAGATCAGGGCTTCAGCTTATTGGTTTAAAGGAGACAGATCAACAGCCATTACAGTTTGCACCTGTCGTCCCTGGATGTTACCGAGACATTTCAACAATACTGCGCTAAACTCTCAGCCCGCTCACTTCTTGTGTGTATTGACCCACCCCACTGTGTGCTGTTTGTATTGTGTTGCACAGGTGAAGACACTGCTGTACTCACGTGTGTCTCGCCTTAGCTGAACAATACTTTTTGTGCTTATCCGCTTCGCTCAGTTGGCCGTTTCTCCAGCACTGCCCGCACACAAACATCATCTTTAGGTTCGGGGGCCCAAATCTTCTTTGTGCATTGGAAAGCTGCTGCTGCTGTAATCCAAAGCAAAGCTCGGTTAACAAACTCGGTGATGATTTGAAACATTTTCCAAAATAATGGTGAAGAAACTACACCAGAGTTCAACAATCAGCCATTCGGCTCGTCTACATCAGTCAGTCATTCAATCCTCCGTAGCTTCTTATCTACATTTGCAGCAACGGTGTGAACTTACCTGCACCCCCTGCAGAGACGCGTTTGCATTCCAAAATTTCCGTGCTTCCTGGACAATACTTTCATGTGTGATGCCTAAATGCAAAACAAACAATCAGAGCCAGAAAGAAAAGTACGTCTAAATGTGAGTAAAGCTTTACTTTCAACACACACAATCACACACACAGCTGGCACGTTTTGCATGCAGCCTTACCGAGCTCGCGCTGCATCATCCAGACCTTCAGCTCGATGAGGCTGTGGGCGTAGAAACAGTCGTCCTCCCTGACGCACCCGTACCGGACCTCATGGCGGCAAAGGTCCAGCTGGCAGTGCGGACTCAAGGGTCGGATTTTGGAATAACGCACTGTGTTGTCCTTTAAAATATGGACCAGGCACCTCAAAGACAAACAGGACTGAAGTTACTCATCACAGCAAAACACCATCCAAAACCCAGCAAAGTGTGAAAATCAATCTGTGGCATTAAACTTTAGGATCTTACTTGTGAGCCTCAAAATGATGCTTTGTCACAGGATGAGAGCAGAGAGAGGGGATGTCTTTGTTGGTTTTACTGATTATTCTGGGTTTGTGATCAAAGCACACCTGCGGATCACAGATCACAACATTCAGCGTCTGGCACACGTTAAGGAATACGAAGTTAAGAGCACAGAGCAGCGCTGCGTGTCCAACGTTCCCAGACTGCTGCATGACTCCCTGTCTGTCTAAACCACATGGACTGTTGTGCTCCCTGGATTGTCAGACTTTTGACTAACATCTCCTCCTGTAAACCAGGAGAAACTGGGCGCGACAAAGCCACAAAGCAGTTACACTAAATAGGATTAGACCACGTGGGTGTTGCAGTCGGTGATGTAGATACTAGGGTAGATACTCACGCCGCAGAGGAACATGAAGATGCCGTGATGCTCCTGAAGGATCTTGGGCACCGTCAGCCGGACGTTGGTGGTCGTCCCGAACGGATCGAAGAGCAGCTCTCTGGAGATGAAGCCTTTCCGCTCCAGAGTCCAGACATCAATCTCCTCTTGGCAGTATGCAAAGGTGCAGTGGCCGGGGTACAGGCAGTCTTGACCCACGGCCACCTCTGAAACACACATGCATTAGCTTTGGTCCGGACACACACATGGAAGCAAACATGCATCATTCACTCCCAAATGAAAACAAATGCAGCAGTTTCCTATCAGAATCTCACCTTTGCAAATGTAATACGGCCCAACATACTGGGTTTTTGTGGGTCTGGGTCTGATGAGCTTCCAGGCTTTATCTGGCGAGTGTTTGATTCGACCGAGTAAAGCGTCCTTTTTGCATTTATGCTCTTCTGTGTGTAATGTGTAATCCAACACGCTGGGCCCTGTGGACATGCAAATGAGAGGATAAACAACCAGCAGCACTCCCAGCTCCTCCGCCACCCGGGCCGACAGAGTGGGAAGCCGCAGAGCGATCGCCTTACCGGTCTTGACGAAGCAGGCCGAGCACGCTTGTTTGAATTCGTGCGTTTCGGCTAAGGGGTTCTTGGCTAAATCCACGGCGGCAGGAAGGCCCTTCACCTCGGGCATCCCCACAGCCATCCCCATGGGGCTGTCAATGTTGTTTAGCTGCGTTTGGGAGGGGGACAACAGCAGATAAGGGACAAATAAAGGCAGCAAACACACTGCAGGGGGTCTCTGAAGGTGCTTTTACCTGAGTGATGAATGAATTCGGAACAAAATCTGAAAGTTTTAACAAAATGAAAGGAAATAAGTCAATGAATAAACAAAGCAACACACAAACGACACCAGGTCAGTAACAACAACAACACTGTCCTACCTGTCTTATACTCTGATATGGACAGGGTGTCCAGAGCATCCAGAGGGGGGGTAAGGGCATCATACGTGTCTATACCAAAATAAGCACTTGATCCCGACTTGTGATAGAGAGGAGGCAGGGTGACGGTGCACTGCTGGGCGGCGTGGTGGAAGCGGTCCATCTGAGACGGCATGAGGAATGAACTTGGCATGGAATTGCCAGAAGCAATACTGGTTGGCAAAGGTAAAGGCCCCTTCATGGTGGGAATGACCTGAAGGAGCGGGACAGAGCAGACACAGAGTCACAGACAGACAAGCAGGCACGCTCTGTTCATCAGTGAGGTCGGCGAGTAAGAACCAACCATGGCCAACTCGGGGCCCGCTTGGTCCAGCAGGTCGTCCAGGTCGTCCCCGATGATGTCGGACGTGTCAAAGTCTTGACTAGCTTCCAGCATCGAGCAGTGGTTGCCTGTTCGACAGCCGTTGACTAGCGAGGGCACGGGGATGGTGATTGGCGAGGCGGCGGACACGGGCAGCTGAACGGACTCGAAGCCCGGCGGCTCGGACGGCGTCACGGACGAGATACTGTTACTGGCAGGGATCTCATCCACCACGATGTCGTTTAGAGGCGGAAGCACCGACACCGGGACTTGGAGCGGGGGCGGGACTTGAACCGGGACCCCGCTGTCGGGGGTCGGCTGAGGCACTTCTGCAACGCGGGGAGAAGAAAATGAGTAAACCTCGTCTCCGCGACGACGACGGAATCAAAGCTGCGCGCGGCACGAAAAACTTACCGCTTTCTATATCTTCAACTGAGGAGGAGCCATGAGAATACTGAAGACAGAGACGAGAGATCGGGGTCAAAAGGTTGCGAGTACAAACATGCAACAGAAGAGAAGCGGCGCCGTCCTTTACCTTATCACACGGTGCGTCCGGATAACTAGATCCACGCAAGACATTCAAGGCAGGCTGTCAAGAGGGACATCAGCCACATAAGAACGTTACGTCACGCTCGCACAAAAAGACGCAACAAGAACTCAACACATCCTTCCAAGTGAATACATGGAGTGAACACTTCAACACATCAACATTTACAAAAGCCATCGATCAGAGAGTTACACTGCAAATATTATGTCAACGGGAGCCGGTTTAAAGAAAACAAAGACGTCTTAGGGACTGTTAGTGTGTGTGTGTGTGTGTGTGTGTGTGTGTGACATAGTGGTTCCTGCAGACACACCTACCTTACTCCGTACGTAAGCTTTACGGATTTTCAGTCCCAATATTTTGGCAAGGTCCTGAGTCAACTGTGTGACGCTGGGATCCTAGGGAAACAAATCAGAGTAACAGCTGTTATTCAAACACACGCAGCACGGCTGTCACACTTGTCTTGGGCGTTTCTTCCTCTGATGCGCTAATAAGGCGTGTCCTCCCGCGTCAGACGTGGCAGCAGGACGACCTGTTTTTAGTTTGTTTTTTTAACGCACGCTAAGGGCAGCAAACTCTCCGCCACGTCCCGTCTTGAGTTGAGCACACGGAACAGGTATGTTAACGAGGCCCGCTTCCCGCTTGTTGGGCGGCGTGCCAGGAACGCCGTGCCTCCCGTGGGTGCGATCCGCCTACACGCACCACCGCATCACAACCTCAATTTACTTCTAATATCGAATGTGCGGAGACGGCGGCGGTGGCGGGGGCGTGTCGGGCTCACCTGAGGCACTGCTAGGGAGCATTTGGCAACGGCTTCATAGGCCTCTTGATGTCTCCCCAACTCTTTCAAGGATTTTGCTTTTCTGTACAGAGCTTTGGAGTTCCCTTCGTTCAGCTGCAGGGCCTTCTCACAGTCTTCTAGCGCCTGGTCATAGAGCCCCTGAGAACAGGAAACACACCGTCACAGCGTTAGAAGCATGACATCACTGAACTCGACGTGCAACCTGGGAACGCCACTTTGATCCTAATCTACACTTTAAAGGTCGACTGGGGCAGGCATGGGTGTGGCCTGTGCACTCCGCTGAGAGCGTGATTGCACACACACACACACACACACTTAAGCACATTCTGTTCTTCCAACAAAGGCATTTTTGCATAGTTATCTTTTTTTTCTTGTTTTGTTTTTGTCTAAACAGAGGACGGCCAAACGACAGGCCAAAGAAAATCCTCCCCCGTCTCCTTTTCTGATACTTTCCAAGTGTGGAAAACTGAGACTCTTCTGCCGCTGCTGGATGTTTGACTTGAAAACATATCGGGGAGTGAAAAATGCGATCCAGCCCGATAGACAGAAAGTAGGACATTGTTGCGAAAATGTGTTGAGAAATGCCGATGACAATCTGAGCAACTGAACTATTATCACTGTAGCAACCTGACAACATCCTGCATCCTACAAAGTTTGGTTTGCCGCCCCATTCCACAGTGGGCAGGTGAACCGGAGCCGCGTGTGACATTTCCCTCCGTGACCCTCAAATAAATCAAACTTACCGGAACAATACTTAAATACACCGCAGCTCGATTTGCATACAGCTTTTCCAGTAATCCTAAGGGGATGCAGATTTCTTCAGAGTCTGCATACTCTGCTATACTCAAGGCTTCTGTGTACATTTCAATGGATTTGGTCCATTCCCCTTCTTTGAATACGTCGTTCCCTTCTCCAAATAGATTCCATACGAGCTCCTTGATGAACACCTGAGACAGAGGAAGAAGAAGAGGAGGAGACATGAAGACTTCTCCATCCACATGGATCATAACAACACTGTGATGCAAACGGGTAGAGTTGAATTCTCTGCTCTTACCTCATACTGTTCTTGTGTTCCAGGAAATGGTAGAGTCGACCTAAATACAAAGAAGCCTCCAGTCACAAATCTTTACCGTGAGAAGACAAACACGTCCACACTGTGTCACATTAGAACTAACAAGTCAAAAGGTTTCACTCACTCTGACATCGTTTTCAATAGAACTGCTCTGCTATTCTTACACACACACACACACACACACACACACACACACACACACACACACACACACACACACACACACACACACACACACACACACACACACACACACACACACACACACACACACACACACACACACACACACACACACACACACTCTCTCTCTGACATAATGACCTCAGGCATTCATAAACAGCTAAATATGCAGGGCGGCTGCTGCTCCTATTTGGAAATTTCAGTCACACCATCTCTGAAAATGGTCAACAGGACCGGGCAAGCCTATCACAGTCTGGAGCCTCTTTCACTTCCCCAAACTCATGCATCCTGCCAGTCAAGGAATTGAACCACTAACCTTTCAGCCACAAGCTTCGCTCTCTCTCTCTCTAAGCTCTGCTGCTGTTTTCTTTTTGTAAACTGTTGTTGTGTGTTGAATGAAAGAGAAAATGGGGGAAAGTCCTGGGAGGAACATTTCATTTCCTCTTTACCTTATTGGCAATCTTACACATCTCTGAGACCGATTAGGTTTCTATTACTGTGCAGCACACACACACCCACTGAGTGCCATCTGGTATCTTAAGTATCACTATTGCTTTCCCAATAAAGGATTAGCTGAAACACTGCACCACATGATGACGTGAAGACAAAAGGCCCAAACAGAAACATCACGCCATGACAGAGAGGAGAGAGAATCAAAACTTATTGGCAGGAGGGACAGACAGACAGACATGTCACTGTAACATAACCTCAAACGTGTGTCAACGAACACTACAGGGTGCCAACATTAGAGACATCACCATCACATCAGCCTTTACTTAAACTTTCTAAAACTGTGCCCCATACTGCCTCTCGGTTTGGGAACCTGTTCCCCGGCTCTCAGGTGGTCCTCCTCACTTACTGGATGAACTGCAGGCCTTTCTGGATCTCCTGCCAGCGGCTTCTTCGGTCCTGACACGCTCCGGACATGCTGCTGTCTCTAGATCCAGTTAGCACCTGGAAGGATGGGCAAGAGGACATTTTGCTTGGTTGAACATTCGTTTGCCTTCTTTCCCCTCTGCTGCATCTTTCCCGTCAGGCAGCGCGCAACTGGTTGACCGGCAGACTTCACTGGCACTCAACGATAACAATAAACTCTTTCATTGTGCATCCGCATTCAATAATGACGACACCCACGTAAGTTCCGGAAATGAGCGCGTACGTCTTTGTGAGACGAGAAGCCAACAAACTAATGAGGCACTTACTTGTGCCCGAACGCTAAAGTGGTAGGTGTCACTCTGAAGGCGCAAGAGGCGAGCGGAGCACTTATTGGACCGTTTAACGTAGAAACTTTGTGTCACTGGGTCCATTATCGGACAGCGCTTCTCAGGCTGTGGCAAACATTTACGATAAAAACATTAAAAACGCACAGAAACACACAGGTTTAGGAGGTCCGGTGTGGAAAATGCTGACGGTGCCGGGCGCGGCTGGAACTAAAGTCAGCAGCTCAGCGTCCCGGAGCTGATAACATTGTTTATCGATTGAGAAAATCACCAATATCGCGTCACACATCACACGTATTTAACGCTGAAGCGCACGAAGCTCATTATGCAGCACACAGATCAAACACACAGATCAAACCATGACCCGAGGGGAGAACAGGACTAATGTTAGCTTTGGCGGCGGCTGAGCTTCAAGTTCACTAACGAAAGCTTGAGTTATCTATGTTAAACATAAATCAAACAGATACGTAGACGAGAGTTGAAACCTTCAGGTTGTTCAGATTAACCGGAAGAAGGAAAAGGAGTTGGTTGACAAACGTGTCCGAGAATAGGCGCATAGCAGTTAGCGCACGTGTGCTACCTTCGGCCGGGCAGCTCCGTCGGCACAGTTGATATTAGCTATCACACGAGCTAACAAATAGTAGCACTTTGGAACTGATACAATGTCATATTTGTGAACAAAAAAACTAATCTAAATGATAAACACACAGCCGTGACCTCCCGCGCCGGCGACACACGGCCATTACCGGGTGACATTAGCGAACGAAGTTTCTAGGAAGTAGACTGAACCTAACAAAGCAAAGGCATGTCCAAGTTAAACTAGTTTACCAACGCAAACAATAGCGCGCAGCACCGCTTCAAGTCCTATCACAACCGGGACTAACGAGGCGCACAGGAGGTAACAGCAGTCTGGTCCATACTCACATGAACAGAGCCTTAATTCCAAACAAACCATACGTTGGATATCAAAACGGAACGAAAGTGAATTTTCGTTTGGGCTCTAATCAACTTGGCTGGATGTGCTGTGCCGCGGAAGGCCGCTGTTTTCTATTTCTTCTTCTGCTGTGGAAGTTCGGAGGCAGCGCGCACCGACTCCGGCACAGTGCTGCCACTTACCGACGATGGATATGATTGCTACATAAATCGACTTTTTTGTTTTAATACATCTTTCCATCCCTCACATTTCTATCTATAAAAATTTTTAAACAAACAAATAAGATGTAAACAGAACAATCTGTCATCAATCCACTCTGTGATGTTTCTTTTGGGGAAAGGTGCATTCGGATATTAGGAGTAGCAGACTGTGTTCTTCTTACACCTGATAATACTGGAGGCCAGTCTGCTGGGTCAGGGAGACACACAACGCAGTAACATGATCAATTATTTAATTTCATGTACAGTTCAAAATGCCCTTCTGTGAAAGAAGAAGTGCACATCTATACAGATCTCATATGACATGAGCGACGTCTCTTCCTTCTCTGTGTAAAATAAAACTACAATAACAAGCCACATAAAACCATGAGGAGTAGTGCGATTTGTGCAGCAGCTGCTTCCTGCGCCTTTCCCTTTCCTCTAATTAGTCTGGAGCTGCTGTCTGATCCTCACCCAAGAGAGGCTGATCCACAGATTCCTTAGTTGGACAGATAACAGTTCAAACATCAAAAACACAGTCAAACAGCAGTCATTTCTCTCTGAAATCATGTTGGAAAGCAGCTGTCTCCTGCTTTTGAAAATAAAACGATGTGTTAAATGCCAAGTCCACTGTGACAAAGCGAGAGCAGCATTCCAGAAATTGTGTGAATTTTGTCAGTTGTTTGTGTTGTACAAGCACAGGATGAGAGCGGTGCTTAAGGACCTTCTTGCTGTAATTAAAAAAAAGTAAAGTAAGAGTAGTTTCGGATGTTATTCACCTTCTCTCTCATCCAGCATAAGCATGTCTGGGAGTAGCTAAAGTTGACTTCACTCAGGTGCGCTCAGTCAAACGTGATCTTCCTGCCGGATGGCTGGTTGGTGGCAGCGCGTGGAACAATCAGATACACGAGGATCCATCTCTGTCTCCTTCCAGGGGGTTGCATCTAATCTTACAGTCACCCTGGCAGCTATAATAACTGCCAGGAGGAGGCACTTATCTGCTGTTCAGCCTGCAGAGGCATCAAACCCAAAGCGTATCTGAAAATACACTTGCACTGACACATAATAATGAGATTTCAGTAAAGATGCGATACAATTCATGTCGTTTTAAGATTACGGTGGCAATCTGTCAACCCAAAGAGTGTGTAAATCACACTGACAATAATGAGAGCTGCGGTGTGTCTGCAGGGTTTCCTCTGTGGAAAGTGACTCAGTTATATCTACAAAGGAGAGGGGACGGGTGGAACGCATGAGTGGAGAGTGAAGGAGGAAAAGGTATATTATTAGAGTGTAATTACCATCATTTGAAAGTCTACTTGCATTTGCTGTGAGTAACTGGAGGCCTGTGTTGTGTCGTTTACACTCATTGAGAATCTGCTGTGTGTGTGAGAAAACTCAGCCACTGCAACGCCTGAAGGCCTCAGGGTTCTTCATTTATCATTAGAGAATAGAAGTAGGACTGCAACAAACGATTCCTTTCCTAATCATACTGTGTGTGTGTGTGTGTTTGTTCAAGTCATCCATTCATGGTTTAGTAGGTCTATGAAAAGTGATAAACGCCCAGTACAGGTCACAAACTGAGGGGTGACATCGTCAAATACTTCTGTACAAGTTTTACAAAAGGAATCGAATTGTTTTCACCCATTATGTTTCAGATTTGATTTGTCTCTATCTCTGTGATTGGTTTGACAAAAGAAGAGACCAAGCTTCCTGTGCAGGCAGACTTTTCACAAAACTCGATTCCTTAATGCAGAGGGGCAGAGGAGGAGCACTTATCACCTCCAGGCGTTTCCTCTAGGGGGCGTACGGTTCGCAAACACTGGATTAGCCAATGGGGCCTGGAGTGATGCTCAGGAGATTATTCAAGACAGCAACTAAAAAAAGCTCCTCGTCCCGTGCCACTCTCACTCCCTCGCTCACTCGCTCCCTGGCTTGGAGTGAAAGTGCGTGTGTGTGTCTGTGTGTGTGTGTGTGTGTGTAGAGCAGCCTGTTGCAGCCATGGTGGTGTTCCCCAGGATAGTTCTCCTCCTCTCTGGTGAGTTTCTTTCTTCAAACATCTGTAGTGAGGGAATGTAAATAGACTTTGACGTGAATTCAAACATAGAGAGCTGGAAGCAAATCCCTACAGGAACAAATACTTAACTGAACCTGTGAGCGTTTACTGAAACCAAGGACTGACCGACTCCTTCTGTAGATTTGGTGTTAAATCTTCATCGGATGTTGGATTTCCTGTCTCTCAGTCTTCAGGAGGACTGCGACAGTGTAAAGTCACTTGTGTGTCTAGCTTGTGTTCACTATTGGACTGAGGTGGTGCACACACAGAAACAAGTGCTCTCTTAATATAACATAGGTGTGTTTGTGTGTGTGTGTGTGTGTGTGTGTGTGTGGCTACTCCCACACTCTGCACAAACAATTTGAACTCTAAGTTAACAGCACACACGTGGAGTTATATAATGTGTTTGGAGGAACAGATGGCTTAATGAGCGATTACATGGACCTGTACGCTTCTTATCATGAACCTTATTTATTTGAATATCACCACAGCAACTACAGCTATCATACTTCCACTGATCATGTGGTATACACTCATACAACTAACAGCACAGGTTAAGATTGAAAGGTAGCTTATCCAGTCCTCATCCTACACAGGCAGAGGGACAAAAGACAGCAGTGCTAGAGGAAGGTAGACTATAAAGTGACCCTGTAAGCGTACTAAAGAGTATCTAAACAGCTGTGTGAGAGGTATTGTACCATTCTCTTTTCTCTGCAGTGCTTGTGGCCCCTGTGGCGATGCGCGGGGCCTCACGGGCCAAACGAAGCCTGCTGGAGCTCGCGGGGGCCATCAAGTGCAGCACGGGCAGATCTGCGCTGTCCTACATGATGTACGGGTGCTACTGCGGGCTGGGGGGTCAGGGCTGGCCCCGGGACCGGACCGACTGGTGAGGCGGCAGAACCCAATCACACCGTCGGATTCAGGGTATCTTTTGTTATTTTGAAGCGCGGCACACCTGATAACAGCGTGCACCTTAACATAAACACTCAGCCTATGCATTATGCGGTCAGAAGGTTGTTATTTTGCTAATCCTAACCCTCCACTTTATGCGTCACGTGCATGCATCCTTCCCTCCTTCTCTCCCTCCCTCCTTCCCTTCTCACTCGTCCGTATCCGGCGAACCCGACCACAATCGGCGGCGGGACAGGACATCATGTCCAGCACACTCACTCGGTCTGCAGTGTTCTTCAAAATAGGACCCAAAAACAAAAAAAGAAATCCCACACCCAATTCCAAATTACCGTCTCCTTCTTTTCCTTCTTAACCACGAGACATCAAACCCCCTCAAACCGCTGAAGTGCTAAGTATCAGTTTGGCTCACACATGCGGCGATCGGGCCTCTAAAATAGACTTTTGTGCGACCCAAACCACAGTGCCTCCTGTCGGGCTTCCCTCAGGCTGCGCGCTCTGTCGGACGCGGCGGCACAACCTAGCAGCCTTCAAAATAAAACATCTATCTTCCTTGTTATTGTTGCTGCATCTTTCTTTTTACACACTGCAGGTGTTGCCACAAGCACGACTGCTGTTACGGAGACGCAGAAGTTCACGGCTGCCAAACCAAAACCGACATCTATCGATGGACGTGTGAGGACAAGAAAGCAGACTGTGGTAATGACTGAGACTAATTTATTCAGATGCTTTCAAACACTGCATGCTTTTTACAGTTTTGCTGCTTTAGTTCTTCAATGCCCTCATGGGAAAACCGGAATTTGACACGTGTTATTATGTGATTGCCCAAATGCTGGAGGTGTTTATAAAAAGAGTCAACACTCAGCTGATTGGTGGGCAGGTCTGGCTGTTTTATATCCTGTATCCTGTTTGTGGTTTCTTAATCTGGCAGAAGCAGACTAACGTCTGATCACAAATAGCCTCGGGCCTTCAGGAGGCTCACACAGAGTTCCACCAAGCAACTATGAGGGGGAGTTTCCTTAACAATACACCAATTAAGTGGTAATAGTTCAGCATAAGTACTCGTCTGTGAGTCGCTGCAATCTGAGCAGAGTTCCGATAGAAGAGAAAGCAGAAGGCTGGAGTTGTATCCTACAATAACAAAACACAACTATCTTTGAAATAAGTGGCGTTGTAACGATTCTTTTCCTTTGCAGACGATCTGAAGGACAAATGCGAGAAAATGCTTTGTAAGTGTGACAGAGACGCTGGAAAATGTTTGAGAAAAGCAAGATTCAACAAACGTTTCGCCCTGTGGCCCGACTTTCTCTGCGGGGATGAACACCCAACATGTAATATTTACTGACACACACTTTGTACCCGGATGTCCTATTTGGATTTTTGTAAATAAAAGAGGTTCCACTCTTTGTTACGACTGTTTCCTTCAGGATTCAATTGAGGTGGATGACAAACTACACCCTACATGTTCTTACAGGTTGGTGTCATTTCATTAAGAGGCGAAACTCGGCGGTTGGATGTGACCGTTTGGCAGATATCTGGAGACGGATTACAGCAGCAGATTCACACAGCGGTCACTCTGTTGAAACTTAGTCAGTCTTGGTCAGAAGGTCAAAATGTTAATCAGCCTGTGAAGGATCAGATAGCTGCTCCTCACAACAGTACTTTTGTAAGACATTTGTTGAAATACTGTAGTGTGGTTGTGTTCTGTGTTCTGGATTCTGTGCCGGAGGTTCAACATAACTAGTTGGAAATCTTGTGACCTAATAAGCAAATTGAGGTTTTGCCACTTTTCCTCTCACAACTTTTCCCCTTTTTTCTTCTCGAGGGCTTCCATGTGAAATGTTTCACCGGCACTGCCAGAGTGATGAAATTGACACACCAACTTAGCAACGACTCTCTTAAAGACAGACGACTGATTCAGAACTTATTCAAACACTTCCACCCTCCGGGAAAACCCTCTAAAAGCGGCTACAAAAGCCTCCCCTGCAGCTGAGACACGGTGACACAACATGGCTGCTGCGCTTAACCAGAATCACTCAGAGTCTAGCAAGTAAGTGATAAGGCTACACCCTGAACTTTATGACCGCATAGTAAGTAATGTATGGAGGTGTTTGTGTTCAGCCGGTCACGGCTCACCGCCTGCAGACATCTACACCCCTGAGAATTCCAGCGGAAATGTAGTTGGGTCAGCAGAGGCATTTACCGGATCATCACTCTGCACCAGGGGTTCAATCCTGGCGATAAAGTAGCAACACACTGCAAGTTTCATACCTCCGCCTGCTCAACACACACAGGATCTGTTAAATTTGTCCAGTGGAGGTCTGTGAGACACCAAACCATGATCACATGAGCACAACACCTGCCTCCGTCATGATCACTGGATGGTGCTGGTAATGGATAGATGGATGATTAATGCGTCTATAATGTTTCTAATGTCTCTGTGTCTATAAGAACAAGAGGTGACGGTGCTCATTTGTGGATGGAGCCACATGCACAAATACCAAACACAACCACAGCACAGGAAGCAACAATCACAATCCCCACATTGAGACATTTATAAGAAATGAATAAGCCTGCCTGGTAATGATGTTGTTGAGAGAAGAGCTAAAGGGAGTCTGATGTCACTAATGGAGAGATTCATATAAGTTATTTCATGATATGTTGTATGCTTGATGCTGCCATCTCATAGCAACATTTCTGTAGCCCCGTTAAGCGTAAATGCTGGTGGACTCGTGCGTCCTAACACATGCAGGGTTGTCATGACCAATGAACCCGTTCTGTAATCGCAGCCGGGTGAGGTGACAGAACCTGTTCCCCGGTTAATTGTGTTTTTTAATCAACTCTTTGGCTGCCCAGCTGAGAGCCAGATGGTCCTCAAACTGATCAAAACAACAGGAAAGAACTGCTGCAGGTTTGAACGCCGTTGTTTGACAGAAAGGATTAGGAGTTTTACCGCTGTAGTTACATCACAGATCATTCTTACTTTCGACTGATGCTCATACATCAAATTATATCTGGCACTACTAGTATGATTTACATATATACATTCCAAATATGATGAGTCTGCAAATAAAAAGCACCTAGAATACAATAGCACACAGTAGATGACATGATTTAGCTTGATTCTCCTTCCAAACACAATAGCAGTACCTATGCCAACAGTAACAGCAGACCCAGACATGCTGCCAGTGCTGCGTGTCTGTGTGTGTGTGTGTGTGTGTGTGGCTCTGCTGTCCTTCTCCTTCTGTTTCACACTTAATCCTTTGTTTTGTTTGGTAAATCATATCTAAATGGGTATTTGTTTGTTTTGAAGTATTACATTGTGAGTTATTTCTAGCAGTAAGATGACGGACTCCTAGTTTAAGAAGAGAAGATCAACAGATTCTGTAGACTCAGACGCTTATCACAACTTTATTTTGGTTCTGTTTCTACTGGCAGCATCAACTTTATACTAAGAACAGATTGTTTAATCTAATCTTTTCATGCTTTTTGTTCAGTTTGGTCGAAAATGGGAGTTGGAGAGTGCACAACAAAATGAGAGGGGAAAGTGGTTGCAATGTTCTCTAGATAAACATATTTCAGAGGAGTTGTGATCTCATCTCAACAGTTAGTTTCCAACCCAAAGTTCTGTTGTTTTGTTCGGGATGTCACATTCCTGCAGCGTGGCGTTTATCTCCTTATTACCATCGATGACGTCTGTGGAAATGTGAGACAAGTTATTTCCCACTCTGACGAAGCAGACCTGATCTGTGCCCCCAATATGGATTCCTTGTTAGTTATGTTAAATGATGCTCTAAAGAATCCTACATGTTACCTTGGAAACAAGCTCCTGGTGCATGGGCAGCACACGCATATTAACATATGTCAGTCAATAATTTCAGTGTAACAATCTCATAAAGGAAGTGAAATGGTCATCTGTGTAGCCTTCAGGTAGTTAGATGTGTTTGTCCACATGAGTAGAGCTGCATGAAGGACAACACCTCTATGATCCAACATCATGAATAATCATAATTTACTTCAAAACCAGCAGTTTTACCACCTGGATCGTAATTATATGATCAAGGTACTGATTTCTCGGCCAAATGTTTCTTCCTGCTTTTCATCTCACATTGATCTGATCTTAAGGGCGGACGTGACTCTACAGTAATGTGGTACGGACGTGCAATGAGACTGCTCTCCAGCCGCTCTTCCAAGTCCGCACAGCAGATCCCAAATGTTGCCTGCCAAGCATCATGCTTCATTCCACAAAGAGCCTCTTCAACAGATGGAGTGGAGAGAGACAATGTGCTGCAGGATGGATGTAATAATATGAAGCTATGACTCTAGATGGTGCGTTACCCAGGAAACCACACTGCAGACTTAGACCACAGTGTCACGTGATTATTCATGTTTATGGTGATGTCTCATGTTCATGTATTTTTCAGGAATAATGTATACAAGAGCAACTGCAAGTGAAGCTGCAACTGAAACAAATCATCCAAACCTTTAGTCTGCATGGTGAAATTGATTCACTCTTTTGTGTCATTTTCATTTATATGTTGTCCTGTGGAATCCTATTTGAATCAAGAACGTGCCTGGTGTTAAATAAAGAGCCTTTCTGTGCATTATTATTTTACAGGTTCGCTAGGACTTTGAGAGGGTTATAGCGCCCCCTGTGGCACCGCTGCTGCACCACAGGATTTCAGTTGAACCCCCAAGGAAACTCGTGTTTGTGTTAAGTGGCTCAATTGATAATCTACAGGCACCGCAGGAGGAAGATTTATGCCAATTGCTAATTCAACTAAATGGACCATATCTGAAACAAATAAAGTAAAAGTAGTCATTGAGAAATGATACTTTTTAGGATGTTAAAATATTATTACATTATTATGCAGTAAATTAATTAAAAGCTAATTCAGGAGGCTCTAATTTTGAAGTACATTTTGTACTCCCAAGCAGTCATCTTATCATATTTGATGAACTTCAATTTTATTTTGAAGAACCTGCCAGGAAGATTAAGGTGGTATTGCTTTATCAATGTAAAATCCAATTCATGATTACGTTTGAAGTCATTAAAAGTCTAAATAAATAATTTGAAGAGAAAATTGAGAGCATAGGCATAGGGTGCAGCTAACGGTAGTTGGATTGAGCACGAACTTCAATTATAGTTATTCGATGAAATTTTACTAATGATTACAAGAGTAGACCGGGTTACAATCGCCGCAGGTCGTGAAAAGGCACGGACGGGGTTCGAACCCGCGATCTTCGGTTTACGAGACCGACGCCTTACCACTTGGCCACCGCGCCTGCGCTAACTTTCGCCGAGACATGCCGTTTAAGAACAAGCGCTGTTCTGTGCGCCACGCCTCTATTTCCTCTTTTCTACGCCTTTGTGTTACGCAATTTAGTCTAAACACGTGTAACGCTCGCCGTTAGCCACCAGAGGGAGCTCTCCAGTTGTGTACTCGCGCCTCCGTGGTGCAACAGACAGAGGTCTCTGCTCTCACGTTGACAAAGGACTGTTTTAAGGTGGTAATGACATTAAATTACATCTCTACATTTAATCTCATTAAAATTGACAATAATCGATTGTTAAAAATAATAATAATCGATGATTTGGAGCACATCTGAACGAATAAAAATGAATACTCCTGTAAATATCATATATTGTTTGTACTGCTCTAAAAGTGTGTAAATAAGTTGAAATTCCACTGTAAATTCAGCGAGGTCATTTATTTTTGTGTATTGAAATAATGGAATCAAATCAAATGGTGGTGGAGACGAAAGAATTCTGATGCATCAAATCATTTCCTAAACAATCAAAACTGAATCAAACTGCCTTGGGACCAAAGCTTTACAACGCTGACTTTTAAAGGACAATGTATATGAGTAATCAGGAAAGCTTCATGCTGTTGCTTTCAACCTGTACTGTAAATGTAATGACACTTGTGGCACTATTATATTGATATATTTCTTGTATAAAAGTGTTAAGTTCAGCCAGAAGGAAGCCAGAAGCATGCAAATATCCTCCTCTGGTGACCATGAACATGCAATGCAAATCTGATGATAGGCCATGTTCAAGATATTCAACAACTCTGACAATGCTGTGAGCATAAAAAATTAAACCCTTGACAAAGCTTATCTATGCTGCAGTGAATAAAGCCAAAGTTCTAATTATGGTAATAGCATTGCACATGAGCATATCCATACTCACTAAATGAGGCGGGCCGAGCAGATATCTATGAGATCCAGTAGCGTGTTTGTAATTCTTTTCCGAGCAATACAATATGCATGAAGCCAGACTGAGCTTTTCACTGTTGCTCTTTTCAAAACATCAAAGATGAAAGCTCGCCTGAGGGGCTTTTTTTTGGATCAGATATCCTAGAGGCTGTTTGAAAAATGAATAAGACTCATTTCCATTGGGAATGAGTTTGCAACGAAAATCGCAGATGTGGAGTGGATGTGGAGAATTCACCTTGACCTGCTTATTGTAGCGATTGTTCAGTAGAGCAAAACTTAGGCTCCGCCGCCATGAATCACACACACACATGGTTGCAGCAGATAATGCACAGATCTGCCAAATGTAACACACTGCGTTTCTGTGATTCAGCTTTTCATTCTGATTCACTGAGATAAGCTCGCAAAACATCTGTCTGAAACATGAATAACTATGATGTAATGTTATTAAGCTATTTGATATTAGATTGACATTAATGGAAATGGCTGCGAGATCAAAATACAACACACTGTCCTGTAAGTGACTCAGCTTTGTGGTTACAATATTGTGGAATATATAGTGGAAACCGTCTGCCAGATTTCAAGGTTTTAGTGTAAAGTATAAATGATAACCTTTCTCTTATGGATTGTTTTTATAGATTTTTGTTAATCGCAATGTAGTTTTGCCCTGGAGGTGAACTGTCATTGGAGGAAATATAACAGCTCAGTGAATAACTCATCATGAGAAAGTTGAGCCTTGATAGAATATATCGGATCATCATTTCTGAAACTGCTTTTTTTCCATTTCCGTAACACTGATATCTCCCAGAGATCACGTGGCTCTGGACATTTTACATTGTGGGAAACAACAACACTCCCTGAGAGAATAAGAAGGCCTATCAATGTAGCTGCAATGTATTAAATTATGTATTAGTCTTTCCTCTTGTTTTGAAAATCAGCTCTTTGTGTGCAGGAGCACTCCAGTTTAATGAGGCTGTGCACTGATGCATATTTACCATATGGAGCTTGCACATTAAAGACTGACTGATCAATGGTGGCCTGATTTATAAGAACTGGCTGACCACTTTATTTATGCATTGCAATAATAAACCTATTGCTGTTGCTTTACATTCCTCATTACACTGGAGTGACTCATTGGCTTTATTAGTCACATCAGCTATGAGTTCATGTGATTACTGAGGGCTCAACACATTTGTAGGATTCCTGTAAGATATCTCCTCTGCTAATGTTCAAGCTTTATATCTGAATAGCCCATTAGCCTGGGCCACTCATGCTATTATGCCTATTATGCTGAATGTAACTAGGTTGAATATTTCTCTCAAACATTCTTTATGGCAAATGCATTATTATAATTCTAATTAATAGCTGAGTACTGATTGAAATGCATAAGTAGATCTCTGTCTCACCTGCACCTTAATACACTTCACAGCAGGAGGGGAATCTATCTACAGCCCCGTCTGCTAAAGTCACTGAGGACAAGGAAAGAATGAGAGCAGGGGTTCTCAAACTGTGTGGTATCATCCATCTCTCCAGCAAAATCCATGAAACGGGCAAGAAAAGCTTTGTTATATGATATAGAACATCAGCTTGATAAAAAAACAAGCCCTGCTTTACATAATAAAATAGTGTGAGCACCTATAGCTTATGATATAGCTTTATATCCGCTAGAATTTATTCAAATTATTGAAGCTAAAGAGCTTTATCAGAGATTTTCTTTTGTCTATCTTGTCCTTGTACTTTTTCATTTAGTTTAGTAGTGGTAGTAGCTAAGTTTGCCTTTATATTTAGTGGATAGATGTCTCACAAGGATGACAAGTTAAAATTGAGATAAAGAATGTATTCTAATCAAAGAAAATGCAAGTGGCAGGGTCATAAGTGGTGCAGCGTGAGGAGAGAATGGCACATTGTGAGAGAGGTTTGCTGGATCTGACCCTCGCCACAAGGAGACAAGCAAGTGTGAAATCACGTTGAGAGGTAAGCAGCTGATGAAGCCACACAACAAAGGCAATATCACATCTCCCCTTTCTCTGCATTCTCTTTTGCCACATCTATCTCCTCCTTTCTTTGCATTCATCTGCTCTATAACTGGACTATTCGCTCTTCATATAGCAAATACGGCGCTTTAGTGAACTGAAAAGATAATGGATGATATCTGTGTCACTGATGAGATCATATCGCTGCGTTCAATTTATGTGTCTGTTCTTAATAACTTATCTTTGTTTGACTGACACACTTGAATCCTAATGAACCATGATCACATTCATTATCTGGATGCTGCTTGATGTGCACAAGGCAATTAGGTGCATATCACTCACGGCTGTTGGGTCTGTTACCATAGCTACCATACGACAGACTGTGCAGACAATCATCTGGTCCTTGTTTCCTCCAATAGGGTGGCACGGCTGAAGCTGCAATGTCAAGACAAGATGCTCATCTTTCAGCAACACGCGACTAAGAAACAGAAACAGGTTCAGGAGTGTGACAAAGTATTGCAGAGTGGCAAACAGGGGACTGCGCCCAGTAATGGCGGACAACAGAAACAAGATCCGACGACCCACACAGCAGGAGAAGGTGAGAGCATCGACCATTTTGAAATACAACTCCTCTTATTGTCCATTGAAAGTGCTTAGAGGAACAAAACAGTCACAGTAAACAAGATATGCCCCAGCATTCAGCCTTTGAACACAACAAGGGAGCAGGAGGCACAAAAAATAAGGTGTCACTTTAAATGAAAATGCATTAGTTAGATGAAGGCAGATAAAAAGGAGTTTGTGCTCCCGGGGTCAAATCTGGGTTCCACTGATGTGACCAAAGAAGTGTAGCTAAACATTGAGTTACTATGAAAAGTCTCTTTTTGTATGAGATATTATGGGATAGCAGGAAATAACATGAAACGTTTGATTTAATTCAAGTTTTCACTATGGAATACTTCTGCCTGCTCTGTGTAAACGTGTTATTTTGTAACTGGTTACACAGATGTGGCCTCAATCAAAGAGATTGATCCAAATGTCATGAGTCAGAACATGGGAGATGAAGTTGTATTTAGTCGGTGAAGCAGCTCGGAGGCCAAACTTGCTGAAATCAAAGGCCTGAGACTTGAATTCTAATTTCTTTGTTTGCTACTCACATCGTTCTGAGAAAAGTAAATGTCAGTTAGCGCCTCGAAATAGGACAACAGCCAATGCAGCATGTAGGAGCTGCCCCCCTGCTGGGCGGCACAGGAGCCTGTCGATATGTTTGATGCTGGATGGAAAATAAGAACCCCCCACAACAAACGCAGGGAGGGCTGGAACAGAGAGACTGGGACAGAGGAAGAGAGGGTGGAAAGGGAAGAACCATCGACAGATGGACTCTTTTATGATTAAAGATGGCGGCAGTTCTTGCTGCAGACTACGAAGGACTATCCTCCATCCGCAGAAACACGGCGGGAGCAGTCTGCCTTTCAGCACAACAAAACCAAGATCCACATAGCGAGGTAAATCAAACTGAAGACAGCAGGTATGATGTCTGCTTATGAATTACTGAAGATGAAAATTGCGCTTAGCAGTAAGTTCACATTCTATTGTTTACGGCTCTATTATGTCTCGATGACTTGTCGTTTTTCGCGTCTGAGCCACGCTGGTTTTGTTGTGTCCGCCTCATCTGAAGCAAAGCACATCATTTGATGTGACTGCTGAATGTCCTATGACCGCACTGCTGATGACCATGATAGACCAAAGGCTTAAATTAATTTGCATTGTTCCAGCCAACAGATGTCTGAAGGTACTTTCGCCGTTTGCTAGACGCTTGCAGATGTCGCCATTGTAACATTATTCGAAAAATGGGCTTTTATGAGAGATTCTTTCCATTTTTGTAGGAATATGGTGCTCTATGAGCTGGAAGATCTAACAAAATAAAAATGAAGTCTGCAAATTGCTAAATCCTCTGTGGCTAATCCACTCCAGGGCTTGTTAGTCATGATACATTCAGCCAGGACAAAGGACATCAGCAGGACTCCAGAATACATTTTCGGTCTTTTGATATTACTATGGAAAGATGTAGCGCTTAAAATAAACATTGTAAAACCTTTGTATGTCCAACACAGCTTTATAAAACTATTTCATTGAACTATATACCATGTGTATGTTTTCTGTCTCTATTTTGTTTTCCCGTTGAAAAGGATTCGAAGGCTTCCAAAGTGAGTTTGTCTTGTTCCTGGCTCTTTTGTTCTTCTTACATATCAGTATTCGATGACGTCCAATTTGAAAAATAGAAAAATCTCCATTGTGCTGGCTCAGAATGGGAGCTTTCATTTTAACATCTTAATGGGCCTTTTGTTAATCAGAGAGTCCTCAGCAAAGATAAGCCTATTTCAGCCGAGGCCTACAAGGGAGTAAATCCACACTGACAGGTGGAACAAAGACAGCTGAAAGACATGAATTGGGAGACATGGAAACACTCATCTGGTAACACTTAACAGGATAGGCAAGAATTTGAAGTATTTTTGATGGAATAGCAATCACAAGCAGATTTTAATCATTTTTCTCTAATGAAATATTACCAATGAACATGTAATGAATCTATACATAATGCTATAACATAACGTTTCTCTGCGACACATGTAACAGGGACAAAGCACCGCTCGGAATGAATCTTTGATGTTTCCAGCAGTGCTGTCGTCTGGTTCACACATTCACACCTGGGAATCGATCTGAAAACAGTCTGATGTCGCTGGTCCGTCTGCCGTGCTGCTCCACCAGCGCCCAGAGGGCCCAGATGGGCGACTCGCTGGTGGAGATGTTGAGACAAGGGAAACGTTTTGCATTCTGACAGAGCCGGCCAATCAGAGCAGAGCAGAGCAGAGCAGAGCAGAGCAAAGCACGTGTGTGTGCGTTTGTGTGTGTCTGGATATTGAATGTACAGGCTGTCAACAACTTCTGACTGGTTATCATTTGTGATGTCATTAGGCTGAAACACATGAATTGTTGGAGTGAGATGAGATAATGAGCTATATTTAAAATACACATACAAGAATACAGAATTAGTAAATTCAAAATCTATTGAATAATACTTTTAGTGTGAAATGTAAATGTTTGACTATATGAACTTAATACTTAACAAATGCTTCTTCTCTTTCAGGATGAGATGGATGACAGAGACAGATTGTTATGGTTGGATTCCCGTTTCACTCGACTGAGAGGAGTGTTGCCTTCACTGCCCTCTGAGTTACTGAGCGCCTGTGCGATGGAATCCTCGATAAAGGGACGTACTGCTGGGGGATGCATATGGAACACGTTCACACTCAAGGTAAAACACACGTGTGGGATGTGCTCATACACACAGACACACAGACACAGTTAGTTTGGGTGTGAAAAAGGCCAGACATCTGCTCAAACTTGGTCCAGCTGCATGGAAATCATCCCTGAGCTTCTGTCTTTATGTCATTCTGTGGTGGATTCTAACAGGATTTAGCCCTGACTCCTGGCCCAGGTTGGAAGAATTCTTGTGTTGAAGCCATACTTGTGTTGATTTAGCTGCACTCTTTGGGTCTTTGGAACACAAATGACAATGAAAAAAAAGGTTTTTGTTCTTTTAAAGCTGATTACCTTCAAAAAGTTGCTTTTATTACGCACCATCTAATCTCAATCATCTTTCATGTCATCTATGTCTCATAGCATGATCATGCCACTATTATTCTTTACTGTATAGATCTAGTGGCTGGTTATTATAGAGTTAATTTATTTTAGGTTGTATTAATTCATGTAATACATATGTGAGAGATAGATGCAGCAATCCTGCCCTGTCTTTTTCTTTTTCACTCAGAATGGAATGTCTTGTCTAGTCATTATTTAAAGGCCTATTGTGGACAGATTGCATGTGTTTGTCCAGACGTTTTGTCTATGTCATGAATTAAGAGCGCGAGTCAATATGTCCAGACTGTTGTTAGCTATGCTGCAGAGAATAAGGTTTCTATTTTTACCCTACAGACTTCACTCTTTGTGTTCTATCTATCTGCCCTTCTGATAAAGTATTTGCTTGGTCATGGTTAAGTGCTGTAAAATGTGACTTTAGAACAGATGATCGCCCATCAGTCTGGTCTCAGACGGTGAAACACGTCCGCCACATTTTCAGCCTGATTATCTGAAATGCTGTAAAGATAAGAAAGTCCTTCAAGTCAGATAAGCCCGAGTCTGCAGTACATAGACCAACTCATCCTGTTGAGCGGAAACGTTTTGATCTCATTACGTAATCAGATTTAGTCGTGTTTTTATGGCGTTCCATTTTCTTTCATCTTGGGCGCAGTAAAGCCTGGTGATTACCCAGTAATTGTCTGTGTGGTTTGCAGGTGAACCACAAAAGCTGACAGTAGCCTCTGTTGCTACTTTTGATCTGTCGTTAACTGGTGAAGACGGAAAGTTACCACATGATTGAGTGGTATTTTCCAAGGGTGTGTTCAGTGCAGCAAATGTTTAGTTTAAAGCGTTGGTGTGGTTCTAGTCGTAAAAAGGACTCACAAATACTGGTTTGTTACATTAAATGTCACCACCCTAAAATAATGGATGGGGCTGACCTTTGGTTTGCGCTGGTAAAAGCTCTCTTGAATGGAGACCTGACATGAACTTCCTAGCTTGTTCTTGTTTGTAGATCTAGTCTGGGCATGTGGTTACAGCCAACGTGGAGGCTGTAAACGAATTGCGACGGATTGATTGATATGTTACCCAGTAATCTCATTCTTTGTGCGTGCCATCACGTCTTGAAGTGCGCCGTCCACTCATAAATGGAGCTATTGTGAAACTCGCTTGAGTTTGCTATCACGAGCAACTTCCCGGTGGTAAACATGGAAATATCAGTCTTTAGGAGATGATGAGCGCCTGGATGATCTTTATGGCAGGAAAGTACCAGATGATTTAACTGATTATTAAACCTATAAAGTAAAGGCTTCATACATAAAGCATTTTAGTAAACATAAAACACTAGTGAACAACTTGTTTTTACTCTTAAACCATGTACATGTGTACTGTGGGCAGAAATTATAAAGTGATCAACAGTAGAGCCTGGCTGATACTAGATGTGTACCATTTCCTACTTTATATACTGTATGTATATATATATATATATATATATATATATATTTAATTTCTGATAACACAACTTAGGATATACACATAACTGTTGGGTTTGTTATCAAATCACTGTGACAACTTCAGCAATGAGGCAGATTTTAAAGTTAAACAAAAGTTTTTATAAAACGTGACAATTATAATAAAAGATAAAGTATCACAATTATTATGCTTGAATTAAGAACATATACAGTTACACCGTTGTTACACGTTGCTGCTTGTGCTGTGTCTTTGAATTCTCCTTCCTGGCTGATATATTAGGAGGAAGATAGGATTTTAAATGGGAGCATGTTGTGTTTTTGTGTCTTTTTATCTGAATCCGTGTGTGACTGAAGTGAGCGTAAGTGGAGAGACTCACGGTGTCATGTCGCGTTGTGACCGGGGGCGGCGCTGTGCCTCCTCCGCTCCGCAGCCTGAGAGCTCCGCGCAGACAGGGAGACACAGTCATGGAGCGGCGGAGAGCGGTGGACTGTTGTCTTTGTTATTTTTAAACTCTTGCATTTCGCACCTATGACACTGCTCCCGGTGACCTGTGCCGCTTCAAATCCTCGATGCACCCGAAAGGAGCGACCACATTCCCACCGGTGAAGTACATGTCACTTTTTTCCCCCAGCCAGCTCAGATTGGGATTGCGGTAGTCGGGAGATATGTGCCATCGCTCTGCTGCCTCTAAAGCCTATTCGGAAATCGGTGCGGGGTCTATTTTATCTCCGTATCTTCTAACGGGGGGCGGAATGTTTGCGCTCGCCAGTTGTTCGCTTAGTTCTGCGGAGACAGCTCAGATTTTAATAAGTACATAGTGTGACAAAGTTGTGCACTTGTCGGTCGGCTGCTGAAGGGCCTGGCTGTGAGTGTGTGTGAGTGTGAGTGTGTGTGTACACGGAGTTTGTTTCTGGCTCCCCTCCCCCACTCGCCGCTGCTGTGGTAGAGGCCAAGACATGAATGTGATGTGAGGCTCACTTCAAAGGCGCCCGGGCTGCGTTAGCCGCTGCGCTTATGTAGCGGCTATATAACGGACAGCTCCGGCTCTGGCCTCTGATTGGCTCACTCACGATCGAAGCCTTTAAAATGCCTATCAAGGCGCACACACCTGAGACCGCAGAACCGCCTCATTTAAATATGAATGCGCCAAACAATGCCGCCACTTACTGTATGTGTATAGCCTAGCAAGCTTGTTGTTTAGCTGCTGTTACCAGCCATAATCAATCGTTATTATTGATTGTTTGGAGTGTTGTTTTTATTAGAGTGTAGTATAACTCCAGGCCGTCAATTAAAGTGATTTGAGAATAGCCCAGAGAAGCATGGAACCACTTTATAGTCCCTGGAGAATGACAGTGGATGGACTCGTAGCTAACAGGCGCATTGTATCTGACAGAATGTACAGACGTCATTCTGCGCTTAAAGACTACAGTTTGATATTTTTGCTGTTAAAAAAATGAATCTTAATGGTTAATGTTGTAGCCAAAGCAAACACATTCTGAACTAGAAGATTATTCCCACAGTGTTGTAAGTATAACAGAGAGAAACTGGGCAGGAAACGGGGAGGTATTAAGAAAAAGGCCAGATTTGATGGTGATAATACTTTTATAAATCCAAATCCAGCAAGCTGACCTGCTGCTGCAGAGACGTGCGCCTTTACTGTATTCTTCAATCAGCAAAATGATTTATATCCATATTGGACAAGACAGAGAGTGGGTGTGCCCTAAAGGGAAAGTCATGGCAACCAATAAAAATGTTTCCAGTTGAATCACTTGTACAGCTACTGAAAAAAAATCGTATTCTTTGCCTTTTTGAGTTTATAAATTAGCATTTTTGACATGAAAACAGTTTCCACATAAACATCACGCCTTATTAATAGGGTTCATCAAAATGTTCTTTTTAACATGATTTAGAATCCAGCTGTGAAATAAACTGTATATCACCGTGAAATGTTACTATTTTAATTCATCTGTTTATATAAGAACATGTTTTGTTTTGATTGGTCAACAGCTGCTACATGAATGTAGTCATGTATTAAAACTGTTTTCTTCACCACAGTTAATTAGAAAATGAGCAATAAACCAGTTATCACTACAGCGTACTACAGCATTCAAAAGCGAATGGATTTGTAGTGTTTGTGGTGAAGAAGGAGAGAGACACTCCTCTGCTCCTGCTCCTGCTTGTGCTCAGCAGGAAAGCGGGGGGGGGGACAATAGGCCCAAACAGGGACCAGGATGTGTCCTTGAACAAGACATTCAATCCTAAAAGCATCAGGATGCTATTCTGTACCTGACCTGACGCTGTGACATCTGTGTAGAGGGGTTGACATTCAAAGAGAACTGAACTGAAAAGATCAGTCACATTTCTATTGTAATACTTACTGTATATCTGTGAATAGTAGACTTCATTATTGAGCCTGTAAATCGAAATTATGAGCTCATCATTGTGATAACACACTCCAGTACTGATTTAGCTGCATTTTGGCGAGCTGTGTAAAGTAATGATACGCTTATGCATATAAATCAGTAGGCTATTACTGCATACTACATTAACACTGCAATGTATTCATACTACTGCATGGCAGAAAGCTGCCTCGAGGCCAGACAGCACCATAGTTATGACTCATGGTCTGGATTACGAGGACTCTGCCACAAAAACCTGAATGTGACCCAGTACTACTTAATTAAAGAACTATCACAATACCACAATACAGCCCCAAAGACTTGAGTTGATGCTTGGGTTTACTGAGGTTTTACTGTAAACTATGAATGAAAGCTTTACTCCATTTGATTTGGTACATTTAAACAGGAAGTGTATATAATATTATGTCCCTTTAAGTTGATTTCGCGGGTGTTTGTTTTTCAAGTAATGATTTTAAATAAATGATAAGTGGGCGAGTGTTGGTACTCAAATAGAAATGTGGGTATTTTGATTTTAGTTCTAAATTCATGTCAGCACAGAACATTTTGTTACATCTAAAATGTCTGGATGGTGCCTAATGAACGTTAGGGTTAGTCTGCGTTTGGAGGATTTTATAAAGCTGAAACTCATGATGTATTTTTCCCCTTGCAGGAGAAGTTGTGTTGCAGTGGCATAAGTAGAGGTCTGGATCTAATAGTTTTTCTGCGTGGTCTCTACGGGGACGCGGTACATGGACGCTGTGACTATGAGCATAAGCGACAAGGGGGGCTACTTAGTGGACCTGGGAGGCAGCTTCACTGAGGATGCCCCCAGACCTCCAGTCCCTGGAGAGGAAGGGGAGCTAGTGTGCAGCGATGGACGCCAGTACAGCAACCTCGTCTTCTCTTCGAAGAACGAGGTCCTCAAAAACGAGGCCTCTGTCGCCACACCCAGACGACCCGACTTGGATCTGGGTTATGAGCCGGAGGGAAGCGCCTCCCCTACGCCACCCTACCTGAAGTGGGCCGAATCTCTTCACTCCCTGTTGGATGACCAGGATGGTATCCATCTGTTTAGGACGTTCCTCAAGCAGGAGGAGTGTGCAGATATGTTGGACTTCTGGTTCGCATGCAGCGGTTTCCGCAAACAAGCTAATGAGGGTAACGAGGAGAAGAGAGTTAAACTGGCAAAGGCAATCTATAAGAAATACATCCTGGACATCAACGGGATCGTTTCCAGACAGATCAAACCGGCTACCAAGTGCTTCATCAAAGACTGCGTGATGAAGCTTCACATTGATCCGGCTATGTTTGACCAGGCTCAGACTGAGATTCAGACTATGATGGAGGAAAACACCTACCCTTTATTCCTGAAATCAGACATCTATTTGGAATATACCCGGACAGGGGGTGAGAGCCCTAAGCCGTACAGCGATCAGAGCTCTGTTTCCGGGAATGGAAAGGGGCTATCGGGTTACCTACCAACATTAATGGAAGACGAGGAATGGCGATGTGATCAAGAGCTGGATGAGCATCCCGAGTGTGACCCTGCGCCAAGCAACCGACTCACTCAGAAGTTACTAATGGAGACGGCGCCGCAGCGTGTCGCCAACAGCCCGAGGTTCCAAGACAGTCACGAGTACAGGTAAATCCTCGCAGCCAATCTAGAAACCTTAAGTTCAGCTTCTAGGTACACAGGCCGTTTTCTCTGCAAACTGCTGAATTAGAAATAAACCCCGAAACCCCCACACTAGCATCAATGCTGTCTGAAGTTCTGAAATGAAAAGAGAGTGCAAGCACAGCACAAGAGGCAGCAAAGATAAGAGGGAGATGGTGTGTGAAGTGATTTGAAATACCTATGGCTTTGCGCTGTGATGGTGAGGAAATGTCAGAGGTTGCAGAAGCCCCCTTACTCGCTTGTGGAAGGTTGAAATAGGAGGTGAACGTGTGGATGGGGTTTTGATTCTCTGTAAAAACAGGTGCTTTACTAATTCACGCTCTCCCCTCTAACATTGGAAACGCTTCTTCCCTCTTCTTCTGCTTACTTCTACTGACTAAAATCTGACTCCTATTGAGTGATGGATTTCGACGCTGATCCTTTAAGATACAAACAAGACAACATATGAGAGCAGCCGTGAAACCCGTGGGCTGGATGGGGATGTGTAGGCGTATAGAATTACCTCTGGAATGTTAGGATTCTCTTTGTTTTTAGCATGAATCTCATCGCTCTGTGAGGATGCAGAGAAAACGTGAGGAGTGTTAAACATATCTGATTTCTCCGGGAGCAGAAAGGAAAGGCGTATTTTGCAGAGTGGTGTGTGTATCTGCAACAACAGCGTTCAAACACTGGCCTCTTTGTGTTGACGTGAATTTCATTTGCCTGGTAAATTCAGCCACATAATTCCATTCTGTACCTTTCCCCTGCTTTGCTCAGCCTTTAGTGACTCCGATGTGTCTGAACATTCTAATCAGAGGCTTGTTAGTAGTCACTCATTACAGCAGATAAGTGAACGTATCCTTTCGACGTTCCGCTCCACGTCTGTCGTGCGTTCGTAGGGCGTGTGGATCCTTTGCCAGATAATGTGCACCTTTGCTTTTTGGCACATATGATCCTTTTAGACTGACCGAACTGGCTTGTTTTTCATTGTGGGGTATGATATTTATGTCTTCCTGCTGCCATAAATAATGAGACGAGGCTAGTGGACTTGGAAGAAGCT
Source organism: Genypterus blacodes (assembly GCF_046128005.1). Classification (NCBI taxonomy): domain Eukaryota; kingdom Metazoa; phylum Chordata; class Actinopteri; order Ophidiiformes; family Ophidiidae; genus Genypterus; species Genypterus blacodes. The sequence continues at coordinate 366,940 of NW_027466841.1, forward strand.
GCAACATTAACAGGAAAGTGCAGTAAATATTGAATTGCTTAGCCTAACCTTGTAGCTTGATCCTTTTCTTCCACAATGACAAGCTGGTTAATGTTCATAATTCCATTCCTACACAGGTCTAAAGGATTGACTGCCAGCGGGTTATGTGCAGAAATAGCTGACATTAAGAAGGTTTACATCAAATTGCGGAAACGAATCAGTTCCTACGCGTTCTTTAGGACCTTGAAGGTCATAAAAGCAGGCTTGGGTCGGTCGTTTCATTGGATCAATAAAAGGAGTCACATTGGTCGTGCAGTCATTACTGTTACCGTGGCGGTGCCCTTCAACTAAACGCCCGGCTCCTCCAGCTTAGCTCATTTGCAGTCAGCAGATAAGAGCAGGTTGTATTGGCAGACTTTCAGGTGTGAGTGTGTGCAGCTATGCACACACTCACACGCGTTGTGATTTGGGTCCATACAGCTGCAACTGAAGAATTGTTTCTACGTTTAGACGAACAACCTGGTGGTTTGTTTCTGTTCTAAGTCATTTTCTTAGTTTATTTAACAAACTGGATCATGCAGAATCACGACAGGGAGGGACAATAACAAACTAATGTGCTGCACTCATTTAAGGTAGGAATCATTTCCCCCTGAGGTTTGCTTGTTCTTTGTCCCGTTGGAGACACATTCTTTCACTTTCCCTTCTCTCCGTAAGTAGATTTGCATTTTAAACTCACACTAGCCCCAAAACTGGAGATTTTGGAGCTGTCTTTGCCCTTTAAGGTCAATAATGTGCTTGTTTGTTTGTAGTGTTGTTGTTGACTTTAGCCACAAATTTAGAAGTCGATTTTACAAAGATGGCCATCTGAATGTGCAACTCTCTTTAAAGCGCTGTTTTGAGGCTCTTTTCACTTTACAATAATTAAGTATTTTGGTTGGAAATACAGAAGGAACGTTTTTCAGCAGCCTTTTCAGTATTATCCGTTGAGTTTTGCCTTCTGAAATCTTCAGAGAGACGAGATGGAAGGCTAACAAAGGACATTAAGCAGTCTCTCAGATCAGCTTAAACTGAAATGAAACCAGTTGAGAGATTGACCTATATAGTCATTAACATTTGATGAGGATTTTGAAATGTTAACGGCTCAGCTTTGCTCGGCTCCGGGCTTCAAAGGCGACGGACTTCACAGCTGGTCTGATAAAGGCGGTTATTGCCTCAGTGTGATCTCTGTGTGTGTCGCTAACATGGAACAACACAGACACTCTCAAATCCACGTTAGGGCATTTCATCTGCGGTATTAGAAGGAGACGTTAGATGGAAGAGAGGCAGAGATGGAGGTGTACTGTTTGCAAGAGAGGGATTTACCTTTCAGACATCCAGAAATTGTACAACCAGAGTTCGGGGCTGCGTGTCTGTGGCTTGTACATCAAACTTGAGACTGTTTAATCTGTTGTGAGCGGCGTTGCAGGAGAGGATTGCTGGAGGAATCAGAAAGATCAGTTGAAATCCCATTGATTTTTCCCTCCTCTCTCCCTCTTATTCCTCCTTCTCAGAAATGCAATCACACAAACCCCGGACGCGTTTTCAATGGGCCGCACTTGTTGTTTGTCTTGAAGTCCTCGCGGCACTGTAATTATTCACTGCTGCAGAATGTGGATGCTAATGAAAATCATTTGGTAGCAAAGGTTTCGTTTTGAACTCTGGGAGCCTCTGCATTCCAAACAGGAGAGAAAGTATGAAATAAAGGCCCTGGGGGAATTCCAATTTGAATAAAAAGAGAAGACGCATGCCAAAATCTATAATTCATGTGTACAAAGCCTGTAAGAAATATGTTCAGCCGCATAGATGAGTCCATGACTAAGAATGTCAATGTGTCCGACGAAGCCTGCCTGCCTTTGTTTAGACGCTCTGTGAAGGATAGTAGAGGTGTCCACAGAGGGACCTGGAGTGCTGTCAAACACCACGCCGCTCCTAAGTGTATACCAGCTTTCATTAGAGGTCTGTTTGTGTAAAGAAGACGGAATCAACCAAAGGATACAACCGGACATCAGCTCCGGGGGAGTATTCATACGGCTGTGAACAAAAACTGTGCAAAGACGTAGTTTTGAACTAGGTTTTGCCAAAAAATGTGGTATTTTATTTTAATTGGAAGCCATTTTGCCCATTCACACATAAGCAACGTCAATCATTTACAAAGCAAGAGTCTGAAGGATCTATTGGTTATTGGTCCAGTTGAGGTTTCGCATCGTTTCTAATGTTTCTTTACGTCTTTGGCTTCTTCTGGCCGGTTTCTATGCCACAATATTTCAACTGTCCTTAAGTGAGGGGAAGGCCAGAGGAGCATGTACGTCTGTGCTGAGTTGGTAACAGTGCCAAAGGACAAGCTGTAGCTCAGCAGGTCTGTTTCCTGTCTCCGTGTTTCCAGGCACGCACCGTGTCGAGAGCCCGTCAACCCGTACTACGTCAACATCGGTTACGCCATGGCTCCGGCCACCAGCGCCAACGACAGCGAGCAGCAGAGCATGTCCAGTGATGCCGACACCATCTCTCTCACCGACAGCAGCGTGTACGTATTTCCCCTACCCTCGCTCCTCACACGCAAGACACACACACACACACACTTCTCCCACAGAAACAACAGACTTCTATCATCACAAAGATATTCTGATGAATATTGTATGTGTGATGATGTCATCTCTTCAAATACTAACCTGCTGACAGAACCGCTGATTTTAAATCGTATTTAGGGACAAAGAAAGCGCAATTTGCCCTTTTTTCCACACGTATAAAGAACTAAAAAGGACTAAAAAGACCAAAAAGGTTTCAGAGGTGTGGCTGTGGAGAGGAAATATGAAAGACCTGTCAAAGAGCTGATGAGTGGACAGAAAGTGTTTGAAGCTGAAGGGATTAGTCGCTGTTATCCAGAGCGTTCAAGCACAGGAGCGACGCCCAGCATGACCACAGAGACGCACAGCAAACACAGCGTTTGTGTTACAGCAGCGATGCGATGGACCTGAGAGAGCAGTTATCACTCTGCTCTATGAAGCAATACTTTCATTCGTTTGAGGCAAATATTTAGTTAATATTAGGTGGGAACTTCCTACTTGGAATTCAAAGCTCTGTGTGTGTGTGAGTGTGTGTGTTGTTTATTCATGAGGCTGTCTTATGAAAATGTCTTTGTCATTAATTCCAGAGACGGGGTCCCACCCAGCAGATACCACAAACAGCGTCGCCGGCAGATGCACGAAAGTGCCAAAGCAAACGGGCGAGTGCCACTACCTCATATCCCAGTGAGTTATTCATGGCTTATTTCCCCCGTTCCCCCCCGTCCCCACAGCGCTCTGCCTTTCTTGAACTGCCTGTCTCCGCCTCGTTTCTCTCCCCTTCCACTGGAGACGTGCATATTTAAGCCCCGCTGTGTCGCAGGGCCTCTGATGGAGCATAAGAATAGCTGATGGTGAAAGAGAAGGCTGTCTAAATGCTGCTTGATGCTTTCCTAAGCTGTGTGCGCCGAGGCCTAGCAGACACACCATCCTTCCCCCCCCTGACAGCCTGATGCCTCCCTCTGCAGCGCCCGGCTGTCTCCCGGTAGGCAAACCTCGGCCCTAATTAGGCCGGGGAGTAAAGAGTCAAATTAAAACTCCACACTTAGCATCTTATTAGGATGCGGGCATTGACTGCATGGTGCAACACAAACCTCCCCGGCGTCACCCTGCTGTTAGACCGGCCCCATACATTCAGCACCGCCTCAGAATGCTGCCAATGAGAGAGCCGACGAGGCTTGTAGGTCATTTTCTTCATATTATCAGACATTCAAGCGTCCCTGAGGAAGCTGCTGCCTTCACACATTATAGAGACTGTATATATATATATATATATATATATATATATATATACATACTGTTTATACGTACGTGGGTTATTTAATAGCAAGTTTGCTCTGACAGCTTCTTCATAATAACAACGATGATGTCATGGAGCCCTATTAGAAATGTGAGCGGTGTAGTTCATTTGAATAGGGAAAGGGAAAGGTGTGTGCGACTCTGGAGACGACACGTTATGTGGAGTTAATAATCCCTTCGGGCGTGTTCACTCTTGACACCGTCTGTTTGAATGTTTCCTCTCTCACGTTTGAGTCTTTTCATTTGGAAGCAGACAGGATGTGAGGGGTCAGAGCGCTCGGGAACGACCCCCCCCTGTGCTCCGACATTTACCGTGCGACACCTTTCTTTTCCCCAGCGTCCAAACCGGATTCCAAAGGACATACACGTGGAGCCGGAGCGGTTTGCCGCAGACCTGATCAGCAGACTGGAAGGAGTCCTGAGGGAGAGGGAGGCTCAGGAGAAACTGGAGGAGCGACTGAAGAGAGTACGACTGGTACGCACTCACTGCATTCCCCCCTCAGCTTTCACTCACCTAAAGCACAGCAGCATCAGCTGTTTGGTTAATTGTGTTAAGCGCGTGTGAGTGAGCAACATCTGCCCGTCTGTGGACTGAATTACCTCCACACACAAGATAAGAAAGAAGGCTTGTTTTTGCTGTAGGGTTTTCTTAGTGTAGCTTGATCTCCAGCTTCATCTGTTCATCTCATGCAGTTAGACATTCAACTATGGATGTGAATATTATTTCCATCTAAATGAGCTTCTGGTTCAACAGAATGGAACAATAAAGTCTGGGCCAAGACGCCAGAAGCTTCATAAATGGATTCAGAAAAACTTAAAATCCTGAAATCTGTGGCAACTAAAGTACAAAATATATCCACAGTAAAAAGAAGCTCTGCATAACTTGTATTTTGTAGCTGACACTTAACTCACATTTGTGCTGTTGTGACCTCGTATGAACGATGGAAAAGCTAAATGCATGTTGTTGAGTGTGTGTGTGTGTGTGTGTGTGTATGCTTGGGGGTGTGTGTGTGTAGGACGTTAAACTCGCCATTGCGCTTGAAGTTAACCAGTATTCAACATGATTTGGATGTTTATGTCCTCGGCCCGTCTTATGTTTGCATCAGACGCTCCACCGCCGTCGCCGCACGTTTGATGTCGCTCGAGTGGCGATGAAACAGTTACTGCGACCACAAATGAAGCCTCCCTCAGGGTGCGGAGCCAAACGTGTGACGTCTCCCCGCACAGATCTGTGTTGTTTGGCCCTGCAGGCAGAGAGGAGCTGCAGCGTCTCCTTATTAAAAGCTACAGGCAAAAGTGAAATGGCTTCGTCTACATCAAGTGACGTTTTGTGCACACGGAAAAAACAAATATGCACCGTTGGGGTTTTTAGAGATAGAAGATACGTAAACACGCCGGAGCTTTATGCAGAAAATTCCACCCCCCGATTAAGAATCAGTAACTTTAGTAAATTAATAATTTTAGAGCGGTAAAGAAAAGGTCAGCTGCATGTGGTGGATGTGTGTGTGTGTGTGTGTGTGAGGTTCTATTGCTGTCACACAACCTGCCAGCAACGGAATCCACGGCTTCACTTAGTGTCATTTCTGTGACAATGGGTCTGTTTCCACGGCGATGCTCCGGATAATTCACACAGCCGAGCAGCAGCTATGACACTTAGAAGGAGACGCACGTCAGCAGGACAGCCTACGCTTGTCTGGACTGAATCTTTATCTGGGGCAAACAACGTAACGCAGATTCCTGACGGACAGCGCGACGCCTCACAGGGAGAAGCTACCAGTCTCACCCTAAATGAGCTGTCTGGCTGTCATCAGGAGATCCCTCAGCGCCGCCTCATCATCTGCTACCTGTACTTCATTAAAATTCCTCTCGTAAAAAAAGAAGAGAATTGCAGCTATTGTTTGCCGAAAGCTTTTCATGTACAAACGACGGGAATGAGGCAGGCGGGCGGGCGAGGGAGAGGGAGAGAGAGAGGGAGAAGCCCTCAGATAAGCTCAGACGAAGGCGTCGGCGGTGCTTAAATGGCTTCCGGTCTGAGCTCCACCGATGCAGAGATATGCACAGTCACGCTACTTATTAAACACGCCAAGGAAGTGGAGCATCTTTTTGGGCTCAAAGATGAATTGGAGAAAGAAAGCGTGATGCGGATTACGGCAGACGGACGGCAAGCTCGTCCCTGATGCTGCTGTGAATTATTAACATGCATCAAATATGGACAAAAGAAAGCTTTATCTCCTCTTCACTTTCCCACCTCCGGAGTTGGCTTTGCTCTGTTTTCTCTGCCAAAGTGTTTTCTAACACACTAACCCACTTACACACTACAGAGGAGAGCTGAGCTGAATGTTGCAGGCTGCTGCACACGGCTCCGTTTTCCCCTGATGAAACGATACAAACGCACACCGGAGAGAATCTGACTGTGCCTGTGTGCTTCTCTGGGTTTACCTGCAAAACCTCTGCAGTAAGAAGCAGAAGGTGTGGATTCACTCACGAGAACTATCTGCCATCTGCAGGTTGAAATCAAAACAGCCACATGGAACTCCAGCCTCATGGTGATGAGGAGGAGGAAATGTTGCTGTTCTCATGTTTTTCACAGATTGTGCTCCTTCTCCTAAATGAAGCTTTTTCTGTCTGTGTGTTTTCCACAAAAGGAAGAGGAAGGCGATGATGTCGACACGTCCACAGCCACGCTGTTGCCCGGTCACAGGCTCCCCCCTAGTGGTTATCCTCAGAATTGCAATCCTCGATGCATCGACGTCGCCTGCAGTGGTCTCTTCGCGCGAGACGCTCACGAGGAGAATCCAGAGAGCATCCTGGACGATCACGTGCAGCGGGTCATGAAGACGCCCGGCTGCCAGTCGCCCGGCACGGGACGCCATTCTCCCAAGTCTCGCTCGCCGGACGGGCAGGGTAAACATCCACCCAGGCACCTGAAGGGAGAGGCCGGCCACCTGTACCACCACAAGCACGTCCACCACGTCCATCACGCCGGCGGGGGGAAGCCCAAAGAGCAGGTGGAGGCTGAGGCGGCCATGCGTGTGCACAGCAGCTTCTCCTTGGCGGTGGAGCCCAATCACTACGGATCAAAGTCTCGCACCTTTGCTGACGGCATGGGGTCCAATCCCATGGACCACATGGGTTACAGGTATGAACCCAAAACATCAGCTGCTTCTTCTTAAATGCACCTAAACTCCACCTTTTGGCTTTTATGATGAATTCTAATTGTTTCTTTCTATTACACAGTAGCAAAAGTGGAACACAGTGTAAAAAGGCGTCGAAGAAGGTCGAGGAGGTGCGACCCTACGACCTGTCGGCCCCTGCAGAGGACATGGAGAAGAAACAGAAGATTCTCTTGTGGATGATGGAAGGGGAGAAAGAAATGGTTCGCCATAAGAGAAGTCCATATGGGTGAGTGGAACCTGGAGCACCAACAAGACGAGAGACAGGGGCAAGAAAGCTCTAGAGTCTTACAATCGGTGTTTTGGTTGAGGGTGCTTGTTTCAAAAAGCTGACCACTCATGACCTTTTGTTTCAGGAGCACTACGGGGTCCAAGAAGACCACAGGGCACGAGGGGTCGCGGCTCAGCTCGCAAGACCGCTCGGGTTCAGGGCACCCGTGGGTCAGGAACAACGTGCAGCCTTCACACCCTTTCATCCAGGACCCAACCATGCCCCCCAACCCTGCGCCCAACCCCCTCACCCAGCTGGAGGAGGCACGCAGGCGGCTGGAGGAGGAGAAGATCAAGTCTGGAGCCTCGCAGCCTAAGCAGCGGTAGGTGGCGTTGCAGGGGAAATGGAACACGTCTCAGTAACCAGTGCAGTTCTCTCATCAGGGCGGGGGAGTCGGACGGCGGCCGGCCGCATCTCTACGTCCGTCTTTCCCTTAAGTATCAGTTGCGCATTTACCTGCATGCTTCCTGGTGTGTGTGTCTAACTGCTGGGGTTGTTGGGTCCCTCAGGTATGTGATGGAGGTGATCCAGAGGGGGCGCACCGCTGTCAGGCCTGCACTCTTCCCTCCGCTCAGCGTGGTGCCCGCCGTCTCTGACACGGAGCTCTCCGAGTCCGAGTATGTCCACCCGAGCGTCCTCCCCATCCCGCACCCCTCCAGCATCTCCAGTCTCCCCTCACATTAGTCCCAGCACCCCCACCTCCCCTCCCATCCTCATCACTGATGACGAGCGCCCGGAGGCAGTAATGGCATAGCACTCAGTAATCAGTGATGCAAATCAGTGTATTTGCATTTCGTGTCCAGTTTCGCCTTAATTAATGAGCATCCAGTGTGCATTTCAACGTTACAGCAGCTGTTATTATGCAGCGTCATCAATCAATCATTGTCGTAGCATGCGATGATCTAATTCTAAACCATTATCTGAAATGTTGCGTGGAGGAAAGAGGGACATCTGGAGAGGATGTGGAGGAGATTCAGCCTGGGTTTGGTTGTGAAGACGCTTAGATGTTGTCGATGTGCATCCGACTGATGTGTTGGCTGCTTCCTCTGTTGTGCATTAAACTGACGGAGGGGAGCGAGGGAATAGTGGAACAGGCAGGTCCAAGGCACAAACCGATACAGGCTGAGTTACTGATATATACCCATCAGTATTTATTAAGAACTTAGGCACTGTTGTTTATATGGCTGATTGATGTGGCTTCAAAACAGTGTACTTCCATACATGTAGGTCATGTGGCAACGTTCCATTTAAGAGTCAATTCTGTGTGTGTTTCTGAACGGTGCCACAAATACAGAAATATGATACAACGCTAAACATTTACTGAATATACAGAGAAGATTCTCCCTGACCGGGCCGAAGCATGAGGAGCCAATGACAGAGCAGGTAGCTGAGCAGAGCTGAGGACGTGATGGATCCACCCTCAGCCATGTTTCTGCTCCTCCTTCTGCTGCACGTTTCTGTGTAAACACACGTAACCTAAACCATTTCCTCAAAGAGAGAGAGTTTAAAACGCTGCAATATCACCAAAAAAAAGTAAGGAGTGTTCTATTTCCTGAAGCAGGTATTGAGTTACCATAGCAACTACCTTAACATATTCCTCTGAGGAATCCACAGCACCTTTAAAAACGCTTTTGTGTGGATAACAAGACGACACAAAAGCCCCTGTTTCCTTTTGTCTGATGTTTGTTTTGGCTCTGTGTTCATGTGGCTACAGACTCATCTGTGTATGAGTGTGTGAGTGTATCAGTGTGTGAGTGTATGAGTGTGTGAGTGTCTATCTGAGTATCTGTGATGTGCTGCTCTCTATCGTCTCCTTATAATTGCGTCGGGGTCACCAAGTCTGACTGCTAAATGGACCTCAGCAAGCAGAGCAAAGACTTTGTACTTCCTGTTTACGCCACAGAATCTGTCCAGGATCACAACCAATCTAGAGACGCTCACACCTCCTCGCTCACTCCTCTCCTTCCCTTGTTTCCTTCATTCACCTCCTGTAGACTTGGCTGATGTTTGTCTGTGTGTCTTAATGTCCTCATCTCATCACTGCAGCAGCGCTCCCAACTCCTGCGCTCTGTTTAAGCTTGTGTTACATTTCTACAGTAGCATGTTAGTTCTTGTAGTGTGGAAAACGACACATTTTCTCAGTTGTTTTCTTTGTTTCCCGTCCGCAGACACAAAACAACTAAGAAGCAGCCGTGTGAGAACATCACCGTGGCGTATTACTTCTGCGGGGAGCCGATACCGTACAGGACGTCAGTGAAGGGGAGAGTCGTCACTCTGGGCCAATTCAAAGAACTGCTGACCAAGAAAGGACACTACAGGTGACGTGCAGCCTGAATGTGCCAGATGCGGATTCTGATTTTAGCTGAAGGCTCAAAAGATCTCGTTCTTTAGAAACAACGGACTGACTGAAGAGTTCTCTGCTTTTTGTTTCTTCCTAGGTATTATTTCAAGAAGGTAAGCGACGAGTTTGACTGCGGGGTCGTGTTCGAGGAAGTGCGGGAGGATGACGCCGTGTTGCCCATCTTTGAGGAGAAGATTATCGGGAAAGTGGAAAAGATTGATTGAGGCGTGGCAGCGGCGGAGGAGGGAAGCGAGGAGCCGTGGGGCTGCTGGATGGCGACGAGGAAGTGCGTGGCGATGGAGAACCCGGGGAGTAGCCGGGAAAACAGAAAGTGATTCCGTCTGGAGCGGATGCAGAGTTGGATGATGGATGGAGAGAACGTGCGGCGGGTGGTCACATGTTTTCGTGACGTTTGAGGCTCTGTGGTCCTTTTTTCTGAGTGTGAGGAGAAGAAACGACCTCATTCACTCACTCACTCGCTCGCTCGCTGGCTGGCTCAGAGTTTAATGTAGCGTTTGTAAAGTGACACTAGAGAGACGGACAGCTGATCGGCTACTAAAGCTACATATTTTTGTATCAGAAGGTGTCTAAAGTAAACTTTCTAAAGTAACAACACTTGTACTTTTGATATGTATTGGTACCAGATGTGTACAGTTTGTTTAAGAATAACTACATTTTATATCTATTTAATTATTTAAGAATCTAATTCCAGTCCTACTGAAGCAGTAGCATCTTTCCCTGTCTGAAGACGATCAGAGTCCCAGTCAGGGGCTGATTGACCCACAGCCCCGCACACCTTAGAAGCTTTGACCCTGCGCTTTGTCACACTTCACTCATTCGCTCGTGTGGCTGCGTGTTATTTACCACTCACACTCACACACACTCTCTACACACACAGGCTGACACTTGATTTTGTCTTCCACCAAACCTAGTTGAAGTTTTGATAAAGCTGCCTTGTGCGCATCGGGGCCGTCACACCGTCACACCGCTCTGAATATCTATGCAAGTTCAACCTAAACAGCTCTGCTCTTGTATGAACCCTTGGCTTGCGGCTAAACAGAGCTGGAAATCAACCACCAGTTCACCCGAGCGTCCATCTGACCCGTGCAGACCAACGTGTTGGACAGCCAAGTCATGGAAGGAATTCCTAACTCCGACGCTCCTTTGATAACACATATAGACTCTGATGTAAACATGCAGAATATCACGTTAAAGGATGTGTATGTATTTATGCCTGCAGTTTGAAGCCAATGCTCACTATTACATTTCGGCTTAAAGCACTAATTCCTCTAAATCAATGACTTTAAACTCCTTCTTCTTATATATATATATATATATATATATATATATATATCAGGTGGCTCTTAACCACTATTTGGCAGATTCATTTGCACGTCCGTCACTCTCTGCATGGCGGTGAAGCTGCAGCGTGTTAGTAAAGGGCTTTGCTTTGAGCATTTACCGTCAATCTTTGGGGGATTCAATGGGCACAATGTGATTTATAAAAAAGGGGAAATGTGAAATAATAACTGCTTTATTTATTACTTTTTTTTAGTGCACACAAATTTGCTCTTTTGCGCTTTTTTTCCCTCCCTGCACGTTTGTTTTTTGAGGCTCTTAGTGACTCCTCGTATTTACTTAAGTTGTGACTTTATTGGAAAGTGTTGTTTCACCACCTGCCCACCAGAGGCGCTATTACGCTAAATATACTCTTATTGAAGTGTTTGCATAAGTGCCACTTCGGTCAATTCACTCTAAACTGACATTTCCGCTGGATTGAGGCCGACGAGGTTCTCAAAAGGTTTCAGAAACGTTTTGATTTGACTTATTTATTTGATTTCTAGTTAAACACTGAATGACACCGGTCGGGTTTGTTTTTGTTTAGTATTGGTAGTTCTAAGTGCTATGTTCCGATTTGATCTTTCGGAAACCTCATGTTGCACACTCAGAGTTCCTTGAACCTATCGCAGAGGTCCTTGAACCTATCAGAGAGGTCCTTGAACCTATCACAGAGGTCGTCTCTGAGCACGTGAATGAAAAGGACACTGAATGAAACCAGGACGCTGTCAAAGGTGTTAGATAATGATTGAACTATACTCTAATGTACACGCTTTGCATTTTACAGTTAGCCTACATGAGTTAGACAGATTTGAACCATGAGGTTGTTACCAGACACTGAAATGACACAGTGGTGTTTACATCTGGTCTTTACACGGCTGTCCAGGTATTTGTCCGTATACTTTGTTGTCGCATTGGTTTTTTGACTTTGTGTGTCTGTGTGTGTGCGTGTGCGTGTGCTTGTGCGTGCGTGTGTTTGTGCTATTATCTTTTCTAGGACGTGAGAAAACGAGAAGCCAAATGAATCATTCTTAGCCGTCTAAAACCTTAAAACGACTCATCGGTTTCAAAACAGGGGGGTCTGGCGTGAGATCTGGCCTTTTTGATTTCTCGCCTTCCAAAGCGTTGCAGATCCACGCGTTGTGCCTGGCAGAGAGACGCGTTTTAGCTACAATGATCCACTTCTGGAAGGTCACGATACACCAAAGAGAAAACAGCAGTAGAGGAACTTAGTATCACTGGTAGATGAACGACCTCTTGGTTTGGCGGCAGCACTTATCATGTCGATGTCTTCGTTTAGCCAAATTGTTGTGTAAAAAATAATGAAGCTTGTGTATAGAAAGTGAAGAGTTTTATTTTATTTTGGGTTATTTTGTAACATGGTAGAGGCAAAGCATCTCCATGTCGCCGTCCTTTGACACTTAGGTTGTTTTTTTTATTGTAATGCTGATTTGAAGATGCTGTTTCCTTTATGTCGTCATGTTTATCTCAACCTATACACAGGTTTTGCACATTCAATTTGAAATTGATAAACTTTTCGACGCTGTTTTCGTAAAATGCTGACCGCACATGTGGGGAAACGACTATAAACATGTTCAGACTGAATAATATGTAAAGGTACCGTGTACCTGCCTAGACCACAGATCGGCTCTAGATCTTTATTATTGATAAGAGACAGACAGCAGAAACGTTCTAATATCATTTAGTATTCATGTCAGAGGGGTGGAGCTTGGATTCAGAATGTGCTCGTGCGTTCTCTCCTCTGACGTTTACACTTTTAGATGCGTAACGATCTGAAGTGGCTCTGCTCTCCAGCGGTTCCGGCTAAAAAGAACCGGCGTCGCGTTCAAACGTGAGGTTTTTTTTTGTTTCCATGAAGGTCAGATAAACACTGTACGTGTTAAATTATGTTTGTTTGTTTCTTCTTATGTCTTGAGTCTTACTGTGAAAGCCCCTAAAGTGAACTCTCCCTTATTTAAGATCAATGAAATGTAAATAACATCAGAGTGCCTTTATTTCTATGCTATTAGTGTCTGCAGTGTGACTGACAGACAGACAGATGTGGGCCGTCAGTACCAGGGACTAGCTTTACATTTGATTGTTTAGATTTTTATTTGATTTCTTTTGAGAGTGTTTTATTTGTCACTATTCTGTCTCTTTTATGTAAATATGTACAATTTTAATCCTCATCGACCAGCAGCTCAGTCAGCACATTCAGAACCCGGACCTGTCTGTGTTCACACACACTAGCATAGTTATCATTTCAAGGTACTCCGACAATAAAAAAACATGCAATAATCCAACACTTGAGTACTGCGAGTGATTCCTCTGTTTACTGTCACACACACACACACATGTTGTCTATGCTGCTCATGGTTGCGGTTCAAATGTATTTGTGATTATCAGAAAGGCGACGCCCACACTGGTGTTAGTGTAACAGCAGAGGGCGCTGTTATGTAACGTTGGACACACAGTGATCCTTTGACCCAAATCACTAGAGACATGGATAGAAAGATGAATAATGCATGAGTAGTTGCACAGCATGGACACACAGAGCTGAGCTGCTCTTCCTCTCTAGATGGTACATTTCCACTGGATCAGCTGCAGCGACATCATACTTTTCTACAATTTCCCTCGGGATGAATAAAGTTCTATCTTATCTTATACCGGAGCAGTGGAAACAACGCTCGGCTTCTGTTCACATTATCGACGTGGAGTAAATAAGAGATCAAAGGGAATCTGAGCAACACTGCCAGGTAAATTGGACTGGGAGTGTGGAGAGAGAACCTGGCTGACTGAGGGGATGAAGGCAGGTTTACTGTTCACTAAATGAGTCGGATTCTTGAGGGACCCAGGGAGCTCACAGATGAGCATGTGACAGGAAATTGAACCCTCTCATACACCACCAGCACATCCTCATCCTGTGCTAATTGATGTGCTGCTTCCTCACTCTCATTCCGGTCCAATTCTCAACACAAAGGCACACATTGAGACAATTACTGAGTGACTGCCAGCGATGGAGAACAGAGTTAAAGTGGGCAAGTTCACACCTATTAAAGACCTGTTGCTACCTTGCTCCCTCTCCCTTTCTCCCTCTCTGCATGTCACAGCATGTATTCTGTACACACATACATGCTGCCCTGTATAGAAACTAATTAACTCGCACTTGTATGACACACAGACCAACCTCAACCCACTGAGCCCTTAAAGGAAATGCTGCAACTAATGCACGATTGCTGGTGAATCATTCAATCTATCCACTAATTGATTCATGAGACGCCTCCTTTTTGAAGAATAAGCCATGCCCACTCAAATTTGGATGAAATGATGTGAAAATGGCGAGCTGATCATTTAGATAATGACCTTGTTGAAACCTCAAACTTCTTCTCCACAGACATCAAAAAAAAGAAACTTCACATAAAAACCTGCAGGCGATTCTAAACCATCTAGTCAACATGTCAATCAATCGTACACCTCCATGTTGCACTTCCTCTCATGTTGAAGGGGTGGACGAGGTCTCACTTTGATGTTCCACTCTGAGGGTTTTCCTATTTTATCTTGTGTTCCACGGCTTTGAAGGGAAGTGTCAGACAGTTTGGGCGGAGCTGCTTTCTGACGTGCGAACGCTGGAACGCAGGATTGTAATATAACATTATATTGGATCACTTCCAGCTGTCCAGTCACACGTTAGTCCCACCTAACCAGTCCCATATTAAGTTACGTAATCTGCTATGTCTTATATCTGAAGGTGCACCACCCGACATGGTGGTGACGTGGTTCTTTCTCATTGTTCCCTCTTAGGTGGGGGTAAAAATAACCATAGCACCTCGGCATCGCCACACACTCCTGACACTGAAGTGGGAGTGACAGCCACTATTCAATGAACCACTCAGACAAAAGGAAGGTGACTCCATTTATAGTAGAAACTGTCATTTGCAATAACTAAGCTGAGGCTAATGTGCCTTCAATGAGCTCAAATCGACTTCAATCAGTTTCTCAGTACTTCCTTCTCCCCTCAGCTGATTTGCAGTGAATTAGAGCCTGATTCATCATTGAAATCACTGAAGGAGGCAGAGCGCCGCTGGATGAAGCTCACCTAAGAATCTGTTTTCCTCCCCTGCATGTTGTTATCATGTTGACAGCACAGAGGCTATCGAGGTCATAGGAGAGCACGATCCCCGCACCTGCTCCCTCAGTCCATCCTGTCACGTCTTTCATCAATCTGACGTCAGATGACACGAACGGGCACGACCGCATTGGAAGAACAAAAACACTGTTTATTCCATGGTTGTATAGAAATTTGAGACCTTGTCTTTGGGCATATTCACAATCGATTTCTGCAGGTCAGTTTCCACAGCAACCATGGCACAGAAAGCGCAGTCCGTCAAGGTTGCCAGATAAAGTAAGAATCAATTTCCTTTCATCCCTGCAAACAAACTACAGGGCATCATCTTCACAGCCACTAGCATTAAGGCTTTTACATCACCGACATCACCCCATGTCAGCCACTCCACCCCTGACCAAAGCTCTGATGTCGCTGAGGACTATAATTGAATTTTGACACCATAAAAAAACTCACCGTATTCTCGTGATCATGAGATAAAACGTGCTAATTATATTGCGGTACACATGTGTGTTCCCAAGTGATGAGGCAATCAGTGAGCTCAGCGGAAATTAATTTTCAGGTTAGTATTTGAAAGGGATATTAGGTGGGCGTCTTCATTTGGATGCAGTTTCCTCAGGCTGTAACGATGACATAATCACACTCCGTGATCACAAGAAAATATTCATCTCACACACAACCTCTGTGTGCTTCTGGAGATTTCCCTTCTATTCTTTTATTGTCGTTTACTATGTTAGACTGCGGTGAGCTGTGTCGACTTTGTTGACTTATGGTATCGAGTTGTATCCTTGGTCCGAACAGACTACGTTTGAATCTCTCTGTGACTTTGATTCGTTTATCACAGTTGTCCCAATTCATTTACTTCACTCTAGGGTTATTAAACACAGGTACAACCCATGCATTGTCCTCTTCTCTTCTCCGTGTGCAAACAGCTATGTTCTCCGGTGAAGGTCTGAGCGGTGTAGGCGTTGCAAACCATCCTCTGCTGTGTCAACACGGCTCACACTGGCTCACTGGAGAAGCTTTCATACTGCTTACAAACCGACACCCAGGAACCCGTCGTATACCACGTCTGAGAATGTGAAAGGATCCTAGGACAACAACAACATATCCCAGAATACACTCACTAGTGGCTACAAATGTGTGAAAATGGAAATCTACAAACAATCCTCTGTTGTGATGCTCAGTAGTCACATGATGGAACACACTACGGATGTGAGGCTTAGTCAGGATTTGTCAGAACTTCATATTTGGGAGTTCTTCCTGGTCTTCCTGGAGAGCTTTGTTGTGTGGCCCTATAAAGCCCTTTGAGACGTCATGTGTGATGTTGGGCTACAAATGAGTGTGACCAATTTAATTAAGATGATCAAAGTGATGCGGCTCTTGGTGATTTCCCAGCTGGCCTTACGCTTGGCAAAGTGAAAGCATGAAGAGAATTTATTATTACACATTTGTCCATTTTTCACACTGCAGGCTCATCTGTTTCCTCTCTATGCATAAACAAGTCCAACACAACTGGAAGACGTGGCTGAAAGGGTTTTTTCCCCCCATTATGTGATGCCACTTCAAGGTGCCTCTTCTACAGCTAAGAGCACTTTCGTCGTTACAGCTTATTCATTAGTTTTGCAATTAAAGTGGAACATTCCCATGATGCCTCTTGCTCAACTTCCATCGGTTCACATGCCAGATGGATCCTGTGCTCTCTTAGGATCTGCTGCATTCCCTAATATTTTTCACAAGCAACTCTGGAAACAGAAAACGGCTGCTGACATCATTTGGTGAAACCATATAGCAAGAAAAATTGAATTGTCCTTCCCTGATATTGAATCTGGGTCTTTACATTTTCAGCGTGTGACTAGTGTGTAATGATGCAGTGTTCTATTGCTTGTAAATGTCTGTGGCAAGCAGTAAAGCAGTGAATGTACACAGTGGGGAGGTCAAATAATGATGCTGACTGAGATAGGAGCGAAAATACATAACGGAGCCAAAACTACACCAAAGACAGACGGGCAATATGTAGTCTGAATGATTAACCGATGACAGATAGAGCGGCAGAATACAGTGATGGACAGAACAACTAGATACAGAAACAATTTAGACACAGTGGTCAAGCAACATATTTGATGGAATGACTAGATAGAGCTACAGCAACTGACGGAGTGGCAAATCGGACAGAGCAGCAGGCAGATGCAGATTAGCCAAGGCATCGGATGAGACAGAGCTGCGGATAGAACAACTGATAAGAAAGAGCGGTAGGTTAGACAAAGCAGCAGACAGATTAGACAGATTAGCTACGGCGGCAGAAACGGTTGCTGTCCGACAAGTTAGTTTAGAAAGATTGGCAGACAGAGCGACTGATGGTGCCACGAAAAGGACAATGTGTAAAATTGTCAAAAACTGAAATCCCTCTGACCTGCTGGAGTAGAGCAGAGACAGAGGTGTTGTCGTTTGTCAGCTCTATTCCGAACTGGACAGCGTGCCAAGATAAATCTATATCTTGAGTTTATTTCTTCACTAAGCAGGCACACGGCCACGGGGAGCAGCAGGAGTTATTCTCTTATTATTACGTTTCAGATCGCAGTTTTCAGAAAATGCCCCCCCCCCGGGCAGAGAGAACAAACACACAGGGAAACAAGTGTTGGCCTCACCATCCAGACTGTGGAGGTAAACACTTCAGATGAGCTCACATCGATACTCAAGAGATCGTGTCGCATCTTGACCTACCAAGGTTACTGTGAGTCCTTGGTAGTAAATTGAATTCTCGTCTCTCCAATGTCGTAATGATGACTCAAGTGAATCAAGGCTAAATCTTTGTCACACATCTACAAACGGTTTGGTGAAATGCATGAACTGAATCTCTCAATGTTTATACTTTGAACCACATGAAAACTCTAGCTGTCAGTAGGAGGTGATGTTGCTCTGCTAGACGTCCATATTTGTATCAAACAGAACACAAACAAAATTCACAGCAGAAAATATTTTTATTTCATCATTTCAATGTGTAATACAACATGGTCAACATTTTGATAAATATGGATTTAAATTGATCTGTCTAGTATATACAGGTCGTTACACTTGAAAATTGTGCACGATGGAGCGGAACAGAGAGAGAGAGAGAGACAATAAAACCCATACATAGAGATTCAGGGGACAGAATTGCTGTAAACACATCAGAAGAAAATTGATCTGTAAAAAGGAGAACATAGCTTCCAGAAACGAGCCTAGCGAGAAGAAAATGACAGTCCATGTTACAGAGCAGTTCACAGAACACAAAAGGCGAAGAGGCGAGAGAGGACTCTCACAGGAGCGAGGTAGGACGAAGCGTACAGAGATACAGAGAGAGAGAGAGAGAGAGAGAGAGATGCTCAGCTTCGGCTTTCTTTAGATCAAAGAAAACGTGCCGACAAGAAGAGTCTTTTCACAGCTTTTCAAATAACAATACAAAACTCTTAAATGCTGAAGTGTACCCATTTATAAACATGTTCATTTACATATACTTTATATTTCACATCCAACAGAAACATGCAAATTAACACAATCCATGTAAAATACTGTTGTGGCAGGAAACCGCTCATCGCCGTTTATCCTGCAGCGTCCAGAAACCTTTAGTTTCCCACCAACAACATTTCTCACACTTCATAACAAACCAAATGTAATACAAAGTATAAAGAAATACTTTTGTTCCTTACGCCGTGTGACATATTTTGGTCTTTGGAGAACTAACAAGTGTTGCTGATTTAATTAATAAGGCCCGCTGTGGGTTTCTACTGCTGAAAACCTAGCGGCTCCTTAATGAGTCACTAAGGCAGCAGTGCGATGCAAGTTTGGTGAGATATTCACAACCCCAATGAAAGCCAAACCAGCCGGAACAACAGCAAACAGACCACAACATCTGAAAGCCTGCATATCAGGCTAGAACTGTTTACAAGAAAGAGCAACAGAGATACAAATCCAACTGAGCAAAGACAGCCCGGCCCTGCGCCAGGAAGCAAAAATTACAGTCAAAATGAGTCCTGGCCTTAATGAGATAGCAGCCGTGTCCAAGAACTCATCAAAAGCTAAGCAACATGAAAAAAACGTAAGTGCTGATTAAAGTCTGGTTTGTTGCTCAGGTCAAACTTTGGGTCCGCAGAGGGATGAGCAAGGAGACTGATGCAAGAGGACATAAATCCCTGCATTAAGACAGGCATGCTAGCGGAGGCGGGGCCACAAAGCGGTTATGAACACTGCCATGACGACGAACTCCACCGTGACCGACAATCCTAATAAGCATCATAGATGAACCCGGCCCGTCTGACGGCCAAGGAAGAGCAATTAATGTCGACACTGGCTCGGCAGGCAGCGGACCTCAACCCCATTAAAACGCCTCTGCCTTCCTTTGAAAAGGGAAAAGGAGGAACGGAGCTAATTATGAGACGCTTTGCTGTAAAGTAGCATTGAAGTAACACGGTTTGACAAAAACATGAAAACAGAGCTGGCATGTTTTGTTTGTTTTAATCAACATGTTTTTTAAATATTGAAAATGTTGACTCCGAAAGTGTGAGCAAATGCTTTGGTTGAGTGTTATCTACAGTAAATGAGTGGGAAATGATGTGGATCTATGAGAAATATACTCAGACTAATGAAAGCAACAGCATAAAGACATATGGGACTTATATTACAGCTATTAAAGATGAGTACAGAAACATCCTGTACGTGTGAACTACATGTTGCTTTCATTTTTTTGAGTGGTATAATATTTACCTGAAATGTAGAAGTGTTATGATGAACGATAACACAGAAGGGTTTTTGGTAGTGGACCCAGTGTAGAGTGGCTTCAGTGTGTAGTTCTAGAAATTTTGCTTTTACTCATCTCATCTCTCAATTGCCACCAATTACGCAAATACATTCATGTGATGTTCGTGTCTTTTTTTTTTTTTAGGCAATCCAGCACTCGGCCGGCTGAATGGCTCATCAAGGCTGCTGCTGCTGCTGAAAGGGCAAATTCAGCCTCACTGTGGCTTCTCTCGGTTCCGCGATGGGCCTGTTGACCATTTCACACTCGTTCTGTCGTACGTTCTCCTCGTGCATCTGGGAGACCTCGGTGGAGCCGGCTTCAAAGCCAGGCACCGTGTTGGCCACGTGGACCACGTGGACTTTATTCCTCCTCTTTTTACTGAGAATGCAGCTGAACACTTTCTTGAAGCCTTTGCGGAAGTGCTTGGACACCAGAGCGTAGACGATGGGATTGACGCAGGAGTTGGCGTAGGCCATGCAGTGGGAGAGCAGCCTGAAGGCGTACGTGGTCTGGTTGAAGGGAAAGTCTCCATAAAGGTAGCACAGGATCACAACATGGTACGGCAGCCAACATATGCAGAAGAGCACAGTGACGATGATGATCATTTTTGTGACTTTGCGTTTGGCCCTCTTGGACTCCGACATGCCGTCCAGGGGGTCCACCGCCGTCCAAAGGTACTTGATTGTTCGAGTGTAGGAGAGACTCACAATCAGCACGGGAATGACGTAGCCAAATAGGAAAGTGCAGGTGTCCAGCACTTTGCGGTCGTGCTCCTCCCAGCCAGGGATGCAAACAGTGCTGTTGGCATAATCGATCAGGTCGTAGTAGCTGAGATACGGACCTGCGAAGACCAGGGAAAGACCCCAGATGACCACCATGGCAACCACTGCGTTACAAGGTGTCCGTAGCTCTCGAGAACGCAGTGGGTAACGAATGGCCAGGTACCTAAAGAAATTCATAAATATTACAAACATGTAAGCCAAGTTGTAAGCTAATGGACACACTGTACTCAACAGGATAGAAGAGTGACGGGACAGCAGGACATGTTCAAATCACAATAACGCTACAATGGACCTTTAAAAGTTTACATTTTAGGATGCTGAATACAATCCCATTCTGAATGTGCCTGAAGGCATTGCATTCTGTGCTCATTTGGTACCATGGCTCTCCTCATGGCAAACACACAGCCCTCGGTATGAGCTGCAGTCCAATTTGAGTCTGCATGTTTATGGAAAAGGCTTTGGGGAAACATTTCAAACAGAGAAAAATAGCCCCAAAGCTAGTGACCGGCTTTAGAACAGGACCTGATCTTGCTTGCAGGCTTATTACAGCTAACAGCACAGAATGCCACCACTGTGTGCTTTTGATGTGCATTTGAGCCGATCGCACCATGCACTGCCATCAAAACAGGACACAGTGGGCTCATCTGATGCTGCGGCACAGCAGTGATGACACCCTGAGGCGTTACACCTCTTTAATTCATGATAGCTTACTGAATGATCATCACCGTATTTGCTTCTCTGTTTGGTTCAGGCAGCATGTTTCAGCAACATGTGATCACATTTATGTGAGCTCGTACCAGAAAGGATGTGATTGCACATTAAGTATACATTACAGCAGGAGTTTGTCATCTTTGCAACCCCCCAGTGTGTGTGCTTGTTTACTGCATCCTTTCTCTTGGTGTGTTAATGTGTTCCCAAATAGGCTTTCTCAAACAGCTCTGTCCTCCATGCTCTGCAAAGTCAATAAAAAAGGCCAGGGAGCTCCAATAATGACAATGTTGCTTTAAGTATTTTGGCTTATTTTGCCGAAGGAAGGTATCCTGAATAAAAGCTACAGCCCTGCCTCCTCCTCCTCCTCATGTATAGCTGAGGACACCTCAGAGCCTCTTCACAGACGGAGGGAGCAGCCTTTCATTCCACTCCCGCTTTCATTACATCCTAAAAATGTCAATGTGAAGACTCTCAACCAACCTTGCCATGCAGAGAAAAGGTGGCATTCTTAGCCAGAGAGCAGTAAGTGCCTCTGTGCCAATGACATCTATAACAGTTCTGATATTAGGCTTTCCAGTTGTACAAGACAGTACTTGCTAGACTTTATTTCCTTGAGAAAGCGAGGCGGGTGAAGTCTGTGAGAAGACGCCTCTGCTTGTTGTAGCACTGTGTTTGTGTTTCTAGTAAGGAATCCAATTAAAAGAGCCGATAGCCGACTGGGTCCCATAAGACAGCAGAGCTATTGGACGTAATAACGAATCACAGAATCTGCTCTGAAATAGAAGAGGCGAGTCTGCAAGTGGAATTGGAAAACACGGATCAGCCACTTCAGTAGTACATTACTGATTCAACACAGAGGCTGCGTCAGTTAAAAGCTGTGGGCACTGATTGTTCTACATATGTGGCCCAGAAATTACCACCTAATCAGAACACCACTGTGTTTGTATTGTATTCACATATTTGTTGAAGAATGTTCCAGTCCAATATAACATAAAGTCAAGAACACAAGACATAAAGGGAGAGCGTTATTTCCCTCCTACACATATCGTATTTTCCAATCTTGAGTAGCATCAATAAGGACGAGTTGCTGTCTTTTGTGTGGAACTGGCTTGGCAGTCAATATTACTAAAACTAAATCACAAATGGAAAGTCGATATCGTGGGAGTAAGAGTGCCAGGCGCCTCAGGGCAGCAGCAGCACCGGGCTGTAGTGTGCCGCTGATTGAAGCCAAACTGTGATTTCCCTCCTGTTGCAGGTTCGCATATGCAACCGTAACCGCCTTCATGCCTCTTTGTGGAGGAATTGAGGAGGAAACTGAGAATGAATTAACCCCTTGACTCCTCTGTTCTTTTTCTTTTTTTTCCCCCCGATTTTCCCTACCGACTGTCTGGCTCGCGAGCTAACAAAGCCATTGGCTGGGCGAACAGGTAAACACAGTCAGTGTGTGCTGAGTGTGTGTGATCTGATGAGGGCAGCTGCGGGGTGACACTGTGCACTCAGCCCAGGGGGTTCAGCTGTAATGGAGGGTTACAGCTTAGCCCCGTGAAGGATATACATTTTAGGGGAATCTAAACAGTGTTTCACTCATTTAATATTCAATTACAGACTCAGACTTTGTGTGAGGTCTTCGTCTAATTCCATTAATCCAAACCTCTGGGTCCTTGCTGCTCCCAGGAGAGGTTTTTTCCATCAGAGCTCAGGATGAGAGTGCACGCCAGGAATTAAATGCACCTCACCACCTCGGATTCTTAAAATGACATGAATGAATGCATGTAGAGGGAAGTGCTCTTTCATTACCCAAAGGGTCCTTGTGGGGTTTTTGACCACTAGAGGTGCTACAGAGCAATGTGTTGGTAAGTGCCACATTTGTACATCTTGCTTTTTCCTGGACACGGTGAAGAGTGGTATGTGATGCAGGTGTTGATTAAATTTGATAAACTTGCACAAATTGTCCAGTAGCTTCAGTTTGAGCAGCAGAACTCTTTTTTTTTTTGTTTTTTTTTTATACAATGAACCGTTTTTCCCCTTTCTTTACAGCTGCAAAACACATTTACCAACAGATGTCAAAGAACCTAAGGAGCAACATATCCTCATATCTACGCCCAATGAAACCCCAGTGGTCCGTAATACGAATGCAAATTCACCAAGCAGTATTTAGTAGGAGTATAATATCTCACAGCTATTGCTTCCGACAAACAGGGTGTGTGTTATTAATCTAAGGGAACATTTTTCATCTGCGACTCAGGTAGGGACCTTTTGCTACAGAAAGCAATAGGCTCCGTATCTAATCTGAGCCGCAAGTTATTAACGTACCTGTCAACAGAGACGGCGGCGAGCGTGAAGCTGCTGGCGTACATGGTGAGGTTGATGAAGAAGTGAACCACTTTGCACATAAAGGAGCCAAACACCCATCCCTCCAGAGAGTAGATGGTGGCTTGGAAAGGCACGCAGAAGATGATGAAGAAGAAGTCGGCTACGCTCAGGTTGAGTATGAACAGGTTGGTGGTGTTGTATCCCACCTGGCCGCTCCGGAGCAGCACGGCCAGCACCAGGCTGTTGCCGATGGTGCCCAGGAGGAAGATGAGAGAGAAGACCACCGACACAATGACACTGGTGGGGTTGAGCTGGTAGCTTTCAGATATGTTGGACTGCGACCCGGCCCTGCTGAAATCCTCAAAATCAGACATTTTACAAGTCTGAAACAGAAAAAGAGAAAAGTCACCATTATCATTCCAGAGGGTTGTTCCACTTTGCGTCAAGAAAGTTTGAGTCCTAACGCGTGAACAAAGAAAGAATGGTCATGGAAACATCTACCCTTTACCTTTTGATACTAAAATAAAAGCTGCTAGTCTTGTCATGCTTTTTCTGATGCGGTCACACACACACGCACACACACAAACAAGGTTACAGTGAGGATTTAATGCCCTCCGTTACGAGAGTGTAAAAGTGTCATGCAATGCTGTGATTTTGAGAGCCGCTGGTGCCGCTAAAGTAGATGATGAGTCACGGTGACGACGAACACACCGAGCGGCCCTGCGGTGTTCCTGAAACATGAACGCATCTGGAGCTCCCATCACACACAAAGAGATTAGCTCCGGCTGAAAATGTCACATAGATGCATCTGCAATTCATGAGGAGTGAGGCCATTACGTGGAATTGCAATGTGTCAAGATGTCAGATTATACCTACAGTATGTATTATATAATGTGCAGGTCAACATTTTAAAAAGAAACAATACAGATGAATCTCTTTTGAGCTGGACGTATTGTGGCCACACCCCTGTCACTGGAGAGCAACAAACAAACCACTTGGGCTTGAAAATGAAATGCTGTCACTCTCATGTGAACTACTGTACAATAACAGCAGTCTAATAATATCACTAATAATAACACACGGCACAGTGGCTCTGGAGTACACTCAAGTAAATGACACAGTTGGAATCAGACGGCGTGCCAGCGGTTGGAGTGGCGTCTCATCTCTGAATCCCTATCTTGCAATCACAAAAAATACTCTGTAACAATAACTGTGAAAAATATATCCACATTCTGGAAGCACAGTGGCTGAGTGGTTGGCACAGCTAGTGGGTTCATATCCAGCTGGAAACCTTTCTTTGTTCTCCCCAGAGCTTGTGTGTGTCCTCTGCCAAATAAGCAAATGCAATTCTGACAAAGGAAACACTTCATTCAACAGGTCTTGAAGTGCAATAATGAATTTTATATCCCTTTTGCTTGTTTGCCTGTTTACATATCCAGCACCAGCACTCACACGGTTAACAGCAGATCCGATATCTGATTTCCTCTTTGGTTTGAGGCATTGGGAGACATTAATGTCATTGATCATAAAGTTTGTTATGCAATATGTTCTTGTAATTGTGAGATGTTAAATCATAACGAAGGTAAAATGCCTGTTAGTAATTCTGACTGATTCTCTCTAATGGCTGTAATGTGGTTAGACATCCGCTCCTTCAGTGAGACATGTTTCAAGCAGAACAAAGCCAACCTGTTAGCCTCTGAGTGAACGCCACAGAACAGTGAGCTGAAGCTGCAGCATCACTTTGTTCAGACTAAACACTGGCAGAAATGTATTTTTTAATGGAAGTCAAACAGAGCAAGAGAGCAGCTCACTGTCACTGATGTCTATTTAAATAAAAAAAACAATGAATAGCTTTCTGTGATTATCCATAAATTACCATGCTGAAATATTAGATGAGAGACATTCATGAGAAGTAATCAACTTCCAAAGAAACAACAGTCAGAGTGTGTTTACGGATGCCAACGCTGTGCAGCTCCACCTGTCACACAGCTGTTTATGGATGGAGGCACATTACTTTTCATTTTCAGTCGCCTCTCCAGCAATGATGAAGATATCATGGTGTCTGCATTCTTCTGGACGGGAAAATCAATATCACAGGGAATACAGACCCATCTTAGCCTACAGAGATAGATGTTTACCACACCATCGCCATCCTCCTCCAATCCTACGCCTCAAATCTGAACAACAGCTACAGCTTTTAATTATTAAACAACATTACATTTCCCTCTGTGTATTAAACACCTCTGCTGCTATTCTGTCTCATCTATAAGAAAGGTATCTTAGAGCAAAACATTGACAATATGGTAACAGATCACAATGGATTGCGTGATGGTTACAATGAAGCTTGAAACGCACCACACATCCTCATGAAACGTTTGGAGGCAGAATCAAAGCACGACTGCTGCAAAGGAATCCTGCTCTCAGCTGTGTTCATGCCCGACTCCACAGCCTGCTCCGTGGTGAGCTCGGAGTCGACCCACGAGGGAAGACAATCTCGATACATATTTATTGAATTTCTGACGCCTGGTAAGATATCAAGGATCAGCAGAGAACATCTGTGAGGGTCTCAGGGGGATCAGAGCATACAGAGCACATACAGGGAGCCTGAGATGGAAACGCAGGAGTATAAGACCTGACAGATTATGGAATTTGGCTAAGATCAGCGTGGCAGATATCGAGGATATAATTAGAATATTTGGGAGAAAGGATGAGCAATGAAAGCAGCAGAGCCAGAGAGAGAGAGTTCTTGGTGAATCAGACTGAACAGCTTACATCTTAAGTGAGACCAGAGATGAAATATGATGGATGGACATAAATAAGGCTGCACACCGCGCCAGAATATTTAGTGAACTGTTATGGCTATTATGGTACATGTCAGCAGATGGTTGGCTTCAAACTTTAGAACGTCTCCTATTGAATCCCGTGATCAAAGCTTTGTTTCTGCAGATGTGGCGTTGTCTCCAAAGATTCCCATTGCAAACGTAACAAAACTGAGAAATATGTCTCCACTCTCACACAACACAGTCGGCATGCAGATCAGGCAGACGTGCGACACCTACCAGTGTGATGTTGGACAGCATCCAGCGCGTCAGCTCTCTGCTCAGATTAGACACCACTCTCCCAGCAGAGACGCTCTGTTAAGATGCTCATGCTGCCCTGTGCAGCCTCTGCTCCTCCTCTCTACATCGCTATCTGCCTGCGCTGCTACGCTTCTCACTCTCCGCCCCCATCCCACCTGATTTCCCCCCACCCCCACCCCCGCCCCCCGTTCCCATTGTGAGAACTCCTCCTCCGCACACACACTCAAGTATTCACACTTCACTGCAGAAAAGGAGGGATGCCGCAGCGCTCGATTCATAATCACGGGGTTCCCTGACAAAAACACCTTTACACCTCCTCTGTGGGGGGCAACAGATGCAGCGACACCAGCCCGTCTCAGCATGAGGGGGCGGCCTTTGTGCTCGCATTGATCTTCATACATCTTAACACGTGGCTTGTGATGGAGTGACCACCAAGAGGAAAGCTGATTGATTTTAATCAGGTGGGACAAAGCTTGTTTTCCAAATGATGACGCCGTTTGCGGGGCAGGATCTGGCTTAAACACCGGAGCAGCTGACTCATGTCAATACAGCTTACGGTTTCAATCAGGACACCAGGCAAATCATTTACAACCAGCCAGAAACATTTGACAGCATTTTGGAACCTATTTATTAATGTCTGCAACGGTGTGTATGTATTTGTAGTCATAGTAACAAAAATCCCTAGTTGAAGGTATCAGTTTATCATAGTAAGAAACAAAATAGTGACTTGCGGCAATAAGACGATTTGGAACCTTCAGTCTGGATCTAAATTACCCAGAACCATTCAGGGTAAGAAGGTTTCCATAGCAACTTCCTTCCTCACTTTCCAATTGTACTTTAAATACCATAAAGATTATGGCAATTATAGTGACATGATTTGTTCAAGGCATGTGGATGGACAGCAGCACCATGTCTGCTTCTGATGGTCGGTTGTAGAGTTTACTGGAGTGCTCATGTTACCTTCACTGAACACTGAGAGGCTTCAAGGAATGACTCGAAGGTTATTGAGGCCATTAGAGGGTCAAGTTAACCTTTTTTCTCCTTCTGTTTTTAACCACAAGCCAGAGCAAACAGAGAGTAGATGAGGCAATATTGGAATCGCTGAGCTCTGACTCATCCTTATTTCTGTTGACAAATGCCATCTGCAAAATAAGAGTCCCCTGTGACCAATTCTGAAGGTCTACCATACTGCAGCGACTGACAATATGTCTGTTCTTCTGAACGCTGCCAAGGACACCGAGCCGTCGCAACGGGCGGAGGGTGACGCTCGCCTGTTCGGCACCGGCTCCTGACATCAGAATCGCAGGTGCGCCGTTATCCGTGGAGAAAGAAACCTTGGTGAGCTACTTGGACCTGTTGTTGACATGCACGTTGTATAGCATATTCCTGTCTGCGCCGCACAGGAACTTTGTGACACACTGGTCTGAGCCGCTAACAGCTGCCATCCATCAAAACGCCACCGGGTCAAACATAACAGTGGGAAGGGAAAATCTATTTACTATCGATCTCTGAGCTTTCTTCTTTGCCATTTCTACAACACTAGCGCCCCAAAACATTGGTCATCGTCACGGAATGATGTCACGCATTAATTGGACAGTAACATTTCTGCTATTGCCAATCAAATGTCCAGTTAGAAAGCTGTGAGCGGCTCTGATAGCAGGTTGGTTTCTTCGCCACCGCGCTCACTTTGAATGGCCGACGTACAGAGCTCAGGTCGGACATAGATGGATGCTGGCCTCGGCGTAAGGCAAATTAACATTTGGAAATACCTCTGGGAGCTGTTCCATGTGAACGTTTCCATAGCAACCGCCGACGGATGGTGGAAACACAGGATTGATTTCCACCCCGAACACAAAGTACTTTGCATGATATGTTACGGCGGTCCCAGGATGCCAGAAGTGAATTAATCAAATACGGCTGTAGGCGACACCGACACATTGATAAACACATTGATAGGTGATATAATAATGTATATAAGTGGGCCATTCTTTTATTAATCACAGGTAGAGATATCCACAAGAACAAAAAAACAAGCCAGAAACAAGGCCAGCGGATGAAAGTGGTTCTACAGCCAGAATGCTCTTAATAATACATTAAAGAAATCTGACATTAATACAAATCTTTCATTCACTACATGTATAATGAATGTGGCGTGTTTAGAAACGTACCAGATACAGCACTTTGGTTTGACACTTTGGTGAAGGGTGATGTAAGAAAGCCCAACCACCTCTATGGCAAACATAGGATCACTACCCGCGAGAATTCGCATGGTAAAGAAATGGCTCGCCCTCAACTCAATTATTCTGCGGCATTCGGTATTGAACTGTTACTGTAGAAATCAATGAGTTTATGAGTGTATGGTCTGTAAGCTGTGTGTTCACCGGCTGTATTGCTTCCCTTTCAGCGCAGAAGATGAATTGGTGTAATAGCCTTAGAGGCAAAGGAGCAGAGCACATAAGGTGAGCTGTTACCCTCACCAGGTTCATTCTGCCTCATGACCACTGGATCATTACATTACTGTGAACAGAGGCAGGCAGAGAGATGAGAGCAGAGCAGAGCAGAGCAGAGCACAACACATACATACACACACGCACGTGCACGCACGTGCACACACACCCCCCCCCCCCCCCCCCCCTCAGGCACATGGCGATGTTCACATACCCGTGTAATGATCTTGCAGATTTTATCTTTAATCAAACCAAATAAACGTTCTTTAGTGCGGAGCTACAAACTCACAGTCAGACTCTGAACACATCTGATGTGTTGGTGGAATTAAAACCATCCATGAATTCTACAAACATCAACGTCAGGAGCATCAGAAATTCTAATGCAGAAGATAAATGTGTGTGTGTGTGTGTGTGTGTGTGTGTGTGTGTGTGTGTGTGTGTGTGTGTGTGTGTGTGTGTGTGTGTGTGTGTGTGTGTGCGTGTGTGCGTGTGAGAGAGAGAGAGTGAGTGAGAGTGAGCAGGATATCTGAAAAATACTTGCATTTTCAGAAAGGTCATAGACAAACAAACATACAGACGTGTTAAAGCTGAATGTTTCCTTTTGGCTTTAGGTAACTTATCATCCTTTAAGCAGACTGTTGATATTATCTGTCAGCAAGCAGGCAGCATCGATCTGAGCGTATCCATTACATCAGGACCTGGATGTGTGTGTCTATCCAGTATGTTTGGCTGTGTGTGACTCAGACACGTCCTTAATGAGAAGTCACCCAATAACTGCATGCGTTGTTTCATTCTGCTGAATTTAACTGTCAAACCTAAATGTGATGCAAGTCCTGGATGGCGCCTGAACGCTATAATTACTGAGACAAAGCATCAGCTGTCTTCTGCTCTGCCTGCTGGCTGCTCTCCCCCACACAAGCATCACCCTCAGTCTCCCGTCTTTAGTTCAATTACAGTCAAGAGTCTTATGTGGGTGTTTCGGGGGAAAAAAAGAAAAGAGGATGTTACTTGATCGCGGATTTCTGCAAATAGCTTGGGATTCCTCATTCATGTCATCTGTTTCTGTGAAGGGAAGACGACGGCTCGCACCGTATTATTAGCTGTTAGTTTGTTGTTTCCACTGTGATATTTGTGGTGAGAAAGAGAGAGGGAGTGATATGATGACGTTCACCTTTGCGGGGGAGTTTATGGATAGTAACGCACCAGAATTAATTGTTCATTTTCTCCCACCGTCCCAGCTACCCACATCAACGCAGTTATGTAACCACAGAACAAACACAGCATAATATAAAAGCTAATGCCTATATACATGCCAGACTCATGAGCCTCGACTCAGCTGCAGTTGTGATTTGATGTCACTGATCCTCAAATTCATCTCCACTCTCTCAAATGAGAACAGCTTGTTTATGTAACTCAACTGGAGGAAATTAAAAATTAAGATCTGGAGGCGACTTTCATCTCCAAATCTGAGCCCCGCTTGCAGTGAGCGAAGGATGCGACCTCTCCATGTATCGTCTTTGATCAAAGATAACACGACTAACACGTGCTTCAACACGTGTCCAACTGGAAAGAGCTCAGACTGCAAACATCGCCAACAACTCCTAACTATGACTCGTGATGTCATTTAACAGTGTCACCATCAGGTTGATTGATGTTTCATTTTTTGCTTTAGAAGCTGTATTTGCATAAACTGCAGAAGAAAATGTGTACCAGCACAGATCAAAGTCAGCAGAGCCTCCATCTATCAGGACTCTTCAGTGAGTCACCGACGCTCCACTCCAAGGACTGAAGTCACAGCATTCAACAAAAGGCCTCTTCAAAGATCCGCCCTCTCCATATTCTCTGGAGGTGCTTTTAGTTCAGACAGAGAAATGCCACAAAAAGGCACAATGTTAAAGCTCCACAATGAGCCGTGAGAGCACACAATCTCACACACGTTCACTTTTCCGCACCGGGAAGGAGAAACTCCACAGCAGAATTAAAAAACAACCTAAGTGCGACCTAATACATTGATACGAGCTAAACATTCACACACACACACACACACACACCTCTCCATCAGCTATCAGACTATTTGAAGTCAACATGAAAGCCACTTAGCGCATCCTATTAGCAGATACGCGAGAAGAATCTGCATGGATGGGAGGATTGATGAGTTCTGAGTGTGAAGTGTAGAAGAAGAAATGAGCTACGGCGGTCTGGGTGTGTCTCCTGCATTCATTTCAATGGCCTGATCGTCAATTCTTAATTGGGCCAAAAGGTTTCTATACAAGATGGATACATTTCGCCAGAGAACAGGGATGATGCAGTTGTCTGCTGTGGGCATTGCGATTAAGGCTTTGAGAACAACTCATCCTCCTCCTTCTCCACCTCCTCCTCCTGCTTCAGACATTCACTTCTCCCTGAAAACATGAACAACACTTCAGCTGCAGCTTGTTGTGCTTCAGGGGGTGAAATGCCATCAGTGTGAGGAGTTTGAAGGCAAAAATGATGTTGAAAACTAAGTAATACAATAATATAATCACAATAATAATAATCCACATAACTGCAATGCAAGATCGGCTGATTCGATTCTACTACTAAAGCCTTTGTGTAAACCACTGAATCATCCAATACCACCTGTGTGTGTGTGTGTGTGTGTGTGTGTGTTTGCTCAAAACTGCGTTTCCAGCCAAAACAATGCTGTCCACTGCCACCGACACACACACACGCATACACACACTCTATCCATAAGCACAGCTATCGGCCTTTGTATTGATCCATAAACCAGCAGTAACAGAGTAGTTTCTTACCTTTAGCCAGGTATTTTTCTCCGCCTGCCACCGGGTTTAACAGTCCACCAGACAATTCGAACGTCCCTGGCTCGGCTCCGCATAACTTCACCTCCCTCCGTGGAAAACGAGTAGTTTTACTCGTATTTTGCGACAGGAAAGTACTAATAAACTCAATGGACGTCGCTGCTTATTAGCTAGTTGGGCACCATTTTGACTGTTAAATCCTTGTTCTCCTCTTCTTCCAAAAATGTTGACCTTCCGCCGCCATCCTCGCTTTTAATACTACGTGTTGCTCCATTTGCTTCTTTTTGACAACAATTCAACAGTCAGATTTTCTGTTTCTACGCACTTTAGTTTGTTTGTCCCGCCAACTGAACACCAACACAGGAATCAGGTGTGTTAATGACACCGTGTGCGCGCGGCAGTGCCACCTATCGGCAGAGACAGTCAAAGCAAGTGGGGTGAGGAGTAAGTCTAATTAACACTGCATGGCCAGAAATATGTGGACAAGCAGTCACCTTGTTCAAGTGGAAAGAAATTGACAACATACGGGGGCATTGTGCCCCCTGGGAAGTTCCAACCTATGAGATGGGAAGTCTGAGCTATGACATCATGTGTGTTCAAGAGGTTAAGATCGGAATGATATGAACAGGCGGGGAATTTGCTGTACTTATACTTTTGTTTTTCCTTTGACAAAACTGACTTATTTCGAGTTACATCAATATTTTTGGATTTAGTTAGACATTCAAGTGCTGATGTATATTATATTATGGCATGTGCTTATACAGTCATGTAAATTCATTGGAAAAGTGTAACAAGATTATAAAATAGATGATGACGATATATAAGATGTGTAATCTACATATAAACTACAAATAAAAGTGTTAGATTTATTTGAAATGAACATGGGAATAGATTAATTAGCAAGTGGATTATTTCCTTCTAAACATGCATAAACACTGTGTGGGCGGTCTTGCAGCGATCATTCTGCCTGATATGATGAGTGTAACCATCTGAAGTGCAACCTTGTATCACAGCATCACTGCACTCATCACATCATTGAACTATTATCTAATTGAAGGTTGAAAAATGCTGCAAATTGTAAGCGTGCGTCAGTCTATGTTCCCGGATGTGCATTATTGTCCCTGGCCGTCACAGGAATGATGCAGAGAATATTGTGTCTGCACTCAATGATGCATGCATCCATTAGGGTTCCTTGCTGTGTCATCATATTGTTTGGCGGAGGAACTCTGTGGCGTTGTGCAGAGCTCCTGTCTTTTTCAAAGCACTGTGACTTTCTGCCGCTGCTGAGGAGGGAACACTGAAGTATAGATTTTCACTTTTCAGATTTTTATTTGTCATCCCTGCCTCTTTCTGCTCACAGGTGGCATATTTACTCTATGACTAAGTACTTAGAATAGTGGTTACATTACTATGCTAAACCCATCACACTTCACTTGTGTCCCTTTACTACAAAAAAAACTGTTTTGATGTTTCATTCACCTCATTATGTGAGTCCACCTTTGTGTGGTTTTAAGCCAGGGATTGGACAGAAGCAGTTTAATGGCTATTGTTCCCAGATATGCTGCTAACATACTGTTTAGATCTCAATCTATATTATCCCAATTAGACTTATGACCCTTCAGACAAAGCCCACATGGCTGGCTGAGAAAATTAAGTGGAAAGAGACAGAAGCATTTGTTGCCCATGAAAAGCACTCCCAAGCACCATTAACAAGCGCCATGGAAAACAACAGATGGCCAGTACTCTCTGTGCAACAAGCACTTGCTTCTGTGTAATTGACAGAGCAAAAGTAGAAGAAAAACCAAACCTAACTGAGGAAAGCTTGGAGGGAAAAGCACAGCCTGTGAAAACATGAAGCAGTGTTCAGCTTCAGCCTGAACGGTTTGAATCTGGTCCCCTTTTCAACAGATGGGTGATAGTTTGATCTGAGTGGTCTTTGATTCAAAGGTGATTATGGACGGAAAATACAGAAAGAAATAAGGGGACTTTCTTGCTAAAATACAGTGTTGGGTTTTACTTGCAGAATCATTTGAATAAACTGACTGAAAATGAAACAGCCCTTCAAGCCTTAGAGCTGCTTTCAGAGCTTCTTTCCACGCACAGCTGTTGAGGAAGAACACTGTGAACTATGCCCAATGACTCCGAGTGAGTGTTTTCTCATGGACAAGAACAACTAGAACTCAATGCCTGAGGAGAATCAGAAATGTTTACTCGGAAATCTGCCTCACATTGGATTTAAACAGCAGAAATTGAGTGATTGCATCGTATGACAGCAAAATAATATGTTTATGTATCAAATCAGAGTGTGTGGGCAAGAAAGATAATATTTCAATTACATCGGTTGATTGTTAAGTTCTGAGCCTAACATGAACAACAGCTTCTGCACATTGTCAGCAATTCCAATTGATATACAGAAGAACTCTTTTCAGTGTCACAGCCTTCGCCAGGCAATTCTTCACTATAGCATTATTGTGCTAATAAGGACAGAGAGTACTTGGAACATATTTCCCACACTGATAAGACAGATAAAGCCATACTTTTTCAAAGCCACAGTCACAAATAGTAGCCATGGTAACAGCTGATAGGTGTGC
Organism: Genypterus blacodes; assembly: GCF_046128005.1. Classification (NCBI taxonomy): domain Eukaryota; kingdom Metazoa; phylum Chordata; class Actinopteri; order Ophidiiformes; family Ophidiidae; genus Genypterus; species Genypterus blacodes. The sequence continues at coordinate 401,563 of NW_027466841.1, forward strand.
AAGTGTGTGTCGCTGTTATGGAAACCACCTCTGGAATCTCTTTCTCTCACTTATTAGTCTTGCAAAGGCATGACAAGTATCCACTGCTACAACTCAGCGCAAGTAACATTATATACCTGCACTGACTCCACTTGTAAAACACAAACAACCACATTGGTAGAAAGTGAAAACACATTCCTACTTGCTCATCTCCGCGTTTCCTTCCTCTATCCGGACTTGGTCCCTCGGGGAGTTTGTTGAAGGATGCTGACTGGATGCCTTCCCACTATTGTCCCATTAGTGTGCTTGTTGGTGCAGCTTTGGCAGTGACTGGCGACTGGGCTGCGTCTCAAGCTGGACCTGCACCAAATAGTGGTTTGTTTGCAAGAGATTAATTCTATAGGCCAAACCATACCAAACGTTTTCAATACTTCCCTGAGTAACTGGGTTTCTCCCCCCAAACGATGAATCCATGACCGCAGGAGGAATGTCTAAAACATGTCTGGATGGTTTCTGTACCTGATAGTATGTAGAAGTTAGAGGGGCTTGAAAGTATGATGGCCCGAAGGAAATTTGAATGTATTTTAACAGTGATTGGCTGAAAAGGTTTTTTTTTTCTAATCTGCACATTTAACAGAACCGTTAAACAGCCCTTTCAGTTGATTATGTTATATGAACTCACTGAGGTGTGTCTTCTCTGGACAGAGGGCCCTGTTGTCTTCCTTAGTTTACGGACTAGCCAAGACTCAGTCTAAGTTGAGTTGCTATGGTGACCATCTGAAGTGGAGGAGTTGTAGTATCCATTGTTCAGGGCTGGAGGAATAGTGGATAGCGGGTCTCACAGCAGGGATCATCCATCTCCATTTCAAACATGTCCCCGTTTATCTGACTGGACGCAACTCATCTTAGCAATCCATCAGCGACGTCAATAAGCTTGACATATTAATAAGATCCTCTATGCAAAAGATAAAAGCTATACCAGCACGCATACTGATTGATTCCTGGGCTTATTATTGACCCAGCCTCTCTATTGCAAAGACGTGTAAGGTATCGGGGTTGCTGATAGGTATAAGTGTTATATATGGCAGCAAACAATGAAACACAGCAACTACGTTCAGGATTCAGGATATTTGTCTTTATCCTTTAGCAACATAAACATAAACAAACCCAATGTTGCCTAGAAGACTATGCTGTGTGTTGGTCCTTATATTGGTGTGGATAGTTTGTGAAACCTGTGTTTGAAGCCAATGCTGTACTGAAAAGAACTTTTTGAGAGAGAGCAGGATAAAGGGGAGATAGAACTAAAAGTGTGATGGAGAGAGAGAGAGAGAGCGAGAGAGAGAGAGAGAGAGAGAGAGAGAGAGAGAGAGAGGGAGAGAGAGAGAGACACACCTCCATGCAGCTGTGTCTGTGGCGCAGATGTCTTACTCGGCATGCCATCCCTCTCCTCTTTTTCACGGCTATTATCGATCCAACCACTTCATCGCCACTCAGGGTGAGCATCCCTCCAAGGCTGTGTGTGTGACTGCGAGTGTGTATGAGTATTTGGCCATATTAATTCAGGATGGTGAGCAAATTTAAAGATGAGCGCAAGGTAATCATTACATATCGCAATATTATATCATATTATAAGCAAAAGATTTTTCATTCTTCCCCATGTGTGTGTATTGCGGCTTGTTAGAGTGGAAACAAGTTGAAGCTGATTGGCTGAGAGCCTCGCACTCTAAATTCAGCTGCTGAAAACGTCCTCAACTCTAAATAACTTCCAAAATTTTAGACTTCACAGACAACACATACATAGACACATAGGGTTTTTCTCAGAGAATGTATTTTGTTCAAATGTAACATGCGTAGTTTTTGATCTTTCTGTCTTTAAGGGACAACTGGCCTTGGATTTCCCCCATATGGCCTAATGTTACATTTTCAGCAGAGAAATTTAATTTAGCCAGTCCTTTGTTATTTTCTGGCCTTTTTTGGACCATAATACATCCCTACGTTCTCCTGCTTCTCACGGTTCAACCCATTTTCAGATAGTAGCTACAGATTTTGTGAGCGAGCCAGTTGTTCCATATGTGTTTTTCCTTCTTCTCCCGCCTTTAGACTGACTCAGCTGTGTGTCTCTGCTTAATTGGCTGCACCTGCACCTGACAAACAATCTGTAGCCTCAAAGGATATGAACTTTAGCTGTCACTCAAACTGCTTCTAACTTCTTCACACTTTCAGGTACAGAAACCATTCAGACATTTTCAGATAGCTCCATTCTTTCAAGGGGGGGTTTCAGCATTTTCACATATTTCATGGGTTTTTAGAAAGTGCCTGTTAAAAACGATTCCCTATTGCTCAGGCCTTTCATACTTTCAGGAACAGAAACCATTTTAGACGTTGTATGTGATACTCAACTTGACGTCACCAGGCTTCAATCTTTTCGACTCTGCAGGCGGTTCAGCATTCAGCATGTTTACAGCGTTTTCGATCACAGTGCATTTTCTTCCAGAAATGTATTTCTAGTTTTCCTCAATATCATTGCATTGATTTGAGAGGAACACAAGCACGCTTTCACCCTTTGGGTGTCTTACAGCTTATTTCTGCTCTAATAGAATAGAAATGTTATAGCACACACTCAATTACTTCCTGAGTCTATTGAAGCAAGTTGATTGGATCCAGTCCCACAGCACATTCATGAGAAGCTCTGTCAGAACACACAAAGAGGCGTGTTGACCTCTGGGTGAAAATACTCTAGGGATTAAAATTTCATATCTAACAGTTTTGCATTCATGAAACAATAATCAATAAGCTATGATTGTTTTTATTTATTAGATTGTGCTCAATACATAACAATTCAAATGGTTGAAAATAATCCAGTGTGAGGAAATGTTACCTTGCTGAACTCTCTGAGTGTGTCCTACCTGAGATTGCCGTCTTATTGATCAAAGTGTATTGGTAAAGTCAACACTTGCTGATGAGCAAAGGTGAAATGAGAGGTAGAGATAATAGCGAGTGAAAGCTCTTGAGAAGAATTGAACCTCCTGAAGACACCATAAAGACGCAGTGTGTGTTATACTATATCCTTTATGTGATTCCACTTCAAACCCTTCGCTAGTCTGGTTTTAGCTCCTATTGAGATATGAGATGAGATCCTCGCACTCTTTGTATGTACTCGTGTATGTTCCCTTTTATGTTCAAGTGCCCATCAAATACATTGCAGACAGCTGAGCACACACACACGGCAGAACCCAGTGTGAGAGGGTTACTACTGACAAGAAAGCGTGTCCACTTTGTTAACCAACAAATAAAGCCGTTAGTGGTGTTGGTACCAATGCCAAAAAAGAGTTGGAATCAGAATAATACTGAGAGGTGAAAGCTGTGGTCTGTGTACCAGCAGTAGTAAAGAATAGAACAAATTAATTGATTAGGAAATAGTGTTTTAATCAATAATTCAATTTTTTGTGCTGCCTTTGCCCTTCAATGCACCTCCGTTCAGTCAATATACAACAACAGGCGATACTTCACTTCTGATCCTGTTCGTACATTCCCTCAGTTCAGCTTGCTTCAAGCTACTTTGCAGCTCAGAATCAATTAACTTGGTCCACCACTCTGACCTGCTCTGTGCTCCACTACCACTCATCCTTTTATGATGTTACACTTCTCACAGAGTTTAGAGAACATCTCTGGTCAAGAGTAGAGAGTAAAGAGGACTCATCTGAAGCTGGAGCTATTTTCGATCTGTTCCAATTTCACATCACAACAAGTTCCAAGTGCACTTGTAATGAAATGTTCCCTTCTGGGTTCAGAGCTCTCATTAAGCCATCACATTCCACTGTATTTATAGCTGTGATTCATGTGTTCTCCCCCCGTATCCACAGTCTGGTGCTATCTATTCTACTCTTCAAAAAAACTGCAGTTTCTAGAAGTGATGTTTGAAGCAACCACCATATTTCTGAATGCTCCTCCGGTGCACATTGGGTTGCCGTTAGCCAGGTGTGTGTCCTTGTTCATACCTTAAGCTCAGGTAGTCTGCTGCCAGTGGCCACTGTTATCAGGCAGAACCAGGAGCTTCTTCAAGCTCATGTATATATTCAGGAGATGAGTTACCCCTGAAGCTGGCTCACCATCTGGTATGCAAAAGTGGGTGTAAACCCTAACGAGTGCTCTGGCAGCATGCTGCATTTAGTCGTATCACCATAGCAATCGGTTCTGTAAATGAAACTGTTTTAATTTCAAGTTGTCAGCTCTTAAATTAGGCAGTGAGTTATATCTGTTGTGTGAGGGGCATTCACTTTTTCTTATGGTCTCATGTGCATTGTTTGTTTTGCTGTGACCAGATTTACCGTCTCACTCCCTTAGGGGGGCCCCAATAGAACGACAGCAAAATTGTGTGTCTGACACTAAAAACAAACAACAAACTAGACCCCAATGCAAAGAGGATCTCCTCCAGCAGATGTATGACCCTCAGCTCAGATCGTTACACACCCCCATGTGAGCGGCCTTGGGCCCACGTCACAGCAATTTCAATATTTCCATCACATCTCATGACTCTGTTGACCTGCTTGTTGCCTCTTTATCTTACAAATGGGCCATGGCCAAAGTACAAAGAGCGATTCTCATTACATTCTACCAAATGATGAGTGACATCTGTTCCAAGGTGAACAAGTAGCAGGTCCATTTGCAGTAAGTCCTGTTAGGAGAAAATATCAGCTATGTTGCTTTACTGCCCTCTGCTGTACACACTCTGGATGTCACATGGACGGTTGACAGCAAGTGGATTTAGTTAATTATTTGTAGACAAGTGGAGTTTCTGTAAAATGCAGAGCGTCTTATTTTTGAACTGAATTGCTTCATTTAGTACAGCTCTCAGGTCAAATGGAATGTTAAAGTCACAAGTCCATTAATAACCCATCAACCATCATCAATCACCCATCTTTCTCCTAAATGAACCTGAACCGCTCTGCTAAATGATTGAATCAAGGACCTGACAGCTTCACAGGGCTCTCATCCCACTGATTTGCCTCGCTAACAGGAGCCACGCCTTAGTGACTCTGTGATCGCTGAGGTGTGAATCCCTGCGTGCGTCTCATATTGTGACATTCTGGATCAACTCAGACATTCAGGACTCAAAGTGTGTCAGAGTGCATCATTTAAATAATTTATTCAAGATTTATTTGAGGTGATATAACGACATCATGATCAGCATATAAAATATCTACACAGCGCATCATTAGTCAAAATGACAGATCCTGCTGGGAAAGTGTGTGCTCATGGTTCAGAAGGCGCTAATGTCTCCATAACTTCCAATGATAATCCATTCATTTTATAATCGGCATATAATGTATATTGGTATTCCAGATGTGCAGTGTCCAGTTTCAGCAACGCCACTTGGTGCCAAGTTGGCGGTCCTGGTTTATGAGAGGCTGCAGTTGGACTGCTTGGGCTGCTCTCGCACCTGAAACGGAGACAGTTTCAGTTAGCAACAGAGACAGTTTCAGTTAGCAACATGTACGACACACACACACACACACACACACACACACACACACACACACACACACACACACACACACACACACACACACACACACACACACACACACACACACACACACCCCAAAGATAACACTATTCAGTAAAGTGTTGTTTCATTCCTCTCATTTCATTATGTGCCAGTTACGAAAGATCAGAGGGGAAGTTGCCATGGTAATGTACCTCCATGTGTTCCTGTTAGCATGCTAGTGTCGGCTAAGCCTTCCGGATACCTGTTGTCTCTGCTGCTGCCGTCTGTACTCTTCTTCACTGGCAGCAAGGGCCTGAGCCAGAGCCAGATCCTCCTGCTCCTGAGGGCTAAGACACACACACGCACAAAGGAATGTGAATTTGCATTACTTACACTAAAGGGGAAGAAGCAGAGGTTCCTGTTAATGTATCCACAGTCACGTTTCCATGCCCTCAAAACTTGTTTATGTTTAGGCCGTGTACTATTTACAATTCCATAATGAAGGTCCGCCCCTCTACATTTGTGCTGATTTCCATCCCATTGTGGTGCAAATATGATGAAATCACCCTCATACTCCCACAATGCACCTGGTTTTGAGTGTAAGTAAATATCTACCAAGAATGAAGCCACCTGTGCCTGATCAAAAATGTGTGTGAGCCGATAGGAATCTCTTTAAGGATATGTAACGTACGGACTCTGCCTGGCAACACAACTGAAGACGCTCTCTTCTATGCTGTGGGACATTTCCTGTTGTTCTCCACAGCAGCACAACATGGACACAACAGCAGCCGTCTTGAAGTAATCTCAAGGGCCATGAGATACTTATGGGATTATGGTTTCTGATGAGGGTTTCTCACCTGAGCGCCGGCTGGACCGCGGGCTTGGACTCAGCCAGTGACATCTCCAGAGCCCGTTGTAAAGCCTGCTCTTCGGTCTGCAATCACAGCACAAGAGCCGTTAAGTAATGTGAACAGGGCCTTACCGGAACATTCTATCACTCGCTCTCTATGCCACTGGAGAAATGTCCATACCAGGCCTCCCTGAAGTGATGCCGTTGCTGGGACTACATTCTGTGCTGAAACCGACGTTGGGATCCTTGGGGCAGGGCTATCAAAAGTAAAAAAGGCAAAGAATAAGTATATTGGAACAGTTACTTTGAGTCTAAACGTGTAAACTTGAGGTTATGAACTTTAGGTGTTATACAGCAGATCCTGGAAGGACGTAGAAGGGGAATAAATAAGATTTGCTAACTATGAGATACTGGCACTGCTGTGATGCCCTCCAACACTCTGCTGCAGCAGCGTCAATATCTCACGGTCAGAACTCGCTCCCATGCGTTGACTTGAATTTGTAATTTCTGCACAGCGGTGTAGATCGATACGGAGCAGAAGTGCTTACCCGGTGCTGTGGCTCCTGCTATTTGCACTCGGGCCATTAGAAACAGGCCGAGAGTATCCTGAAGCGGCGGAACTAGAGGCAGAGGCAGCGAAGGATGAAGCACCTTGGGCCCTCATTGCAGCAGCGTGTCTGAGACAGAAAGAGACCAGTCAGTCATCCTCATCTTTGACATCGTACGGCGGCTTTGAGAGGAGACGTGGCGTAACACTGTACCAACCCCGGTTTGGACAACACGTTGTTGCCAGTCTTACAATCATGGTCTAGCGGGTGTCGATGTTTAAGACAGTAATTTAAATGGCACTGGTCACACGTCACCCGCATCATTTCTTTCTGCTTACAACCTCCTTTGGAACATTTATTTGTGAAAATCTGAAAAACAGAAAAGAAACATTATATTGTCACAGGTCTTTAAACTTAAGTTTGCTTTGTGAGCGATTGATTCAAAAGAGAGCATTTTAAAAGGAGACCTTTCTCTTTCTCTGAGCAGGGTCTGACTTGCAATCCCGATCAATGTGTTCCCCGACTTTAATGTCAGGCATTTCCCCTCTCTTCACAGGAACGGGTATGTTGCACAATGGACAGACAGGGACCTGGACATCCTATAGGAGTAATTAAGGACATTAACAAATGTAATGATTGCAGAAAAAGTACGAGAATATTACAATTTCCATTAAAATCAACTATGACCAGGACAAAGGAGTGTATAAAAAAAGTCTTAAATACAGCTTTAAAAGTTAAACAATCAGTAGATCAATGATTGTGGCCCTGATCAGATTATAGCAAACACAGCTGTACTTTACTGAAAACAACAAACAAATACCTTCTTGTAGGATGAAGTGCATTTGTGGTTTGCATAGGTTATGTGATCTTTGCAGAAAATCTCCTGACATGCATCGCATCTCATTGGAAGGAAATCTGCAACGGCAAACACAAGTAGTTGATAACAAGTCCCAAGTTCACGTTAGCGGGACGGGTTCATCCAGCTCCCGGGAGACTCACCGAGGCGCTGGCAGGTCTTCTCGCTGCAGTGCTCGCCCAGATCTGGAAACTCCATTTCGCACAAAACGGCTACAGACGAACGTCAACAAAAGCTAAAGGGGGAAGAGGGGGAGGGAGAGATGGAGAAATCAGCACTCACTCACCACAGCGAGCTGACTGACAGTGTTTCAGATAAACACTCACGCTACCAGATAACACGGAAACCCGTACAAACACAACACCAGTGATCAGCGGAAACCTTCTTAGCTGCTTCTGTTGGCACTTTCGTACATTTTGAATACTGCTCGGTGTTGACATCGGGTTACAATACAATAAATAAGAGCAAATCAAACTCAATGTAAACGGACTGTTCTTGTTTTTTCAAATACTGTCACATCGAGTCCAAAAAACAGCGGAGACCATTAGCCCAGCCCAATTCGGCCACATAGCACACTAGCCAGCTAGGCGAAGCTAACTAGATTACAGAGATGTCATAAGTAATGCTAGCGCTGCTTAGCTCGTTATGTAACCAAACCCGAATGACACTCCGCGAATAAAGCAGTTTAATAAGGTGAAAGTTTCCACATTAAACCGTTTTACCGACCTCACCAAAAACAGACGCTAGCCTGTGTCGCGCTAATGTTATATGATAATATATGCTAAAATACACTAGGTAACAACTGCAACGTAACGAAGTAACACATGATAGACTATGTACTGAATTCCACAACACAAACCCGACAAGAATAATTCCGTTGATTTGAGTTTTACCGTACACAGCTGCTGGTAAGATAGTCAGGCAGGCAATATCTTTAGCTAACTACAGTAGCCTAGATGAAACCGACTAGCTAACCTTATATTAGGGCAAAGTGTTTACTTGCCACGTTATCTGTTGTGGTGAAACTGTCTGACGTCTCCAAATAAAGTCGCTATAAAGTCAGCGGCCGTCCCGGGTGTGTTTTATCCGTGATTGATGCTCTGAGTGCGCAGCCCGAGCAGCGCCGCGAGCCCCTTTCACTGTGTTTTGATGAGTACCCGAAGCTCCTCCCACAACAATGACATTGCACTTTACGTGTGACGTAATGCCAGCGTGGCCTCGTGATGTCACCAGCGGAAACAACACGAGAATTCTAGAAGGATCTGAACGCTTTCTCTCAGTCATTGTTCACATGTTTGAAACTAAAGTTGTTGCCGGGATTTTTTTGGGTGCATAAAACAAACATTTTTGAGTTAATTTGATCAGTTTACTTCATTTGTTCCCCCTCTAAAACGCAATACTAGGTATACTATAAACTATCATTATAATCAATTGTTTGTGTGAATACAAGCACAACACAAGACTCCTTAAGTTATGTACCATTAGTCATAACCAAACACATACTGTATCTCTCAGCACAGTGACTCTTCTGCCCCTCTCTCGAATTTAATCTCTCTGGCTTTATCATTTTGTATGCAAATTACTTTTTCTGGCTTGAGAGACAATCAAGACCCCACTTGGGTCTGATTTTCTTTTTTCTTTTTTAACATTTCCAGCTTAAACCTCTGCAGCTGATCAAGGTCTGAAATATGTTCATGTTTTAATAGTTTTTTTTAATAATGTTTTTCCTTTGTTAGCTTTTATTCACAGGAACATTTCAGACTGATTTGTTTCCATTAATTTATCATTCCACTGTTTTTGTTGCACTCCATTTGCAGCTCGCTACCAGCAGTGTGAGGAGCGAGAAAGATGAGTGTGTGAAGTTTCTTGCTGTCAAAGTTGGCTCCTTAACCACAGTTTGAGTAGGAGTTGCAAATATTTACCTAATTATCTTCGGCTCGATGACACAATGCTTTTGGGATACACCTCATGTAGCAGTTTACATTTACCAATAGTTTAAGTGATGACATGATGAACAAAGTTCCACAGGCCTGTCTCATCACTGGCGGTGTAGCTGTAAAAACCACTATATTAATTTTACAATCTTCGAGGCTGAGCCAATATAAGGATCAATTTATGCTCATTACGGAATAAATTCAGCATAATTTTTTTAACCATAAAAATAATGACATCCTCTCTAGGTTTTAACTGTAATCCCACAGGGGTCCATAGAGAGCCCAACCTCATATTCAGCAATCATGACAAGATAACTCACTTTGAACAAAAAGTGAGACGGAGCCATAATAATTCCAAATTCACTATTAAGCATAAATATTTCAAATCCAATTCAGTTCAGCCAATCTGTGACAATTCATTAAGAATGGATGTTGGCGTCTATCTTTCACATTCCAAAGCTTAAAGTGCTCTTCATCCTGACCTCAACCTTGTTTAAGATGGTATATTACGTTCCTGGCAAAGGGATGACTTAATGCATAGAAAATGTTCTTCAGTCTGACCAGCTGGTGGCAGTATAGGACTCATCTAGCTGCATTATGTAAGAAAGGACAATAAACTGAAATGGGTCCCAAAGGAAACATTTGTGCTTGTTGTTAAAATATGCATTTGTTTGCATATTGTCAGCCATTATCTGGTTAAAAAACCTAATTGAATCATTGATTTCTATTATTTTTAAACATGAAAGTCACACAATTACAGGCACAGGTGATTATACAGGCACTTACAAGGTTCCTCTGTAGTAATAACACATATTTACTGGTACTGAAGTATGTGAAGCATGTTTAAGTCTCCTCAGAAACAGCCTTTAATGAATGACATAACAGTATATTTAAGTACAATATAAGAGCTCAGTTACATTACATTACATGACATTACGGTCATTTAGCAGACGCTTTTATCCAAAGCGACTTACAATAAGTGTGTTCAACAAAGGTAGATAAAAGAACTTCAGGTCACAAGAAATCGTAAGCGCATTTCCTTCCTAGTTGTCCTCTGAACCCCCAAACAATGGTCCAAGCAGAGAGGATCAGTTTCTCTGCTGTTCTACAACACCTGATTTATAAGATGCTACTGCTGCAGCCAGATGGCTCTGCTCTGAAAACATCTGGCCCTCCACACGCACGCACGCACACACACACACACACACACACACACACACACACACACACACACACACACACACACACACACACACACACACACACACACACACACACACACACACACACACACACACACAATGTACTCATGTGATGCAGAACCAAAACTAAGCAGGAATTCCTCCAAGGATGCAATAATTTCAGATTAACAGTGACGTTAAACGGTTACATATTCTCTCAGCGGCGCTGAAGTGTCTCATCCATCTATGTTGTGCTGAACAGCAGGATCTTTCATGAAGAGGGTTGACATTTTCATATTGATTTTAGACTAAATCATAGATAAACTGAAGAGTCACGTGATAGGAAAAAGACATCAGCAGGTATTGTTGAACTTCTTTCATCAAAGCATAAACTTCCCATCCTGCATGACTTTAAAAATAAACACAGACTCACTGATATTCAAAATTCAGTTCCCAATGGTCAAATTTCACCAATAGGACCAGATACTTAAACATTATCTCTGTGGGATTCTTGGAAGACACATTTGACTTATTTTTTAAATCACATCCAATGTCTCAAAGGGATTTCTAGGCCCGCAACAACAAAATCCAGCCACAAGAGGATGCTAGAGGTCTTTGTATCGGGCCCGTGTGTGGCGTTGGCTTCCACTCTGGGTTCACTGCAGGCCTGCTGTGAGGTCAATGAGGCCTGCAGGTCTGAAGCTCACACCGGTGTGACTACATCCTGTCATCCATCGCCAATATGCATTTTTGACTGATTTATGTTGGACAGCGTGATGAAGAGGGACATCACACAGGCTGGAGCCATGAAAACTTGTGTTTGTGTGTGTGTGTGTGTGTGTGTGTGTGGTTTCAGCCAACAAGCACTTTGAATATACAGTTTGTGCTTCATGTATTCCTATGTGTTGTGTGATGCCAAATTCACAAAGGCAGCAGTGAAACATGGCTTTGGTGCCATCTTCTACCTTCACATGCTTGTTTCTGCATTGAGACGCCATTTCTGCTTTTGTCGGCGTGTAGAATATCTCTGGGGCTTTAGCTTTTTGACAACAGATGGCTGAGCTGCAGAATACGTACTCAAGTCTGTCCTCTCTACCCAGATCTTTGTATTGCGAGGAACTAGCAAGGGACTTCCAATCCTGCCATCACTTCCCATTTGGCTGAAGCCTAAATAACTGAAACGCAGCGCCGCAACTCTACCAAGCGGATAGTTTGATGATATCCAGATAATATCTCAGCCGTTTGTCTCCACTTTATCTCGCCGTTTACGCTCTTGGTCTCCAAAGTTTGGAGAAGTGGATGAAGTTCACTTTTGTAAGCTGCATTACAACTCTCTCACTCTCACTCTCACACACACAAACACACAATATATGAAGGCAGTGACCTGCTGGGGGTCTGTATTCATCACACACACTCATACAGTATATATAAGTCTCAGGAAACCTTGATGATGTTGTAGAAAAACCTGCGAGAAAACCTTAAATTGCTTTGCGCATGCAGTCACACACACACATGCAGCACTTTTATACGTACACACAGACACATATGTGACCTTATATCATCCAGACTAACACACTGACAAGCCAAACCACCCCTATACAAACACACACACACTGCCACCCATACAAACCCATTTGGGATTACACACACACACACACACCCACACACACACACACACACACAGAAAGAGGGGATGTCATAAAATTTTGGACATGCAGACTCCACTTTTTTTTCCTCTTCTCCTTTTTTTTTTGTTCATTCCTGCAGAGTTGAATTATGAGATTGAAGTTGAATAATAAGCAGCGAGTCAAACAGCACAGCCTTCATGTGCGGAGCTGTAATTAACGGGGGGCCAAACGCGGGCGGCGGCGGAGGGAGAAAATGCAAATGATTCCGCACAAAGGCTCCTCACAAATTGGCGTCACCATTTCTCAAATTATATCATTACTATATTTTGAAAATGTTAATCTGTTGAGCGGATTTCCCGGGGGAGTTGAGTAAATTAGTTCTATTTCCGAGGCTGCCGCTCTGCAAAGGCGCGGCGGCGACAAGCACCTCTGATTCGCTGATTACAATTAGACTCCCAGTTTGGGCTCCTTCAAGCATTGATAATTTTCGGCATATTAAGCACGTTTTAGCAAAGGTGATAAGTCAGTTTTAATTGAAATGAAATTATTATTCTAATGGAAGTTTGGTTATTATTATTAGGAGGCAGCAGTCATTCTAGCTTCATTTTTTAATATATAAATGCTGGTGAGTCAAAACGCGGAGGTTTGAAGGGCATTAGGGTGTCAGGATTGAATGAGGTAATTTGAAGGGAATTACTTTCTCTTCTATCAGAAATGAACTGAATTAAAAGTCCAAATCAATCGCTTTCACTTCTCCATTCTACTTTGACAGCGGCACAATTACAGATAATTAGATGGGAGGAAACTTTTAATTGTGGGATTAGAGGGAGAGAGAGAATTTGCAGGATCAGAGGGAAAAAAAAAAAAATTCCTGCCAGAGTTTCTTGCTTAAAATCGAATCAAAGGATTTACGAGCTTAAAATGGAAACAGCGCCTTCTTCTTCTTCTACTGCTGCTTTTTGAGCGTTTAATTGGAATTGCATCTAGTTCACCCAAATCATCCAAAACAATTAATTTAGATTTAATTCTATAATTATCATCAAATCGAATAATGTGCAACCTAATTTAGATAGTTAAAAATTAACGTGCGTGAAGTTAATTGAGTAATTAAACTCCTAAACTGTTGCCTATTAATTTGCCAGCCTAATTAAAAATGAATTTGATTGTGTAGCTGGTAACGTGTTGGATGGGCACTTTGATTAGGCCTGAGAGCGTTTGGGGGGCTGAGGTGGAACATCTGAGCCTCGATCTGCTTCAGCTGATCCTGGTGTCACGACGATCCTCCGTCAGGTGAGAGGTTCGGATCCAAACAGAGCCGGAAACTCCAGGAAAGGAGGGAAGAGATCTGTTTCCACTTATGCAACTCTGTGATGAATATGAGTGGGACAGAAGCTGAGTGTGTGTGTGTGTGTGTGTGTGTGTGTGTGTGTGTGTGTGTGTGTGTGTGTGTGTGTGTGTGTGTGTGTGTGTGTGTGTGTGTGGCCTCTGGAGTGTAGTTAAGTGGGGTGTATGGATGGAGGGGATTGATGTGTGTGTGTGTGTGTGTGTGTGTGTGTGTGTGTGTGTGTGTGTGTGTGTGTGTGTGTGTGTGTGTGTGTGTGTCTCTTCAGTCCTTCACTTTGTTGATTTTCAGTTGAATTTCCTATATTGCAAGTAAACTGAAGTAACATTGGTATGGAAACAATATAAAGGACTAAAATGTGACACCCTAAGGTGCACAAAGCGTCACCTTATGATCCTGAGGTGTGAGTGTACATCAGACTGCAGTGTGTGTGTGTGTGTGTGTGTTTGGTTTATGCCAATTTGAGGAATTAATTCAAATGAAATTTAATATGAAAAGCAAACATGGTGATCTAGTTTGATGATTTGTTTTGATAAGCAGGATCTGTCTCATTTAGAATCACTAACTCACATGTTCACCTCCATGCTGACGTCACTGAGTCTTCCTCATACAGATCTCTCAGCCTCCAACACTTATTTGTTCAGGAATTCATCTCTTGGATGGAAAGTTAATCAATTAGTCTACAGGCTCATGTGCTCTCATTGATTTGGATCAATGCATGATGGTGTGTCCTCTGTGACCCGGAGCTCCCCACCAAGAGAAGAGAGGACTATTAGCATTATTCATTTCATTATTGTTATTATTATTATTATTATTATTTCCCTCCTGAGCTCGTGCCAGGGGCGCCGGGTGCACAGAGGGAGCGAGGCCGGGCAGCGGCGCCTGAACGCGGCCTTGTTCGTCTTATTATCGGGTTAATTAAAGCGAGAATCTGACAATGTCACCCGGTTGTAGGAAAACGGATTTAAATGCAGCGTCTCAGGAGACTGTGTCAAGGGCTGCTGTTCACTGAGACACCCCCCTCCACCCCCAATGTGTGTGTGTAAGAGAGAGAGAGACTTGGGGACAGCCTATGTGTGTGTGAGCTTGGAAATCGACGAAAAGCAATTATTGAATTTTAGATGTTCAAAAAGAAACGAATGGGAGGAATTATTCATAAGATCTTGTCCGAAGAAGGAGAAAAAAGTTAGACTAGGAGGGAGGGAGGGAGGGGGAAGAGAGAGAGAGAGAGAGAGAGAGAGAGAGAGAGAGAGAGAGAGAGAGAGAGAGAGAGAGAGAGAGAGAGAGAGAGAGAGAGAGAGAGAGAGAGAGAGAGGTGGGGGGGCCGGGGGGGTGGAGGCTTCAGAAGACAGGATGTGTAAATAGTGGCGCTCATCACTTCATTTGAATGTGAGGCTCCTCGCTGGAACACTGACGTCGTTATTTGGGGGTCAAGTGACGAGCGGATTATATACTTCCTCATAATAATATTAATTAAACAATTTGCATGCTAATAGGGTAACAATTATCGCAGCTTCTGTTGAGAGATTCAGGTTATTACAACATGCCAATCCGGGGTGCCAAGGGTCAGGGGGTGAGCGGGGTGCGAAACTTCCACTCTGATTAACATTATGACAGCGCCAGACTTGGGATAAATAAAGTCGAATTAATTATATTTAGAGAAGTTAATGAGCAGATATGGATTCTGGGCGAGGCGCATATTTGAGGTGAGAGGTTAGAGGAGTGAAGAGGAGGAAGATCTGCAACGTGACAGGACATGTGAAGGACCTGACATGGGCAGAAGGACCCAAAGAAATGTCTCCTCTATTCTACTCAACTGTCCATGTTTCACCTCCATTTGTTTACTATCTTGTCTGACTTGTTTACCTGTTTGTGTGCTGATTCCTAAAACTCTGTGGGGTGTCCAAGCTGAGGGTGGGGGGGCCGTTCAGGGACCATAATGGGTCCACATAGAGTCTGAGGCTGCAGAGACAAATGAAGAGAAATTGAAATATAGTTTAATTTCCGCATCATATTGTGACTGTCAGTGTGTTTCCATGGAGTGAAGTGTTGGTCACAGCTTTCATCCGCCAAGACAAAGATAAAAATACAAAAAAAGCAAAAAAAAAAAACACAATAAATAATAAATACATAAATAAAACAGATATAAAAAACAACCAAATGCCTAAAAAAATGAAAAATATTTGAAAAATCCAGTCATGAGTCCATGTAGGGGCTCAGCAGCCTAATGTACTCTAATGTTCTCCTGTTTCCAGGTCCTCCAGGTGCACCAGGAGCACCAGGAGCGCCAGGTCTATAACCCATCCGGCTCCTGCCCCCTTTTCTTCCCTTCCTCCCGGCGGGTCCCCCGTGTAGCGGCGGTGTAGTTCTTATCAAAGCCCTCCTGTCTTGTTGTGACAGCTCTGATATTGTTTATTGAGGTGGATGTCAGCTTTAATTAGCAATCGATACGGGGAGCGTTCGCAGAGCGCGCCTGTGACGTCAGCGCCCATTACCGCTTCTCATTGGGTGTCATATTCCCGGAGCCTGGGCTAATTATCGGGAGGTTCATGTGGATAAAGTACAGCTCATCCCTCCCTCCACATCATGTCCCCGGCTCGCTGGCCTCGCTCGCTGCATGCTGTTTAGATCCCGGTCGCCGGCCTCCACACGTCGTTTCCTCTCGCCTGCCTGCGGGATGATGGACAGCAGGATACTGGATCCACCTCACGCCCAGTTCGGAGGCTCTCTCGGCGGGATGGTGGGCTTCCCGTACCACCTGAGCCACCATCATGTTTACGAATTAGCGGGGCACCAACTTCAGTCTGCGGCCGCGGTTCCCTTCTCGATAGACGGATTACTCAATGGCTCCTGCGCGGCGTCGGTGGGTAGTTCCAACCCGCTCTTGTCTTCCGGCTGCGGGATGAACGGAGATAACCAGTACAAGCTGACAGGTAAGACGCGATCAGAGGCGCCGCGCACCGTCACCTCCTCCTCCTCCTCCGCTCCTCAAGGTTGGACGAGGCACAAACACACAGAAACAAAGAGAAGGAGATGATTGCGCCACAACTTCTCCTCTGCGTGGCGTGTTTATGGAAGGCGAGACGAGACCCGCAGACAGGCGGGGAATGAAGATGCACCCGAGCAATAACAACCAGCCACTTAGTCGAGATGATGCAGCGGTGTGTGTGTGTGTGTGTTTGTGTTCACGTCTCAGGCTCTTATATTCAATCCAAAAGCAGATTTGATTGGATGTGCAAAAATAACAATACTCCCTTAAATTAAACTGTGAACTTGATGTGAATGTGAGGAATGAAATCTGGTGAAAATTGTGTTAAATGTGCTTTTGTTGCCCCTTTTGTTTACATGTGCTCTTGCTTGCTTGCCCTGTCAGACTCGGGAGACCCAGACAAAGATAGTCCCGGCTGCAAGAGACGGAGAACAAGAACTAATTTCACTGGTTGGCAGCTGGAGGAGTTAGAAAAGGCTTTTAATGAGAGCCACTACCCCGACGTGTTCATGCGGGAGGCGCTGGCTCTGCGGCTCGACCTCATAGAATCCAGGGTGCAGGTAAATATGCATGGCGACCCCCTCTTTTATCTGTTTGTTTTTGAATTTATATATTTATATTACATCTCAATCCTTTTGTTTATTATCTGACGAGTCCCAACTCTTGTAAAGTGTCATCGAGGGCCAGATTTGGCTTTGAGGTCATAAATAAAATGAATGATTGCATAGATGTGTGATGTCTGACCTTCCGTGGCTTATGTTAATCCAGGATGTCAGCAAATAAATCATTTTTATTACAGTCTTATTTCGAAAAAAATAATGGTTACCCTCACAACAGGCTGACATGAAAAAAACGTTTTTTTTAACAGCTAAATTATTTTGTCAAAAAAATCAATTGCATGGGAAAACAGGGGATTTTCCAAATACAAATAAAATTATATTTCATGATAATTTTAACAAATTACTTTGCACATTTCAGAGTGGATATAATAATTTATAATTAATGATAAATGTGTTCACAAAGACTAACAAACAGGGTAGAAGCTGTAAAATGAAAATCAATATTCAGTAACAAATGAGACTCTTTAAAGGTGCAACGTGCCTGTACTTTAACTTTCTGCCCCATGCTTCTTTTATTTTGAAATTTTCAGAGTTAATGAACATATTCGTTTTTAATTAATGACCTAATTAAAGTCTGCATGAATTAGAAAACAGCGACAGCACGAGGCACCGTCAGTATTTATTAATCACCACATGGTGTTATGACACTGACAGCGGACTGGAAGTAAAAAATGTCGGTAATTTCCCTGAACTCTGCGCGTTATTTTCTGCCTTATTTGCACTTTTATTCTGACGGTTCCCCCTCGTGTCTCCCCGCAGGTTTGGTTCCAGAACCGCAGGGCCAAGTGGAGGAAGAAGGAGAACACAAAGAAAGGACCGGGGCGACCTGCTCACAACGCTCACCCCACGACGTGCAGCGGGGAGCCCATGGACCCGGAGGAGATCGCCCGGAGGGAGCTGGACCGGCAGGACAAGAAGAAGCGCAAGCAGGAGCGGCGTCTGCTCAAGTCCCAGAACAAGCTCCTGTCCGGGGACCTGTTCCACACCCCGGGCTCGGACAGCGACAGCGGGGTATCGCATGTGACCGACTGTGACCACACCAGCGGCCCTTTCGACTTAATGGAGAGCCAGACGCAGCCGTCGGGTCACGACCACACGCCTCACCCTCTCCAGACGCAGAACCAGAACCAAAGACACTTGGACCGGGACGCTGGCGGCTCAGAGCTGGACTCGTCCGACGCCAGTCCCCCCCGGTCAAACCTGATGTGCTCGAACCACAACCGAGCCTCCACCTTGCAGAAGCTGAACCCGTTCAGCGTGGAGAGCCTCCTGTCGGACTCCAGACCCAGACGCACCCCCGCGGCCTTACCCCCCTCCCGGCCTTTGATAGGGAAAGGACACTTCTTGCTCTACCCCATCACGCAGCCGCTTGGATTCATTGTTCCACAAACCGCCCTGAAGACGGCGACGACCACGACGACACACTCTGACGCCGCCGAGCCGAGCCTGCGCTGCGGCGTCAGAACCGGCGCGGCGTCGGATTCCGCAGACGCGTCGCTAAACAACAAGGGACGCCCCGCTTCTGAGGACACCGAGAGCACCGCGAGTTCGCCGCACGGCAGCAGCCCGCCCGCGGCCGCCTTTTCCGGCGGCCAAAGTACTCAGAGCTCGGGTGTTAGCAACGACTTTGACCGCACGAACAAGCCCGGCGAGGCCGAGAGAAGCGAGCATTTAGCGGACAACAAGGAGCTCCAGGAGCCCCGAGAGTCTGGGCTGAGTAACAATCCGACAGAAACAAAGACAGACTGTAAAGAAGATGTCGACATGGAATAAAACATTTGGGGTAAACAAAACAAAACAGCAAAAATTGACATCTTATATTAGGCCAAAGCTGATCAGAAACTCCATCTTTGCATCTTTAATCTCTAGGTTTCCCCCAATCTGCTGATGTTTTGGTGTGATCTCTCTCTCTCTCTCTCTCTCTCTCTTCTCTCTCCTCTCTCTCTCTGAGCGTGTGTGTAAGCCAGGAGTGTGTAGATATCCTTCCATGTGTCACACACAACAACAACAACAACAACAAAACAACAACAAAAAAGACCACGTGACCAACAAAAATCCTCAAGAGTTGTAAAAAAAAAAAAAAAGAAGGCATTATAACTATTTATATATGTAAGGTTTTTCGTAAATAAATCTATTGTATACAATCACCTCAAAGCGTGTGAGACCTTAAATAGCAGCACACACACACATGCACTCTCACACACACACTCACGCACACACAGAGCAGGACTACAGTAGGGCTTTCTTAAGAAATCTCATGTTGTACTTTGTATATTGCCTTAACAAATTTATTCATCTATAAGCCCCCACTGAAATGAGGTTAGGAGCCGGAGGCGAAAAGGACCCGCTCGACTCCTGCAGAGTTTTGATATGAAAGTAATTATTTTCCCGGTGGCTACTGCGGGGGGATTCAGTTTATTTTAGCTCAAAGGGGGTTATAATACATTACCGATTTCCAGTGATATGAAATCACATAAACTTCCAAGAATAATAGAATTAGCATGAAAAGGCCTGGGTGTCAAATTGAAATAGGAAAATAATAGCCCCGGCAGCTGGGAGTGTGTGTGTGTGCGTGTGTAAACGTGCGTGTGTGTGTTTGTGCATATTGGATAGGAGATGGGGATTCGTGGGGAGGCATTTTCATGAGCTCTCTCTCTCTTTCTCTCTCTCTCGCCGTGCCTCGCTCTCCACTTTGTCAGGGCCCCTTGTAGCGGGGCTATATTAAGATAGATGTTCGATGATATCCCTCATTGTTCTGTCGCTTTACATTGATGTTTCGGCGTTATCAGGCTATTGATCATGCGTCGGCTGTAATGGGACGGGCCGCGGCAAACGTGCCTATTTACAATAGCACAACACATTTGTTCTAATAGGGTTGGTGGTCCCCAGGGGTTGGGGGGGTAGGATGAGGGAGGGATGGGGGGCACGCAGGATCTGGGACATCTGCTCCCCTCTTTCTTTCTCTCTCCCTCTCTTTCTTTCTCCCTTCCTTTCTTCTTTTGCCATATTAAAGCAGCGTTGACCACAGTATCATGTCGCCGTGTAAGGAGCTCATGTCTCGGCTGATGTTGCGGCTCAAAGCCCCGCATGGAGCCGCTCAGGAAAACAGGCGCACACAGGCCCTTTATGGCGCCGCTCTTTGGGTTCTTGATTTGCAAATAAATTGAAACTAATCAGAGGGTCGAGCTTTACGTCTGAGCTGCTGCTGCTGCTGCAAATGAATTTCTGAGCCAGTGTCCCTTTCAAAATATTTACATAAATTTCACCCCATGCAGCTGTTTGCTCGAGGAAGCAACGTCTTATTAGGTTGGATGGGGGCAGGGGAACACACACACACACACACACACTCACACTCACACACACACTCTCTCTCTCTCTCTCTCTCTCTCTCTCTCACACACACACACACACACAGAGGGAGCGTGTAGGAGATTAGACCTGTGCAGGGTTAGAGGTGTATCCACTGTGCGCAGATAAGAACGCTTTATTGTACTTTATGCTGTTTTTTATTATCATTTATCTCTTATACTGTCATGTTTACATAATATTCAAAAAATACTGTGAATACTCTCGTGGTAGTCAGCAGTGAGATAAGTGATCTGGAGGTTTTTTAAAGATGTGCCATCATCATATATTTGATTCCATTAGCAGTCTGAATGTACATATCCACACATCAGGTCCAGCCTCAAATCGCAGACTGCCAATTAATAGAAGTAGTGGTTTGCGTTATAAATGGCGGGATACCAGGGGCCAATTTGGATCTAACCCCATATACGCTTCTTCCCTGCGTGTGTTTCTTCTTTCCGGGGCTATTTGGGACGTGTGCCCAGTTCATCCATTATTCATTAGCGCGCTGAATAGGAGTATCGCTGGCTGCACATTGGTGGCCTTAAGGTGAAATTAGCGATTTGCTTAAGTAGTTAAGCTTTTTCTTGCCTGAGAGCTGCACGCTGCATGATTCCAGACAAACTATCAATCGATACGCGGCCAGGCAGCCTGCAGGAGATGTGTCGTCCATGAATCATACTTTATGAATTCAATTTATACCCGGAGAAATTTTCAATTTGAACGCCGGATCATTATGGGAGAGTGTAAATTGTTTTTGCTCTATTATGCATCGGACGCCATCATTTTTCTTTCTAATTACGGAGGTGTCAGGTCGGGCTGTCATGCAGACGCTGATTTTCAATTTAACTGATCATCACGCATTCATTTCCCCATTTGATAAATCTGCTATCTGGAAGCTTCTCCATGCCCGGAATGCTAAGAGAGAGGCGCAGATTGGCAAAGTAATAGAGGCCTATATGCGGCAATAAGTGCAGATCAGGCAGCTAATTTAGCACCTCCTGGTATTTCCATTTCCATTTCTCATTTCCAAGTCTCAAAGGAGCCGAAGCAGCCCAAAGGCAGAGAGCTGCTGGGCTGCACTCACTATCGGAGGAAGACAGAGGAGGAAAGAGGAGAAAAAAAAAGACACCAAAACGGCTTGTTTTCAACCACACACTCCCCAAATTAGGATATCAAGCTTAATTAAGGCTAATAGAGTTTTCTCAGTATGTGTTAGTTTTATTTAATAGAAACAAATTTGCGCAATTAATTATGGTCCACGGTATTAAGAGTCTCATTTGCAAACATTCCAGCTCCAGTCTCGTCTCATTTTCCAGGTTGACTGACCAAATGTTTCCCATCCCAATCAGACTGTTTATTTGCTATATTATAGCCAATAAGCATGGAAAAACTCATTTAGCCTGACGAGACGTAAATTCATCTCTTTGCGCGCATAAAAGCTGAAATGATTTTTTAGCAGATCTGCGCTCTTTACTGTCTCCTGCAGGGTTTTTCCTAAATGTGGAATTTATTTATGTATAAGTCCAAACTCAACCCAGTGGAAAAATATAAAAACAGATGGAAAATATTCTCAATGTTATGGCTCCATATCCCCCCACGCGTCTCTTAATAAATAAAGATATATCAGAATTTCACAAGTCTCAAGCTTAAATCAACTTAAAAGTGTGTGCGTGTGTGTTTCTGTTGTTCTATGGGCTCTTATGGGCTCAGTTTGGATCAGAAAGAAGCGTGTCTCCTTTCAAAAAAAAGCATCCTCCATCAAATCAAAAGCCACTTGACATTTGGCTTCTCCTGCTGCAGCCCTGTTCTGCCTTTTAGGATTATTTTACATCTCACACTCATTAATGCGCCACTGGATTTAATCATTCTTATCTGTCCTCTGCATACCTGCAATAGGGCCTTAAATTACCATCTGCATTGATTTCTGTCCGATCCTTAAAATAATTCTAATTCTCCTTGAGCAGGTTATTTCCCCCAGAAATCCCTCTAATCAAAATTAAGTTAATAGCACTTGAACCTCTTGCACCTCTGATTTGGCCAAAATAGCACACACACTTCAATTAGAGCTGTTTGGAACAATCATTAAAAATGTTGTTTTATTTACTACAATTGTTTGTGACCTCTTGACCCGTGGAGGCAGCGTCTGCAAAAAAAAAAAAAAGCGCTGTTGTGTTTCAGTATGAACGAAGGCGAAATGTGAAGGTACAGGGGTTTCATACAATATTAAAGGGATATTACACCCAGAGCAGTTTCACCCGCTGGCTCACTCACCTATAAGAATTACTGAATTATTGAAAAGGTTTTGACCAAATATTAGTCTCAATTTTGTTCGGTAACTCTACAGTCCCCCCTTTTATTAAATAGATAACCTGCCTGATCTGTGACAGCTCAGCCAAAAAGAAAAAACCCACAATAAAAAGAGACGCTATCACAACACTCCAAGATGAAACTAAAGGTAAAGAGATGCAGAGGAAAAAAAGTTAAATACCCTCTGTAATGTTTAATACCACTGTGGAGTATAAGTGTATAAGGTTTACAAAGACATAAAGTACATTAGCCAACTTTGAAAGTATAAAGACATCATAAAAGATTAGATTACACTAAGCAGCAGCAATCATCTTAAAAAATACTCCTAAGAGTGTTTCTGTGAAGTGAATGTTTACAGAAGCATCCTGTGAGGACTGGAGTACACTCATCTCCTAAAGGCTTATAAAAAAGTACCTTTAAACAGGTGGATATGGCTGATGGGGAAGTACAGGGGAAATTAGTGAAGGGAGCAAAAATGTATAAATATATTATTGCTTGGAAATATTTACTCACTTACTTTCTGTGAATGCGTAACATCGGTTCGGACAAACCTGACCATATGACAATGTATATACAGTATTTAATTTTTAAAAAGTGATTCACATTACAGATCATTTATGTTGTGTTTCAGGGAACAATCAGTTAAATTGTCATTAGTTTTGAGCACGATCCAACAGTGGGTTGGATTGTGTTCCGAAGTTCTCTACTACAACTATAAGTGCGATAAAACCATGACTCGCCTCATCTCACGCTTTAAATATTGCACATTTCTGTATTATTCCAACTACATATCTTCTTGCAGTCGCTGCAGGGGAGGATTTGATCTCTGACTCTTCACAATAAGAGCCCTTGTATCTTTGTATGAGGATGTTAGAGGTTACAGGAGCCTTTTTAAAATGATTCCACCTGTTGCCATGTGATTGACCTCATCTGCATGGCCATTTTGGATTATTACTTACAAACACATATTTGGGCAAATTAAATATGAAAAACAATACCTAATGTGTTGTTATGGATAAGAGGGTCTTATGTCTACTACAGCCAAGTGTTTAAATATACCTTTAAAGTAATGACAACTTGCTCTCTGATATTTCAACGGTTTGGGAAACAAAAAAGGAATTCTGAATATTCCAGCCTGGAAGCTGAGACCTAGAAACATCTCCGTATGTGACGCACAGAGAATAAGATTAATTCGACTAAACTTGAAATATGAAGTACAATCCTCTACATAAGGCCCATGCTTATGTCTGCAGTTGCCTTGCATTGTACACAGGTGCTTAAAGTGTGTTGTTGTGGAGATGATGATGATGATGATGAGTGGCCTCCCGCCGAGCAGACGAGTCTCATAAACTGTGGCCATCGAGGATAAAATGACCAGCAGCAAACATTTTATGCCACGAGGGGCTCAGAGTGTAATAATGCATTCGCTCATAGCCCACAAGTTAATTCACCTTTAATGGCACATTGAGACTTGAACTGTCTCCACAGCGTCATTCTGCTCCAATAACCTCAATTTATAAAGCACTCATCAAACGTTCCAAACACAATGTTGTAAGACAGCCTTGGTCACATGCTATTCCAATTATCACAATCTGTTGTTGTTGTACTTAAGAGAGAATCAGTTACAGTAAAATCCATGGACTATATTTGGCTACTTTCCTATTTCTACCTGTGTGGGCTAATTGGCAGAGAGATTAAGTGCTTCCAGCCTTCGAATAGCCTTGGAAGTCACAAGGCCTATTTAGTTAAGTGTATAATCCATTCTGAAACATCAATATACTCTTCTTTCCAACAAATTCTCCCAATAATTATGTTTGCATACAAATAAAATGCTTATAAATATAGTTCACAGCGAACATAAATCCACCTGAAAAGTCCACTTTATCAGCAAACTTGCTTGTTTCTGCTAAATGTTCATTGTGTTCAGTATTTGTTTTCTACAATATCATCAAGGCAACTAAAGCATGATTAACTTAAGATAAAAGTTAGGGCAAACAAAGTGATTGACATGCAGCATTAGTTTAATTAAAGCGCTGAAAATCACTTGGTTAACCTTTAGTTAAGAGTGTGGGACACAAACACAGGTCTCTAGTGTCAGTGTCTGTCATAGGTGGAATTAGATGGTGCGCTTAAATTAATCACTGATACACGCCACTGTCTATTCAGAGCAGATGGATCTCCAGAATGTAACCCAAGGTTTGGGTGACAGAAAGCAGAAACAACTCTTGAAGGGCCAAATCTTATTCAGCAAACCACCATCAGAGCCTGAGAATGGCGAAGCTAAGAGTACAAACACGGACGGTGGAGTTGGGATGTATGTCTTGCAGAAAACTCCAGGAAATGACAGCAATCAGCCCTTGCTGCTAAAGTTTGTTATCGAGAAGGGCCTGGACATAATCTCAGTGTGAGGACCGTTGGCAAAGATTAGATTGTTGAGGCAGGCACACAGGTTTTTTGAAACAGCAGTTCAAGGACACAAGAAGGGAGAATGTGACGGGGCAAATGGGCCCAAATACATTTTGTGATAGAGAAAAAGGTTTTCAAGACTTGCAGGGCAGAAAGGCAAAAGTGAGCAAATGTGAGGAAGAAGACAAACTGTCGCTTTCCCTATTGGAATCGTTAAACAGCTGCCTTGGCAGAAAAACATCGGTTGATTAGGCATATCGAATAGATCACTGGTCCCCTTGATTGTAATCACATTGACACAGATAGAGAGGAGCCGATTCACTACCATGATAGAGCCATAAAGACACACTGCCAAATTCACAAATAAGGGAAACAAGGAGATCCTCGTCGTTCAGACCTCCCTGGGGTGAAAGACTTGTCTCTTTGTTCCAGAGGGTCCTGAGGATGAAATTGAAGCTAAGTGAAGGTCGCCTGGAGGTATGGACACAGACCATCTGGATTCAGAGGATGAGTTCAAGAAAAAATGTAATTTAAACTGGAGTGAAAATGTACTGCTTTTCATACTGAAAGGTCAAATTGTAAAGGATTCCTTCAATGCAGACAGAAAGCTTTGACAAAGGTGTTTTGAAAGATGTTCTAATGTCCAATAATGGTGTTGGACATGAACTTAAATGAGCCCAACATTTCATAGAATAGAATCAGGCAAGATTTAAGTCTTAATGGCAGATTATTCCAACTATTGGTTTCTTCAAGAGACTTTGGAAAATGACCAGACAATTATCCACACTGCATATTCTTCCAGGGACATTGTCTTTAAACTATAACCTCTAGGGTACTGACGACTCACAATCCATCTTCCACAATTTGATTCCAGACTCTGGAGGTTGTGAAGAGTGCAGTGGCTTGTACATTTGTCTTAAACCACACAAACCCAGGGGTCAAAGCAGGATCCATAGTAGCTCCTGGTAGCAGTAGTCAAATTAGGGCAACGAGATAACCTCAGGGCTCAAAGTCCTGGTAGGATTTCATGGTTCAATACGTCTATAATTTCTTTCACTATGTCCTGCTGGACCAGTGTGAGCGACCACCAGGCCACCTGTGCCTTGGAGGAACCCTGAAGCACATCTTCAGCCGTTTCCTGAAAGCTTTGGAAGAGGTGCACAATCTTCAGTGACATGAACGTGTCGCAAAGGTCAACAGAGGCTTCAACCAAGGTGATTCTCCAAAGGAACGAACAAGGACACAGCAAACCAAGTGACCCGAACCCCAGTCTCTTCTCTTATGTCTGTATCGGCGGAGACATACAACTGAGGATAGCTACAAATTAAGCTAAAGGTGGAAAATCAAGCAGACACCTCAGTTTGAAGAAGGAGCAAACTAGTCCACTTGTGTCCATTTCACCTTACTCTAAGATTGATGAGATGGTGCACACTCCTACTTATAGAACATGCTATGTGTCCATCAGCTCCAAACGATTAGTGCAGATTATAATTAGCAAAATATTCCTTAAAGTGACACAAAATGTATTAAAACATGGTGGTTTTTAAAGAAGCTTGTTTGTTATTTTGACAGACACAAACATGACCCACTTATTAACACCATCTCCTCTAGTTATTCAATGGTTATTAAATATCTAACAGCCGATGGCTGGATCCTGATCTCTTCTTTTAATTATCATCTTATAACGTAATTAATTATTTCTCTTTAGTAAACCATTTAATTGTCAGACAGCTTAACCGTGTGAGGGGTTTGTGGATATGAATTCTCGTCTCAAAGCCAAGTGGTTTGTGCCCCCTTTCCAGTCAAGCGCTGACTTGTCTTATATGTTCTTGACCTGTAATCCTGAACTAATAAAGCTGCCACCAAAAACAATTAAAGATTATTATTAAATATCAAACCTAACAAAAGCTCAGCTGTCACATACCTGTGGGTGTGATTTGCTGGTTTACAAGCCTGTGGGCTTCCTCAGGCATTAATATGTCAACGGTGCAGAAAAAGTAGATCTATTAATGCTACATCACAGCACACAGTTTGTATGATGAGAAGCTAGAACACCTGAGATTCTCCAGTAGCATTTTTAGTATTGTATAGGAGAAACCCAAACATGACCATAGGCAATTGCTGCTATTCACTGGTCAAACATCCAACGTAATATCATTTGTTGTTGAATTCTGCAAAAAGTTGCATCTTGGTGGCACAATTTCGAAAATTCTCAGTCATGCACACAGGCACATTGGCGTACATGAAATGAAGATCAAACTCATTTAGCAGGGATACACAAACACTCTTGTAGCTGTATGTCAATGAGATCAGGAATACTGAAACAGGCAAACACATTCCATTTTTGGATTATTGTAAGCTTGGTTTTTCACTGTAACATTTGTAACATTCTGTTTATTAATGTGTGCACGGATATTTGTGATCGAGACGTGAAGATGCAGTTCAATAATATGGCCTGAATCACGCTGTAACCGGAATATCAGCTATTATCTGGAATACGGAGTGCATGTAAATGTTGTCACTGCAGGCTTACCGCTTGGTGGTGATTTATATGAATAAGACAAGCGTTTCCCTTCCCTGACTTCCCAGGGAATCTGTGCCCTAGAGGTTAATGAAGTGTGAAGTGTGAAAACTTCCTGAGATGGGATGAGTTAAATAGTGTTCTCAGATGTTAAAGCAACACTGTCCAAATTTATTTGTGTGTGCCGGTTCTTTGTAAGTCTTAAATCTGGCAAACATGGCCCCATGGGCCATCTGATGCCCCTGTTGGGGTTAAAGCCTTCCTGCATGTGTGTTCCATGTGTGTAAGTCCTCAGAAATGAGTGTAATCACAACATCAAAGCCAGAAGCTGAACTGAATTCATGAATATTTTTGACTATTGTTTCAACACTTCAGTGAATATAAGGAGGGCAATATGCAAAAAAACATACAGGAAACACCATCAATATCATTTGATGTATTGAGCTAGAGGTTGAGACTGATTAAATGTCAATATAGGACATCTGATATAGTGGCTAGTATGAAACAGTGTAAAGCAAGTTATAAGAAAAAATTATAGTACTATAAGCTTTTGAAAAGAAATGCGTGGATTCATGAAAGCATACAATACATCCTTTTTGATAAATTATTTGGAATCACAGAAATCATTTATCATGATTAATATATGTAATTGTTGTACTGACAAGCATTCTGAGTATACCAGGTTTGTTTGCACAACACTATTCAGAATTATTCCAGTGTAATTATGATATATTGATTCATGGGCTATTTGAATGAAGCATGTAACACACAGACTATAATAAACAAAATAATAAAAAGTGACTCGAAAGACATTTAAATACTATACTATAGATACAACACTGATATAAAAGAGAATGATACTACTTCTGCTACTACTACAAGCAGTAGTATTTAAACATATTAGGCAGATTTCCATTTCTGTTATTTTTATTTAGGGTTCAATTCTGCAATGCTTTAGTGTGGAGAAAACACACAAACCACTTCTACTGTCCCTTGCTGCAGCCCTGGGGTGCATGGTGAGTGAAAACAGACCATTACAGGTTCTGTGCCTTTAACCTCCCCCCTGTACAAAACTCAGCTGTGCTCTAATTGGACAGCCACGACCTGGGAGACTCAAGGTGTGTAAAAATGAAACGGTTACATGTTGAAGGAAACATATCAGATCCAGAGCTGCCCTGAGAGTTTCGTCTTTGATTAATCATTTACCTGCACATTGGATTGTGTACTCCATGCATTTGTATCAGCATCATCCTCAGCTTAACAAATATAACAAGGTTCAACACATTCTCCTGATTACATTCAGAGGAGAAAGGATATCATGGCCCCTTTAAGTGAAATATACAGTATTGACAAAATCAGTCTCATGTATTCCAACCACGATGACCTCTATTATGGATATAAGATCTGCCTAAGGGAGACTTCACTAATAGACATTTTTGGCTGCAATTAAAAATGGTTCCCATGAAAAGCCTGACATGTCCTATAAGGCGAGACTCTGAGACCGGCTCCTTACTTCCGTCATTAAAGTGGTATTGCAAATGTTCTTAGCACATCAAGGCCAAGACCCCAGATCTCACTATTACATGCACATTATTTAATCCTTGGGCTCTCTGGTAGTACTGACATGTACAATTTCTGTCATTAACGTGCCTGTAAGCTCAGGGATGGACCAGACGCTCAGATCCACTTGAGGTCCGGTTTTTCATTTAATGGCCCTGGGGAAGTAAGGTTCAACCGGGCCTGAAATGTTGCTATAAAAGTGTCCTGTAGAGGAGCGTGTTATGGCTCTGTAGCAGGGCCAGTCGATCACATTAGGGCTAAAGAAGTGAGGAGATGTGACAGCCCAGAAACATTTCAATACTGACACAGTCTGTCTGAGAGCTTCAGGCACACTTCTGGAAATAAAAATGCCTTGTATCGGTCCTGTAAACGGGTGTGATTAGTCATAAAGGAGCTTCTTGTGCAGACGCTGGAAGCAAATTAGAGGTGATAGTGGGACAGAATCAATGCTGTTTACCTCTTGGAGGTGTGAGCATATCCATCAGCAGCACTAAGGAGGGCTGAGGATCGCTGCCTCCCCACTCAATATTGACAGCTCGAGGAGGACCGGAGGAAGGAACATTTTCAGACGTAACATTCATTTCTGTTCTATCGACGAGTAGCCAAGGCCTTCGAAATAGGTGATTAAGTAGGGGAGGGAATAATTAAAACATATAGGCAGTGGAAGGAATAGCACATACTGTATTTACCATCTCTTGTTCTTGAAAGGCAAAGTGAATATACTGAGTTACCGCTTTAGAAAGTAAACGTGTACAATTTAATGCACTGCAACACAACAGCGATACAATAATGCCGTCGTCTGTGCGGCTCGTAGTGTCATTGTAGTTATTGTTGTCACCGTCAGAGACGTATCGATTCAACTCTTTCAGGCCACAGTGATGACGTCCTACTGCACTGTGATATTCTCAGATGTTTCTAATGTTTTGTCGAGATAAGATAAGAAGAACAGTGCAGGTCTTGTTTTTAGTAATTAGCCTGACCTTTGATTTATTAATAACTGATCAGCAGAAAAAGGGCAGTGCAGTATTCTGTTAATGAGAAAACATGGACCAAGACCAATTAAAACTTCATCCCATTTGTTAAATATGCTAAATTTGTCACAAAAGAAATTCATTATTGTGCATGCTTATAATTGAATGCAATAGAATGTTAATTCCACAAGTGTCCTCCTTTGTTACGGAGTGATATAAAGCATATGAGTAGCTTATTACACCATTGCTATGAGTTCCTCAGGCTGGCCTTCCTCTATCAGTCGGGTGCTGTATGAAGTTGAGTGGCATGCTATTACTTGACTGGGTTTTAAGCTCACAAAGCCTCAATCTGCTGGTCAAATACTCTAAACCACAGCGCTATTGATCTGGTTGAATTCCTGACAGTAGGAGTTTTATCAGACTTGTTGTACAGACAGTTCTGTTGTATAATGAAAAGTCCAGAGATTGCCGACGGTTGCGCAGTGGCACCTCGGCAAAGCTGCTTCTATAGAGCGTAGGGGAAGTAAAAACAACTGTTGGGTACGAGTTTGAGAGAGTGTTTGTGTCCTAATGGAGGTAGAGCCACCTCGGTAATAGCTGTTTGTGTTACTTGTGGGTGTTGGAGACTGTGTTCATACACAGAAGATAAGACTGGTTTAAAGCAATATCACACAGCTCGGAAAAAGCTCACATGCACAAAACAAGCTGCCAAGAAAACCAAATGCAAAACCTGAGTATCTGTGTACAAGCTGTGGATGAGAAGACACATTGTCATAATTATCACCATAATTATCATTAAGCATGTGTATCTGTCATCATAACTGCACTGAAATCAGGCCATCATAGTCTATAATGAGACCTAATAAACTATCCCTGCTGCTTACTGTGGTAAGGTAAGATGGAAGGAACATGAATCGTATTTTCCTCATCTGACAAAACAACTGTTATTGGAAACGCAGGCCATGAAAGTGTTTCTGCGTGGAAAAATAAAACCTGTGACTCAATCCATCTGTCTGCCACTACAACACCTGTGGCTGCGAGTGTTTGTTGGCAGCGTGTCGACTCGTCTGCAATGAGAATCCACGGCGCAGACCATCACAAGAAGGGAAGCCGCACACAGGGAGAGAGACGACATTAAGAAAATAATGGCCCAACTTCCAGTAAAGAGGTGAGGTGACCCACTTCTAGCAGGAGGCTCGCAAACTACAGGGAGTCTCAGAGGACTCGAGTCTCCTCCGCAGGAAGGTGATGGCGTCCTTGATGGGAATTGAGCCAGTGACCAGTACAACGCAGGCTTTTTCCTTTTTAAGAGGCAAATATGAAACCAAACCCAACTGGAGCCCACAGACTGAAGATGTTTTCAGCCATGAAAAGTAAGACCTGAGAGCTAAAACACACGGAGCTCCTTTAGCTGCCGTCAGTGGCACAAGTAGGAATTCCACAATGGAAAAATGCCAAAATGGATTGGAATGGAGTCATTTGTACTGTATAGCTCAATATCACTCACAAACTCTCCCTACAAACCCTTAAGATATCAGGGGAAACGGACAAAAAACTCTGGGAGAGGCAATTCAGAGAGGGTTAAAATTACAAAAGGGACAGACTATTTCCTACCTTTTGTTAATTTACACAAAATCTCCTTTTTGAAGCTATATGAATTAAAGATCTCGGAGTTTGTGAACTGAGATGATAAAGAAGTTACTGTGATTAAAGTCAGCCACCAGTTTATTAGGTACACCTGCCTGGATCCAATTGCATTCCAGCCCTGCAACTAATTACCAGATTCCAAAAAGTCGGATTTTTTGCAGGGCAGACTGGATTGCAGTAGGTGGTACAGGTGTGCCTGCAGTAATAAAGACATAGCTCAGTGTAATATCTGTGTAACTGTGGAAGCGCAGTATTGTCTTGCTAAAAATATCATAGCTGGAAAATGTATGTGGAACTAAAGGTTAAGAGAAGAAAGATTTTGTTGGCAACAAAAGTTTTGCTTTTCCTCCCGAGTATGATACAAGCTTAATTTGATTAAGACATTGTTAAGGTAAAGTCGTTGTTTGTTACATTGTTTTTTTCTTCCGGCACGGTTATTGGGAAGTATCTTTTATTCTTTTGAGTAATTGGACAAAGCATTTCCCAGAGGACTTGCAGAAAACTGGAAGACGTAATTGGACGCGTTCATTAGATTGTGCTGTCAGAGGAGGGCAACACTCTGATTCTTCTGTGGTTCAAGATATCCTCAAGTTTTCAATATTGTTTCGGCAGAAGAAACCTGCTGAGTCCATTCTAAACAAAATCACAATTTAATGGAATCCGCGATATGAATCACTTGGCAAATGAAGTGGCTTAGCACAGTTAAAGGCTGGCTGCTTGAATAATCTACAATTTCTGACAAAAGCGTGTTCTGTCACAGATGGTAAAGGATGTCTGCATATCCAAGATATCCTCCACTACAGAGGAGCTCTCCCATTAATGAACACAACACCAGCCGGGGAAATTATTCCTTGAATTCTCTGGGCAGATAATGATTCTCATCTTTATCAGTGGTTTATCTTCTAAGGTCAAGATTAAAGTGAAAAGTGATGTGAACCCCCAGCGTCTCCAATTAAGGAGGAAGAGAGCGGGAGAGAGAGAGAGCGAGAACATGAAGGTGGACTCTTACTGCATTCGCTCTGCTGTTTCAGTCCCCAAAGTATCGCCGGGAAATAGAAAACAACACAATTAAATTATGACACCTGACACCTGGACCTCACTTCAGTGGAAATCATAATGGACTAACTGCTGAAAGTGAGATCCTGTCAGACGATTAATGTGATCACACACATTAGCACCTCACCTTTCCGACTTGACATTTCGTGATGCTTTTGCGCTTCTTTTTTGCTTGGAGAAGATAAGTATAGAAACTGGAGATGAAGGGGGGGCTTTAACGACTAACGAACAGTATTTTATTCAGTGCGCCATTTATTAAGCCACCCTAGAGTGAGTGCATACGCCCTCAGCAGGTAGCCCATCCCTTTCAAGCTTCCATTTCCTTTTCTCCCACTGGGTTTTTATTCCGATTAATAGAAGCTGTTCAGAAAAAC
This sequence comes from Genypterus blacodes, assembly GCF_046128005.1. Lineage (NCBI taxonomy): Eukaryota > Metazoa > Chordata > Actinopteri > Ophidiiformes > Ophidiidae > Genypterus > Genypterus blacodes. Next base: position 435,168 of record NW_027466841.1, read on the forward strand.
CTTGTATAGGTTAGAAGGGACTGATTATACGGATTCCCAGATTCTTACTTTCATTTAGAGGCAATGCTTTAAATGTCCAAAATGTGTGGTATTTGTTCTTTATGTGCCTGAATAGATTGATTGAAAAAGCCAATGTATTGCTGTGATTGCTTCACAGGTATTGTTCTTCTTTTTTCTTCAATAGCTTTTTTTGGCAGTTAACTATTACCTCATTTTAAACCTACAGAGCCTATTCAAACATTAAAATGTTTAGAATATTCAGAACATTATTGCTCTGACTTTTGTTGTCTCTGCTTAGTTGGCTGCACCTGTTGTTTATAAACAAAGGCTTCATTCCTTCAGGTACTTATTCAGCATTCAGCAAAATTGTCATCGCTTCCAATAACAGAGCATTTTCTTCAGGAAATGCCTGTCTAGTTGCATATAAAGTGCATATAAATGAACTGACTGATCCAATTGTACTCTCTCGAGCTGTAGCACTGTGCACACTGAATGAAGACGTGGCATTTTGGATAGCGTCACTTTAAGGCCTAGAAAGAGAGGCTCATGCTGCTCCCATTCGTAACCCTGCCATGGGATCCAAGACGAGCTGAAGGATTGTTCTTCTTGCTGAATCAGGCTTTAGAATTAGAGACTCAGTAGTGAGAGTGAGTAGAGTGAGCGAGCAATCTCAGCTGTGTTTCTGTCATACACAGTGGTCTGGAATCAGCTTCCTCAGCAGACTTTTATTGCCCTGATGAACAAACAAAGAACTTAAAGGGTTTGTCAATCACCAACGACCATAAACGCAGCATAAGTGGTCAAAAAGGTCCTACAAAGTGTCACTCTACTGTTTACACCTCCACATGTACTCATTTCACTCCTCGATGCATCAATATACAGTACAGGTCTGGATTTTTCACCATTTTAGAGATTTGCTCTTAGGACATTTGATTTTGCTCAAACTGAGGCCAAATAACTGAAACAAACAAACCTAAATAATGAGTTCAACAATAGAATGATTTACTGTGCTAAGAAGATATTCAAGTTAACAGATTCGTTTGAAATTCATGACAAAATTCCGTCCGATCTCCTAGATTGGAATTCGAGATTGAAACACAGTTTGAGGGCTCGACAAAAGTCTCAATGAGTCAAAAACAAGCTTCTACTTTTTCACAATTTTCAATAAATGCTGAACGTTTGAGCCGCTGTAACGCTTCTTGTTCTTCTCCAAATGAGGAGAAAACCGATAGCAGAACTAAACACACACACACACACACACACAACCACATAACACCTACACCCCAGAACAGTAGCTGCTTTGTTATCCACATGAGGCTGCGTTTCAAACAGTAAAATCCAAGCATTTCAGATACAGCACCAAATGAGTGCAACACATTTAATTGCTGTATGATAACGTGTCACTATGACAAACAAAATTATTTTCTGTTTAAATGAAATCTCCTCCAAGATGAAAATACCTCAGTGGCTACAGAGAACACAAGGGAGTCGCAGACAGTGAAGATGCTGGAGTACATTACAAGCTTTGTAGTTATTCTGCAAAATATGAAGAATTTACTTTGAAATGCCGTTTCATAATTAAAATTACTTTGATTATGAAATTAACGGCAAGGAAAAAAAGCATCACATCCTTTATTTGCTTCATCTAGAGTTGGACTAATCTGACAACTGGAACTTCCTTCTTTAGACGCAACATTAAGTGACCATAATAACAAATATGGATGTAGATAAATGTTAGATTATGGATAAAGAAATACATCATTTATAATATCATTAATGTGCATGTGCTGAGTTTAAGAGGCTAGTGTACAAATGTCTAAACAGTGTTAAAACTGTGTTTTAAGCAATGAAACTATGAGGCATTGGTTCCTTTTTGTTTGCATTTAGACCACAGATTGCACCTTTAAAAGTTCTATTATTAGATTGAGAAAGACGTTTGTCAGATTTCCGAGCCTCTTTGAACCCTCCACACGCTCCGAATCACTAATAACAGGCCTAACAGGGTTTAACTCTCTGTAATAAAACCCTTTGGTGCTCTTTGAGTCACAGAATCAGTTTGCTTTCAATCAGTTTAATGTGCTAAAGAGTCAAGAGTTTATTTTGCACAAACAATAGTAGAGACACAGGAACAGAAAAGCAATCCTTTTGCTCCAGTGGTCCATGGCAGATGGATGATTCCTCTAGGTAGATGTTTTAGTTCAGCTGAGCTGCATTGATTTGGCAGCATCGGGTGGATGTCACACATGCACTGAACAATGCTCAATGACTTTGCTATCCTATTCCCATTTAAATTGCCTCTACGTTTCCTCTCTGACACCTGTTTAAATCAATGCTTTCCTCTGCAGGTCATGGGCTGAATGTACTAAGGCGCACACCGGCCGCCTCTCAAATCCACTAAAATCAACACAATAATTGAAATATTTTCAAGCTGATTACACCGAAGCCCGGGGCTTGGCTGGTTGCTAAGAGTACGCTCCCTAGTTGCTAGGGGGAGTAAATCATCTTGCATTATTTGATTTTTGTTACTGATATGAAACTGCTAGTCCCTCGATTAAATGTCTCACAGTCAAACACCTTGGGGATGGACAGGAGAGAGAAAAAAAATAGTCTGTGCGAACCTGTAAAATAGCATCTCTAAGTTCCCTTTTCCGTGGGGCTTCAACACGCATCTATCCTAGCGTGTTTGTGTTTGCTCCTGCTGAGATAAACAAAGCTGGAGGTCCACTCTCATTGAGGGAAAACAGTAAAGACAGCAAAATATCAAGAAATCCCATATCACACGCCGCATAGGCGACATCATCTTTCCCTCCAACAGATTGCAGAGTCTCAACCTGGATATTTAAATAGCAATCCCAGAGCGATTTGTTCAGTAACAATCTTTATAAATAATAGCCAAAGCAAGGGAAACACTGACTGAATAATATAGTGTCAGAGGCAATTCAAAGATGAATCCACTTGATTTGTACAGGAAATTCCACCAAGTGTCACTATTTATTTAAGGTCTTTTTTCATTTAGTTTCAACGAAATGAGCTGATTTCACAAGGATCGGATGCCAGATTGATGTATAGCGTCCAGCCAATCCTAAGTTTTGCTCTAATGTACGAGTAAGAGGCAGTGTGTTAGATTTGTAAATGTACTTTTTTATACTTTCTGTGCAGCCGTCGGCCTCCATTCATTTCCATCCAGGTTGAAATCTGACAGGCGCACACAAAAGTTGTTAACTCTGACAAACAGGAATGCAGATTTGATGTTCAACTGAAAATTCATTTGCTTCTTGCATGGAAATCAATGAAAAAAACAATAGCAACCTTGAAAACACGACTCCAAAATGATCAGAAAAATATATTTATTTGTTTATTTTGTGTGTTGCCATTTTCTCAAATTAGTTTCTCAGTTTAACTTTATTTTTCTCTGTGGTCCAAAATGTATCCACATTTATCATCATTTATTTTTAATGATTATGTATTTTGGTAATTACGTGTTTTTTAATTAGTTTAAATCATTATTACTTAATTACGGTTGCCCTTGTTGTTTTCATTATCATATCATGGTTCGGCACTAAATTTATTATTGATTATTATTAAAGCTTAAGGGGTCAAGCGCACACACACACACACTTCCCCCCTGAATCACCTCAGCGTTGGGTTGATTAAAACGAGCTCTAATACATTCCCCTCCTTCAGAGTTCAAATGGAACTACAATCTACTCGCCTCTTGGATCTGATGCTCACTGATTACAACTGGACTTTCACTTTCATTCCATTTAATATTAATAGTGCACTGAGGAGGATTCTTCTCCAAAGACTTGTCAGACATTGAAGGCTGCTCCAGCCGGCCTTGTCAAATGAGATCAGTGCTCACCATAATAGTGAGGTCAAGTGGAGGGGCAGACTCTCGACTCCATAACAGCCTGACAGCGAGCATTATATTATGCTCCGTAAGTACAGAGCACATAGATAGACCTTGTCCAAAATATAGACGCTCTTGACGCACGACTAAGGTACGTGATATCGTAAAAACAGTCGGCCTAATCCTCTAAATGAGTCCGTTGAATTAGTTAATCTACTTATACAATATAAGATTCTATCTGTCAAAGGCCTAAACTCCCATGAAGAGAATACAAGCCGTTTAACAATATTCCTTGACCTCCGCGGTGAGCTGGCCCCTGATTTTGTCGCTCAGCAGCCAACAGGACAAAGCTGGCTGACAGCTCCTCTAAAGGGAGGCTGAGCAGTGATCAGGGTCTCAACACGGGCCAGAGTCCCTTCATTAGCCGCCCGTCAGCGCTGGCTCGTGCTAGTTGGATCGATAAAGCCGCCCGCTCTGTTTTTTTATTTACCAACCAGCGCATTTCTTGTAGCCGAGTTGTCCTTAAACGGTGCCGCTGTTTAACCGCTTTATTCAGTCTCTGTATGAGGCCATCTGGTCCCCTGTCCTGTAAGTCTCTCCTAAAGCCCACGGCCTGACAAGCAAGAGATATGTCAATGCAGTCCGGAGCACAAAGCAACATCTGCCATGCCTGACGCCCACTATTGTATGGCCATTTAATCTGTCCCCCTCCTCCCCTTAACGGCACACAACAGTTCCTGGTATTATGTTTTGCCACTCAATTAGCATTATCATCCCGCTGAAATAGAAGCCAATTTACCTTTAATGACGTGATTGTTAGATGAGTGACAGCAGTCGGCGCCGCCACTATCGCTAGATAAACGGAGGGCTGCCCCTGTTTTCCTGACTGGCCGCGTTGAGGGCTGGGAAGTCAGCGCCAGCCAATCACGGCGGCCTGACTTCACCCCTTCACCACCAACATTGTTTCCTCCGGTTCACAGAGGCAGTGTGCTGGAAAATTGAGTCCAGATTCATTAGGTTTTCAGTGTGCCGCTCGAGTCAGTTAAATTGATACATTTCCTAACAAAATTGAAGTGCTTTTGTGGTGCCTGCGGATGGCTGGTGACCCCACTCGGCCCACTGAGCAGTCGAAGCAAGCTGATGGATCCATTAGACCGCTTAGACTGCTTATTCCTCTCTCTCCATCTCTGACTGACACTGTAAATCTGAACCAATTTCAGACTCTAATCACCATTACAAACCCCTTCCACTGTCCATTTGTTACTCTGCAATTCGAATACACTGCCTAGATTGGTTCAGAAATACCAGTTTAGAGGGGCCTTCCTGCTCTCCCATGGTTAAATGGTTCATGACTGCTCCCTTTCCTCAGCCCAGGCGAGGCGGAGAAGCAGCGGCTGCAGGGGGGCGAAGGGGGAGGAGGAGGAGGAGGGGGAGGGGGAATAACATCCAGTGAAACAAAGGGCCTTGAACAATTCCCAAAAGATAAACTGGAATTAAGAAAAATGATAGATAAATGAATAAATACCAGGAAAAAATGGGGAGTGTGAAATTCAGCGAGATGACAGACAGGCCTCAAGGCCACACTGGCGGCAGCGGTGGAAGGGTGTCCCTTGAATAACAATCACGGTTACACCTCCAAAACATTTCCTCATCCACTAGCCATTTTTACCCGAGCTTTTATCTGCTCAGTCAACCGCACAGCACTAGCGAAGCGGCTGGAGGATATTATTTCCCTGTTGGCCCCGGCCATATAACTCTGCTTAATATGCACTCTATAATTTAAGAAACTCAAATTATTACCAGAATCCACGTTGCTCCGTATTATCTATCTAACCTTCAACTTTGTTCAACTTTGAATTAGTGACTGTGAACATTTACACATAACAGGTAAAGAAAAAAAGAAGAAAAAAATGCTCCAAAAGTCTGAAAGTAAAGCCTGCCATGCATTATTTATGCCTTTAAATCATAGCAGTTCAATTGAAGGGCTTATATTGAAAACCGGTGAGCTCACCCGTCAGTCTCTCGATCTAATTAACCGCTGCACCTCATATCCTCTAAGTGCAGTGGAAACACATTTTAATTGATATTGAGATGTTTATGCCCTTAGAAAGTAATTAAGATTTTCAATTAATCCCGTCTCATTTCTGGACATCTTGGTTCTGTGTCCTTGAGCGTCCAGCGATTAATTCCCCAAAAACCTTCCCCAAATGAGGGAACTTCAATTACTTTGCACCGGATCACAACAGTGAGAGAGTGACCTCATTCAAGGCTGCATCATCACTTAAATTAAATACAATCCGGGCCCAATTAAAAACATATGAGCGGGGGCTAAATCTCCTCCTGGATCTGACAGTTATATCCCACATATGGAAGAATAGGTGATACGAGAAGGAAACCAGCAGCTTCCAGGTTATCAATAGCTCTCTGGCAATCAATTAAAAAAGGCCTTTTAGCAGAATTCCGAGCTTATACTGGGATGGCGGAGGCAGTGTGTGCTGTTCAACCTCACCTCTCCTCGCTGCATTTCCTTGTTTACTGCAATATGACCAAATGTGCACTGCGAAAATGTTTGTTCGCCCACACAGAGGAGACCTAGACTTTTATCAATCAACTCCAAAACATTTGTTTCCCTCTCCCAGATACCCCCTCACTGATAGGGGAGAATGCAGGGCATGCACCACACCTGATACCAACACATAATCCATCTCCTACAGGATTTTTATACCTTCGCTATTACATCTCCCCAAACCTCAAATGTGTACATACAATGTGACAACACTCTGACTGTCCACACCTCTATTGTCATGCCAAGAATAAATAATAATTTCTCCTTGCTGCCCTTGCAGTGCTGTTTTGCTCACACACAGAATCACCTGCCCATCTAGGCCACAGAAAGCCTGCTTGGGGATTATGGTGACATAATCTTAGCAGTGGCCTGTGAGTCGGGGGCTGAATGGGTTTGAACCCTCTATGCCATGCTGAGATAACATTTGTCACCGGGGTTCCTGGGTGCCCTATTCACAGATTAGTGGACTGTCGCCTTTCAGAATGTGAAATGGCTTTGGCACTGCTGCATGTTTATTTTGAAAACCTGTGCCTCAGAGGATGAGGAGAGCATCTTGTCCTTTTCTTAAGAGCGCCGCCACCGCTCGGCCTCGTATGCACGTCTAAATCAGTGTGGCCTCCACGTCTGCATCAATCTGCCAGGACAGCCAACACTGAGGGATACTTTTACAGCTTGTTATTGTTGTTTCTCAGCAGCTCCACCGAAATAATGTGTGACAGCTAAGCTATTAGTGTTCGGCTGAGGCAGACCTGCAATTTGTTGATTCCTCAATCAAAAAAGAGAATCAATCAACATTTTTAATCGTTTTGCTGGTCCCCGTTTGTGAATTTGATGTTTTTCCTCCATTTCATTACATTATAGATGGGCACTCATTGGGAGCTTTAACTCCTCTAAGGCAGAAAAAGCCTAAAAACAAATTTGTTTGGGTTTTCTAAGCATAAACGGGCCTAAAGAGAATCAAAGTAAACTTCTACTCCACTACCAATAACAAGACTCAATGTTCTATTTGTCACAAGAAAGTAGTATGTTAATTGTATACCTGAATGTAGAATGCCTTATAAATTTGATTAAAACATAACAGTTTACATATTTTGGGGATAATCATTTATCTGTGGATCCATTCCTGGTATCTGCACCATGTCAGATTTCTTCCACCAAGGTTGATCAAAATTGACGCAAATTTCAACCAACGACCAACAAATCCACTGACCAACCAAACAATAAACAAACCATCGCCAATAGAGACACAACAAGCCTTGGCAAAAGTAACAAAATATAGTCTGTAAAAGAAATGATGATCTCTAAATGCATAACTTGCAAGACAAAAACAAAAACTTTCATCACTGCATGCAGATATTCTCCTCCTCGTGCCCGATGGATGCTGCTGCTGCTAAACGATAGCAGATGATAGCTGACCATTATTTCTATTATTAAGGGGACTCTGTTCAAATTGCAGATTTAGAGGCGTTCATTGCAATACCACGTCTGAGCTGAGCTTATTTCAGCAGCCCACTTCAAGGGCTCCTTAATCAGCACAAGCAAACCCCCCCCCCCCCGCCCCCCTACACACACACACACACACACACACAATCTTCGCATCACAAAGGGGGGATGGGATGTGTAAATGAGATGTGACATTTTATTTGTGCGGGGCTATGCAGCAAATAAATAAATATCAGGCCATGACAGACAGAGACTGCTGGGAAAATCTTCTCTACATCACACTGGCTGGTTAACTGTCACACCATTAAATTGTCTTTCACGTTGACATGTTGCCTCCCGATTGGTTAGCAGATGTAAAAAGAGGGAACACTTGCCAAACAGTTTCCAAGAGCATGAAATTGATATTGTGAATCATATGTGACAGAGCCTCTTCTGCCCTATAATTGATCTACATTAAGGCTACAAGGCTCCAGCCTGTGATTGGAAAGCCAGGCACATCATGAGGCTCTGTGTGTCCCCGGCTGGCAGTCAGAGAGTTTATTCTTGCACTGGAAAGATTACATCTTCAATTTTACCTGGGGTGTGTAGACCTCGGCGGGCCAGCAGATATCTCTCTATAAGTGGGACCTTACTTATTGCTCTTTCAAGTGGTGGATCTATCCATTCACTCTAATTAAATTGAGCTTTTTAATCTGGTTCTTCTAATCCAGAGTCAAGTGTGTTGGGACTCGGGTGGTGTGATTTGAAAGGGAATACTCTTGATTCACCGAAACACTGTTATCTCTCCTCCACTATTGAAATAAATTTGAAAATGAGGTTTGTGCACTTAAGCACCACACACACACACACACACTCAGATGACCTGATCCGGCTGCTTTGGTGCACGACGTGCTCCGGCTGAAGCACAAAGGAGAGAATGGAAAGTAAATGCCTTCAATCCACGCCTGCCATCTTCTCCTCTTTTTTTTTTTTTTCATTGAAATGAAATGACATGGGGCCTAAAACACACATCTAAGCAGAGATCAAACATCCCATTAGCATGTTGGTAAACACAGAAGCTTAATCACATGAGCCGGAGATGTGAAAATGGAAAAAATCTAAATAATAAAACTCCTGAGATCTCGTGCCAAATCAACATTTAAAATAAATAAATAAATAAACTAATAAGTGCCAAACCATGAAGAAATCCATTACAATTTATATGATTTATATTATTATACAAGTAAAAAAAATACAAACAAACATTAAATAGATAAATCAAACAGAGAAAAAAGTGAAAACAAAATGAAAAAAAAGCTAAAATAGCAAACTCAAGCCTCCATGTGAAACAGCAGTGTGTGTGTGTGTGTGTGTGTGACCTGTGTCTGTGACCCTTCTGCTGGTTGACTCACTCATGCAGTTTGTCTTTAAGATCCGATCAGCAGCAGGCTTGATACAGCTTGTTCTCGCTGGCTCTCCACAGATAGCAGCTCTTACCTATGAGGCACTTTCAGCATGATCACGCTTATCTGTGCCGAGCTGAGCTGCACTGGTTACTCAGGGGCCTCTGTTTAACCCCGGGTCCCCTCACATGGCTTCACCGACCAAACACAAAATAACACTCTGGGCCAAAGATGCTTGTTTGTGAGGGATTAAAGGTATTCTGGTTCGCGGCGGCCTCATTTGGCCACGGCGCCTCTCCGATTCAGATCACGGCGCCGTCGCTTTCATCAACAAACTGTGGGCGACTGTCCAAGCCGCACGTGGCCCTGAACAAATCGGGACAGACAAATATCACAGCGGTCAACTCTCCCAGTAAGAGAAAATTTGACGTTGAAAGGGTCGTGATGTGTGTAAAATCGTAAGCAATGTGAGAAATGTGACAGAGAGGAATGAAACAATGAATGTGAAGGAATTAGCACAGAGAGCGGCGTTCTCTAATTTATGGCTGACAAGATAAGAGTAATCCACAACACAGAAACTAAAGAGTTGATCTCATAATGGATATTTTAATCGTGTCCCTCGAAAAGAAGGAAAAGCCCATTAAATTCCATTTTAATTTATGAATAGAGATATTATTTTTACACCTCGGCGAAATTACTAATGGCGTCCTGCAAGATGCTGTGCTGGATCTCACTCCAGCCGTTTCTTGCTAAACTTTGGTGTCTCACATTTACTGCTGTGGCAGCAAAGCAGGGAAAATTAAGGCAAAACACACACACACATACACATACACATACACACACACACACACACACACACATAGCTCGTGAAACAGTGACAAGCGCCTCCCAAAAAAGGGATTTCATCAATATTTCATAGAGGTTTAAGGGACTCAATAAGGTCTGCCAGGTTGAAGTGTTGTCTCTATGGCAACAATATAAGTATATCTAGTATATTTACATCTCCGCCTCATGGGAGCAGGGAAACGTGCGGGGCTAGACTCCCTTAAAGGAATACACTGTGTATCTCTCACGCCTGCGTGTCCCAAAGTGGATATGCCTCCGCCACACTAATTGCCAATGTTAGCCGCGGCGTCAACATCCACTGAGACTTCCCTCAAAACATCTCACAACATTTAAACATTTATGACAAAAAGAATCTAATTCATCTGGTTTCAACAAGGCGTTGGCCTGCGAGGCGGCGATCTGTGCGTCCATCCGAATCGCTCTCTTTAAAAACTAACAGCGCGCATTAGTGCTCAAATGGAGCTAAATGGAGGTCTAAACGGCAGATCGGAGTAAACAAACAGCAGCGGGTTGGGAATGGTCTTTGACACTCTGGGGGGTTGCGGATGGGATCTCTCCATAGTGACAGGGTGTGATCGGAGACGTCCCTGCTGAAATCTATCCAGGTTACAACACAGGCACAACACAGGAGACACACACACACACACACGCACACACACGCACACACACGAGGAAAAAACTGTGGCTGTTGACCTCAAATGCACATGACCTATAATTACAAAAAGCAATTTTAGGGGAGATTCAACAATGGAAAGGCCTTAGAGAAAAAGAGAGAGAGAGAGAGAGGGAGAGATAAAATATGTGTTTCCGCCGTGTGTATTTGTCCATGTGAGGCCAAGAGGGAGACAGAAATGGGGAGTCGGGCTAAAAAGGAAGGGAAACGACTGAAGAATGAAAGGAAGTATTGGGGTCACGCTGACGGGAGGCGAATTGTGTTGTGAATTGAATGAACTCATCTTTTTAAAAAGAAAAAAAGAAAAGGAAAGGAAAGGAAAAAGACTACTGTGTATTTCCCCCCTTTTATTGAGAGAATCGCCATATTAACATCCTGTTCTCTTTGCGAAGTCAAAGCCATATCCGATGATGATTGGGTTTGGGAAACGCTCTGATGGAAAAATAGAGCTCATTGCATCCACATCGCCATCTCACACCACATTGGCATATGCGGCTCACTGCCTCCCACTTTTGGCCAAAATTGAAGAGCTTGCACAGAGGAAAATAAATAGATGGTTGAATAGCAATGGCCTCTGCCACCGAACCTTTTATCAGTGGGAATCTAACAGCCGTGCCGTTTCCGAATTTCAGTTTAGCTTCCGATTACGGTATGTCCCGGCATTTTATTCCCTACATCTCTATGCTTCATAGCCTTCAAACACTTCTCGGTAACTGCCTATTATCCAACAGTTCCACTCCACTGACCCTGCCAATAAAACTTTTCATATCCTTATAAATGAACTCAATTGCCGCGTTCTAAACATTTACACTGCACTAACAGATCATCTCCACACCTTGGAATTGGCTAAATTCCCTTTTCCTTATGAATATATAGGAGGAGATTAGAGATATGATAGCTTTTCAGATTGCTGCACCCAGTGAAATTAGTTTAGTGAGCATTTACAGACTAAATTGGAACCATTAAATAGCGGATTGAATTGATGGCACATTCATTGTCTCTCCATCGGTATCACTGTAAAATCAATTAGCCGTCACTTTTCCATTCTCAATAAAGTATGATTGTCAGCCACGGATGAATAAAGAAGACCCTGACAGCCACTCAGACCAGGACACCGTGTGAAAACAAATCTGTGCGTACAGCCCAGAGAGCCGCAAAACGGGATCTGTAATCGTGCGAAGAAGCACAATTGTCTTCATCAAAAGGCCACTGTGCATAAGACGGGCCATTAGTTTAAAAATTCACCAAATCAAAATGATGTTGAGCCCATGAAAAGCTGCAACAATTGTTTCAGTGCAAGGATATGCAAAAAAAAAGAAAGGAAAGGCTTATTGAATTTTTATTATTCATGCAGAAATGTTTATTATTCCTGCTGGAGCTGGAAGAGCGACAACACTTTCCTTAAATGCAACATGGCCACTGTGCGTCACATAATAGGAATATATTCTCTAAACTGCACTGAATGAATACACAGCAGGAAGCATCTGTAGATGGTAAGATGGATACAATATAGATACAATATGAGTGTGATTGTTGGACGCAGGGGCGCTCTGAGACGAGTCTACTTACTTATGTGAAATGTCCAGGAACCGGATTAAATGAGGCGTATTTAAATAATAAAACAAACTTTAGTGAGGAAATGGGAGATATGACATGGATGTCGTCAAGCAAAGTGCTCGCTCACTGCTACGAGCAGCGAGATGAAGGAAAAGGAAGGGACCGGAAGGGAACGGGCCACCATGTGTCAATCAGAAGGTGCACAATCTTTCTTGCATGCATTTTGCTCAATCAAATATGCAGGATTTTACAAATGAAGCTGAGAGAGGAGATGGAATACGATTATTTCGCACTTGAGATAACCCAAAAAATGAAATGTTTCCTTTTGGCAACGAGATGAGCTTGATGAGAGCTTTATGGCTCCCTACAGAGAAGAAGAATCAAGAATCTAACCATTTGATTCTCAATGTAGAGACTAAGACGAGTTTTGAGACCCACCCAAAAAAAAAGCACCAAAAAAAACAGCTTTTGTTGTGTTGACTGAAAAAAAATAAAAATCTTATATCTATATGCAAAACAACAAGATGACATTAATCGAAATATATCATATAACAGACACACATTATATATATATATGTATATAATAACATTATATAATTTAAACAGCCGACTTATTTTCACATTTATCTTTTATCAATAAAGAACATCATTTGTTCATCAAACAATCTGCAAACTACATTCAGGCCCGTCAGCTGTTGGGTTTGGGTTGCAAATCAAACAGCATTATGTCTGTCAGTTTGCCAGAGGCACTGCTAAGTGTCCTCAGAGATCCAGACTTTCATCTAATTTTTCTGTCTAATGAAATCAAATCGTCTCTCCCAGTTTCCCTCATCAAAGCGCTGCTGTAATATCTGCGCTGAGCCTGAGCTCCGGCTCAAGTCCCGCTCTTTATTTGCTGTGTATAGAGTAACATATGAACATACATATGAAAATTACCAATGGCTGAGGCTCACATATGCTGCTATGCCATAGATGGCACAAACAAACCTGCCAGTTTTCCATTAAGCCGTTTTGTTGAATTGATAGAACAGCCAACAACAGATCAAAACAGTGTGGCCAACACCCCGATGGGCTGCAAACAGTGACCTGCCAAAAGAATTGCTAGCCAGGACTCTGAAGCGCTGATGCTAAAGCTATCAAGCCATCCAAATGGTGCTAGTGTGTGAACTCAAGATTTATGGCAAACGTCATCGGTTCTCTTTGCGAGTTTCAAACCCTTTCTGTGTTTCAGCTGCATGAAATCTCTTGGAGCGGCGATATTGTTCATCTTTGCTGCATTAAAACCATCTGATTACAGCAAATGTCAACAATCGCATGGTGACAGCATTCATGCCTGCGTTTTATAGCAAATAAACTCAGAGGGGAACGTGTCTCAAATCCTTTTATTTGCCTATAATCACAGAATAAATCTCCTCAAAAACCTGAGGAAAATCACAATAAGCAGCCAAACGCAGCCCGTGCTGAGTGTTTGCTAAAGAGGAGATGCGCCGTAGCATTTACAGGCACGCGGATGAAATTCACCATCACGACTGTATTCCTTTAATTTCTGAAAACATTAATGAATCCCCATCTCCCTATTCTGCAATTACTGTGGTGTGCATTGTGCCGGCAGAGGATTGGTTATCTGCACACAAAGTAAAAGGCTTTCGGATCCTCAGATGAAAGGTGAAGATGGAAATGCAATCTGGCATTATTGCTCGGTGATATCAACACTTCAGCTTCCCCCGTATATGTACGATACGTAGCAGATGCTCATCTCGGAGGTAAATACTTTGATTTCATGAATACAAATGGTTGTTCACAATGGGCAGGCTAAGAATTCAATCTATATCAATCTGATTCGGCGACTGTTCCGGGCCCTTAGAAGAGAATGAAGGGATCCAGAGCAAACCTTCAGATATGAGCTCAGTGTTTGGTCAGAGCAAAGAGGGACGGTGTAATAAACCGCCTGTGTGTTTTACAGTGAGCCAATGGCTGCGGCGCGCTCAGGTACGCCGCCAGATTGACAATGTTTAAGGAGGCAGGCCCGAGCGGCGCCGGGGTCAGAGGATGTCCTCCCGAGCAGATCAACCTCACGCCGGCCCAGGAGCTCTTTAATGTTGAGGTACGAGGGGAAGGTGAGAAAAGCTTACGGGGGGCTTTCTCATGAACCGGGCTGACCTGGGGGGAGAGCCTGCAGGAGGGGGTAGGGGGAGAGAGAGAGAGAGGGAGAGGCTGGAGGCTTCGGGGCGGTGGGGGGGAATAGGCAGCTGATGTTCGGTAGCAGGTGGGCCGCCGCTCTGTCCACAGGTGCTGCGCAGATGCCTCCAAAGCAAAACGCAAGCACCAGTCATCCAGAGGGACGGCGGGACCCACCGGAGTCCCCCGATCCAGCCTCAGCCACAGCCCTCGCATCTGCTCGGCTATTCTCTGGCAGTAATTACACGTGGCACCGGGTGGGCCCGTGATGGATGCTGGGAAACAAGGACAGCAAAGTGACATGATTCGATTGGACTCTCTCTGTCTTTTTTGTTTTATTCCTTTAAGGTTCAGTGACACCAAATTAAATGAGATTTTATTGTTTCCTTTTATGGTTTGAATGATATTCTCCATGCAGGAGTGAGGTCAGGCACAGTCGTGCTCTTCAAAACGGAGAAATTTCAAGATGTTAGGTATTCCAAAGCTATTATGGAGAATAAATGAAATGCATGAGGAAATGCTGTCCAATTGGTGTCATAATTGCTATTTGGAGGATTCATAATTACAGAGTGCAGCCATCAGATAAAGGAATGCAGATAAAAAGGAGCTGGGCTGGTAATGGAAATCTGTTTGGAGAGGAATACTTTCTAATAAGTAATTTTGCCTAATAAACTATAACCGATTTAATCTCCACCTTATCAGGCCAAGATTTCACCACTTTCCTTTTTAATTGGCTATTTTGTAATCCCGATTCCCAGCAGAGCGGATGGTCTGTCTCCCTCTCCTGAGAGTTAGCATGAAATCAGTTTGAAACACTGTGTCAATCTCATTCTGAAGTGGCCATCTGGCCGGTGTACAGAAGCCGGGGATGGCACGCTGAACCGCGGGGTCTCTGTGAGGCAATCATCAGCAGATTTACACAATGTGTTAATGCAAATTTAATAGAGACTTCCTATCAGCCACTTTAATCTTCCATGTGTCCTCTGTGTCAGTCTGAAGTCATACTCTCCTCCTGCACACAACACATCAGCTGCTTCTGTTTCTCTTTTTTTAATATATTTCTTCATTTCATTGATAATTTCCCAATAGCGAAAAGCCAAAAACATGAAATTAAAGGTTTTATTTTTGGAGATTGAATATCTAAAGTCCAACGGCTCAAAAGCTAATCAGCATTTTGTATGATTGTTTGCAACTGTATAAGCTTTTATTTATTAATTTATTTATTTAATGGCTCCATTAATAATCCCAACATGGTGACTCCTGCATGTTTTGGTTACACAAAGCAGTGATTTGATGAGCTACAGGAAGTCTCCTGACAGGTTTGATGGAGGGCTGCTAGGCCCTGCGTCACTAAATTAATTTTGAATCACAAAATGTCATTGAAACATTTACATGACAACAATCGAGCTTTAAAACTTGATCAGCAAGAAAGTCTGAGTGATTTTAACGAGTAAAAGGACTTTAACCATGAATGAATTAATGTATTATTAGTATTTTTTGTGATCCAGATCAAGAATTATAAATTTTCAGTCTGCTTGCAACAAACAATGATATTAAGTTTATAAAAAAGTGTTTGAATTGTTGACCCTTCACTTAAAGAATAAAGAAAAGTTGTGTTTGCTGTTAGTTAAGAGGAAAACATGTTTGTGTATGTTGGTTACTATCACCAACCGTCTCTGGATCAACATAAAAACAAGACAAACCGGAAAAATTAACACAAAAACAGCGGATTTCTGTACAGTCTAAGATAATTGGCATATTTGGTCGGGAGAAGCTGTTATGTGCCACAATGTACCACAGTTAGTAGAGGTACAAGCACTCTAATCTCCTTGTGAACATCCAAAGAAATCTAATGTTGGTTCCAGCGTTTGGACTGAAGCTATGACACAACACAAAACCTTTTTCTCTCTCGCTACCGGGAGTAAATGAGGAAAGAAAGTGTACATCACAAACTTGAATGTGTCTTGGGCAGCGATGTAAACATGGACTTTGATGTGGCACTCATCGCCTTGGGGGACGAGCCCGTAAGTTTGCGGGCTCATACGGCTTTATTGTGATGGCGCTCTTTTAAATCCAGAATATGTGGTCCGATCACCGGCAAATGATCCCGCCTGCTCTCCCCGTGACCTTTTTGTGTTCTTTCCGCTCCATTCTCCGTGGCGCTGCACATCACGGTGACATCACAGATTACACAGTGTGGAAAACTCTCTCATTTCACATTATTGAAGAAATTATGGGATGGGTTTCTTGAAGTGTCTTAGGGAGCAGTAATGGGACATTCCGAAGCTGAGATTCGGGTAATACGGCCTGTTAAGCAATGGATGCTGGGGACATGACACAAGCCTGCAGCTATACGGGAGTGGACACACACAGTATTGGTGACTTGGAAGTAAATGTCCTGTATTTATTGTACCGTTACTTCTCCATTTAATTGATTCATTTAATGCTATTTCGTTTTATTTCATTTGGTGCAACAATGCCTTATAAAATGCTTTGTATCAGATATACTGCAAGGGAGTCATAAAAAAAGCCAAATTCAAATGTTAAAAATGTAAGTAAGCAGAATACTTAATCCTTCATCATCATCATCATTAAACGTCTTCCAACTCATTTTAGAATAAGTAAATGAACAACAAGCTGCTGAGTGTTTCTGCTGCCTGTGTTTCTCTCAGTGTGAGATACGGGGTTGAGTGTGTGTGACTCCTCGTGTGTCACTGAAGTAATCGCTGATTAATCACACTACTTAAGCACAGAGAGACACCCAGACACCCAAACACCAGCCGGAGTAAGAAAGTGTGTGATGTGCCTGACAACGAGCCAAAAAGCAGATTCAAGACTAAAAGAATGATTCCATGAAACCAGGAGTGTGTTTTTGGTCTCGATAAGTCTTAAATCTTTGATAAGCAGGTAGATGTCACGCAAATCAATAAATTGACCTCAATGTAGCTTGAGAAATCAGATTGGACTCCCGTTTCAAAGGTTTGGTTGCATTTACAATTGAACAATGTTGACTGATTAACCACACAGTCAAATATACTGTAGGTATTTAATGTTTTGTATTGTATGTACATAATAATCTGTATGTATGTTCTGAATTTGTAAAATGGTATGTTCTTGGTTTGTGTAATACTAAGTAGCTGGGTGGAAATAAATACGATCCTTTCCTATACTCACAATCTTTAATGTTGCAAATGGAAATCACTTAGGGGATAATTACTTTGTATGGTAATGTACGAGAGCATTGCCCAATCTAGTATGTAAATTTAAAGATGCATTGTAATTTTGCTCTCAGCGTCCCTCTACTCCACACTGATTAGAGTTTTTGTTCTGCAGTTATCGTCTTTCATTGGAAGTCATGGCCGCTGAATTTGCTCATTTTTATGTTTTCTTTTGTGGAAACGTGCAGGAAAGAGGCGTCGAAGTGAAAGATGACAGTGTCACACTTCACTAAAAGCACTTCTTCTTCTGCCTTTGTTCACAGACAGTAAATAGACATTGTCCTGCCGAGTCCCGGTCTCTATTATGTACATCGTCCCCCACAATGCAGCGCTACAACAAGTCACATGTGCATCACTGGGCTCCAATGGGAGCATTGTCATGTAAATGATTATTAATGAACTTCCTTGTTGCTCTGCCTCTGCCCTTTGAGATGCATTCAGGGACCAGGGGACACCATGGGCCCCTCCTTTGATGCAGCAAAGTTGTTACAAGCAAATCTGGCTTTAACGCAAATACCCACATGGAATACAGATTTATGAGTAAATTAGCTTTACTGCAATAACAGGATGACAGAGAGTAGCAACAAAGTGAGTTCCTGAGATAAAGTGAAAGACAGAAAAGCCCAACGTGTGCACAGATGACCTGGGACCTGAGACGGTATCTGGGTTTTTTTAAATCTTTTTTTGTCCTCGCTTGTCTTTTTTGTATTGCAATTAAAGTACAAGAGGCAGAAAATGGTTTTCATGGTATTCCCTTGTTCGCCTTCCGCTGTTAAATTGGCTTAAGAGGGGAAGCATGAGGTGAGGCCATGCATTTACTGAATGCATGTCAGCTGATTGATGGTTACATGTTTGAGTAATTTGCATCCAGGTCTGTATCTTGGATTACACCAATTCCGATTTATGCCGATTACATTTTTTGCCTTAATCAATATTGCACCATACGAGTTTGAATGTGCATGTGATGCAGTTAAATGTAGCGAGTGTGATCTCATCCTTCCTGTCGAAGTGTAACATTTCCCCACAACATTGTTAAAACTACTTGGTACACAAGTTAAACTCAAAAAGACAACATTCATTCCAATCAGTTTAAAATAGTAACTGCACTAATTTGTTTCGTTTTGACACCTTACACATTTAGATTTTGTTTCTATCATTTTCTAATACTTGTTGGGCCTCGTGGTTTTCATTCGGTTGTAAATAGTTTTGGTCATGCTAAATTCTGAAGTAATTAAAACAGTCGGCGGCACACAGAACGGCTTTCAAGGAAATGACTTTGTGGTATCTGCGTAAGACAGGGAACGGAATTTGTATGAACGGTTAAGAACAGGTAAATAAAAACCTTTGATTTCATTCTAGCTCGAGTGTCTCTGAACAAAAGAGACGTGGCCAAAGAAAGAATTGATATCGAAATGTAAATTTCCTTGTCTGTTTAATTGGATGGCCACTTTTACTTAACTTATCTTTTGCAGCCCGACTCATTCAGTGGAAGTGAGGATTTCCAATTAAAGAAAGTAACTATTTCTTCTGAGTTCAAAAGCATGTCCTTTTCTGTAGTTTTGAGTTTTAATGGCATGTATCAGTGTAAACAAATAAAACACTGAGCGTCGGCCTGTCTTGCCCCCGGCTTGAAGGAAACGTGTCGCAAACTTATTTTAATATCACTTTGCCAGCTTTATAAGACACATATGTCATTCAGAGTTACGTTCATCCAGAGAAAAATGTCGGGAAACATGAAACGTACTTATTTATAGGTCAGAAAAATGATTCTGGCGCAAAGTGCGACCCTGGAGATCATCTCTAAGTAAGTCAATATGACATATATCATGATGAACGACACTTTAAATGGCGCACAGTTACAATCTTAACAATATCGCAAGCTGAGTTAAGAACAAATGATTTCATCCCGTATAGCCTCAGAATAATGGAAAGGGCTGCTACATTATTGCCTATTTTTTCCTGGAAGCTATAGACGCTGACATTAATCCCAACTGTCTGTAAAATTGAAGCAATAAAAACCACAAGCAGTGGCATCAAATTTCTCTGCGGTGATACCTCCTCAAAAATATAGATCCGCAGACAAACAATGATATACTTGATTGTTTCAGTAAAGATTGCTGGACTCTGTGTGATCCCTTTGTTGTACATGAGAGAGACATTACACCAATGCTAGAATGTGACCTCATTTGCTGCAAAGAGGAAATTTAATTAACAGAGCAAACAGCGTCTGCCAATATGCCTCAGCAGAGACTGTGGAGAGAGAGGGAGAGGGAGGAAGAGAGAGAAAGAGAGGGAGAGAGAGAAAGAGAGGGAGAGAGAAAGAGAAAGAGAGAAAGCACCTACACTCAGCACAACCTGCAGTCATGTGTTGAGGTAAAAGCTGACCAACACTTGGACACAAGCTGCAAAAGTGCTAATTCGCTGTGTTTAAACAGCTTAGAAACGGCTGCTAATTGAATCCAGGTCAGGTGTTTACATCCGGGAGCAGCCGACGCTCTCCAGACCCACGACGTCACATTCAGGAAAAACTACACATGTGGAGTAAGGAAAACTAGATTTCACTGAATCCTACTGCAAAACTGGGGTATGAACAAACCGTGCTGATTAATAATATACCCTTTTCACCATGGCCATTCTTTCATCTAAAAACCAACCTGATAAGATAGGACGCTCATACCTCTGCCAAGGTAAAACAAGCCGAGACAAAATGAGTCTCGTTCTACCAATATAGTTGTCTAAATGGGATGAAGATGAGTATGAATGTGTTTATGTGTGCGTGCTACTGAATCAGCATCATCTCAGCTATACATTAGAGGTTGTTGCTTGTTTCTAGAAAGGAGTTCTACTAATGTGGCCTCCTGCCCGAGCAGATGCTGTATCTCACCACATCTGGATTTGGATGGAGCATCCGTCAGTCTTCATAGTTTATAATTAGACACATATGTTGTATATACTGATGTATAACCTTTAAAGAAATCCCGCCGAGAAATTCCTCCTTAAAAACTCCTGGTTCCTCTGTTCAACAAAGTTTTGTCAAAATCAGTGTGGAACTTCTGGAGTAAAACCTTTGACTATATATACATCTATATCTACATAAAAGGAGATTTGTATCACTTTGGTTAGCATTCACCTCCAGCAAATGAAGTGAACATACAGTGTATAGATTGTGTGATTGAATTCATGCGTCACCTTTGAGCTTAACTAATGACTATTGGGGCCGTCGTGACCTTTCGCTGCCTTTACAATGTGCTAACATCTACATTATGTGTGAAAACAACACCTCCGCTAGTCGAGCTGCAATAGCGCCGGCGATGGTGCTCCATTACCCCTGAAGCCCATTCATGGTTATGATTATTATTCCACTTTGTGCTCTGCCTGAGACTTAAAACACTTGGTACATCAGGTGCCCTGATGGTCGAGTGGACTGATTTGTTTGCTCTGGGAATCGTTCACACGCTGTCTGGAACTAATAAAATACACAAAGAGCCCAGACCGCTCACATCTTCCTCTGTCAGAGTAAAAAGAACAACGATAACGCTCATAAAAGTCAATACATCTGTTTTCCCATTCGTCATTTTAAAACACAAACCTCTAATTGGGCAAATTCGTAGCTAAAGTGAGCCGCATCCCAACTTCAGTCAACAATTTTAAGCCTAATTTGGTATGAGACGCGCTTGTCCCAGTGGCAGCGGGCAACTCCAATTACAATGAGGATTAAGCACATGCAATCAAAAGATAGAACAAGATAATGTGCGAAGATACATTTGGCACGCAAGCAATTAATTGGAGAAGCGTGACACCGCGGCTGCGAGAAGACTCAACACTTCGCCGTCATTAACGGCAAAGGCGAACGATTTCCTCCCCCATTGTAGTGAGTGGGGCCACAGACGGCGCGTGAGAGGCTGACGCGTGAGTCGGAGGAGCCAGACGGAGCTGTCAGAGAGTCGGCCCGCGTTCGGTGGCCACTGTCTGTAACTGCTGTCTGTGCTTAGTGAACCCAGGAGGCAGGAAATGACCGAGTTCACCAGTTGATTAATGAGCCCGCTGCCACCAGTTGTCAAAATCTGACACTGATTGTGGAGCTTCAAGCGTTTCGTTTCCTCCACACAAGGCGGCAAAGATGCGATATCGTTTGAAAAGAAATCAATTTACTGCTTCAAATTAAACTGTATTGGACATTAATTGAAGGAAATTCAGACGCTTTAACGTGCAGGTATAGGAAACGTTTCGGCGATACATCCCGAGGACTGGAAAACGTAACTACAAGACCCTGCAAACGTTTTCACATTGTTAATGGTTTCCGTGATGTAGCGGCGATGATAACATATGTTTAATCTGTTTGGCTGCTAACTGTCCAACTGTTAGGAGAGATGATGAGTTTAATTAGGAGTGGGATGGCTACTGAGGGAGAGATGAAGCTGTCATTATACAGTAGGTGTTGAGTAATGATGACTGCCTCGTCTTTATCCTCCGCCGCGCTTTTAACTCTGACCCAATTAAAACCTCAGGTAAACAGACTCCTGCCGCGGTCGCAAGCTCGACCCCCCCCCCCCCCCCCCCCCCCCCTCCTCCCCACACAACCCCCCCATGAGACTGCTGGTGAAATGAAGCTGTACATTTTATCTGTGCATCATGGTTGGAAAGTCAACTTGACAGAACGCGGGGCACTTGATAAACAGTCTATCTAGGGCACACGCTGCATAGCAGGTCTCTCAGGGGGCGTCGGCAAAACCCAAGACATTACAGAGAAACCCAAAGCAAATTATCCTGACATGGATGAAACAATAGCAAATTGGACAAATGATATAATTTGAGTCGCGTAGGCCCCAGCAGAGTCTGCTTGTTTCTCACACTCGGAGGGATTTGGAAACAAGAATAGTGTTGGATAGTAAAGGTCAGGATGCAAAGGTGGCTCCCCGCTATGTTTCCGTAGCAGGAAGACGGCGACGTCCCCCTGAAACACCACAGCGGCAAATGTATTCATTATTTTGTTCCTGTTTTGTAATGTTCCTCATATGAGGGGCGATGCTGTTTTCATTATTCAGGAGTGTTTCCTTTAGGTCCTGGCTCCAAATAAAAAGAGAATTGAGGGATTGTTGACGGTGTCTCTGTCAGGGCTGTCTGCCTTTCCGCATGCTATAAATCATTCCCTATATTCCTGAGGCGTCGGGAGAACACGGCGTGTTGCAAGACACCATTCCGAAGCGTCACCTCTGCTACTAAACAGACTGCATCTCTTTGTCCAGCTAATTAGACTTGATTATCGGTGAAGCAATGGAGTGATGTAAATGCGACTTTACACTTCAATCAATTAGGTTTTTCTTAAGCGAGGAACAGAGGTGTTGGATAAGTTCAGGGGGGGACAAACGTCTCTGTGGGATATGAAATTCCTCAACTGGTGGATGGATGTCTCCCTGGTAGGTTGGGGAAATCTTGGTCTAGACTGAGTGTGCACTTTTCAGCAGGAGGGAGCCACAGCGAGTCATTAATCACCCGCCGCTGACACTGAAAACCTTCTGCCCCTCATAAGGGCAAAATAACCTCTAACAATGAGAGGAACTAAGTGGCCAGAGACAATGGGATACTGAGTGGTAGTTTATGTTCCTCTCATAAGCAGCCCAGCCAGCCTCAGAAGATGGAGCAGCCATTCGACGCAGCTCCCTGACTGTACGCAGCAGCGGGTGGGAGGCACATTACACATTACACACACACACACACACACACACACACACACACACACACGGCGGACACGCGCAGGCCGCTTTCCTGAGAGAGACTTGACCCTCTGAGGCGCCATTACATGCACATTTGGAGCGCGGGATGGAAAGCAAGATAGGATATGGCAACAAAAATAAAATCTGTGTCAATGTTCAGGTTAATGGTGCAAATATTGAAGATCTAAAAGCCGTTGCAAAGTCTTATTTGACCTTTGATTTACCCATTTTTGCCATATCGGTCAACACGTGAAAGATGATGATGTCAGGCGAAATATTGAATTAGAGATTTTACATTTGATAATTTTCAAATTTGTATGAGTGAGCGGGTTAACAATAACATGTTTATGTCATTGTATAACCTGTTTGAATGAAGATAATCATAACAGACCATAAAACGCATTGTTTTCACTCATTGTGCACATTAACACTGCAGTATACGAGAATGGAAATGTAAGGAGGTTTGGACTGGAGTCACATGACTTTTGATGCAACTTGACATCAGATTAGACTTTTACTTTGAAGGTTTGCTCCAGTTGTCTATTGATACATGATTGTAATATTATGCTCCAATCCTTTGTGTTAATAGTATATCTTGTTTTCCTATAAAAAAGATTGGATGCTACATATTTGTTTACTTCTTTTCAGTGTTAAGTTTTAAATTGCTTCCGACGGGCTGGAACTGATGGGAATTGCAATTCTCAATTCATCTGTTGACTGTTTTTCAATTAGGTAATCAACATGTAAAATATCAAAAAATAATGCAAAATGTCTGTCACAATCTCTCTCTCGGACAAGGTGCAACAAACTGGCTGAGTTGTTCTTCCAAGGCGCCTCAGCTATTGATTACTTAGCGTCGCGCCTTAGCTACATGCATGTATGTCAGAGGGAGCTGGCACTCGTGACCTGGACCGATTAAAACCCTGAGAAATGGAACCGTCAGCAATAACTCCCATTTGCATGAGCGATCAGAGGAAGGCCTGAAGCTGATTGATTAATAGAGACAGAGCATGCCGAGCCATATCAGGGCCCCGCGCACCAGGTTAAGTGGTGCTAAGATTGTCTGATATCGTCCGTGATTAGAGGATGAAGCTGGAGAGTCTGATCTCCCAGACTTGCTGACCTCCTAATCACGGCTGGTGGGGTGGCGGGAGGCGGGGGGTATCTTTCGATCTAACCTACTGCAACATCTTCAATCACACACACACCGCTGTGAGTTTGGAACTGTCAGCGGCAAACAAGAAACACTTAGCGGGGGAGGGGATCAACTTTTTCATATCCTAAGATCCTTTTGCGATTAAATGTATCAAGATTTTCAAGCATTTTGTCCTTCACATTCTACTTTGGCACCATAACTAAAGCAACAAACACATTCAAGCCTGCTATCAGCTGAATTTAGCCACCAGGAGTAGAAATCTTCACCGATCCAATGTGGGCCTGAGCGAGACAGTTTGTGTTTTACAGACACAAACCCGACGCGCATTAATACAGAAATATATCTAGAAAATGGGGAGAGGGCAGCGTGCATTGGTCCAACATGGAGCAAAGGATGAAGAGACTCGACCCAAAATGAGATTGATGACCCACACGGGCTGAACCAGACAGAATACTGGCACTGGCAGGAGCAGAATGCACCGCCAATTAAGCAGCAGCAGAGGTCAAAAAAGAGAGGCGATACATTTCCTAAGACGCTTGGTGTCATTCCTCAAAAAGCACTTTACACATGACGAAGCACACGACCCGAGCCCATGGTCTCTCTCTCCTCCGAACCACCCGGGTGTGAGACGCATTCAGCGCAGTAAAACTTTGCTTATACTCCGATTAAAGGCAAGCTGTGGATTTTTAAAATATCATGTAGCGTGATTGAAATCTGCAGGAATCGATGTGTACTTACCAGAATAAGAGAGATTGTAAATTTATTCAGGCATTTAAACGTCTTACAGGTCTTATAGGGGGAAGTAATGTTAACATGAAAGGAGCAGTGTAAGATGGAGCGATTGAGCGGAATAGAGAAACTCCAAACGAGAACTGTTGGACATGATTGACAGCTGAGGAAGTGAGTCCTCTTGTGGTGAGGCACTAAAGAGCCATTGTTGTTTTCACAGACAGCAACAAAGACAACATATATATGGATACTTATCAGGATGTAATGAGGGTTTGGGCAAGTTCTTGTCAGTGTTAAAGTCCATCCAAAGTGATTTACAGTCTGTACACTCAAACAAAATTAACTTTTAATATCTGATTGTGTTGTGCTGCTTCTTAAAACTAACAGGGAGGAAAAAAACACTTTAAGCTCAAGAGTAATGGTAAAAAAAGACTATTTGATGAGAAAATAAAAATGTTTTTCTATAATTTTCCAAGCTCAAAAGTCTCCGGAGTGCAACATAATTATCTACATCATCAAAAGCAATTATGGATGCATAAATTGAATGCATGTCTACAGCTCATTGTCCTCTGCATATTTGTCCCTCGCACAGATAACACAGCATTAGCATCACAAAGGAGGGGGAATAATGGAGTTGCCCAGCTGGGGTTAAAGGGACATGACAATAAATGTGAGGAGCCGCAGAAGGATGCTGGGCACAAAAAAAAACAAACTTTTCTTCTCATTCACACGTGGCTGTGCGGAGTTAAATGAATCACAGACGTGGATTCAGAGATGCTCTTAGTCCTGACAGAACTATGGTGACTGCAAAGGGAAAGAGAATGCCTGGAGTACATGTGAAGGCTTTGTTGTTGTTGTTGTTGTTTTTGTTAACAAAATTCAGCATTTCTGCCTTCATCACAGCACCAACAGACTGATGTAAACATTCTGTCAATATAAATGGGAATTAAGCATAAAACCCAAGAACCAGCAGGGCTTTGTGGTTAATAGCCGGGAATCCAACAACATTCATCACATTGTTTGGTTTATTTTATTATTTTTGATGCAACTTCAATTCTTAACACCATAACTGGTTTGAAATCTGTATATGGAGCTGATACTGGTAGTCATAGAAACCAAGTTAGTGTAGACAACCAAAAGCTATTTCCTCTTTTCTACTCCAAAGCTTTCATATCTACCACACAAACTAAATTGGTAGTCATAGAACCAAAAATAAACACAGACCTGCATAAGTCTGTGTTATTGTAGCCTGTGAGACACAAAGAGACACAAATGTGAGTCATTTTGCACAACAGAGTGAGCAACATATTCAGTAGCTGTGATAACCCTGAGGAAAAGGGTTGAATTATTTTTATGCCACTTGAGAATCACAGAAATTACTTCCCACTTGTTCTTGTTTTTATCAAAAGTCCACATTTCTCAATGGGCCCTTCAAAATAAAAAGAATCCCTTGAAAACATTCATATCTTAACACAATGTAAATGTTCATTTGGGGTTACGCGAGGTCATTGAAAAGCTCACTGGGTTTAGGTATGAAACACACACTGATTCCTGTAAGGTCTCAACTGTTTAGCAGCAAGTATCAACAGGGAAAAACCCTAAAAAACATTTGAGAACAACCTCCGCGTGGAAATAACACGGCGGCTCATCAAACATTGATTCTTTACCCGATCTCACATCTCCATCAGCGTCTCCTCTAATGCTTGATGCGCACCGTTATCGCCGTCTGCTGCGCTAATTCATTCTGGGACCTTTTTTTCTGAGCTGCCGTCAGCGCACCGGGCCTCCTTCTGCTCAGCTGAGACGCTCTGAGAATCCCTGGCAGCTCATATATCAAGGGAGATCCTCACAGCACCACTCCTCTTCCTTTTTCAATGCACAGGGTAAGTATTTTAATTAGTTGGCTAATTGTCTAAGTAATTGGAAGACAACTTAGCTCAAAGAGTAATCAATCTCTACAGGGCTGTGTTCTATCACATCAAAGGATCTGTAATTAACACTGCAAACCATGGGATGGTCTTTGACTGAGCTCGATAGTGTGTGTGTGTGGGGTGGGGGGGTGGGGGGGTATGATCACAGATAACACCAGGGTTGAGGAGACAGATCTGGAGGGGTGGGGGGGGGGGCCTCCCTGTGAGCATGGAGGGGTGCTATCATTGAGACAAAACAAGACTGAGACCCAAACACTTAAACACACCAAGGATAGAGACATCTGCACCAGCTATGACGCAAGAGTTACACTCGGTAAACAAACAGACGGATAAATCCTATGGTTATGGATTATGGTGTGTATGCGAGGCTTACACCAATCTGGGATGCATATATCTTTAAATTACGAAACACACACAGCTCTTTATGTTGTCAGTATGATTATATTATTGCAACGCCGAGACGTTCAAATGCGCATTTCCCCCTTAAATTTCCCCAAAGAATATCTGTTAGCTTGATTTTGACAAAGAATTGGCAATTCATTAAATGTTTTCATATACCCAGTATCAATTTCACTTTGCAGCAAAGCTCAAGCCAGGCATTAAGAAATTACACATTTGGGATGAACAAGACTAATCATGTCTCAGATTCATCCATTTGAGGCTCCTTAATTTCCCCATTGTAGAAAACAAGACGTATAATGAACAATTATACATAAAGTCAATTTCAGTGTTGTGCAGAAGACTTAATTAAAATCACTAATGAAAAAATGGACTGCTTACAGTGCTGAAGTTTACTCATCAATTTCAAAATGAGTAAATGCTTCGTCTCCACGGACAGTAATGAAAATGACCTGAATGGCAATACGCTCCCTTTTTTTTGTTTACAAACAATCAGCGTGAATAAAATTAGTAACCGCAAACCCATCTTGTTATTCACTCCGAGAAGAAATTTGGGACATAATTGGCCAAATTGTGGCAGGAAACAGCAGCTACACATCAATACCATTACATTATTGTGGGAGAAAGTATCGCATTATCAATTAGCAGATGTATTCAAAATACAGAAATGAATGTCATGCTTGTGGCAGCAGCTGAAAATGGATAATTATGATGAAACATCCAGAGGAGAGCAGTCATTGGAAGACATGATATTCCCTGAAGTGATCCCCCTCCCCCCCCGGCCTGCACTCTCCGCCGCGAGGCACAATCCACACAGTGGCACTGACAGATTGACAAATAAGGTTAATAAGTACTTTCCACCTCTCCTAAAGGCTAATCAAATATTAATCCTTGAGGTGTGGTCAGCAGAAAAAAAAACAACAAACAATTGGTAGAGGGGAATTGATCGAATTGATTCTCGCTCGTAATGCTAGAGGCCGGGGGAAGAGAAGGAAGGAGGAGGAGGAGGAGGAAGAGGAGAAAGTGGAGGAGGAGGAGGAGGTGCTGAGTTGGAACTGTAGGAATTCATTTCAGGCTGAGAGTGGACAAATATTTGGATATAAGTGCTTAAAGCAATTTCAATTTCTAATCCAGCAGCCCTTCCTGGAGGCTCTGCGGGTGAGGTAATACACTGCATGCTCGCGTCGCAGTGGGTTTGAATCCCTCCCCCTGCCCAAACCTTCCACCCCTCTCTGTTATTAAAGTCCTGTTATAGTTTTAGTCATTTCTTTAGATTAATACTTTATCATAAGGAGTTCTCTACTATAACTTGTTCAGCCTTGGTGGAGGTATGGGCCCGAATGAGCGAAATGTAATTAAAAACACCAGCGAAGGGGATCAGAAAATATGACACTAAACACGTTCATTACAAATGCCATCTTACGCTTATAAGACAAAAATGAAAATACTGGACGCTTTGAAAAACATTACTATTGGTGATGATTGTCAATTTCCCCACAAATCCTCTCACGCGCAAACAGTTTTCACTAATCGGAAGCCCCGGGACGTCTGGGGGCCTGGTGGACCATGTGAGCAGCGCGGCACACTCATGCACTGATAGAGCAAAATTGGATCCAGTGAGAATGCAAAGAAGCTTATCAACCAACACTTCCAGGCAGTGCTCTCTGCAAGAGCATATGTCAACATCATTTATTAGATGTGGCCAGGGACTAAATTATGTATGATCACAAAACGGGAAAAAAAAGGGGGGGGGGGGGAAAATAGGATCATACGCAGCAGGTGGATAGAATAATGTTTAGAGAGAATATGAAATTATTAATAGAGTCCCTTAAGGGAGAATATTTGTTAACATTAACTGGTGAGTCATTTGTAATACTTCAATCTATCTTCAATCTTCATCTATAATTAATCATGTCGGAGGTTTTGGAATCATATACGTATACAGTTAATCAAATGTGAATCCTTTGGAGCATTTTCTATATTGGTGTATGATGATACAATAGGAATTGAATCAAACGTTTATAAATGGCTGTACACGCCATAAATAGCGTTTCAGAAATGATATGGGGAATTCGAAAACCCGTTAAGCGATATTTCCTTGGGTCCATCCAAACGTCTACTAAGTAGCTTTAATATTGCCAGATGAGCAATCTCTCAAGCAAAATACTCTTCAGAGATACTATGTAATTGACTCCACATCTAACAGTATGGAACAAATCCTACTAGCAGAGGGAGTTGACAAATTGCATTAAAAACACTCAATTGGGCCCGGATTGGATAGAAGCTCATGTTCCTTCTTATCCCATTAAACATGAAACAGTTTAATCTCTAAAACTTGCTGACATACGAGGAAACGCTTAAGCATACAGCCTGTATTTAAAAAAAAAAATCAAGGTACGACGACACGGACTGTGAACTACAGCACGAGCACATGTGTGGGGAGACAAAAAGAGCGGAAATCCCACATCTGCCACAACATAAACATTATTTTAATCAACATCAATTATGATGTGATTTAATAGCATGGATACAGTAATACCACACGCAGGCATATCATGTGTTTCAGCCTCCTCAAAGTGGTTCATATTAAAGAGACTCCAGCTGTCAAATCATCCAAGTTTGCTCTTCAATAGCTTACCCGATTTGAACATGTTCCGCTTCTTTTCATGACATGTAAACAGGTTTTGACATGGGTCTAGTTAAATGTGTAAGACATGCTGAAAAAAGGAAAGGGAAATGCCTGTGCAACCCCCCCACCACCACCACCACCCCCCAAACCTGTCAACACGCAGTACCTGCTTTAAATCTGTTCCCCGTTTCAAGCAATCTGTGGGAACCAGGCCTGTGGAGTCTAATCCTGTTTTCATCCGCACCCCCCCCCCCTCATCTGTAACACACTTTCAATTCCACTTGCTGGGGCCTTTGTGTGATTTTCATTTGATCTTGCTTTTAAAATTCAAAAATCTATTCAAAGGTTTTTTTAGTTGGGATTCACGCTGGCGTCGCAAAACCCTATTTATGTTCTACCATTTGGAATTGCAAATCAAGAGCGCGTGATTTAGGGGGAACGGGAGCCCAACATTTCCTGGCATCACCTGGCACAGTAGGTTCAAAATGTTAACAAGGGTGTTTTAGTGGATGATTTGTGCACTATCAGCCTGTCTGTCTTTGTGTGTGTGTGTGTGCAGACTTGACTTTCTTAATTCTCTGTCAAGAAACACCGGGTGTGTCAGTTCCATGACATATACTGATGTTATGAAGTGTTCACTAACTACCAATGTTGTCATTTCCCTACAGGTACTACATTATAACTGAATGTAATGTTCGCTGCAGACATTGTTGAAACTTGGAGCATGTTGGACTACTCATAAAGACACATATGGTTCTCATATGGTATGCTTCTCCTCCTTGGACCGATCATCACTAATCACCTGATCGTCATCTTTAAAGTCTCAACAAGCTGAAGGATTTGATGAACTGGCGAATGGAAAGCAACAAGACAACCAGATCAAGTACAAACACAGAATGCTGGCCGGATGACAGCTGGGATACCTTCATTTTCATTTCAAACACTGTGGTGAAATGTCAGCATCATATTGTATAGAGAGGAAACATTACATAAACATCCACATATCAAGACAGCCTGCACATCCCCGTTACAGTGATGCCACTGGGACAGTATAGCTTAAATTAATAATGCCCCTCCTATGAAGAATGCTCTGTATTTGTATCTATGCAGAGCCCTTAAGAAATAGTGGGAATGCAAACATAGGTTTTATTGAATAAGTTCCTAAGAGCAATTTATGCTATGAAATTTAATATTGCTCCAGTCTCTCATCCGCTGTGCAAATAAATGGTTACCTCTTGACTAAAATATGATTCTAAGGCAGCACATCATGAAGAATTGACATTCAGCCAATTCATATTCCTGAATTGCAGAAATTAACATTCAGAAAAGAGACACTTGATGTTGTTTGCCAAATGCCAAAGCATAATAAACAAGTTCATGTATATATACGTATATGTATGTGTGTATGTGTTTCAGCAGAGCAGAATATGTATATCTCAAGTATAGTTTTCAGAGAGGGGAGTGAGCCTTTGATCACACTTGAAGTCTTATTTGTTTTGGATATAAGTTTGAACAGATAATGGCATCGTATCTGCTTATCAGGGAACAAGGCAGTGATGCCCAGAGAGGAGCTCCACTTCCTGTGATTATCTGCCACGAGGTGCTGACAGCCTCTCACTGTTGACATTTCTGTTGATATTGGCAGTGAAAAGGACTGAAATGACGAAGACTTACAGTGCTTACAGGGCTTACACGTTTGTATTTTCCTCTTTGTCAGTCTGTGTTGTGGGACTTAGTGCATCATCAGGAGCTCCAAAGTGTTGGATGGACCCAAACAGATTCTAGGTTGAGCCATTTCTAATGTGCCTTTGCAGAATCTTCATAAAACCTTTCTCTCAAAACAAATATCCTTCCAAACAATGACTCCACCATGATTCAAACTTCACTTTTCCACCCGCAGACTTTATATTTACATTTATTTCTGTCTCAGGTGCTCTGTGACCTGGAGTATAGTCCATGCTAGCTCTGAGCTCACTTGCCCAGGCTTGAGTCTGGGGGTGAAACCCTAATCAATATAACCAAACAAGCAAGTGCACTTTTGTACCTGCTGAGGTTCTCTTCCCATAAATAAGAGTCTATACCTCCTCTTTGTAAGCAGACTACGACATTAAACACACCGACTTCCAACCAACTGCCATAAGTGCTTTATAAAAGAGTTTGAACAACTTTTTTTAACCATAACAAACTTGTTAGCAACCACCCCAAGCAAGTAGCGTTTAGCTTAGCAACAAACACACAAACACACACTCATATGCCGGTAGAGCCACCAGACCAATGACAGCAATACAAACCCTGCCCTTTAAACTTTGACATCGAGTTGTAACATTGTCTCAGCCATAAAACCGCTAAAATATGGAATACATTTGCACACTTACGTCATTTTGAAGCTTGAATCGTCCCTTATTCAGAATCCAAACCACGCAGAAATCCGAGCTAGCTTCGCGCTCTCCAATCGAACACCTGGTCTGCCTAACAGAAAACTGACCAATCACGTCCGACATAGTTTCGCGCGGCCCGATTCGACGTTGTTTTGAGTGCTACGAGGCATGACGTCATGCTTCCTGTAAAATTTAAAGGGCCAGTGGCCAAGGCTTAAACTTACTACTCAAGAGATCCAGAAAGTGTTTTATCTTGAATAGTAAGATACTAATTAAGGTCTTGTGTAATGATTGGGTAAAAGTTATAATAATAAAACACATTTTACTCTTCCTGAAGAGGATTGACCACCAGGACCACTTTGTGGTAAAACAGGGTTTATAATGCCTCCCAATGAGTCACATGCCTCAAATTTGCTACCAATTTCCTCATGACTTTGCATTGTTTTTATAACAGTTATATGACTCATGTGGAAGGTTATGCAAAAGTATAAGAATTTTATGCTTGTTTACTGACACAATACTTCCCCAACACTGCTATCTTAATAGTGTTATCATTGGAACCCCTAAAATGAAACAGCGCCCTCTGGAGTGCCACAGGGGATTGTGGTGACTGACCTGCATCACATATCAGGACTGTGGTCTCCATGTTGATGCAGCTGTGCAGTTCAGGCCTGAGACCTGGAACAGCTGAGACATCACAAATGCAAAATGTAAAAGCCCCATTGCAGAGCAGCGTGTCAGACAATAGAATGTGTAATGGATCCAGGGTCACGGTATCACTGTTTTTCTTAGGATGCGGTCTGATCCTAACCAGATTGGTTTCTGTTAAAGCTATTATTAGAATAATACAGTCAGTACTTACCATAAAATAACATCTGGGGTTAATGGCAAATGATCGGTTGCATGAAAACCCCAGTTTGTGCACCTCCATTACATTTCTGCCCTAATGGGTTCCATTTTACTGAATATTTTCTGAAATGATGCATAATTCTGTGTCAGGTGTGAAAATTAAGCAACTGAATTAATAATCTGTTGTACTGAATGTAGAAAACTCAGATTTATCTCTTTTGACTTGATACTGTGCTATTGCTATGCCTTATAATGTCGATTAATCAGAGAAGGAAAACAAGAGTAAGGCGTACTCACGTATTTTCCACCGGTGATGCAAACTCCTCAATTCCCAAACACGCTCTTTTCATCATTGTAATCTACTGATCATATATAAAAGGACAAACATCCAGGGGTGGGGTCCTTGCACCCAGCATGCATTCAAATTATTGACTCACAGTTTGAACACCCACAGGGAACCTATGTCTCTGTTTAGAAATTTCTTCTCTTTCGCCCCTTAATTTGTTTTTTTGGGCCTGTAAAACCTTTTAAAACATTTATATCAGGCTTTACTCATACATTTGACTTGACTAAACTGTTATTGACATTGTTGACAAACTTTTCGGTCGATTGGTTAATCTTTACAGCTCCACACTACTGTAACCACATATTTAAGTTTAGTCTCAAACCCAATACCTTCTAATATATGTATAAAGCTTTTTTTTAACCTATCAATAGGTTACCAATCAACAAAGACCGCACCTGGAGCTGAATGTTACGTCACTTCTGACACTTCAGCCATGCTGTCATCAGCACACAATCATACAACAGTTATTTGTGTGTATGAAAGGCCTGTGGTGTTGAAATGCTGTTTACAAATGCATAATGCTGCTGTTATCTGTGTCCAGACTGTCACCAAGCCTTTCCCCACCTGAGGCACATAATGGCTGTGGCTATGGCTTTTCCCATGACATTTAGAGGTTAATTTGCGCTGGTTTCATGGTCATTTATTGATGGAGAGTCCAGAAATTAGCATTCACCACGCCTTTTATTGACAGAAGTGTTTAATAACCCATCAAATCAAACCGGATGGCAAGTCAGAAGTGGTTATGTGCGGCGCTACAGTGCTGAAAAATATGATTCATTCAAGTCGCATACATTTGAAGTTCAAAGCATGTATCATGTTGCCTCCTTTTAAGTGCTCCATGATGATTTAACTCGTGACGCCAGAGCCCAGAAGTTTCCGTCTAGAATTAATTTCAGTAAATCTAAGCATTGTGACAGCTTATGGCAGGGAAGCTTTGTGGTAAATATCCTGTAGGAAGCGATTCCTCATGTTAGGCTAATGTGTGTTGAGGGATTTGCCTCCTGGTCGGGGAGATACAGAGTTTTTGACAAACTTGCATGACCTGCTTTGATCCACATGGTCAATGTGGAGAATAAAGATGAGGGAGCGCAGGGATGTTTCCTTTGTGCTCCTTTTTATTTTGACATATTTACAACTTTGCTAATGTGTGGTGTTGCTCCTCGTCTGTTCACAGCACGTTCTCCTCAATCCCTCCTGCTAACTTCATCAAGGGTGAAATTGTTTACTCTGTCATCTGAATGAGTGATAATTTTGAGACAGAGGACAGATTGCATGTTTTTGGAAGAATGTACCATGTTCTCAATCATGTATTACATTTGGAGCAAACTATTTCGACAGACAAAGGCCTGGAAATATTTCTAAAAGGTGACAAAATCAGTCCAGGCCTGTAAAGTACATGCACGTCGCATAATCTTCTTTACATCCTCCTCATATCTTCCTCTCACCACAGATTCACACAGTGTGTCACCAACTCAGAGTGAAATATGCTTATGTTCAAAGGAGTTGTAATGTGGAGTGATGTGTGGGCCTCACAGCCGCTGACTCGCAGCTGTCTTTGCTGTAAATCTTACAAATCCACTTCACAAAAAAACACAACTCTCTGGTGAGTTCTTTAAGTGGTAAGTTGCCTCAGCTAGGAGACAAAGTGCAGTAAAAAAAACCAAAACTCAAAATACTTCACATTCAGTATGCACCAAAAATTTTGAAATAATAGCATAATAAAATTATCTTATAGGCAAAACAACAATAAGTACATTATTCACGTTATCCTCAGATGTTTGCTAGTGCTGTGATGAAGGCAGAGCAAAGACAAGACAAGAAATGTAGGAAAATCAGACTTTTATTCAAATTTGACACGTTTATTTGACGATTAGCAGTGCAAAATGATTCTAGTCTAATGGAGAAAGCCAAAGCCATAGTGGAGGTGCAGTGTGCTGTGCAGATTCCAGGACTAATAACTCTCAGATTATGCACCAAAATGTAAATAAGTAAACAAACCTGACTTGTAATGTATAGTCACTGGACAAGGTTAATCCTGCAGGTTAATAAATACAAAGCATTCCCCTCGTAACAGAACGCGCCGCCTTCATCTCCACGCTTTGTCTGTGAGGCGATTATATAATTATATCACTGCATTTGTCATTTGCGTTCACCCCTGGGGTCGCCGACAAATTAAAGCACTGAGTACGTTAGCTTTATAAGTAGAATGAAACACAAACCATAACAAAAGTTCATATTTTCTGTGTAATGAATGTTACATTATTTATACTATGAATTATGGATGAAGTTGTGCAGACCTGCGCAGGCCTGAATAGGACGGCTCGTAATCAATCCTTGTCTGATGGACCTTTTCCAACAAACACTTATTACTGGTTATTCTGGTTCACTCACTGGTAACTAACTGCTCAGGAGCAAAATATGACTTATTATTACCTGCACTATAGCTATAAATTACACTTCTACCCGCAGTGAATTCCAGTCATTTGAAAATAATATTGAGATACTCCAACTGCTATGATTGAAAAGATTGTGGCCATAAAGATTAAGGAGCTCACTGATAAAGACTTAATACTTTTGCCGAAATACTAAGGAGAATGCACTTTAAATGACAGCTTCCTTTGAATTAATACACTTTGTAACTTCTCAGGCTTTGAGCCGAGATAGGAAGGAAACATTACTCGCGCTGTTTTTCATCCTAACTCCACTTTATTAGCTTATTTGATTCACCATTCTCCTCATAGTTGATTCAATACATTTCCTATTTGCATAAAACTGTCCGGTAAGATTATCTTCACTTATTCGATCTATCCTCAGAGTCACCTTGTTCAGGATCTTATATGAATAATGAGATTTTAAATTGGAAGACACTCACACAGAGAATGAGGCATTTACAGTTAATTCATCTCATTGAGTTACATTGCTTAGAGGTATTGGAGGGTTTAGATTTTCATTCAAGCATCATATTTAACAGAGTCTGCTTCCCCCACTTTACTGGCATTGAAATTTAAATGGCCCCAGTCTGACAGATCCAATATTGCGACCCACTGTTGCTATTTTCCTGGGAGCAAATATATTGTCAAAATCCCTATATTCAGAGGCGAAAAAGAGTGATCACATGGAGGCCTTTACCTCTGTGATCCCCCCCCTTTCTCTAATATTTCAATAGGACAAAGCCGAATTGTTCATTTCCCTATTTATAGACTCTGAAACTCATCTGAATGTGCACATGTGATATTTTCACATCTCAAGAATTCTCCTCGACTTAAAATTCATCGTATGTTGGTGCAGCGCTTTGCAATATTTAGATTTTAGATTTTTTTTTTTTTACAGCAGCATCATTTACAACTGGACAATTTTTTTGCACACGCACACACCCACCCATAGTGGCTTGACAGAGAGAAAGAGACAGAGTGAGAGTGGGACAGATAGAGGGGGGAGGGGGTTAATTGGCTTTTTATGACTCCAATTAAATAACATTATGCATATACTGGCTTAACGGCTTATATGTGGCCTCCATTAACAATGTCCCCTTGATTGGTTCTTGGGCTTAAGGTCTCCTCCAGCCCGGGCGGTGCTTGTCATAGTGTTTAAACTCATATGTGCAGAAAAAGCTTCCGACGGTGTGTGTGATTTAAAAGGTGTGTGAATTATTTAAAAGGAAAACTAACAAATCTTGAAGAGATGAATGACCGGCTCCTTTATCTTCACAACCTGCAACAACCGCTTCAAATGTCCTGCGCTGGAGATGAGAATTGAATAAAATAAATCTCATCATTAAGGCCTCGGTGTGTTATCTTGAAAGCAAAAGAGAGAAAGAAAACAAGCATGTGCCTGTCCTGAAGCAGAGCTCCTGAGGTGTTAACTAATCTCTGGTGGCCAGTCTATGCACTGCCTCCTCTAATTGCTCCCTGTATTTCAGTCTGGTGTGAGAGCAGCCATTGTAGCGAGCGCCCAGTCAGCCCCCAGAGGTCTCACACCTTCATTATCACTCTTTATTGCAGAACCTTATACGGGCACTCGGCACCAAACAGCCTGCCCGTTAAAAATAGAGCCTTCTCCTCTCCTCTCCTTTTGGTGGTTTCAGTTTTAATTACTAACACAGAGCCAAAGCCGGAGTCCTCAGCAGGCCTGGCGTTTTTTGTTCACTAATTAAAGCGCGGATGGAGTTTATTGAAGGGACCCTGACTCTGCTCTCTCATCTATTATTAAGAGGGCAGGACAAATCATTTTCAAATTTATACGCTGAAACCTGTCCAGGGACAAGGCACGGGGTGGTAAAGGTTGGGGGGAAGGTGGGGTGAAATGGTGCTGAACACCGGGGGAAGGTAGCTGAGACTGTGTACAGAGGAGGAGAACCTGAAGCAGAAGACGAAGAAGAAGGTGGACAAACACAGAGAAGTGACTGTTATATAACACGGCCGTGTATATATTCTACGTGTACAATGTCCTTGTGATGCAACACGCCTTAATTTTGATCATTACAGGTTGACAGTGTACTAGACAGAAAATGGCATTGATTGGTGGACCCCCTCTGTGTGCTCTGTGTAAACAGTGGGCATAAATAGCAAAACAGCAGGGTGGTAATGCCAGAGCACAACTTCCAGCTGAATTGATGTTTTTAGTGTCACGCTATACTGCTATGCGTAACATTCTTAATTGTCTAAACAGCCACGACCCTGACAGCTGCACAGGTACCTCAGTGAGAGAGATGAGGGAGGACATCTGACAAGTAAACATCAAGCTGAGCATTAGAGACATTAGAGACATTAGAGACATTAGAGACAAAGAGGTCTTTGCTTACAGTCATGGCACACACAAGTGGTGACAGAAGGACTTAGAGCTCAATGCACAATTAGAAGTGTTACTCCAAGAAAAGGTCTCCAAAGTGAAGATGTTGATAGTTGTTAATTACTTGCATGTTAACATGTAACTGGTTAATGTATTTAAAAATGACCCCCCCCCCCCCAATCAGAATCCATGTTTCCTGTAAATGACCTGTAAATAAAAACATGTGTCTCTATTTTTGCAGCTTTTTGAGAAAATAATAAAATCTCCTGGAATCTAACAATGAAACATTTTCACTTAAACTGTAATTTCATGTTAAGGTTAGGGTTAGTATTGCTTTATTAAAATAAATGAACCAATTGGTTTGTTGTTCAGAAATGTTCAAAGATTTATTGCACAATGATACCAAAGATGGCTGAAGTTTTACCTGAAAAAAGGAACATTGTACGTTTTAGTTTCTCATATTGAATTCTAATATTAAAGCCTTCATCTGCAGAATAAGTAACTCATTAGTCCTCACATACATGTAGCACAATAGCACAAACACTCTGGAATGTAGTGGAACAGAAGCAGAAAGAAAATTTCAAGTGCGAGCATCTTAAAATCAAGCAGAGTACTTACTTGTGTACTTGTGTTCACTTGTGTCGTCATGTATCTGTTCTTTATTTTGTATTTCATTTTGTGACAGCAATGCCATGACATCACCTTTAAATCTGGGATGTCTTTATTTTTTTCATGTTTCCTTTTTATAAGTATCAGTGGAGATCTTGAATATTCACAGTCCAATTTAACCAAATCCAGAGTCTCTAATTAGAAAATAAAGCCACAACATGCTGAAATCATTAATGGTGGTAAAATCCTTAACTTCCATGAGACTAAATGCAAGCAGAAAACTTGAAATCGACTGACATTTCTACTATTGATGGCAACGTCTCAGCTCTCTGACACTTTCAAACATATGTCGAGCATCATTTTGCCACAACAAGTCTTGATATTAAATTTATCTCCAACCTTTGCGATGTCTTCAGAAAGAAAAACACGAGTGGGAGCAAGTCCACATGGAAAATTAACAACATACAATTAGAGAAAGAAATTCTTCATATGCGGTTTGTAACCTTTATAAGAAGAGGTGGAGTGAATTGAAAAGGAGAAATAATGAATTTAGCCGGGGTGAGGAGCAGAATCCTCCCTTAGCCTAACAAGCAGTTCGCATCCTCAGGGCAATTAGTCACTGTCATCTGAGGGCAAATGTAGAACCCTTTGCATGCTTGTTAAGTAAAAACTTACATAGAGGTCAGTGACATGTAAGAGAAATGCAGTGTAACCACTCAGCTAGAGAGAATTTAGCTAGAGAGAACAGTAAAATTACTATCGCCATTTCAATTCATCTACGTCTGAGCTCAGCTTTCACGTTTGTTTGTCATCTTAATGCTAAATCTGCCAAGCGGGTGAATACACATGGACAATATTGACAAGATATTTTCAATTCTGGCAAATTTTATGAGGCAATAAAAAAAGCATAATGCAAACAGAGTGTTATTATCTGTCCATGCTGAAAGTAATTAGAGTCCGTCTATTATTAACTGACTGAATTACCTCATCCTCAACTTCAGAAATTACAATGTTTAAATTTAATTGTGATCGCCCACAGATTTTAAATTGTTTTATTCCCTGAAAAAAATTGTCAGGCTGATTGAGCATACCAAGTCAAGTACAACTGGTGGTACACATACCACAGTTTGAGAACCACTTATCCACAAGTCAGTATTTGAACTTGGCCTGCCTGAAAACCCTATCAGGCATATGACTGAAGCCTGATCCTGAATATGAATGACTGTTTCATCTGTGTGTACATGGCAGGTTACTGTTAAACCTGATGTACTTTGGGTGAATTGCAAATGTGTATCGTTTCTTTACCCAGTTAAGACTAAACAAACCCTGTATGACAAACTGGTGAAACAAGTGAATGCTACAACCCTTCATTGTGCAATTGTTTCATTTGACCCTTTCTATGCATCATAAATGTACTTTTTTTCAGGGTAGATTTTACCCAATACGTACAGGGAGGGATATATAGGTCAGAGACCCTGGTGCCTTATCAGTAATTCGCCATTGCCTGGTTATTAAGGACAGCTTAGGTGGAGAGGGCTGGAGTACCAGGAGGGGTTAAGGTGAATTGATTGCCTGTGGACATGTTAAACATGACCCTGTCAGGCCTCCACTCCACTCCTAAAATGCACCAACCTGTGCACCTCACTCCAAGTAATCAGCTGTAGAGGCTTTAATAAAATTCAGAAAGCCCTGAGAACTTCCCCCCAGGGACTGTACCAAGTTGGAAATAATCGAAACCTGCGGCAAGAGACATTTGCACTGTGTTACCGTAGGAAGCATAACAAAATGCCTCGTGCTCCGAATGCTTAAAAAATGTGTCTAAGGAAAAAAAAAAAGTTGTGGTTTGTGAGCATAATGGAAGCACATAGGTTGTTGTTGTTCACTGTTAAACAGATTGGAAAGTAATCAGCAAAGTGTCTGTTCCTCTGCTGACTGGGTTCAGATGCAGCAGCTTGCAGCAGAGGGGCAGTGCAGGGTAATTACGGGGTAACTTGGGCTCAATCTGTCCGTAGACGCCCTCCCTCTTGGAAGGGGGTGTTTCCCTTGATTAGCCCGACTCAGGGTGAAGCCCCCTCTGCAAACGGCAGATTGAAGTTCATCACAGGGGTCTCAGCTGCCAGTATGTTGCAATGAATTGCTTGCTGTAAGAAGGTGTTGACAGGAGCAGCTGGACATCAGAGAGTGATGAAAAGAAAGGGAAATTCATGGAGAATGCAGACAGAACGGTCCACTGGGGAAAGCGGAGAGAATTGGTCATCTGCTGGTTGAAAGAAGAACTGCAGTCATTGTGGAATGGCCTCAGGGTGTGTGTACAAGTCGTATTTTGTTTTTGTGTGGCCTTCATTGTAGAGAAAAGCCTGCTCAAGAGTTAAGAACACTGAATTATATGAAATTCAGTCACGCTGACTGATTGGATCACTGAAGCCTCCGGCAATTACTCCCTGAAATAGACATTAATGTTAACTGATAATATGAGACGTTTATAAAATTACACTGCAAAATATCCCCCAATGAAAAGTGTCAAATTATTTTGCAGTCTGCGGAAATTCAAAGTTCAAAATCGAGTAAAGAGAAAGTGAAAAAGTTTGTTGAAACTACGTCGAGACAATATGTGACCTTTAGAGTAATTAGAGCACTTTCAGTCTCATTTTAGCAATGAAACTTTAGAAGTTACAGTGTAATCAAGTGTAGATTTTGTAAAATCAAGTACAATTGTATTGATTCATTCTAGCTTATTCTTTTTCTTTTTTAACAATTCATCTTTTTGACACTTGACACAAAGAAGAAAACATTGATTTGTATTGGAAACAAGTTTAAAAAATCCAAAAAGAGTGGATTTGTATCCTTTAAATAAGTCTTGTCTGTTCAATCAGCTTTTGGGTATATTAATGTATCAAACCATTAAATCCACTTTTTAGTCATTTTTGGGAATAAACTATTATTTTGAAAACTGGTTATTATTCCACTGGATGAAGTTGATGCTAAGATTATTTTACTTGAATGAAAAATAGAAAAGAATCATCTTGTAACAACATCTTGAGACTTTCTTAACCTGTGTTTTTTTACAGTGCGTG
This sequence comes from Genypterus blacodes, assembly GCF_046128005.1. Taxonomy (NCBI): domain Eukaryota; kingdom Metazoa; phylum Chordata; class Actinopteri; order Ophidiiformes; family Ophidiidae; genus Genypterus; species Genypterus blacodes. Next base: position 477,483 of record NW_027466841.1, read on the forward strand.
ACATGCCTGCAGCACATTGATAAAAATGACAATAACATCAAACTACACAATAAATAATATGTCATCGCTTGGCACGCAGAGTGTACACAGCCAGGATGTGTGAACACGTCGCTGTTAAAGAAACAGATCGCATGGAAACAAATATTGACACTGGACAGCAACTGTACACTACAGACGCGTCTATTGTCTCACGAGTGCTCCCTAACTCACCAATGGTGACTAATGCTGGTGAAAATGAGAAATGTGTGTGTGTGTTTTGATGAATAGAGATGGTGCCCTAAGGTGAGGACAGACTATATTGGTGTGATTCTACCATTCACTATATTAATGAACTGCCTAAAGGTGCAAATTAAGTTTTAATGGGTGTTACTTTACTACACACAAAGCCCTTACACTCGCCAGTGTTCCTCCTCTGCCTTAAAAAAGCAATTACAATTTATAGCCAGTTCAGCATTGTCCAAATAAAATACAAACATTAGCAGCTTGTCTTCTCGGCAAAGCTCATTCATTTTGTTTCACTACAGTTTCCCTAAAATGCGCTTAAAATGCTTCACTCCGCTGCCAAATTTCTTCCACCACACCAGCCGACTGAGAACAAAGCCAAATCATTTTCCATGGCCGTGAAGTTGAACCGTTCGTGCTGCTGCTCTTTATTTTGCAGCAGGAGTTTTTTTGTAGACAATTCTGCTTTTTAAAAGAACAAAATGAGAAAAAGGCAAATGTAGAGGAAGATTTGTGGAATAAAAACCTTTTAAGCCGGTGGTTTGAGAGCGCGGCAGCCTGCCTAACATGGTCTCTCAGCATACTTGACACCAGCCACTGCTTAATTAGCTGCCATCAGCCGAGCCCCAGAGAAAGAGGGACAGGCTAATGATTAATGATAAAAAAAACGCCTGGAAAAAAAATCATTTGACAAACACAACATCATCCTGTGTTCTTACAGACGTCAACCGCTGCTGTGATTCACCACGCAGATCATTTATACTCACAGACCTGATGAGGCTGGTATTCTCTTACAACCTGTCACCGTTTCCTCGAGGTGAACCTAAACTGGAGGCACAATTTGGGATTGATAAAGTATTTAAAGACACATTCGACCCGATACGCCTCTGTGTCCTCATGTGTTATATATGTTTTTACACACCTTGCATTAAACAGTGTTGTCCTTATTTGGACTGGACACAAAAAGTGCTGTTAAGGTGCTTTTATGAGCTTTTATGAGCAATTTCTTTTACTAAATCCAGCCTTTCCTCATAAAGTTAGGGCAAGTTTAGATTTTAAAGCCTTTATAGAAATGTGCGCCAAATGTGTCTGGGCGTTGGCTAAACATCAGCCGGTCTCATTTTCAGTTTGTGGGCGAAGTTAAACTCATAACTGCGTCCCAAACAGATCTCCGAATTGCATTTACACCTGCCTAGCTGTGACTGAGATCCCATTACAATGCAAACACATATTGTGTATTTTTTCTTCATAAATCAAATATTTTCCACATATTTCACAATGTATGTTTATCTTTGTATTTATGTATATAGATTATTATATATACATTTGTGGAAGTTACATACTGTACATGCATTGTTCTGTATCTGGACAACATATCCGAGGGGGAGGGGGGGTGGGGGTGTTGCATTATAATACAAGGCCATACTGGTTGACTGTGTTAAGTCTACAGGGAAATCTGAGGAGTCATGTTTCTGTCTGTATGTGATGGGTAGATTGTATTGCATTTTTCATGCTTTAACTCCTCCACTGAATCTACCCGCATACTGCAAAATCAATTGCTTTATTGATCTATAACTAATTAGGGGAAGATAAATGGTTGAACTAAACAAATATAGGCTCTGTAATGAGCCGATACAGTGCAAGTCGTATTAATTGAGTTCTGGATAATATGAGGTGATCCTTGCATGGTGTTTTACTGTACCGACACTCTGCTGCATGCATAATTCCGGACATATTCAGCGATAAAACGACCTCTCTGCTGTGTGCAGTCACCAATGATCAAAGGTCATTAGTTTCAGCTGACACAGGCTACGGGCCTTAGGTCAAAGAGCATGACTGATGTTATGGGGATGATGGCGTGCAGAGAGAGAAGCAGACGGGAGCCGAGGGATCCAGATCCTCATTAACCGGGAATTGCAGCTCCGGTGTCAAATCTCAATCTCAATTCAAGCACACAGAAATTCTGTTGTAATCACTCGTTTTACACCTTAAAGCTGAACTTTGGTCCTGTAAACACAATGTCCTTCAGCATGTTTTGTAGAAGGCAGAAATAGAAACAGATAAAAATAGAATAGATCCACTGTATGTCTCCCTGAGGGCCAGACAATAAAAAATACAATATACAGTATAAAATGTACATTATTCCTGCTTGCAACTGAGCAGGCCACACACACACTCACAACCAGGGGCTCCCTCTACAGGCCGCCTGCTCACTCCAAGAGCAGCCAGCTCAGCCTCTCACTCCTGCAATGCTTCATTTGTCATAGCAGATGTTCAAAACTATTTTCCCTGGAAGCCTAAAATCTGTAGAAGTAAATTAATATCCCCTCCCTCCCATTTTAAGTCCCTCAGACTCAGTTCATAGCCTGCACTAAGTGCCCTTGTTGACTCAATTGGATTAGCACTAATATGTAAACACAGGAGGTAAGAGGAGTAATCCTCTAATGAGAGGAGAAAAAGTGAAATAAATAAGTTGAAATGCCAGGCCATGTCTTTAGTGGAGGCATCTGTCAGGTAAGCTGGATACACGCAGACTGAAAGTAGGTATTAAATTTGGAGCGGGGGGTGGGGGGGTGGGGGTGGGGGGGGTGTTTGGAGGTAACTGTTGTGACCGTTCAGTGACAGCGTAATTACTCGTTTGTAACTTAGTTGGATAATAGGAATGGAGCCTCTAGGGGATAAGACAAAGACTTGTTAATTATTAAAGCTTACATCAGCCAGGCACCAGAGAGTTGCAATTATTAATGTTGTTGTTCTTGTTTGTGCTTAAACACTACCTCTGCTGTTAATATGCTCATTAACCAAAATGAGTGATTTTATTGCTCTTGATTTGGTTTGGGGTTTGTTAAACAGATCAGAGCTCAGCTGTCGTTTAGTGAGGAATAAATGTTTGTGGCAGATGTGAACAGCTGACTCTTCTTCTTTCATTTCATTTATTATTTGATTTTATTTGGATAAGAAGGCGCCATTACTGACTCCTGACCCTTACAGTATGGTGTAGAATATCTCACCTAACTGTAACTTTCTATTCAAGTTTTCTTTTTATTTAGATTTAATCACAGAGACACAATGTGAATTCAACTCCCATCTAATGTCACGTGAACTCGTACAAAGAAACACTGCATATTTAAATATGAGCTCAAATCGCCTCTCAAAATTAAACAACTCGTGTCAAATTGAGCAAATGTTCTTGCTCAAAATCATCTCAGATTGTCTTGGAAATGGCTAAAGAATATTTCTGTAAATGAAGAATTGCTCTATTATTATCATGGCTCAAAGAAAAAGCAATAAAATCCACAAAAGAAGTCCTGTAATAATTATAATTTCATTGCTGACATTTACAATTTATCATATTTTCATTTGTGCTAAAACAGCCATAAGTTGAGTTTATACAGAAGTTCTCCGCTGTTCAAGATGCAGAGATGTTTTTAATTGTAATCACAGCAGTGCCATAAAGGTTTTGTTAGTAAAACTTCTAACAAATAAAGGCTCTGGTTATAAATGACCCACAGTGATTCCAGGTGTCCACACTGTTGTTTCTGCCTGTGAAAGCTCTCTAATTGGATCTGTCTGTTGATCTGCTATAAGTGAGGAGCAACACACAGGACGTGAACACTGAACATCACAGCTGAAAACTCTGCACCACGCCTCCAAAAATCACTGCAGCTAATTTCCACAACAATTACCTCCTATACTAAGAACTTTTACTTTTACAGTATATTTCCATTTATCCAACTTATATCCTATATATCTCCCTACATTTTTCACCGCCAGGGACATTTAACAGAATTGATGCAACAAGCTGAAACAGCTAAACCTTCGATTAACGCATTTTTTTTTAAAAATTGACAAAGCAAACAAGCGCTCTTATTTGTTCACTCTTCACTGTGAGCTAAAACCATATGCACTTTTAAAGGGTGTTCCTCTTTCTAATGGGCCCCGTGGGGACGAAGGGGTTAATTGATGCAGATGTTGATAGCTTTTACACACGATGCAGGGAGCATCTCCCCAGTGGCTCCTATTAGAGGCAGTTTTAATGAAGTGCTAAACAGAAGGCTTTCCTACAGTGTGGCCCGGCCTCTGGAATACTCTGGAAACAAAGCACTTCATAGGAAAACAAGCTCCACTATTGATCCTAGTGCCAAATAACTGAATCCTTTCCCAATCAATGCTTATTTCTCAACTTATGGCGTCTAATAGAAGACAACATGAGAGGAAGTCAATCACAGAGGCATTATGTTGCTAAGGGGGCATGAAAGAGTTAGTTGTGTGGAGAAAAAAACACTGTAGAGTTACGGCACTTGATGACCTCCTCATTTAAGCTGATTTAATAATGCAAAGGTTCCCAAACTGTGCTACATGTGTCAGTGGTGGTACTCTGCGTGAGATTGTGGGAATTTCTGCAGGGGATCAAATCTATAGAAATCTACAGAAAGACAATTACAATGTAGGAACTCTGGAAATTCTGCTACCTATAAGACAATATACTGATTTCTTGGAAACGTCACATTAACGCCACAATCAGGGGGAAAGTGTCATAACTGGGCGCTGATGAGCTCTGAGTAACAGACCTGGATAATGTGATTGTAAGTCGGTTTACTCAAGCATGTAAACACCCCCATCAATCAGTGATCACATACACTACATATACATTTCCTCACCTGGAACTCATGAAGCGATGACGTAATCACTACAGCATCTTATTAACACTACACATACAATCTTTAAACGCTGATACTGTAACTTCTTAATTTCAGTACAGCAGGTTCAAATAAAAAAATAATTTATAAAGATTATTTTCTGTTTTTTAATGTCTTTTGTGCGGAGAAAGTGACAGCAGGAACCAGAAACCAAAATTGAGTTTAACCCGGAATGTGTTTTCACGACTCAGCCGCACAAAGCCAATAAATGGTGAAAATATTTTTTAATTTCTAAAGATTAAAGCGAGGCAAAACTGAGAGTCTGTAATGTGAACTAGTCAGTGGAGTTTGGTTAAAATGATGCTAATGTAATGGGGCTTCTCATGCAGCGTTACCAGCCCATAGTCACTAAATTCTGCTCATTAAAATGACAAACCCAAACACACAGTTAGTCAAGCGTGATCTTCAGCTGTGTATGGCATCTGGCCCTGACGCACCTCCGCCCCCCAACTCCCTGGAGGATCACACACACACATGCACGCACGCACACACACCCACACAGGCACTCACACAGGCACGGTAACCCCAATCAAATTTTAAAACAATCAGCATTCCCTTCATTTCCAATTTAGTCACCTGCCACCGAGCCCTATTAGTGTCCACTATGATACAGTATTAGGGATTTATACAGCAGCACTGGGCCTTTTGCTACATTTTCCCCAGTCAGCTTCTCACTCCATCCGTCAGCCTCTTCCATCCTGATTATCAGGAGACACCAATTTCAAAGAGACATCTTAATAGTGATGTCAACGTATTAATTAGAAGTGTTAATGAGCTAAAAGCAACCCAAATTAAATTAATGCAGCAATAGACAGAGAGCGAAATTAGCTTCAATTTCTGTAAATGATTCTGAAGTGTGCACAACATATCAGCCTGTCTGAACATTCCCATCCCCCAAAGCTAATCAAGAGCTACATTGCAATTAGCTGCTTAATTAAAGCAACACTCTGCTCGGAAAATCCGGCACAATTAAGTAATGGCTGTTATAACATGAAGACAGACTGTATTTTTCTTCTGGAGGAGAAGTGGAAAAAAACAGAAAACAACATATTCTATCCCTAATGGCCTGCAGGGGATTGAGCCAGCCGAGATGTGCCAAGATGGAGAGGTTTCTATCTCACGCTTCAATGGGGATCTTTGCTCCAGCTGGAAGCCTTGTGAATCAATGACAGCGAGGCGGATCAAACTGCCGTGCCCGGGGTTTGCTAAGACATCTGAATTGGCAGTGACTGGGGTGACCGTGTCCTAATCGCCGGCTCTGTTTTAGCAGCTCGTCGCCGTCCAGTTGGACACAGGAGCTCCAGACTATTGACGGTCTGTACATATTTCAGCTTTGGACTCATTACTGACCCCCGTGGCTCTGGACACTGTTGTACTTCAGCCCCTGCTGGTGTGGATAAAATACAACAGCACTGAGGGGAAGAAAACACAGTGAGCGATCAGAGGAGTCTCAGTCTGTCGCACACGCTGCTGCAGAGGAACTAAGTAGATTAAATGTATGATTCTGAGGCACTTTTGCCTGTTTTAGGTTACTTTCAACGCTAATCAGCTACATTTCAGAGGCAAATATTGTACTTCTTACTCCTGACATGAAAAGAGAAAGAGATCTAGCCCTAATTCAAAAGATAGTTAAATTCCAACTGCTCCGAAATTTGAGATATGTGCTTGTTTACGCTGTTGGGTGAAGAACCTCAAATCAATCTCCAATTAAGTTCATTTTTGTGGATTTACCAAACACATATTAATGCACCAACGAGGTCAATTCTTTACAATCACTATGTAAATGCAAGAGAATTAGACGTGACGGAGTGTTTGGAGGTGTTTCATGGTCGTCCTTTGCACGTTTCTATTGGCAGGGATAAATTAGATCCATTTATCAGACAGCGATGATGCAAACCTACTCAGTCACACAGGCTGAGCACCTAATTTGGCTAATTATCTCAGAATTGAAATTTTCATTATATTACCAGAGTCTAAATTTTGTTTGTGGGGGATGTGAGGGGACGAGCTCATAGGAAAGGTCATCGGAATGGCTCGGATTTTCTATGATTTGCAAAAACACAAACAAACAAAAGCTCCAAAGGCAAAAAAAAATACAGCTGGAGTGAATCAGATCTGGTTACTCGTCGTTTCCCATTGAAGCAGTTTTCATTTGTTCTGCCACAGTCGTATTGGGGATTTTATGGCGACTAACAAATGCTCAAACACACTGAATGATGTTGTAACTCTCAGCCCTCCAAATCAGCACTGGCAGAGATGGAAGAATTACTCAAATCCTTCAGTAAATTACCAGAGTAATCCCATGTTGGAAGAGGAGTGGCATGTTCCAATTTTGATTCGTGTAAGTAGTAAACAGGCATTAGCCGTAAAACTGAAAATCCCCCCAAAATTAAGAGAAACAAAGTCCTTTATCTCATACTGGAATTTGGAATTAAATAATACAAATGTAGAATCCTCAAAGCTGATTTTCCATGATCTCAGATCAGTTTGATTAAATGTCTCAACTCTTTATTTAGATGATGTCGACGCTGCATTGTGTCATCAAAGCCATTACAAGACTTTTATAAGAGTTCAATCTGACAAGCTCATGTTGAAATTAAAGTCTTTATCTGCACAATAACTCGTCACCGCAGCCTTCAGGTGGAAGAAGAGGAAATGTTGTAAATTACAGGAAGAGTACCGGATGTGCTTGTGTGCGCTAACTTTCCACACCAACGTCTCACCAGCGACTAACAAAAAATGCATGTTGACGTGTGAGACCTCCTGCTATTCAGTTATTTTCTGCTTTTTAAACGTGGCTGAAGGAGCCGGTGAGCTGTGATTAACAGTCGCCTTGGAGGGTGGAGCCCAGGGAGCGCGGTGTAAACGCCACCCTTCAGCAGGTGGAGGACACAGCAGAGCAGATGCCGCCAGGTAACCAGGCTGGGCTGCTCTTCAGAGACTAGGCTGTGCTGGTTTCACTGGGCCTGCTTCTGCTGGGAACCAGTGTCACTCACAAACACCATCTGCCAGAAACCAAACAAATCAAAAAAAAGCTTCACCTGCTTCACTGGCGTTGATCAGCAGGTCGAGCAGCCGAACCTTCTTACTCGCACACCTGCTGAAGTAAACAAAAGGAGGAGCATCTAATTTCTTCTTTAGGAATCAGCCATGTAAACATAAAACATTCAAACGCAGCAGGCAGGGAGGCAGGGAGGCAGTGCTGCAGGATACCTTTCCCTTTGCTGAGGAGAGGGGAAAAGACACCTGAAGTGTTTGACGCTAAATTAGCTTTTCAAAGACAATAATTAGACTTCTCCCCCTTAAGGTAAATTACCTGCTAACCAATTGAACTGTGTTCTAATTATAGGATCTTGCCTCTGAGCCATTGCCGGGGATCCTTGTTCCTAGCAAGAAGATGTAAAACACATTTGAACAAAAATACACGACGTGTGGTAAAGCCCTACAGAATACAGAGAGGAAACATGTTCTGAGCAGAGAAACTGACAGAGCGCTCGCTGCTTTAACCTTTACAGGATCTCAGGATGATTATTTCATACAGTAACGGCAGCAACCAGATGGCAGCTATTGTTTAGTCAAATATCAGATTTTTGTGACTGAGCAACAGTGGACGGGTGACAACCAGCTACTTATCTGCGCTTTGCATATTTTACAGTTGATGTCATGACACTGCAAATTGATTTGTAAGACGGCGTCAGTGAAGGGATGTTGAATATTTACGCTCGCCGTGCGATACAAAGCCAGCACGCCTACCATGGCGGCACCGCTTGGCCTTGAGGTGGGAGTCGGTCCTCATTGTTCTGCCGAGCGAGCGCCCAGCTACCCACAAGGCGGCGCTGTGGCGGCGGATCAGGGCGAGGGCCACACATTGGCATTCATCACCACTGCCGATAGCCTCGCCACTAATTAATATGTAAATTTTTACATTGTTTGTTTGGTGCCGTGTCAAACTTTGATGTGAGGAGCAGCTTCCAGGTTAACAGAGATTTAGTGGAGATTGAGGGCTGGAGACCTGCCAAACATCCCAACCAGCCTGTAATCCAATACTTTATTTAAATACATCTACTAATACTGTACGTCTCCACAGCTTAGAACCTGGGAGACAGACTAATGATATTTTATTAAGCCAGAGTAATTGAGGATCCATCAAAATATGTAATTAAGCACTTAAGCATAATTATCCAACACAGTAGGAACCCGAATGAATTAATTAAAAAAACGTCAATACATCAATTTATTTGAATTCCTTTGTCCCTTTTCTACTTGTAATAATTAACATTTTAATTGCCTTAATTTGTGATGAGCAAAAGAAATTCACACTTTGGTCGACGATGCCGATGGAGTGCAATTCATGCGGCACAATGATGATGAATGTTAGCGCGGTCACACACAGCTGAGAGGGAAAAAACCTGTTAAAAATGGGTTTTGTGGAGGAACAGCGGGGAAGGGGAGTGACACGGGCGAGCGCGTGTGTGTGTGTGTATGCACGCGTGTGTGTGTGTGTGAGCACGTTTCCTCGCGTGCATGGGTGTATGTTCATTATCAGCAGGCTGCCCGGGTTTGATGCATACCTGGAGAGCAACTTAATATCCTCAGGCCACCACTACATGTCAGGCCATGAGAAAGATACACACACACACACATACACACACACAAGACAGAGGAACATCGCAGGCCCCGCTGGAGCCATTTACCTTTCTCCAAGTAGGTTCAAGATATTAATTAAGATAAATCTACCTCAATTCACACATTCTGCCATCTGCCTATTTATCAGAATTATGTTAATCATTTCTGTAGGGCAGAAGAATTATTACCCATTTTGTGTGTAATACATATTAACATCAGAACTAAATGATTTTGTATTCGTTTCCATACGGCCTCTTTCTCCAGCATGCAGCAGTAAAATAAGGGACATATTTATAACGCTCCTTTATGATCCTAAACAACCTGGCAGGATTGACTCATCACCACACGCCTCGTACATCTGAGCGGCTTTAAACAAAACAATCATCACACAGTCGTCCACGCCGTCTCCACGCTACAATTTTAACCAAATCCAGCCTGTGTTCCTTTTTGTTTTGCCAATGAACGAGCCGGTTAATTAAACTCTGAGGAGATAATTAAGACGAGACGGCTGCTTGAATCACGCCGGTCACCATGCCATTATGTGGGGCAGGCCGACAGGTGGCACAGGCCTACGATCAGGTGACAGCTCAGCCAACAGATCGCACGATATGAAGGCTCGGGCAGCCTCGCAGCATCCCCCATGGTCCAGACCACTCCTACAGAGCCACATGTCCCCTGAAAAGACATTTCCAAGCTATTGTTGGATGAAGTGCTACTCGAGTACTGCACCTAGGAGTACTTCTGAGGTACTTTACATCATGACGCGCTGGTTTCTACATCTAATCACCAGCATTTCAAAAAAACTGAAACGTTGCACATTTTACTCGTCTGAATTTACATTTCACATGTACTGTAGGTTCTTGTTACTTTGCAGATTAGAATGCAGCCTAAAGCTCAAACACTTAATTTCCTCCACCAAGGTGATAATGTTTTCACTTTCTTAAGAAAGTGCTGAACTGTGTTTTGACAGAACGTGTCAAAACACAGTTTCTAAAGGCTTACTCATTACAGTTCATACCTCAGCCAAGGCAAACATGTCTTGTTCTAATAATACACCGACTGGAAAGGATGAAATGAAGAGAGTATATTGCTTTTTTCAGGCAAATGTCATTATTGTTTTAGCTCATAAGTACACAAACATGAATCAGACACACTTAGCTCTTAAAATCTATTTCAATTTGCAGCGTCTCTTTATATCATTTTGTTGTTTTGCCAAAGTTTCCAAAAATACTAAATATAACAGGCTGAATTTTGAGAAAATGATCTTAACTCTTGTCTTCCTTCAAATGTTCTTAACATGTCCTTCTAAATGTCTTGTGCATAGGTGCACATTTCCCAAAATATTAAATATCTTTTCAAGTAAACATTAAAATAAAATGTTCAGTGGCTGAGATCAGGCGTTACAATGATATAGTCAGCAGATGTCTTATTTTAGAATTTAGAACATCCCTGGATTTCTGAATACTGAAGCTGTTGGTAGTAATTAAATGAAACCCTTGTGTACTTCCTCTTACTACGGCTTTCCCTCAGCTGTTTCTTGCCGTGTGGTTGCTGCTGCCTGATCGCCTGCTTGGGTCACGTTCGGGGGTCTGGAAGCAGAGTGCCAGGGCGAAAACAGGGCAGATCATACTCATGCACAAGCCCAGGACTAATGAGGGTGAGGAAGGGGCCAGGGCCATGCTATGTGATTAAATTTAGATCTGGAGGGAGATCTTGACCCATGGTGGCCCACGTCTAAGTGACATTTACCCAAGAGAAACGTACTGCAGCTGAGGCTTATTAACCTTTTATAGATCTAAGCACCGCCGCCTGTCTTAATTGGCGATCGGATTATTAAATCGACTGAATTCAGGGTGATTTGATCTAACACGATGTGCAATGTGGAGGCTTTTATTAAAAGAGCCAGCGTGAGAAAATGTGCATTCAATTGTATACAACTTCAATTTCTTGAAGAACAATTTTCAGAGGGGAATTTCAGCCGTTGTTAAATGTGAAAGAAACGGTGTTGTTAGGTAGGTAGAACATCAGATTGACTCCCTCCTCCACAGTCCCATATCTGCTCCATAACTCCTCCCTCCCAGGAACGTGAGACTTGATTGACATCAGAGGAAATGACTAGCCTTGTGGCTTTTTTTTAGCGAAATGAGTAAGAGATATTTTTCACAGAGATCTCTACGTATTTAATGGATTCAGGATCAGGGTGCAATGATGATTTCAGCAAATTCCACTTCTTCTGACTTCTGAGTCACAGCTAAAGCTTGGGGTTTTGGTGTCAGGTCAGCTCAAAGGGCAAATCCAGGAATTGAGAGATGAAGATTTTCTTGTATCTGCAACACTCTGAAAGGAATCCGGCATTTCTATTATTCCATAATAGACAATGAAAAGGTCAAATAAAGTAAATAAGTACCATTAATATAATTTCTTCCATTATTGTCATTATATTATTTGAAGAGTACTTGGCTTGTTGGGCCTTAAAGGACGTAACGTATGTGCTCTCATGCGTCGCTCGGTTGTTAGATTGATCCTTTTTTTACATTAGGGTAGCTTTTTTGTTGCAGATACAAAACACGATCTCAGCCCCAGTTTAGCACATTTAATGTCACTAATCACTGTTTGATGATGACACTGTTCATGAAAGAACCGACGGTGAAACAACAACAACCAAGCGGCTGAGCCTGAGTCTCACAGCAGTTCTTAAAAAGTCTGGATGGCGGCATTGTTGCGGATCTCCATTCGGCACACGAACGCCACTTTTATGGACTTCTTACAGTCAGTTTAGATGACCGACAAGCACTCGGAACATTAGTTCTGTGCCACAAGTCCCATACATCAACTGTCTTGTGACGAGTAAGGGAGGGGATCAACATCCTCTAAATGAGCAGACATAATCCCACTGAATGTGGAGTTAAGCCATTTCATAATTAGCAGATTTTCTAATGTATGCCAGGCTTTAACGACCTTTGCAAATGAGAATGGTTGTTTGAATTTCCATCCTTCACATGGTTTTATCCCTGCCATATCTGCCTGATAGAATGAGTGCACCAGTTGATGATATGCATAAGCTTAATGAACAAGTGCACACACTTCTGAATGGAAACTGATGGGCTCAAGCCGGCGAGATTGGAAATGCATTTCCACACCTTGCATATCATCATGACCATAAGTGCTGTTGCTCTGACCCGTTAACAATGCATTTCAAGCCTTTTTTCTCCAATTAGGGACACTTCTCACTCCCATCTCTCTCCTCAAATTGCTATTAGCATACTATGGCTTCAAACATACAAACAGACTTCTAGCCACAACTTTTAAATTATGGCACATTATTACCCATTCAATCACAAAGATGAATAATGAAGAGCAGCAGATGAGTGATTGTGGCTGAAATGTTTCACTGCATCAAAACCTAACCAAAACAGAAACTAGCATAACAGCTACATACAGTACAATGCATTGTATCGACTATAGTTTAGAACTAATAAAGTAATTTCTCCTCTTTGTTAGTGATGTTATGAAGTTAATAACGTGGATATGTAAGGTGAATATAAAGGGACAGCTTGGTTTTCAAAGAAATACTGTATGTTAATAAGTACAAAATGTGAAAAACACAGTTTTGTTAAACATTGTTCAAGTTGAAAGCTTCATTTTCAGTGGGTCCTTTTCTTGTGTAACATGATAGCATTAGCATGTAGCACATTTGAATTTAGCCGGTTACACGAACGACGAGGCTAACCAGTTAGCATTTGGCTGGCATCGAAGACTTGTCGCCCCGCGGCTGTTACCACATGAACATAAAATGGCCAGTTTTCAGCATGGATAGTGGTGGTAAAGCAAGGATGAGCAAAACGAGATATATGTGTTTTTGCTTTAAATTTAAGTATTTCAAGGGTTTAGAGAAAGACCCTTTAAGTTTGGTTACACAGTCGGTAAAAGCAAAGGCGCTGTGGAGTTAAAGGCCATCGTTTCTGCATAAAGGAGTTTGAATAAATGACACCATTGATGTGTTTAACGTTCCTCAGTCAAGCTGCCCTCAGCCGCCCGCTAAGGCGCCGCGTGTCGGGCTCGGCTCAAAAGCCACACAGGCGTTTGTCGTGGCTTTAACGCTATCAAACTCTAATCTGTCTGGGATTTCGTGTGTGTTAACACAGCTACAGACGCAGAGAGCAAACACTTCCACGGCACTACATAAATGTATCAAAACATTAATGCCACAATAAACAACCTTTTCAATTCCAGGGATTTGCATGAGTAACGTGAGCATTAGCACGCAGAGGCGACGGCGCTTCTGCTTGACTGAGTCGACTCTGAGGCTTCAAACATGTTTTGTGTGAGAGAAGGAAGACACACACACACACGCACACACACACAAGCCTCTCACTTTTTGGCAAATCTGGGTTTACTGTGTCATAGATTAGCACCAGCCTGACCACAGAGCTGAAATACACTAATGACTTAATTAGCTGACCTAATTCTATAAGCTTCTTCTGGCATATTAACAGCAGCTGTGTAACAAATACATGACGCTGTTTGTTTATGAATACAAACCACAGGAAACACTGCAGCTCCTTCTGTGAGTCTCCTGCTTTAGAGTATCAAAGCCTGATTTGATTTGCGGCACATTTGCGTTGCAGCAGCCTTCAGCACATTAAAAAGATCCTAATGCTTATTTGTAATTGACATCAATTTTGCCTCTGCGATCCAATGTGTGTGTCTGTGTGTGTGTGTGTGAATGTGTGTGTGTGTTTCTTTAAACAATTATGCTGCTTGGGGGAATAGTTTGACCGCCCTCTCAATATTTCTGGACATTTGAGCAACGAGGGACAAATGAGAGAGAGGGGGGGGGGGGGGGGGGGGGTTCTTATTAGATTGAATGATGATTGAAATGGATTAATTTACATTTTCTGCATGCATACTTTACATACATGATCTTTGCTCAGCACAGGGAGTTCTGGGCAAAAGAGCACTATTTGTATGAGATGAACTCATCTATATGCTAATTCATTGGCATGTAGACCTGCTTCATTTCTTCCATTCAAGACTGTTTACCTATTAGCTCTTATAGATGCAAAGGGAATTGGAATATTAAAACCAAAAAACTAAGGAATGCAGCGCATTAGCACTACATCACCTGTTATTATAATAATATTAGGGGGGCATTGCTGCCCTTTGTTTAAGCTGTAACCACCAGCCAACTTCCACCATTACAAATAAAACAAAACATCTTTCACTTAAGTGAGACTTGTTGCCCCAGACAAAGGCACAGCAGGTGTCTGAAGTACTTCAAAAGGACCAAAGCAGAGCAGACATCACCCTGCTGAAAACCCCGACTCCACCGAGATGAGGAACAAGGCAGCATGAGGGACGTTTTCCAGCTTTAAAAAGGTACTGAAATGTGCCTCTGAAACAGTCTGAAACACTGCATGGGAACGCTAACATGTTGAGATGTTGAGACAGATCACATTACAATTCAAGCCTAAATGCTAATGTAATTTCATACGAACCAGGCTGAAAGAGATGCAATCAGCCATCCCTGATTCAGACGACTGTTGTGTCTAAGAGGATGACAACCTCCTTTCTTATTGTCTCTGTAATTCACCAAAATTGCCACTTACAGCCGCTAAGAGTGGGACGTTTCATCTCCAAGCTTCCTCTGGTCTTTGCTACTCATCCCATTTCTACTTCCTCCAAAAGTGCCACCACTTCATTAACCTTGCCAGGCATGAGATAAGAGAGGCAGTGCATCAAAGCTGCCTGCCCACAGAGAGAACAGAGCCAAGTCTCCTCTACACAGCAGCCATCACACACACTCATACACACACACACTGGCAGATACACAGTCCACAACCCATCCCGCACTCAGAAAAGACCTTTTGTGTTCCAAACTGTCATTCAGAAATGGATTTCTGTGCGGGACATCATTACGTTTTAAATATTATTCTAAGCAGCATGAAAACATTTCGCTGTTGCAAAGCTTGATTGGAAAGAAAGGCTAATACTTGTGAGTGTGTGCTCAAACTAAAGACCGCCAATATGAGCTCCAAGTTCCCGTCACTGAGGTTCAAGGCCTGTGCGTCTGTGGCCAACGTCCCTGGATGAAAGGAAAGATTATTAGAACGGTGGAGAAAGAACCAAGATGAGTTTCAAGACAGGTCTAAGGTGATCGGAGCCCAAGCTGGAGTCATTCATCCCTGTGGGCTCCATGGTAGAAAAACACACAGAAGACAGAAACCTCACAAAGCTCTCGCTTGCTCTTCTTTCTTCCAAAGGCTCTTGTATTATTTACAGCAATATGTCAGAAATCAAAAGTAAAGTTTCTGTTTTTTGATCACCTACACGCGTAACAAGTTCCAGAACAAGAACGCGAAGGCAGAAAAGTCTCGCAGACAATCTCAACCAGACGAATAACAACTTCCGACTTCCTGAAAGCCTGAAAGGTAGAAAATGTATTACCTCAGTCACAATATTGTTTTACTTGCACCACATATAAATCTCTGCGGTGCATTTAATCCCTCTACCCACAGTTTCTGAGAAAGGAGGATATAAATTATTTTCCTTTGGTGGAAACTGCAAATCCCTGTCTGGATTCTGTTAAAAGGCTTAAAATGTCACTAAATGCCAAAGCTGAGACTCCAGCTAACACGCGGGTCTTTAAGACAAGATGTTAAAGCGTTGAAAGTTACCTGAAATTGATGAGGTTAATATTTTTTTATCGCACAAACCGCGGCGCCTGTGTGAAAGTGGATATTGAAAATAGCCAGCTAACCCCTCACATTAGAGGCTATCACCTGGATTAGCAGCATAAACACCAATTACATATTTAATTGTTTATGCGTCACAGTATTTGATAGAATGCATAAATTAAGGAGAGGGAACGGAGGGAGGGCTCGCCACCACGCAGGATCAGCCCTAAGTATGTATTTCAATGAAGAAGAAGAAGAAGAAGAAGAAGAAGAAGAAGAAGAAGCCTGAAAAATACAACAACAAAAAGTCCCCCCCAAAAATAACAAGTCAAAGCGCCCGACGCTGTGCTGTAAATGAGTAATTTACCATGAATAACCCTCCCAATCCCTTTACGGGCGTATGAATTTCCAAACCGTGTTAAGGCAGCACGGAAGGGGTCTGTCAGGGAAATTTGAAATAGAGGACAAAGAGGCCGGCCAGCAAATAGGTTTCTCAGCCGCCAACCCTGTGCCAACGTGAATCAGAGGTAAAATACAGTGCATTAAGTCGACCTCTGAGGCAGCACAGAGGAGGGGAGAGTGAGACATTCTGCTATCTATTAAGGCCGGTGTTATGTATATATTGTGCTGGGAAGGAATTTTACTGATCCACAAAAACCAGCAGGGGAGAGGATAAGAGCCGAGTCCCTATAAGACCATGTGGTAAGCAAACGCGGAGCAGGAATCTCAGGCAAGTTGAAAGTTGCTGTGCGCCGTTCAGGAGAAAGTCTGGCAGAATCCTGCATGCCCGCTGATAACATGCTCGGATTAAGGATGTTTAAGGGAAGTGAAAATTATTCATTTGAGATGGATGAAAGCTGCACTTGTCAAGTCTACCAGTCATGCACTTTATACATTTCATTTCCACTCGCCAGCATGCATAATTTCCCCTCAATGCAAATTTCTACACACCGAAATTGTGAGCGTATTTACCCCCGCCGCCTTAACACACTCTGACACGGAAAATGGATCGTCTCTATTGAACGGGGAGGAGGAGGAGGGTCGGCGGAGGAAGGGGGGGGAAAAGGGAGGGAGGGAGGGGACAAAACACAAAACAATGCAATTTTGTTTGCAAGAGGTGTGAGAATCTAATTTGGTTGCAGCCAGATAAAGTCGCGAGCGTGTGGCAAGAACACAAACAAGAAGTTTTGTTTGAAATCGGGGCTTAAATCATAAAACGGAAGGATGTTGCGAGGACGACATCTGTGGATATCATTTTAACACACGGGCAATTATCTAAAAAAGTCCCCCATGTTATGAGTGTAATTACTGGGTTTAAGTCACCAAAGTCTCCTCTCGGCCTGGCTGCTGGTCTACCAGCCTCCTGACTGAGTATATACGTACACATATCTGTCTCTCTATACAAATATTATGATCTCTCTGATGAGAATTAAGTCTCCAGCCTGGATGGCCAATAAATTAGAGGCACGCTTCTCGTTTACTCATCAGAGCTAATGAGCCTGATAAAATTACCTCGAGGATCATAATTACAGGCTAGTGGCAGAGACTCTGGCAGAGAGTGGAATAAGACACACACACACACACACACACAGACACAGAGAGAGGGAGAGAGAGAGAAAGGGAGAGAATACAGATTGTGTTGCAAGTGGCAATGTGCAACAGCTAACCTAACAGATCACCAGGCACTCACGTCTTATTGACAGAACAACTGACTGATAAACATGCGTCACACATTTTCATTTCCCTGCGTTCAAAACAACAAAACAGAATCTTTATTGTTTCACGTGTACGTTTCAAGAAAAAAAAAAAAAGCATTGGAATCCCTCAGTGTGAGATGCTGAGCGATAACACGAGCGTTTCCACCTTTCTGTCAGCGCCGCTCACACTGAGTTTTACCACCCTTTCATAAAGATTAAGCACTTCATGGGTAATGGCATATTTTAATGAAGGATGGCAGCCTGGACACAAGAGCTCACCTCAGAGGATTCCATTTCATCACACATTCACAGGATGAATTGTTTTACTTATGAATATTAATGTCCCTCTAATTTGAGGCTGTTGTTAATGCTTGTCGCTAGGAGCCTGGCAAATCAGGTCCCATTCCTGTTAAAATCATGTATTAGACACCCCCCTGACACTAAGCCCTCGCCTTTGATTCTTAATTGCAGAAGTGCAAGCATTTGCAGTAGATGGGGCGCAAAGCTTTAATTAACTCTAATATCACACATTCAGTCTTGACTGTCACCCACATCATGCATGGCGTTCTGTACCAATATCCTCGGCGGCTCTACTCAGCTAGAAAGATTCTGTTCCAACTTCACGATCACAATTTCATGCATCTCAAAATGAGGGATGTGTGAGTTTTATAAGTGGCTGCGATACATTGATGCGAGTATTATCTTGATGCCGTCCCTAAAAACCCTTATTAGAAGCGTGTATTGATGCAGCTCTGTGTAACGCAGCTCGGCTTTAACGCAGAAAGGAGTCCCAGCATCGGCGGAGGTTGTGAGCGTGCAATCCGACGATACAAAGTTCAGATACGTTTAGAAAAATGAAGGACGTGAAGGCGACAGACGGCGTTAGTGAGTAAATAATTCAACCTCGCATACACGCTAATCTTCAAAGGATTTATTGGAGTTTAACTTTAAAAATATTATAAATAGAGTATAAGTACATTCCATTCAATAACACTCCATAATGCAACATTACAGTTCATTCCTTACACACGGAGCGAAGCCATTTCCACAGATGAGCGACTGTGCATGTCAACAATGTTTGTAATTCCAACATTATAATAGTGCAGGTATGGAGCAATTCTTATGCAGATATTAGTAAAGAGTAATGTTTAATTAAAGCAGGTTTGGAGATAAAGAGCTCAATACAACCTATAGTTTATAAGCCTTCCTCGGCCATAAGCTTCTGCTCTGCCTAATCCTCCTTCACGCCAGCACGCGACTGCATCAGCGCGGCTCCAACATTTTTGCAGCATTTATAAAATTAGCAAAGAAATTAACTGTCTGCACTGTGGCAAATTGGATTTTCAAGTAGTGGCCTGGGTGATACTGCATACCCAGGCTGCCACCTACAGTACGGCAGGAGAGAGAGCTCGGCAGCGCGAGGGCTGCAGCGAGAGGGAGCTCAACATGTGTGGCTCTGCTCACACACGTTACACGCCACAGACAAATTGTCTTCCGCTAATAACCTTAAAAAAGAAAAATGAGCTACCAAAAGAAAAAAAAATCCATTATTAAATCAATTATTTCATTCTGGATCAAGGCTGTTAAAGGATTACATAGAAAAGTTACACCAGAGAGAAAAATACTACATCATTTTTTTAAAATAATAATTGTGCTTTACAGGTCATTTTAAACTGAATTATTGTGTTTTGTTAATTTTTTATTTTATTTTATTTTAACCCAATATCACTTTTTTTTATATTCCTGTTGTTTTGAAGCGCACAAGTGTAAAGAAATAAAATAAAAATAAATAAAATACCTCACTTGTTCTATGAGGTTTAACAGTTTTTGTTTGAAATGGGTGGACGTTGCTTCTCTTGGCTCCAGAAGATGAAGATGGTGAAACAAGGATAGAATTGTGCATCAATTCCAGCATTATTTCACATTTTCATTGAAAATTCAACTTTTTTTGGGGGGGGGAGGCTGATAAAGAATAACTTGAAGTTAAAGCACCCAACAGCCCCGACTGAACCAAAGCTCATAGAGTCAAATCCTCACTGCACTTACACACAACAACAATAAGAGAGGGAATATTAAACGATATTAGACTGAAACTTGTGATCTAGTTTGATATTTTCCAAAACAAAACCAGAAACAGAAAGACCTCGGGTGAGAAATGAAAAACCTTGATTCTTCCTTATTCCACATCATCATCATCATCATCTTTCTGATTCTTTTGCCAAGACGTCTCGTTAGCACCAAATGTACTCCCCTCATTAAATATAAAACTAAAAAAATATTACACCAAATGAGAGCACTGAGTGATTTTCAGATCCTGCAGCTCGCCGGCGCAGTTAAACTCCCCTGAGGATCATTCCACTCGTCTTTTACTTCTTCGCCTGAACAGTTTCGAGATGGAGGATTTCCTCTTATTTTTGGCTTTCTTTACTCCTATTAACACCAAAATACAAATGAAAATAAATAAATCATGTGAATTTGAAAAGAGAATCTATTTGAGCAAACTTACCTCAAAGACAAACGTCTCGCCCCAACACTTACCAAGATTTTGCATCATTTCATTCAACTGCTGATCCTCCTCCACCTCTCTGAAAGGAACACACTTGTTTAACTTACACCGTTTCATTCTGTTAACACACACACACGAAGGACAAAGCGTGCGGCGCTACCTGAGTCTGTCTTCATCCAGGCCTTCCACGATGGCGTTCCTGCCGTCCACGATCTCCACCAGCCTTCGCATCAGCTTCCCTTCCAGCTGCTGCTCTTCCGTGGACTTTAAATGATCTGTGACGGCGAGTTGACAGGTGTCAAGCGGCGGGGAAAAAGTAGCGGCAGATCTGACGTTAAGCGGCGGTGGCGGCGGTGGCGGCGCCCTGCCTGCGGCCTCTTACCAGGCTTCTCCAGCAGCCTGCGAAGTTCCCACTCCACACCTGGCTGCTGCCGCTCCAGCTCCTGAGTCCTGGCTCTGAGGCGCACAAGCATTAATCACAAGCACTTTAAACAATGGCACAAAGCAAACGCGCTGCAGGAAGACAGCTGCGAAATATTTCAAAGCTGGATACAGTTTTCATGGAAAATAAAAAGCAGACGGACAAACATTAAAACTACAAAAACAAATGCAATCAAAGTTTTGGGGAGAAACAAACAAATGAGTTAAGAAACATTGAGCAGAATAATATGAAAGGGGTGGCGGCGCTCACGTGTACACAAGCTCCGATTCTTTCCTAATGTACATCTGCTTCTTCCTGATGAGGTTGAACCAGTCGACCATCAGTGGGTCCATCAGTATGTCGCCTTCTCCCTCTGAAAGACGCCACACCAAAACACAATTAGTAACACACAGGCCACCATTAATGAGATGTGTCACTTTCAATATCTCCTCTAATGTACACATAATAAACTTATGCGGACGTATTGGATCGCAATCTTGCAAATCAGTTGCGATCAGGTTATTACAAAGGACATTAGCCGACACCTCCATGCCTGTGGAGGCTCAGGTTTGAGAACAAAACAAACCGCGCTTCTAATTCTCCCCCGGCTAAATAAATAATATTTACTCCAATGACTTGTGAGTAACTCAGATCCTGCAGGGACACATGAAGCTAGCAGGACCCGTGCCGATACCAACGTCACCTTAAGTTACCATGAAGTCCCGACAAACGCAAAATCACTGCTCAGGTTTTACTTCCACTCTGTTTTCGGGGTCGCAAACCCGATCCTTAATGATTCCAGGTCCTTCAGGTTTCTCTATCCTGTCAGGTTGCTTCAGCATGCCCTCTCTGATTTCAGATTTTTCTAACTCTGAATAGATGGTCAGGATCTCTTTGGCTCGCGGGATCCAAGGCTCACACGGATAACAGCGCTGATACCCTCGATTTCAGGCTGGAGTACCCGAGCGTGTGGATCAATTGATTTTGCCGATCCTCATTACAGGCCAATCGAAGCGTGAACAACACTAAACATCCCCAAAAAGACCTTCACAGTGTAAACGACTCTGGACGGGGGACCTGAGGAGGAGACTGCCCACATTCCACCTACAGCGAAAAGAAACATGATTCCTTTCTTCCCTGGGCTGAGTGTCGGGGATTTAGCCCTGCAGATTCCAGTGGAGGAGTATATGATCTGGGTGCGCAATTGATGTGGATTTCTGGCTCGACTGGCTGCGCGCTTCCAGGGGAGGATGCATGGCAAAAGCGGCGCGCAATTGAGCAGAATATATATCACGACATCCGAGTCATGTTGACCTTGAGCAAAGCAATCAGACCCTGCAACTCCCACCGCCTGCAAAGAGGAGGCAACATCCCCGTGGGCCGCCGCTGCCTCTCACCTCATTTGGCTGCAGAAGCTGTAATAGAAATGGCCGGTCAACCCCCCCTCCTGCAAACACACACACACACACACTCAAGCCAACCTCAGGCTGTCATTGAGCGTGTGTGCGTGCGTGTGTCCCAAGTGATGCAGCCACCTCGCCACCATGAAAGCACAATCCTCCACCAGGAGCAGCAGAGGGTTCCAGTGCAACTTAAGTGAAGCATTTAAAGAAATGTTTGTCTCGCATAAAATTCCGTGGCTTGATTTTGATTCGCCAACATTCATTTTGGAACCAAGGGAACGGGGGAAGAAGGGAGCGGCGGGAGAGAGCGGGGCGGGGAAATACCTTCCTCACAGCTGCGGAGCTTCTTCTCCAGCTCCACGCCCTCCTTCTCCAAGCAGGCCAGGTTCCTCTCGATATCGTCCAGCTCTTTCTCGATTTGCTCCACTGCCATCTGATGAGACTCCACACACCAAACACAAAAAGGGTCACGCTTCCGTTTCAACCAACTTCTCCAGCAGGTCGTTCATTCTTGCTGGGAATGTGATGAAAGCATATTTGTGTAGCCGTTAATTAATCTCTTAAGAGACTTAATGGAGAGAACTTACAGAGGGTGACCTCATTTCAGGCCTGGAGGCGTTGGTGGGTGACAAATACTTTCCCTTTTTAGCACCTAAGAGGTAGATACAGTGAAATAGGATTAAATGGTCCTTTCATGGCGGCGCGACGGAACAGCATTGTCACATATGACTTCGCCTGCTTTATTTGAGGGGAGGAAATTATCGCTCCGGTGAAATGAACAAAAAGAAAGCGTCTGAGGACATGTATCCTGCTTTAGTGATGAGGAGCCCAGGACCCACCTGAGGGGCGAACGCTCGGCGGATTCACGTGATTGGCTGGAGCCGGAGCGGTCGCCGGAGCGGTCGGCGAAGAGCTAATAGATTCCACAGCCGGTGATCTGGGAGGAGGAGCGGCAGAGGAGCGACTCCCACGCTTCGCTCCTACAGAGGGGCAAAGTTTACATCCGTGATGAGTTTCAATTAGATACGTTTCTCTGCTCTCATATGATGGAAGAAAATCTGCAGGAATCGCCAAAAACACGGGAAAGCAGGTGTGAATGCAGCGTGTGTGTGTGTGTGTGTGTGTGTGTGTGTGTGTGTGTGTGTGTGTGTGTGTGTGTGTGTGTGTGTGGACACACATAATGTCGCTCAATACATTCCTAGTGTTTAAAACATTCTTCCATAAATGTCAATTGAGTTGGCCCAAATTCGGGATTTGACACCTGCTATGTACAGGGGTTGATTGATAAGTTCTGAGCCTCATCGAGAACTCTCCTGTATGTTTGTGTCTGGGAAGCTGAGTGCAATAATAAAAGGCACAATCATGATAGCTGCCATGACGACAACAGGTCTGGAACTGGATGTCGCATAGTGTAAAGGTGTAACTCACTGGTGTTGCCAGAGACAGGCGAAGGTTTGTGGGTCGAGGCCTCCCTGAAGGGCGCGGGGTCAAACAGAGGCAGAGTAACTGGAGACACTGCAGGTGTTGGACCTGGGAGAGACGTGACAGCGCTGACTGAGACGGGAGAGGGAGAGACGGACGCAGGCTTCTGTTGCTCAGTCGAGGCTCGTTTAGTTTCAACATCCCTGCAAGAAACAAAGACGCATGTACATTGAGTGAGTGCTTTAAAAGAATGAGTTTAATGCTCTCACCTTAGATCTGCAATGTTAAGGTGGTGGGAACATTGGAGGAGTGAGAATGTAATGCGAGGGTAGAGTGACTCCCTGTAATCTGAGCCAGTCAACAGTAACAGAGACGGACGAAGCACGAGGTCGCTGCCTTCCGCTGAGTGAATGAGCTCAACAGTCACCAATCCAGACAGTTGGAGCCATTTGCTCTGTGCCGTTCACGCCTCCAGCTGACTGAGGTGTAAAGTGACGGCCATTACTAAAACGCTTAACTAGATTTACCTTGATCCCGGTTCAGTTTTCGCAGGTTTGAGCTCCGTCGGCTGCTCCCTTTGCCCCACAGGATCTGCGGGAAACGACAAACCCAAGTGCTGGATTAATTAATTAAAGCGGGCAAATTACGAAAACACACACTGCCTGATTAAAAACCAGAGGCTAATGAGCACTTTAATTTGTTTTAGAATGGTGTTCAGCAATGAGGTTCACACTTAAACCAGCTCCAAACATGAAGTGATCATAAATCCGAGTCCTCTTCATGCATCATTCAGCTTCCTGTCCTTTTGTCCATCAACCAATAAGGGGGATTTTGTGAGGCTTAAAGGTTTTTCCTCCCAAATAAGATTCCATAATGTCATGATGCTTTTTACAGCGTGTCATTTAAGGATTTATATCAGGGGGAGAAATTCATTCAAGTTCTGCAAAAATGGCTTTTAAAAACTTACATATTAAAGCTTTAAAGACCTGATAAACGCTTAACCGGGAGTTGGAAACCGTTTAATGTTCTGTGCTCCACAGGTGTGACTGCCCTCTGGTGAACCATTGTAGGGGCAGAATAACACACACACACACACTCATGATGTCATCACAGGGTGAAGGAAACGCCACAAAGTCTGGACATTTACAGCAAAACATTAAACTCATTCTCAGTCTAGAAAGTCGGACGGGACGATGAGAGCGTCTACTTCCTGTTATGAAAGTATGAAGGAATATTTCTCCATTCAGCGCTGCCAATGAAACAGTCTGAGGCCTGAGATCGTCCCCGCAGCGAGGCGACAGTTCAACTATGAAGGTGTGTGACAAGTGTGAGACTGATATTAAAATGTCAGCGTCCCACCAAGGAGCGGTCGGCGTGTTCGGTGCTCTGGATGTTTAAACGGGGCAACGTGACAAAAGGCCTTTGTTTTCTGTGACTGTGTGTGTGTGTGTGTGTGTGTGAGGGGGGATTGTTGGCTGGTTGTCAAATAATGGATCAGAAAAAAAACCCTAACTGAAATGAATTTTGCTTGCCTTTGGCGTTTGTGTGTACAGTTGTTGGCTTCACGCTGTGGCTGCTGACGGCCTGCAGACGAGGAGGTTCCTTATTGTCTGTGCGGCTGGTGGCCCAGTTTCCTGCTGAGCCTTGGCTGCATCTGTTGGTTCTCAAACGGGGGCTGTCAGCTGATTTTGGCTCGTCTCCAAACCTGCGGAGCGAGACAATACCCTCGCCGTCATTAATAACATAAGCGAAAGCGTCACGGTTGCAAAACCTCGCAGACAGACGAGAACATTTCAGGAAATCTATTAAAAGGCGAGAAAGTGTTTACAAAGTGCGATTGTCTCACCGTCTCTCCGCCGATCGGATGATAAACGGACGCCTGTTGTTGTTGTTGCAGTTTTCCTCGGCTAGTCTCTTTCCGCTCGTTGCCTTGGCTTGGCTCACGTTGTGTTCAGGACTCTGTGGGACCTTTGGCCACCCTGAGATGTACGAAGGCTCCGCAGGCTTCCTGGCGTCCGTCGAGGCCTCCGTGAGCGGCGGAGCTGGAGCCTGGAAAAACCTCTGCCGGGCCGCCTGCGTCCTCTGGGCGGCAGGTGTCCATGCCTGGGAGGGTGGAGATGGGCTGACCGGCTTCAGGACGATGTGCGGAGGAGCTGAGAGCACAGAGGAGGGCGGTGGCGGCGCAGGGCGAGTTTGGCTGGTGCCGCTCGCTCGCCCGGCTGAACTGCTGGGTCCGTTTTTGATGGTGGCCTCTGAGGACGACGGTTTGCAGCTTTTACAGATAAAAGCATCCGGCTCCTTCCCGGGTTTATACGCTCCTGCATGCAGCAGGCTGGAACATTCACTGCATCTGACATAGAAAACAGTTCCATGTAATTATTAGGACACAATGGAGGACTCACCAGCATGAGAGTAGGACTCATCTACAAGGATTAGACTCTCACTTGAAGCAGCTTCGGTGGTAAAGCTTCCCATCCACAAAATGCCTCTGAACCAGATGAACGTGACTTTTGCATGCCACACATTTGCTGTTCAGAGTTCCACTTTTACTGGCGTTGTCATTTTTCCTGGAGTTTTCTGCCAGAACGGCCTTCTGTGGAAGAGAGAGAAGGAACACTGACGTCTTCTTATATTCCCCTTAAACACTGACACATACTATTTCCCTGGCACGGACTCTGACCTGAGCCACAGCAGCTCTGGCCGGTTTGGTGGCAGTCTGGGTGAGGAGAGTTGTAGGTAAACGGTTCTCAATGGCGGATTTGGACACAAAGGTTTTGGCAACCACCGGGAGATTCTTCTTCTCTGACGGCTCCTCCTTGGAGCCCTCTGCTGGCCTCTTTACGCCTCCCACTGAGGAAGAATTAGACACAATTAGACACATTTGGACAGCGAAAAACGTTAGTATGGACATTTGGCCAGCTGGATTCTCACTGGGGGAGCGACCATTGAAGTAGTTGTAGTACTGGGAGACGTATGTAAGAATGCTCAGCCTGTCAGGGATCCTCAAAGCCACCATGTCCTCTGCGTCCAACAAAGCCGGGATCCCCAACTTCTCCTCGGCAACTTGGAAAGCCTGAAGAGAGGAAAAACGCGTCAGAATCAGAGTAAACACACCGGAAGGGGTCACACCACATAAAACACACGCACGAGATTACAGCTCGAGTAAAAATGTCACACAATACGACCTCCTTTAAATAGAACATCGACACAAAAGTAACGTTTTGCAGCCGGGCCTGTAGAGGACTGGAAAAGGAGTCATAAAGTAAATAGCAGACTTCCTGTGCAGTCGCAGGGATCAGGAGGAGGACGGAGGGAGGGAGCAGGATACCAGGGCATTGTTCACAATCAGCCTGGTCATGCTGGTTACAAATGAAGCATTAGGACAAATCTAAAGAGGATCAACATAGAGGATTGTTGGACGTGTGAGGTGCGATCCTGTGTGAAGAGTAAAGACGCACACTAACATCTAAGATAACCACCTGTGAGAAACCTGACCAGGGCTCATGAAATATAGACGAGTGTGACTTACTCTTCACATAATCACATTTCAATGCAGGGAATGCCCCCCCCCCCGCCCGCCCGGCAACTGAGACAGACTCAAACTTGACCATCAACACAATATGCCACATATGCCTCTAAACACAGATCCAGAGTGATGTCACTGCATAATAATCTTCCAGTCGTAGCGCAAGAACGGCCTGTTAAAGTCGACGATCATCACTAGGATTGAATGGCCGATGATAGTGAAGCCTCATTCAAAATGAATAGACCGCAGACACTCTCCTCTCCTCTCGCCTCGTCTCTTCCCCTCAGCTCAAGTTTGTTGTGCTGACACTGCCAGGATGATCCGCTGGGCCTTTCACCGCGCCGGCCTCTCACAGAGTGCATTCTGTAGCACTCTGTGGGTCTGTAATCCTCAGGAGGAAGTCGGGGAAAATGGAAGAGACTAAATAATAGAAAAGGTCCCAACTGTGCTCATTTTGGGTCACACAGGCCGCTGCCAAAACAAAACCAGGATGAGAGGACAGAGGCGACGGGAAGATCACTTAACTTTCTCTTCATGTTACAGCAACATGTTTGACTCCCCCCCAACCCACACACACACACACACACACACACACACACACACACACACACTTTACATCCTAAACTCACACATTAACACAGCAGCAGCAGAGTCGGTGCATATTGTCGGTTTGCCATCACATCTTCATTAATGAATTATTGATAGCCCGGATATTTTATGCAACATTACAACTGGCAGTTTGAACAACTTTCCATCTTACCAGCTTGTTGTTCTCAAACACATCCTCCCTCCTGAGTGAGTCATAGTCTCTGTGTGGAAGAACAGAAGCACAATCAACTATGAGCACACATGTTCATTTTCCATTAAGACGTTCAAATCATGACTTTAAAAGGAAACGATGCTTTCTACCAAACAGAAACAACTTCAATATCTGCTTAGTTTATCACAGCAGAAGTTAATTATTTAAGAAAACAACTAAATAAATGACTTAGTGCCACACATACTATGAGGGGAAACACAATTACAGGGATTCCCCCATTGTGTCTGCGCCATAAACGCACCATTTATGACCAAACTCCCTGAAGAAATCGCCCGCTGACAAAACACACATCATGTCGGGACATAAACTCACTCATGTCGGGACATAAACTCACTCATGTCGGGACATATACTCACATCAGGTCGGGTCTGTACTTGTGGATGAGAGCGCAGAACGCCAGCCCGCTCCTGAACGAGGTGGTCATGTTGGTGATGGAAACGTCTCGGTATCCATCGCATTGTACTTTGCACCACAGCTCCAGAGCCTTGATGGCTGCCATTCTCCCACGACCCCCCCCAAAAAAAACTGTGGCACAAACAAACGCGGACGCGGAGAGCTTTAGTCAGCGTGGAAGAAGCGGATTGAAAGAGAGGAGAGGAGGAGAGGAGAGGAGTGCCCGAGTGTCCGTGTGTGCGGTGAGACCGGGAGCTGCAGCTGCGTCCTGTTTCCTCCGCTCTTTGCTTGTTTTGCACCTGAGAATGAGCGCAGATCCCCGCGGCGCCGCTGCTGCTGAGCGTCTCTCGCCTCATTAGGCTAATTGACTCTGAGAGCTGATTCGTCATTCAACACAACGCTTGATTAAAAGTCAACCAGCAAGAGAAATAATCACTTTGCAGGTCAGAATGTAGATCTAAATGGTATAATAATGTTTAGTTAAGTTGATATTTACGCAGAGATGCAAACACTAAGGTCTCAGTGGGCTGGTCGCTGTTTGGTTGAAGCAGTTTTCTGCTCAAAGAGGAAGAAAAGAGTATGATAATAATAATAATAATAATAATAATAATAATAATAATAATAGTAATAGGAGTGTATTCAGTGTGTCTGGATCCAGCCCAGAGTGCACACATGCAGGCCTATTAATGGATACATACTTTTATTTATGTATTTATGAGAATGATGTATGACATTTGAAGAAATTGTTAGCATATAAAGAGGAAAAGGTTCTGGCTCTGTCCCTGATTGTGACCATTCTGGGTTCTTCTCTTGGCCCAGGCCTCTCCTGCACCAACCCTCTGTTCTGTTTCTGTTCAGAACCTTTTTGAACGATCACTTACATAGTCAGCAAAGCCCAAACAACATCAGCCGTCTTGTTGCCCGATATTCTCTCTCCACCAACTCCTGAGAGATGTTTAGGTTGTTAGATGCTCTGCTACTGCTCCTCAGCTACTTGTTGACGTGGTCTGTGTGTCATTTGGTGCGGTGCAGATAGTGCACAGTCAGCTTATCACGCCGTCCACACGCTGTCACAAACAGGGTTAATCAGTTCATCTCAGAATAAATGTGCTGAGAAGATAAAGAAATGTGACATAAACGTAAAGAAAAAACACTGGCTCACAGTCTTCAGTATGTGTGTGTGTGTGTGCAAAATGACCTCAGGGGTCACGGGGTCACAGGCCCTGTCACAGCACATCACACAGACATTTTGACTTGTCCAAATTTGTCATCGAATTGATTTGTTGTTTGACAGAACATTCAATAAAAGCTATTTTAATCATTGATTATATGACATATTTAAATAAATATGCTACATATTTGCTGATTTCACTACTTCAACTCAAAAATGTCCTTATTGAAGTAGTTTCTGACATTGTCTACATGAAGTTAAAGCTCTTACTAGCTTTGTAGTGACACATAACTTCATTTCTTTCATGCTTATCTGATGGTAGATGTAGAGCAGGCCAGAAATGAGCCACTGTTGTATTTTGATTGTGTTGTGTTTTATTACAATGGAATCTCATCTGAAGTCAGAAGGTTTCTGTGTCATTTCCATGTGGACTATTGCAAAGGTATTTCATTAAACTCTTAATGAAGCTGATGTGTTTAAGGTGCGAGTCACTGGAAGTTGTCCTGGTAGTTTTAGTGAAGTAATTAAACACCCAAGCTGCTGTCCCAGTCTGCATACCAGGGTCAGCCTGCTCCACATCTAACATGACAACAAAGAACAGAATGAATGACACACTTTTCTTTACCTCACTCATTTGTGTACGGAACTTAATTAAGCCCCAATTTTCCCACAATTTCTCACCAAATCAATGTCATCAATGTTTACAGTGTAACTCTGATGATCAAGGTTTGGCCTACTGGTGGTTTGGCAAAAAAAGAAAAGGTGAAACAATTCAATACAATTTGCTTGAGTCTTCAAAAATCTTCAAAATAACTGGTTGACCTATTTTGTAAAGCAGCTCTGACCTGATGAACGAGCGGCTGTGACGTGTGGAGTGTAATTAGTGGGAGGTGAGTGGGTGAAATGTGAGTGTGACCTCATTCACTGAACTGCAGCACAAAGACTGTCAGACATGAATTGTTTATTTGTCACACAAGTGAGCCGAAGACATTAAGCAATACGGCCCTGAACGCCTCACAGACTGTAAATAGATATAACAATAATAATAATGTGTCTGGTATTGACGTAAGAAGTGAATCACGCCTATGTACATTTGAGAAAAACATGTCTTACCCCTATATGATCTGTGAGTAACGTCCCATCAGAGGGTGTGTGTATGTCCAGAGGGGGGCAGCATCGCCCCGCCTGTCACGGCTCACCTCCCCATGTCACTGCTCAGATGGATTCACGCTCACTGTTGGTCTCAGACAGCAAAAACTGCATTAACAACCAAAAAACTACATTTAAAAACCGGCACGTTTTAGGACATACAGGCGGAAAAAAATTCCACGCATGGAATTAATTAGGACAGAGTATTTGATAGGAATCAGCAGTATTGATTTGCTCCTTTTATAATAGGATTATTCTCCTTAGGCTGTTTATTTTCATTTTCTATAAATACACACGTTGATATAGCATCTATGTTCTACCAGAAGATAATATAATCCATATAAAATCCTTAATCCATATTAAAAAAAAAAAAAAAAATCCATTTGCAACTCTCAGAATTCATCATGTTTAATTACTTGGATTAAACGCTTAAAAACATGAATCCACCCATCAGGCTGCATTATGTTATATAAAGCATATTATTTAAAAAAAAAAGACAGTTTGAAGACACAAACACAAGGTTATCAAACCCCTGAAATATCTTTGAGATCATTTTATAATCTGTCGGTGACTTACCTGTGTGCTGAGTAACTATAATATCTAATTAAATATCATACAGAGAGTAGATTATAAAGTATGAGGCAGAAGAACAGAGATGTGTCATGTGATCTTTACAGACGCCGTGTCCCTGATTTCAGTTTTCAGCTATTTGCATTGTTTCCTGTGCGGACGTGTGTCAGCATGTAGACTTCCTGCCTGTCTGTGAGGGTTAGAGAGGTCAAGGGTGAAATCACACTGCGATGAGAGTGTCTCATTTCACTCAGGCCATGAAACTGGATCACAGCTTAAGTGCTGGAAGCATCTATAGACGCTCTGCATAGAAAAATGTCTTGAAGATTAATGCAGCGGTTAAGAAAAGCTAAACAATGAAGCTCCGACCCCAAACCATCAAAAAGCCTGTAGCTGCGTATCGATACTGTCTGTGTTTATGGTTGTTATTATTATCTGTACAAACAGGAAGAAAGGAAACCATCAGTCATCCTGCTTGGCGTCAGTTTCCCGTGTTTGTGACTGTTTGTCTGCTGACGCATTGGCCGAGCCGTGGATCTCGGCCTCGTGCTCTCTGGCTCTGGCTCTTAGCTCGGCGATGCTGCAGGACCGGAGCTCCTCCGAGCTCACTCCCTCTGGCCTCTCCCACTTCCCTGACCCCCGGGTCACAGAAGCCTCACCCAGGCTCAGCAGAGCGACCGGAGCTTTTGTCCATGCAGAGTTTTCTCCTTGCGTCCGTTTGTCCCAGTGCTCGCCGTCAGAGCCCTCAGCCTGCCGAAGAC
Organism: Genypterus blacodes; assembly: GCF_046128005.1. NCBI lineage: Eukaryota > Metazoa > Chordata > Actinopteri > Ophidiiformes > Ophidiidae > Genypterus > Genypterus blacodes. The sequence continues at coordinate 509,547 of NW_027466841.1, forward strand.
TCCTGCTCGCTCTCTCTGCTGGGAGTTCTTCTTCGTCTCTCTTCACGTGAGGCCCTGACAGCTGGCCCTGCTGTTTGAGCTGCCGCCTCATCTTGGCACGCCGGTTCTGAAACCAAACCTAGAAACAGAAGAACAAATGAAAAGTTAGAAATTCAAATGTACTTGTATATTTACATCATATACAGAGAACATGTCATACATGTAACTACAGAGTTAATACTTTGACGCTGCAATGTTGACTGGGAAATACTACAGCTGACTTTAACCTGATTTGAATCTTTGTGCTGATGGACTTTCAGATGTTACTGAGGTTAATTTGTATCCTACACTGTGCAGAAAAATCAATATCAGAGTCGCCTTTGCTGAGTGAACGTTTCCAGAGAGGGTTAAGAGCGGCACTTACCTGCACTCTGGCCTCGATCAGGTCCAGTCTGAGGGCCAGGGCCTCCCTCATGAAGATGTCTGGGTAGTGGGTGGTCTCAAAGGCCTTCTCCAGTTCCTCCAGCTGCCAGCTGCTGTAGTTGGCCCGAGCGCGACGCTGCTTCACTGGCCTCTGTTCATCTGGAAAGCACGGCGCAGGCACCAATTACACAATTGCCAACGGGTGACAAGGAACTAATGGCTCTAGATTGGATAATTAGCGCAGCGTTCATTAGGCCCACTTTAACACTGCTTGATAATTGATTGTTAGTTACGAGCTGTTAGCCAATCTTTTGTAAACATTTACACTGCAATCAGATGGAGCTCAGTGATTGTCTTAGAGACGGTGGTCAAACAGTGCCAGTTTGGCTCGTTCATCAGCACAAGGCTCAGGTCTTTTCTATTACACAGTCAGAGCTGTATTCTGGCTGCAGCAAGCGAACTCAACTCACCTAAGCCCTCTGTGATTGGCCCCATCCCCACAGCCTGTGTGGCCAGCAGCAGAGCCTCCTTGCATGGCTCCGGGTGCAGATAACTCCTCAAGGATTGGTAGCTGATAAAGGGCCCTGGGATCAGAATGGGGGGTTGAGAGCCCAGTCTGGTTGGGAATGCAGGGAAAAAGGGAGCTGCAGGTGAATGGAAAACCGCAGGCAGGAGAGTAGATACAAGCTGCCCGGGGCCAAACATGTCCAAGCTATTAGAGTCCAAAATATGCAGCAGTCCTCTGAACAGGGCCAGTTTGACTCCTACAGGGATGCTGATAGAAGAGGCAAACGCATCATAAACAAGGTACAAAAAAAAAGAAGTCACAGGCCGAGCTGCAGGTGGGTCCAGACCGGTTGTCAGGAGCTGCTGTGTTGCTGTAGCAGCTGAGCGCTTGGCTGGAGAGGTAAAGGTACAACATGAGGGGTGGAGATGGTCTCACCTCCACCTGCTCAGCCCCCTCCTTTCCCTGTTAGAGGAGGGCAGGGCTGAAGGTAAAACTCCAACCGCTGAGTCACTTCTCTGTTTGGTGGATTAGCAACATTATCACCACCGTCACTTAACTGTTCACCATGACTCTCTCCATCACGTAGCGCAGATAAGTTGGGCCGTGAGCTCACATGTGGAAACAGCGGAGATGTGAGCATTGAGTCAGACACACACACCTTAACTCTTATGTGACCTTTTGAATAGTTGTCAAGTATAATAATAACAAATTACTCTGAGGGAGAAAATTGTTTTCTTCAGATTTCCTTCAGGTCCTTCATACTTTCAGGTACAGAAATTAAATTCAGGTGCTTCATTGGCCACACCTGTTGTTTATATACAATCGACAGCTTCAAAGGATTTGAGCTTTAGCTGTCACTCAAACTGCTTGTAGTGTCTTCATTCTTTCAGGTACAGAAACGATTTTTCGGGCATTCAGGCTTCATTCGTTCAGCATTCTGCAAAATTGACCTGAATGATCTTCTTATCTAGTCTGTATGGAAAGAATGGCACAGGTTGTTTTACTGATCAAAAGAAATGTTCTGATGCTTTTGGTCTTTGATAGAGAATAATGTCTGAAATACAAAATATCTTCTAGCTGCAAAACCTGCAACTCCATCTGTCGGAGAAGCAAATCTAAAAAAAAAAAAAGGAAATAAAATAAATAAACCCTCTGATCAGCTCAGACGAGGGAAGCAGCCCGCTCATCCTGCTTTTTGTAAGTTTCAAAGCAGATAAATCCTCCCAAGCTTGTGCTTATAGCTCATTATTCCTATGTGAAATTTGTGATTTTTCATCATCACCATAATGTATTTAGAGTGCGTTAAATCTGGCTGGCAGCCGTCACAGAAAGTGTTAACAAATCCTCGGCATCCCTGAGTTACACCTCAACACATTAGCAGCTACGACAGGAAGATTATTAACACTTTTTTTTTCCCCTTTTGGAAAAATTTAGCTGTAGCTCGGTGTTGATGGATCTGTGATGAAACGATCGCCAGCTCACTGCATGCAAAGGAAACGCAGGTGTGCCAATTAATCCACAGATCCGTATCACCTAACAGCACATCACCATAACTGCTCATCAGCTCAGGCGGCAGCTACTGAGGTGTTGTCACAGCTGAAGTGTCGGGGGCCGAGGAGGCTTTGATCAGCGGGAAGGCGAGCGGGAGCTGAGGTGAGTCACAGCCTGGTCCTCCCTGTGCAGGAGGACGCAGGCCGCCTCACCTGTGGCCCTTTCATCTGCACCTGTTCAAACAGCAAATGAATGTCTGGGTACAGACAGGAGAGGTCAGGATTAGGATTTGACCCATAAGGCAGATCGTCTCTGTCCATATTTACTGAATCAGCGGATGTGACTCTTAAACTGCCTTCATGTCAGGATGGCTCAGTATGGAACATCACCATGTAGAGGAAAAGGGAACATTCTGTTGTAAATATTTACTCAAAACAAATTCAAAAATTAAATCTAAACAAATATTTTGATTCAGTAAGTACTTTTTTTAAAATCTAATATCCACAAATTTACTTTTGAGTCAAGAAGAGACTTAGTATCTCATAAATGCTGAGTCACAGTTTGACTTGACTCCTAAATTCCAACTCAAGCAACTCAGAATTTGGACTTGTAGTCATCTTGATTTGATTTGATTATTTCTAACTTTTCGGTGGTTTTCTTTCCACTTGTTTTCCAACCAGTATGATGAAAATGTTGTGGTTATTGTGTCAAACTATTAGGATAAATACATTCAACATGATTTACTTCATTGATCCACGTTGCTTCACACACACCATTGCAGTGGTCCGACTCCAAATCAGGACAAAGTTGTGTGTGTGTGTGACAGAAAGTGAGAGACTTCTTAGAGGTTTCTTGGCTTTGCGGGTTTCTGCTCGGAAAAGGAAAATAGATTAAAAGTGTCTCGTTTGAGCCGCGGCTAAACAAACACTGTGTGTGGTGGGACTGAGTGCCTGAATAGCGTCTCCGTTTGTCCCTGGCACACAGGTAGACTCAGGGATTTCTGCTATGTGTGAGAGCAGACCGACTGCCCAACCCCCACAACTACTGTGTTTGTCTGTGCCTGGCCCCTTTAATGCCCATTGATCCAGATAATCAGGGACAAAATTGGTGAAAAACCGGTGGGGGCAGCTCTGACAGTGGCCGCGGACCCTCTCGCAAAAGAGCTGCTTGTGGATAATTGAAGGAGGCATTAAGACAACAATGGTAATGGCTAATGCCAGGTGTTATTGGTCTCTCAGGTATTTCTGGCTCCCTGGATGACAAGGTAACATTGGAGATCTGCAGCTTAAATGGCAGCCATAGTATCATTAGCAAAGCTTAAAGTGGAGGGGCAGAATGCACATGATCCACGGCTTTAACACGCCACCGACGGGATGCCCTCCATCCATTACTGGCTTTAGCCCGACTTGTTTGAGCTTGTGTTCGCTCATCGCAAACCAAAGGAGAAAGGGACGTCTGGAATGAGATGTGTGAAGCAAAGACTCACATTAGGAAACACATAATAGGAAAATGGCCGACTGACGTTCATACACGTGAGGTAACTGAGGACAACTTTGAGGCACTATTTTACTTCCTACCTTTACTCCACTTCTTCCTTCCTTGTTTCCTTCACTCTGCACATTTCTTTCCTTTTTCCTTCACTGTTCTCTTCCCGTCTTTGATTTGATTAAAGTAACATTCTGAATACAGGATTGTACTCAGAATGGAAGTGTGAACTGTTATGTTGTGGTATTTCTTCTTCAGGGATTCATTACTACCACAAAAACATCAAATAAGTTCCCAAAACACTTCCTGTGCTTCATGTAATGAGCTAGATGAAGGGTTCTCAAACTGTGGGGCGTGGACCTTGGGTGGTACTTTGGAATTTTTGCAGAGAATCACAAGTGAGATCTATAAAAACTGTTACAATGAAAAAACCTGCAAAAATTAGTTGTTTTTCATTATTTTTCCTTTAAAAGAAAAATAATAGCCCAAGTGAATGACAACTTTCACTGATTTCTATGATTCTGGTTATTTTGTCTTTCTTTCCTTGAGATGCTTCGCTGTCACATTCTGCCCTCCGTGTTAAAGATACAATCTGACATGATGGAGATCCCCAACGCTGCACTTTATTATTCTAACACGTTGACTACAAAGGCACTTTAGCTCATAAAAAAACGAGTTCTGCCACATGTCAAAGGAAGATGGATGATTATCGTCACTTCCACTGTCACGGGAATAAATCTATCTGGTGTAATTTGCAGGCTGGAACAGCAATGAGCACAGATAAGATCAATATTTAATGAAAGTATAAGTGAAGCTTAAGGGTTGTCACTTATGCCTCTGCTGTTAATAACATGTCACATTATCATACTTATCAGATTGGGTCAATCTGAAGTGCAATTACTGGCCTCATTTCTTTTTAATTCATTACAAATGTTGGATCGTCTCTTTCTGCTACTGTGCAAACACACCGGGAATGGATTCTCTGTTATTCTGTATGTTAGTGTCAACTTCCTGCACAAACTCCAGGCTAAAATCCATTAATAGCTTTTTGCGAATTGGTATAATTCAATCAGCACATCTCAAATGTGTTTGTAACTTAGAAGAGAAGCGTATTTCATGGCTGAGGAAGCCCCTATGCTGGGCGCCGCACTCTCCCTGGTAATAGTATCCCACAGCGAGTAGGCTGATTGTTTTAGTCCTGGATCACCGGCGATGGGGTAAACCTGAGAGCCCGGCCTGCTTTTCATGTCAAAACCTTCAAGGGAAAGCGGCCGCAATCCAACAGCAATCACACTTCAGACATCAAAGTGCCAGCGTGGAGAGAGGCGAGAGATGGTCCACATTTTTTTTTCTCCACGCAAGCCAAGTGCAACTCAAGCGTGGAGGAAGGGGAGATGATCTAAGGCGAGGGTGCCATTGAGAGGAAGACGGAGAGCAGACAGATGTGAGCGGGCAGGTAACGGCACATCGGGGGCCCCACCTAGGAGCCCGGCATTGCCACGGGAACCCAACGCCGCTCACATTCCTGCTCCAGTCCTCATTCACTGTCCGCCTTCACACGGCCGGCCCGACTTTATTCTTCGGCGATCCGGGCAGCAGGAGGAGCAGCAGAGTTTCTTCTTCTTCTACACAGACGGCTGCTAAATCAACGTTGCTGGATTTTAGGCTTTGGTTCTGTGCAGCTGCGTTTGTGGACACGCACGCCGCCATGATGAATAAAGACACAGGTTGTTAACTTGTCAGTGGTCTGTCAGAGTCTTCAGCGACAGATTTCCCCCCCCACCCTCCCCTGCTTCCTCGTTAGCTGTCACTCATCTCTGTTCCGCCTCGCTGCTGCCCAGCCAATAGGATGCTGGCGCCCGACCAAGAGCCCGCGCTGCTAGGACTTGTGTAGCAAGTTGATGGATAACCATAAACAGAGCTCTGGAAGGTTATCGGACACCATACAGGTGCAATTAACATATCGAGGCAGTGACGTGATGGTCAGGGCGCCGTGTACCATATTAGGTTCATACATGAAACAGCTAAACGGGCCTGAATGCACCAGTCAGGAGATGAAACGTACTCAGGTGAGATGAATGATGATGTGCACTGGTAAACACCTTCCAATGCTGTTAGGACTCCAGCTTGGTGTCTTGTTTTCCGTTTCTTCTGCCGTCTGTTCCAGTTCAAACCCACATCATGACAGGCGGGCAAATCCAACCAGTCAGATCTTCTAAGGCAGCACGCGTTCGACCCGCTATTAAGTTTAACGTTGTGCCCTTTGTTCCGTTGGTTCTAAACAAGATCTCATCAACAAGTAACTTCTTTTCAGTGATCTCATCTGGCGTTCCACAAGGGGGCGCTTCTGGTTACAGTGACGGTACCGGCGTGGCAGTTTGAGAACCGCAGTGTTCGGAGAGAGCCTGCAGTGATCCATCGTGAGGCGAACAGCTCTCTGCGATGTGGGCCCCGGGTCCCTCAACGGCTGCTGCTCCTTGAGTGACAGCTTCCACTGACCCGCCAGTGTGGGCTCGTCTTCCCCCTCACCGAGCATCCAACCTTGACCATACAGCCGCTTCATCTTCACGTTCTCCCGCGTAACACGACACCGGCAACAGCGTCTGGCGTGAAAGCGGCCCTGCCCGCATCACTTCTTCAAAGCAGCCTTTGGTCTGTGTGATTGAACAATTACCGCCACGCTTAATTTAGCATAAATACCAGCGTCGACTTTCTCGCTTTGCCGGTGTGTCTGCACATTGTTTAACTTCTCCCTTTGACTCCATCAAGAGGTTTTCAGATGAAGTCAGTGGCATCGGGCAAAACAACTCACACTTTCATGGCAAAATGGTTTCCATCACAGCGTGCGCACTGCACCTTTAATTTGTCTGCTACACCCCAGTGAAGAGCGAGCGCACACCTATGACAGCTCGCTCCAGCTTCATCAGGATGCAAGAATTATTGGAATGAAATGAAAGGGCACAGGGCCTCCACAACACACACACACACACACACACACACACACACACACACACATCAGATTGTTTGAGGTGCTGAAATATTAATATGAAAGGTAATAATTGGGTCTTTCTGTTTTTACTATTCAATTTCAACACTCAGTTGGTTTCCAAATGAAGCGGCGGTGAAACAAACACGGGGCGTCACACACACACACACACACACACACACACGTCGTTCATCTTCTGTCAGCCGAGGCTCAAGAAAAAGAAGTTTCACTTTCAAAAGTTTGGTTTTTTTTATTCAATGCACATCAAAGTGGCTCACACATGGAAAAGCTTGGACCTTTAACTGCGGCTACTGAAGATGATGAAGATGAAGATAAGCGTTTGGAGAGCAACACGTCTTGTTTTCCACTTCCTAATCTATGATTTGTAAGTGAAATGATTTGATAATTACACATTTTAAGTTCTGATTACCATCTTTAAAAAAAGTACACCCCTTGATGTTCGGCAGCATCGAGGTCACGAATTCCAGAAGTACTCGGAATTAATTTGAATTCTTATTAAGTTGAGATTTGGGGAAACAATGAAATAAAAAAAGCAATAAAAATGTGACATTTCTTTCTTCAGACGTGAATTCAAGACTCTTTAAAACTGAAACATGCAGTTAGGACAGTAACTACCACTATAACTTATAACTGTGTCATTCTATACTCAAGGTATTACTCATCTGAAGCCTAAATAAGTGTGTGTGGTATTTCCCTAAACGCATCATTTTCTCTGAAAAAAACTCATAATGTCACAGAAGTCTGCAGAAGTGGCCCCGAAAATGAGGAACAGATGAAACCACAGACGCTGTAATAATGTGGCTGTAATCGCAGATATGAAGCGTTTTTTTTTTTTTAAAGCGTTCTGAGAATTTAGGAAGTCCACAAAACTTCTGGAGAGATTCCTTCAATCTATCCTCTACCACTGGAGAGCCACAGATGATGCTAAAATACCACCGTCACTCAGGAACGCAGAGAAAAGGAGCGACTGCACCTCGGGGTTGTGAATCCTCTGGGCCGTTATGTTGTCGCCTCCATGTGAAGCACCTTCATAGACTCTGCGATCATCGAGCTGGTGTCAATTTGTCCGTAGATCCCCACTAAGAACGCCTTGTGGAGCAGGATGTCTGCGTGCTCTGCAGGGAGGGAAAAGGTCGGCTGATATAAGACTGCGGTAACTTATTCGGACTTTAAATGTTTCAACATACGCCGTGAGCTGAGAGTTCTGATGTTTTTCATGTCCTCACCTTGACAGAGCAGTACGTATTCTGGAAGATTCCTGAGCGCCGTCTGCACCACGTCGTAGTTACTGCTGCCCATACAGTACATGAAGGTGGGCAGGAAGTCTGTCGCCAGGCTGGAAAAGAAAAACAACAGTTCTATTATTAGTTAAAGTCAACAAATGCAAATATTTAGTTTTAGTTTGTGTATAAATGAATTTTGGATTAAGATTCTGTTGTTTGCAACGAGATGGGAGGAGGAAAAAGAGGGAAAACAGAAGATTTAGGGAGGGAAAGTGACTAAGCGTATGGCCGCTGTGTGTTTGAACGTAAACAATGATAAGAGACAAAATGATGGACTGAGGGACGGAGGAGAAGAAGAAGAAGAATGTGAATTTGAGCAAAGAGGAGAGTTTGGTTTGTTTGAAACGTATTTCCCTTCAAGACAACATCTATCACAGAAACATCAGCTTCCATATCCTGTTGCAGTTCCGGCATGCTCTCCCTAGGCGGCGTCCTGGAGCGCTGCACACTTACGAGGGATTGTTCTGGATGCAGCGCAGGGCCAGGCTGAAGGCCATGTTCCGACACAGCTCCTCCGATGACGTCATGAGCCTCTGCAGGTCGTTCTGTGAAAGGGGGAAAACAGATCTGTGATCAAAGCGTTCAGACATGAAACACACCGTGACCCCGTGCGGATGATCGTGACTCACAATGAAGTACTGTATGATCTCCGGGTTCCTCCTAGACTTCTCATCCACCTCTGTCAACACCTCCAGCATGTCTACGGCAGATGGCAGAGTTACTCATTAGGATTTTGTGTGTTTGTACAAGCAGAGTTGCTGTAATGTTGTGTTGCAGTTTTACCCTCCACCGCCTCTCCTCTCGACATCTTCTTCAGACACAGTGTCATGTCGCCGGCGGTCAGCGAAACTGAGGCGGAGATGTTGACCAGGGGCAGGGAGCCGGTCGACATGTCGTCTGGCGGGAAAAAGCAGAAACAATCATTTGAGCGAAACATGTCAACGCGTTTCAGCTGAAATCTTCATTCAGGCCGGACGTTCCTAAAAGTGTTTGGCGGTGCGACTGCGTGACCTGCTCTGACCTTCTCTGTCCTCTGCTGAGGTCTCTGAGGAGGAGCTCCTCACCGGCAACGTGAGTCCAGCCAGCAGAGACTTCAGCTGGACCAGGTCTGGGTAATCTGAGCACAAACTCCTGGGAGAAGAAAGAGCAAAACAGAAATCAAGAGTTGTTACAAATCCTTTCACAGACGTGGCGTCTGTTGTTGCAGCGAGACGCAAACTTACTGCAAGATGTGCGAGTGCTTCTGGAGGTAAGGCACCGCCGCTGCTGCATCGTGGGTAATGTATTTCTGAGTGAACTGCAGGAACTTGTTGAGGAAGAACGGCGAGCGGGTCCTGTGAAAGTTCTGCACACACACACACACACACAAACACACACACACACACACACACACACACACACACACACACAGTCAAACGGCGCTCACTCTGGCCTCATGGCGTGGAGCAGTGTGACAGGATGTGTGTGAGCCACCCACCTGCAGGACCTTCATGAAGGACAGAAGGCAGTCTTGCAGCGCCCTCTGGTGGTCGCTGTGGAAAACGAGGGGCTGCAGCAGCTCCAGTATGGCCAGCACGTTGGTGAAGAACGCCAGGTGGCACGGCTGGCGAAACTCGTAGGGGTTGAGGTGAATGCGCCCGTGTAGGAGCCCAGCGATCATCGGCATGTGCCTGCGAGAGCGGAGGGGCCAAACGGTTAATGGCGGCCAAACTAAATCCCTACGCCGAGCACGTGGATGTGTTTGTGTTTCACCTGAGCAAAAGCACGGGGTGAGACACGGCCAGCTTCCTGCAGGCCAGGTTGGCATCAGACACGCGGCCCTCTGTGGACTTTGACTCTCCGACATCGGCGAGCAGCGTGACCAGGCGATGGACGAGGACGTCGAGCTGGGAGACAAACAAGAAATGAGATTTGTACTCAACGTGTGAGACTGACAGCCTCAACAGCACCACCTGCAGGCCATAGGGTTTACTACACAAACTGTAATACATGTAAATAGGCGGGAGATGTGAACGTGAGCTTGAAGGAGTTTGTTTGCTGCTTGTCCAGTTAAACAAAATCAATACAGCACAAGCTCTTAAAGTTAGCCGGAATAAAACACTAACTTCTGCCTGTGAGTGAACGTGTGCAAATGAAACCTTTATTTAACCCCGACAGGGCCGCTAATGTACCCATAAAGAACCTGTAACAAACTCAACAAACCTGTTAGAATTTCAGCTTCGAGTTATCATTTTAACACAGGGGGCAATATTAGGAGGCACTACACTACAGATTAGAATTTGTAGCATTCTGGGTGGCGTTTACAGAGACTCGTCCCAAAGGAGTCCTGCACATCTCATCTCTGGAGGAGAAATAAGAAGGAAAGGAAGAAAACGGTTGGAGCGTTCACAGCACTCACCGCCGCGCTCACCGCCGCCGCCACGCTCAGTAATTGAATTGTCCATAAACTTCTTGAGGTATGCATGTTTAAACAAGAGGCACTTGAGCTGCTTAATGTCACAGCGTTAATTACAATCATACATTAAACTACCCGTGATGCTAATGGAGCCGTTAATTCAGCTAATTAGGCTCAATCGCTAATTAGCAAATATTTCTTTATCAACTTTGCTTGTTTTCTAATGAGCGCTTCTCTCCAATTTCTCCAGCTCATTAACTCTTGCTATGGGAAACCTATGCCGCCTGTGTGACATTGTATTCGCCAGAACGCCTCCAAGGACAGACGGGCAGATTACGCAATAGTAGTAGAGTTCCTTGTGGCGTGGGTAAACGCCCGTCTGCTCACCTTGCAGCTGCTGCTCTCCGCCGCCCCGCCGCTGCTGAAGGTGCCGTCGGGCAGGTTGATGTGCTGGATGACCTCAGGGAAGTGCAGGTAGATCTGAAGCAGCAAGCTCTGGCACCGCTTACTCATCGCACTGAAACCACAACAACAACAACAATGACTGTTTACCTTTAAGAACAAAACTCTGTAGCACCAAAGGAAGTCTGTAAGAGCGTTTCCTCCTGTGTTTCCCCCTGAAATCAGCCCGGACGGTGTCAAACTCGCGGTATCGTCAATTCCCGAGTTTCGAGCGCTGCGACACGAGGGCAGAGATCAGCGTGAGGCACGTCTCTCTGCGAGCAGCGCTAATTAATGTACATTAATACAAAACCCGGCGCATGAATAATGCAGCATCATTCAGGGAGATTTGCCTTCCGGTCACTGTGGTTTCATGAAATCCTCTTAGCTGGAATATCGTCGGGAATGATGCAGTTTATTACAGAAATGCAGCGAGGAGATCGGAGCGACCTTGACCAAGAAGTAAGAGAGTAAAGCTAACGTTTGCTAGCTGCTGCACGACTGGAGTAAACACCCGCTCACCTGCCGCTAAGCTTTTGCGCTAATAGTGTTTAACATACAACGGTGTTTACTCGACACAAGGCCGAACTCTTTTGCTTCCGATGCCTTCTCATCCTCCTGCGTTCGTTTTATATCCAGCGACCACTTTACCAGGCGGCTTAGCTGTGCTTAAAATATTGTAACTCGGCAGCTAATTTTGCTTGACCTTGGCCAAAGTTTTCCTCATTAAAGCGCGTTAATAAGAAGAGACACGTCCATGAAAGCTGGGGTTTGCCTCCACAAAGAGTTGCACCCTGATCTCTGACAGCCGAGTCAGGGCAGGAATCCACAACACAGGCCAGTTTAGAGCTGCGGCTTTAATCCTATCGGCTTCATTATAACACACTGAGCTTTTAAAAGAGATCACAGCGCAGACGACTTCCGCTACTTTTAATTTCACACCAATAGAGCTAATTATCCAGCTTTCCCCCGGTCGGCGGCATTGTGGCTGACAAGAGGAAAGTCTGAAAAGTTCATCTGCACTGGGAGGAAGAGGAATCTCGTGCGATTTAGCCCCAGAGTTTATCAGCGCAACGTAACGGAGATGAAAGGGTTTCAGAGTTTGGTCTAATTAGACGGAAAGGCAAATCTGCACCGCACCTGTCCTCCCATTTCTTGCCGCAGCTGATGAGGTACTCGGAGAGCTTCTTGATGTTTTCTAGATCTCCGTTGCAGTAGGAGTGAAGGAGGGGCAGCCTGGCCTGGATGAGGGAGCAGGAGGCCTGGTCCGCCGCGCTCTGGTCACGGGTCGGCTCGCAACTGTCAAGCTCCGACTCTGACAGGATGAGGTCCACCAGGCTAATGAGCTCCTCTGAATTGAGTCGCAGCACCAACTTCTCCGTTTTTTTCTGCAGAGGCAAAAAGAGAGAAAAAGGTGACATAATGGGAAAGCTTCTTCGGAATGAACTCCCTGTGACTTCTGTCTGGAAAAAAGTAATGTGACAACTTGGAGGCTTTGTGTGTGTATGTGTGTGTGTGTGCGTGTGTGTGTGTGTGTGTGTGTGTGTGTGTGTGTGTGTGTGTGTGTGTGTGTGTGTGTGTGTGTGTGTGTGTGTGTGTGTGTGTGTGTGTGTGTGTGTGTGTGTGTGTGTGTATGGTTGCTTCTGATCCTACTTGAGGGATCTTCTGGTCTCGTCCCTGCCAGATACGTGGGATGTGGCTACAAGCCCACAGGAAGTCCAAAGCTGACGATGGGTCCAGTCTGAAAAACATCACACAGTCCATCAAACTGAGAGAAATACACACACACACACACACACACACACACACACACACACACACACACACACACACACACACACACACACACACACACACACACACACACACACACACACACACACACACACACACACACACACACACACACAGGTTACATTGACGTACTTGTGGTCTCTGCGCTTGCTGAGGATGGCGCTGATGCACTGCAGCAGTGTGGACCAGTTGGACTGATGGGTAAGCAGGGCTAGAAGGTAGGGTCTGTACGCCGGGGTCCCTCGGGCCTGGAACGCACAAACATTAGGCTGAGCATCACATACTGACAACCGCACACAGAGGGAAGAGGAGGAGAGCGCCTGAGCCTCTCACCTTGTTGAGGGAGAACAGCAGCTTTTGTTGCAGGTCGGGACAAACTGAAGTGACCTCAGGGTCCAGATGCTCCAGCCAATCCACCAGCAGCCCTGACGTCAGGCCAGACTTCGTCACCTCAGAGCTGCTGAAGGGAAACTGACGGGTTACTAATGAACGTCTAATGAATTCATATCCTCTTGAAATTTCAAGGGATTGAAAAAAAACCTTTAATTTCTCCATAATTAGTTCCATTTTCAAGCATTTTGCCTGGACTGAACCCTGTGATGAGCCGTTTCAGCCACAGAACAGTCAAACCAGTCCAATACAAATGTTTGAGAGTTGAGAGGGCGAAACTGAACGGCAGTGCTCACTTGCTAGAGTCGACTTCCTTCTTCACGGTTCGCTCCTCGCTTTCCTGGAGCAGCAGGGAAATCACCATGGCAACAGGACCAGCTGTCCCGTTCTGCGTGCCGACTGTCATCAACAGAGACAGGACCTCCTCCAGATACGGCGACTTCACCTCCATCAGACCCTGCAACACTGGAAACACAACAAAGCGCCTTGCTTAATTGTTGGCTTTGGTCGGCCATTAACACGTCTTTGTGGAGCGAAGCCAAATGGTGAATGCGGCCGTGCGTGTTCCCACTTTCTGGCAGCGCACCAACTGAATCTTCTTTTCAGTGGCTTCTGTTTCAGTTCATATTAGCAACTCCAACAATACACTGCACTTTTTGCTCATAATCCAATTCCCCCGGTTACTGAAACGCCCGTAACACCCACAGTACGGCTCCATTATTACCTTTGATGATGAGCTCGGCCTCTGCGTTGCATCGTTCTCCGGCCTTCAGCATGGCAATGACGGCCCTCACCGGCACCTCGGCGTCTCTGTGATACGCCAACGCTTCGGCCAAGTGAAGGAAACCTGTACGCACTGAGCGGCACAGACACTCATCCATCAATCCATCCATCATCTTTGATTGTTGACTGAAAACTGAACTGGCATCTGAAAAGGTGAATATGTGGGATTCTCACCGTCACTGTGCATGTGTTTGTGAGAGTTCTGGCCAGCAAAGGATTTCAGGAGGGTCTTTAGTGGACCTGCCTCGACGGTCGGATTGTCCAACCAGATTAACATCTCCACCACGACTTTGAGGAACAGCGAGGAGAAAGCGATGTCCTGAGAGACGAGACGCTTAGGAGGAGCAGAAACGACAACAGGGATAAATATCATCATCATCATCATCATCCAATGGCTGTTTGATGGATCAACTTGTTCTACGTCACACCTGGTAGAGGTGAAGTTGGCGCATCAGAGGGCAGGAGAGGGCGTGGCTCCGGTGCATGGACATGACGATGGGCCCGGCGTGAGTGGATGTGAGCAGGGCGGCGATGGCCTGCAGGAGGTGGAACGCCAGCGCCCCCTGCTGAACGTGGCCCTGCTTGGCCCGCATCAGCTCTTTGGCCAGAGCCTGCTGCAGGGCCAGGGAGAGCTGGCTGGGCGGGGGGCCGAGCCAGCGAGGGTCCACCTTTGAGGGGAAGATCTGTGCAAGAGGCAATGTACAAAATGTCAACTTCTGTAATGAATGCTTGATCCCATCCGTTACGCTGAGCAGAGACGAGGGAAACACAGATTACCTGGAGCATTATTCCTGTGAGGTCGTCCTCAAGCCCGATTGTAGGGATCTGACTGGCTGCTCGCTGCAGAGAGCTATGGGGCGTTTCTACGGTTACCTTGGACTTACTCGCATCAGTGGTATCTGGGAGGTGGGGGGTGAAGTCACGACACAGTGTCATTTACATCCTTTGCATACATTTTTACACATGCCTTTGTCCATCTTACATTACAGCTCATTACCATGCAAGATGATGAATACGCCTACATTAATATTGTAACATTTATTTTAGAGCCATTAAAGTCTCTATAGTAAAGTGTAACAGAGGATGAAGACGCTGACCTCTGTTGGGAGGCAGAGAAGAACTGAGCAGTGAATGGAAAGTGTGCCCCCCAGTGGCACCTCGCTCATGCTGCACCTCCACGAGATGGGCCATGTAGTCTGTCGGCGAGGAGAACTTCAATTATTATCAATCATAAAAAACAGTGGCAACAAAACTGGAATTCACACTTTTTGCAGACTCTTACGCTTGTCCATGATGTTTTCCTCCAGTGACTGTGGGTCGTGGGAGACGGCCTGATCCAGGTACTGCAGCAGTTTGCTCATGCTGGACACGGGGATGCCGAAAGACTGCACGAACAGCAACAACTGCTGAGGCTCCAGGTCTTGCAAGGCTGTTGGAAATACAAATATCGTGAGATTAATGAATACAACTCATGTTTATGCTGAGCAAACAAAAACCTGTGCTGTACCTGCATCGACCAATCGAGCAACCTCTGATCGAATCATCCTCAGCTTCAACCAATCGGGCAGCAGGAGGGCCTCCTCTGAGGTGTCCACGAGGAAGGCGGTGGGGAGAGGCTTCTTGTCCGGGAACCAAATATCCAAAAGAGCGTAGAAGTCACTCTCTCCTGGAATATAACAGAGGAGTTTGAACTTGAACGCTCAGCTCTTTGAATAAAGCAAACATCGGAAGTGTTGGGCAAAAGGGGTGTACCTTTGGGCGGGCCGAGGGTCAGCAGGATCACCATGGCATGGACCACAAGGATGTGCATGGTGGCCGTCTCTCCCGTAGTCCAGCGCAGAAACACCTGATCCTGAGATTCGGACTGGAAAAGGAAAAAGGAAAGACCAACAAACGTTTGTCAGCTGATGACGCTTTGATCTTTGCATTTGAGAAGCGGAAGCCGCTGTATCTCGCCAGATTTACACAACTGCAGCATTAACTTTAAATGACAATGTCTTCATGTCCGCTCACCCAGCTGTAGAGGTCCTCTCCGTCTTTGGTCTTCCTCATCCTCCTGATGTACGCTGAGAAGATGGTGAGGAACGCGGAGAGCACGGCGTCAGACTCGGGCCTGCAGGAGTGTTTGGAGAAGAGGCTGTTCATGATGGTGGAGCGCTCCACGATCAGCCTGGCCACGTCCTGGAGAAGAGCGAGGCGGGGGAAAAACCAGATCTGTGTCAGCTGTGAGAGCGTAAGAGCTACAAACACAAGCTTCTTTCAATCAGTGAGCTGTCATTTACCAGAGCCAGGTCGTTGTGCGCGGCCTGCTCTTCCACCGGTGCATGCTGGGATAGGTAGATGAGATAAGCACTGATCGTCTGTGGGTCCGTCTCCATGTGAATGGCCTTGGGAACGACAGAGAGATAAAAATGATACAGTGCACTCGAGGCCAGATACTAAGAAGGAATCCACTGCGGCGCTCGGAGACCCCGACCTGCTGCAGAGCTGTGGACGTCATGCCCCGCACGCTGTCGAACAAAGGGAGCTTCGGGAGGTCCTGTAGCAGCCACTGGTATCCCGGCAGGAGCTCGCCGTCCGTGGAGTCTTCTTCCATGGGCTGGTCCCGCTCCTCTCCATCCTTCAGACCCCCCTCGCTCAGCACCAGTGACAATCCCTGCACACAAAAACAAAGGATAAAAAGGGGACGTTTTGAATATTCACTCAGAGATAATAACAGGTTTTCAATGTTGGCTGCTTCCCGTTTTCTACCTTCATCGCCAGGACCCTTGATGCCACCTGAGACGAGCTGAGACGACGCAGGAAGTAGTCCAGCACTTCACACGTTGTCTGTTCGTCAGCTTTAGGACCTAATAAAAGATCCTGGAGCCGTCCGAGAAGCTGCCTTTGCTTTTGTTGTCTCTAACAGGAGGGAAAACATACCGGTAAACGAATTGATGAAAGCATTAAAATAAAACTTAAACAAACAAACGTAGCTTGCAGCCTCATAAACTCCGTTACGGTCGACCTACTTGTCTCTTCTTGGCCCTCTGCTCTTTGCTCTCTGCTTCATCATCATCCTCTATTGGCAGGCTATCATCTGCAGCGTCGTGCAGGAGGAATTCGCACAGGCACTGCACGGGCAGCACATCCAAGGACCCCTCACTGGACTGGACCAAGTCGGCAAGCCATGGCATGGACTGGGAGGAAGCCTGTGGAGGAAAAGGTTGTGTTAGACTCCTTGTGTTGAAGGGACCAAAGCAGTGCAGAGATGTTATGTATTGTTCGTTACCTGTCTCTGGATGATGTCGAGCAGGAAGTCTGGCTGGCGGCTGCGGCACAGAAGATGACCTAGGCGCAGAGACTGGTTGAGGGTTTTCACCTGCTCTTGGATCTGAGGTGGAGGTCGACGAGGAGGACCCCTGCACACCAACGAAAACGAATTCATCAAAAACAACTGACAACTTTTACTTATCAGACGTTAACATAAACCATCAGTGATTGAAGTTTGTGGTGTTCCGTTAACTCGTGTTTACAAAGTAACTCTACTTGGTGTCTTACTGTGGGTCCAGACTGGTCAGTTGAGACAACAGTAAGCTGTTGCTCTCGGTGATGGTCTGTTTGGTGGATGCGGCTGCCAAGTGGCTCTCAAAGGCCAGGATATCTTGTCTCTCCCTTTGCGCGAGCTGCAGCTCCCGGTTGATCATTTCCGTCTTCGTGTCCTCATCGGCAACGGTGCAAGGCGGGTAGGAATAGTTACTAAGAGGCCCAGAAGAGGTGTGGGTTAGTGGTTAAGCTGTATGACTTCCATTACCTGCAAGGGAGGGATCATCATCACCATCTTTACTTACTTTGTCATCACCATCTCCATGAGCATCTTCAGAGTAGGATAGCCGTCCCAGGCAGCCAAACCTAAAGCAAAACATCACACAATATAGCTGTAGATAATACTTTGTGTATTAGAATAAAGATGAATATGATTCTAACGCATGCAAAGCGTCTGTCATACCTATCTTCTGTGGATTAAACGCAGCTACCACCAGGAGCAGCAGCCAGGCCTTCCAGTACAGAGCAGATATGGCCAGATTGGGAGGCTGATACCTTAAACATTCACAGTCAGGTGTTAGTTTGGACTGAATAACCGGTAAGTGGTTTTAAAGATGCCAGCGCAGACATGTGGAGTAAAGTACCCTGCAGGGAGTTGAATGTTCTCCGGGTGGTGGTATGTACACAGGTTCAGCACGGCGTCAATGAGCTGGATTCTCTCCACTTTGAGCACTTCAAGGTCTGCTGCTGAAAGAAACAGACAAATGCCTCCAAAGCTCAAATTTGACATCATCAAAAGCTTTTCTGAATGTAGCACTTCAATGACAACTGTACGTTATGTAAATACAGAGACCTAAGACGAATGCTTGTTAAACTGGATCATATATGTTTATCAAAAGTCCAAATATTCAAGATAGAAACATAAACAGCCTTAACATTAATGACACATACCATCAGACAGAACTCCGGCCGCCCTCTTGACCAGATGATCTGCGAGCTCCATGGCGTCAGCCGGGCCCAGGGGCAAGTCGCGTGACAGCCCGATCACGAGCACGCGCATCAGCGTGTCCTCCAACAGGGGCACCTCGGAGCACAGGCGAAGGAAGAAACTGTGGAGAGGAGAGGAAATGATCAAAACAAGCTTTGTGTGGATGCAGAAACACGCTCCAATGATGAAAACTGGATGAGCGCTCACTTTCTGTCGCTCTCCGGAGGCCAGTTGTCCCACTTGTAGTAGGTCTCAGGTTGCTCCGTGAAAAGCACTTTGTGAAGGCTACAGGCATGACAGAGACAGCAGACGTCATAAGAAGTTCATAACACGATGGGTTAGCACGTGCGGTGTGAATAAGCTCAACTGATGGCTTCCACACAGATACAGACCAGTGGACGTAGTCTTTTGCGCCGACTTTGCTGATGGAAGGGACGACGGTGTGGAGCCACCACACGGCATCTCTCTGAATGGCGGCGATCTGATTCTGAAACGATCTTAGCCCCTCCAGATCTGTGACAAATCAGGAAACTGTTCAAGGGAGAGCAACTCAAACCATCTAATGCTAAAAACAATGCAGCAAAAAAAGAAGCACACATTGCTTACTCTTCTTCTCTCCCTTGTCGCAGGCGACGCCGGCCTCTTTGACCTGAGCCGTGATGCCCAGCATCATGGAGACGGTCAGTAAATCTGTCACCTGGATAACAAAGCGTTCCTGGGGAGAGATGAGAACGACCAGTTCAGAACCTGGAAGCGAGCATCAACAGAGGAGGATTGAGGGATTTTCCTTTACACTTACTTTGAACTCCATTTCCACATAGGTGGGCTCCTTCCTCTCCTGCATTAAACCCAAGCAGAAGGACTGGAAGTTGATCTCATGCTTGGTCTGTTTGATGATCTCTCTCAGCAGCGCTCGGGAGGCACGGAGGTAATCATCTTTATTGGTTAAAAGGTCCTGGAACACCATAGCCAAGAACTGGAGACACAATGGGACAATTAGATTGCATAAGCAGAGTAATTTGGGGGGGAATTTACTGGCCAAGAAAAAGTAAAGCAGACAAACATGAACACATTTCCAGACGTCTCCTGAATGAAAAAAAACAAACAAAGACTATTTCCACCTTTGGCGCCTGCTCCGGGCTGTGCTGCAGCAACGTGTGGAGGACCTGCATGTTGTTGGGATTCCTGGCGTTGGACAGCTCATTAAAGATCACCAGCTTCACCATCGTGCCCAGGTTGTCTCTGTGTGCATTGAGCAGCTCCCTGCAGAATCACACCCATGAGTTAGTGTAAGTCACTGAGTGAAGAGAAACTGAGAGAGGGAGGGGGGGAGAGGGGGGGACTCCACTGACCTGACACAGAGCATGTAGTGATTGAGAAGGACTTTGGGTTTGAGACGAATCTTAATCAGGTTGGAGATTACTTCCATGTCGTCTGCTCCGTGGGTATTGCAGTTCATACACATAGACATGAGGAGGTCTTGAGCTGGTCGAGTAAGCTGTGAAGGAAGAAAGAAAGAAAGAAAGAAAGAAAGAAAGAAAGAAAGAAAGAAGGAAAGAAGGAAAGAAGGAAAGAAAGAAAGAAAAAGGGTGAATCTGGTGGCTTCAGTTAGATCATTGTGGTGACACTGTCTGTAATGACTAATGCTCCTCCTCCTCCTCCTCCTCCTCCTCCCACCTTTGGGTTCTGGAGCCACATCTCCAGCCTCTGCACAGCCATGAGCCGAGCCTCTTTGAAGCCACATGTGGCTGTAAGCAGACGCAGCAGGTTTCGGGACACGTTGTCCATTGGCTGGCGGCGGTTCAACTGCTCCCTGAGGACATCAAGCACGTAGTCTTCCACGCTCTCTGCCAGCTCCTCATACCTGCAGGATGACAACAAGTCAGACAAAGGACAATGGTTTAGAATTAAAACCACCAGGGGTAAAAAATATTCCAACAATGCAAAGGCAGGACTCTAGATTAGCTCGAGATTAACAAAAATAACTGTTGAGAGATTCATACAGAACAAACATCACTGTACAACTAAGATAAAGGCCAACAATGTCTCAACATAAGAGGACAATCTAATAAAAGGTTGTCTGGATCTTTATCTGCAATAATAATAATAGAAGTAGTAATAATAATTTGTTAATTAACTCAAATGAAAAAATCTGCAATGGAAATCATAATTTTGCAAAAGTAATCCCAAGTCTTTTGCGGCCAAGATATTTAGATAACTCTGCTTTAGGTGTTTATTGCTGTGATTGTGATTTCAAGCAAACAGTAGTTCTTCTGTTTTCTTCCTAGCTTTTTGTGGCACTCAGCTAGTTCCACATACTTCAACCTACAGACACACTGTTCAGAATATTCAGGACATTGTTGCTGTGACTTTTGGTATCTCTGCTTAATTGACTGAACCTGTTGATTATAAACAAACACTAGCTTCAAAGGATTTGAGCTTTAGCTGTCACTCAAACTGTTTGTAACTTCTTTGCTTGTTCAGGTACAGGAACCATTCAACATTTTCAGGCTTGAAGGAGGTTTTATGGGAGCTTAAAGGATTTGCTTTCATACCTCGGCATGATCTGCCCTTCATCCTCAGGACTAAGTTTCTCCTCTGCGATCAGCAGTTCAGTCTGGCTGTCGTCCTCATCTGGGGTCGAGGGGTGAGGGCTGCTCCCTGCCAACAAAACCATCCACCAGAATTCATTTCCTGAATCTGCAAACATTCGCCTTGGCAACAAAAGGCTTCCTAAACAGAACGTACCTGCACTCAGATCTCCGCCAGTTCGGCCGGTGTCAGCCTGGAGCAGCATACTTTTAGGTGGCATCTTAGTGCCGAAAGCAGTCTGGAGGTTGTCAACAAAGATCTTACAATGAGAACTGTCCACCCAGATTCTTTCCCCCAGAGAGTCCTCAATGTAAACCTGAAAACACAACAGATGAAAGAGTTAAGGCATGGCTCAAATGCTTCAGGGATTTCAATACAATTTCAGCAGATTTCAGGAGATTCTCACTTTGACGAAGATCTCTGGCCAGTTCTCATCCTCCTCGTAAGCTGCCATCAGCAGGTTGCAAGCGAGAACAGACACAAGACTGTTGCCCTTCGCTTTGAAGTTGATAGAAGCGTCTCGACGCAGAAGGCTGCACAAGGCCTTCAGACACAATGTGACAGGAAGAGAGCGATACAAGTCAACGTCTGCACAGTGAACTTTCAGATATTATGACAGTGATAAGTGAGGGAAAAACAAAGAATGAATGTTAACTATGATAGTCTAAAGATGTGTGTATTTAATATTGATGGTTTGACTGCACTATAAATAGTGTCTAATAGTGTCTACTACTATAAACTAGTGTCTAATAGTGTCAGTCGTGACCATATGAACATTATGAGGTTAAAATCTCTCTTTTACCTCAATAATTCCCTCAGTGGCAAAGACATTGGGCTTGATTTTGGCCAGGAACATGAGACTGAGGAACAGGGCGGTGTCAGGCTTGGCCCGGTTCAGCTTGAGTTGCTTGACGGCTCCACACAGCAGCCCCTCGATGCGATCGTCGTTTCCCTCCGACTCTGCAGCCTCGATCTCATCCAGCAGCACTGCGGGTTGAACTGCCACGGAAGAGAGAAGCTTTAACTTGGAACTATGAGGATCTGTAGCATAACAAACACTCAGAGGGTGGTGCTGGTATGACAGCCATATTGGATCTAACGATTTAGAAAGATTTACCTTCAATAGGCACCACTGATGGCTCCTTTATAGAGGGTGATATCGCTCGTTTGTCCCCAGCTGCAACATCAGCCAGTCTTCCCAAGGCACTCACTGGAGGGGTGACAGAGAGTTTGGGACGCTTGGCAAGGCTGGACAGACCTGATGAGGAGGGCAGAGTGGAGGACGTCTCCCTCTTACGGTCGGCAGGTAAACCAGTGGACGCTGGTTTCAGGAGGACTGCAGGGGCTTTGGGTTCTCCACCTTGGCTCTTTGATCCAAGAGCAATGAAATCTCCTGGTGGAGGATGAGCTGGGAAAGAGATAGATGCGATGAAGGTTGATTGATAAGTTGATTGATCATCTAACTTAAGAGAGGGCTGTACACAGTTGAAGGTAGCATCCGGCAAATACACAATCACAGCACCGGGCCAGTCCAGTTTGTCAATCTTGTACAACTCAAAGCCTTTATTATGACTGGAACGTTTGAATTCAGAAGTGTCTGGATCACAACATCAATATCACGCACATACTGCAAACATCAGAACTAAGCAAGTGTCCGTCTTACCTGATGGTTTGGCAGCACTGGGCCGCCTGAGTGTTGTGGGTTTGGGACGATTCATCTTGACTGACACACTCTGGATCACGAGCGGGTTAAGACGGGGACATTACCTAATTCAGATCAGGCAGTGGACGAAGGAAAACAAAGACATCAGATACTTCCACAAGTGTTTATTAGTGCAGAACATAATCGAATTTAGCTAGAGTTAAGTTTGTACAGCTTAATGTTACGGTCAATGCTCTACCTGCTGGTAGACTAGAAGCAAAGAAACAAGGAAGATGCTAATATACGAGCTACTGGTATCGATTAAGGTCCGCTAAGTTATGTTGAATTAAATATTTGTGTGAAAACATGCTGACAAATGAATGATACGTGCTCCACTTGACTTACGTGTTTTATATTACACAAATTCCCTGTGTTTGGGTTGAACGCTGCACTTTAAAACATGTTAGCATTAGCTCCTCCGAGCCTCACAGAAGAATCGAGCTGTTACGTTTTCTTCTGTTTTGTATTTAGTGTGATTCGCCAAACGTATAGGCGCTTACTGCCATCTGCTGGCGGAAGGTGGTGGTAACTCACTTTTTTGTTGAGTACGTTACAAACAAAGTAAGCAAAACCGCCTTGTTGTGATGGAATCTCTTCATCTAACATTTAGTTTATTCATTTGTCGACAATGTTTTGTCACTGCCTGGAAAATGTAGATTCGCTCTACCACAACAGCATTGAAAGAAGGACCAAATCACTAATCCTGACTCCTATAGTGGAGATAATTGTGTATAGAGCCAGAAGCAACCTCAACTATCACTTCTGAAAATGTGGATGATGTATGTAAATGCTACACAGATAGCTCATGACTTCACCAAGTGCAGGAAGAAATAAATAAATTATTAATACATGGATGATGAGAAAACATTTGTTTCCCAAATATGACACTTACTCAGATTACATCCACATGAGATGAACTATATACAACACTCATCTATTCTAAATTATTTATTGGAACTTTACAGGAACTTTTCCTCAGGAAATCCTACAAAGTACAAGCTGCCTTTACTGCTTATGTTGGTTTGAACAAAAAAGACACACAAAAATTATAAACTGGTGTTGGACACAATGACGCAAACACTGCTTGATGATCTCATGAAGTAATCTGCTTCTGATAAAATCCCACAGAATAATCATTTCTAAAGTTAAGAATGACTTAGCATGTCTGGTTTATATTAAAGTAAATGTCGTACAACCTTAAGGATGAATCATCGGTTGTAATCCCTCTGGATAGAATAAAACAACTGAGCAGGACTGATAAGAGATTCCTCTCCTCCCACACAGTATAAAGTGTCCCGCATGTATTTATGTCTCATCTGATTAAGCTCCATTTACAACAGAGGAATGGAGCTTTGTTGCTACTCAAGTGAAACTTAAATATTAAGTGTTTGCAATAAAAATATATATGTGTGGCAGTATAATTTTAACAATAAAATCTGACTTCAAGATGAAATTCCACTAATTAAACACAGGGTGGCAGTAGTCGACATTCTGCAGCCCTTGACAGTTCCCATCGTTTAATGTAATAAATTAACATATTTCAGAAATACACATTTAGAATGAAATATGACGCTATTAAATCTTCAGACTTGTGAGAAACAGCCAACTTTGTCAGCGTCTCTGGAGAGAACAGGAAGTTTCTATCATACTAGAATAGGATTTTATCATTTGTGTAAAACAATTACAGATGACTTAACCTAACAAAGTACGAGCTGAAGCATAAACAGCATTATCGCCGATGATAAAGTATCTAAATCTCCTGCGCTGACTTCATCCAGGCAACACGCAGCAGAAAAGGAATCCCACCGAGACAATCAGAGCAAATTTATCACAACTCTGCTCATTTCCATACTGATAACACAAGAGACTGAAATGTCACCCAGCAACACAGTCATAACAGAAAACACCCTCAACTCTGGACTAAGAGAGAAGATCTATTTGAGTATTGATGTTATAAAGTCTCTGAGGTCAAGGTTCAAGTTTTCACACTTTTAAGAAATGACATGTGTGTTCTCTCGTCCCTCTGTCTTGGTTAGACTTAGAGGAAGGGAGGCCATCCAAGCTTTGCAGATCCTTGATAATTGAGTCCACATATCGCCTATAGGCACTGAGCTGAGTCCTGTGTTAACCCGACACAGGACTTCAAGAACGATGCTTTTTTCTTCCACTGTATCAAACAACCGTGTCTCATAAAGGCTGCATGTTTGCTCGCTGACACTATAACGTCATCTTACAGAGAACCAACGATCATTATGATGCCACAGCTCACAGCACCAGCACCACTACTACTACTACTATACTACTGTAACTGCAGCCCATACGTTTCTAATCCAGCGTCAGCCTGCCAACGGGTTATGTAAAGTGTTTTCATACGAAACACATTTTGGTGAAGTCAGTGGAATGTTCAGTCAGTGTTCCAAATTAAATCTTGTGTCATATGGGAAGTCTAGAATTCTGCAGAAAGCGCTCCAGGCGGAGAGGAGCTGTCTGACGAGCTCTGGCTTTCTCACTTGGCTGTTCCCGCACAACGTGACATCATTTCGTGTTAAGAACCTATTTTTTTAGCTTTGCACATTATCTATGCTGCTATTTGACATTTCTTTAAAACACAGTGTGGTTAACATCAGGCTTTTACTCACTTATAACTTGAAACATTTGGGAGGGGGGGACATACAAAACCCCTTACAACACGGGGGCCCCTCTGTGCCAGATCACATTTCTGAGTTCAACAGTCTGAGTCAGAAAGGAGCAAGATTAGTGAGTCACTGTTACTTCCTGTAATCCAAAACTGCCTGTAAGTGCCCAGACCCCACAGCAAGACCATCTAACGAAAACCCCCCGACAAGCCCCCCCCTCCACCGCACATGCTCCGCTGTTTTTGTATTGTTGCACACAAAGAGAACGTTTCAGGGGCCAGACAGACAGACAGACAGACAGACAGTGGTCGTGTTGTGCGGCACTGTGACTGTAGACGGGAACCGGAATACTGCCAGAACATCAGTGCAGAAACATGGGGTCACTCGCTTTGCCTGTGACCGCTGAGTGATACTGTGCGCCCGGGGATGCTGCCGAACAGAGAGCGTGATTCATCTCCTCTCATCTATTACATCTCATGTGATGTCAGCTTTGCTATCATGCAGTCTCATCTCACGTCAAAGCTATAGTCTGCTCCATTCCTGCAATCACCTCCGAACGAGGCAGAAACAGTCAGGGTTCCTGCATGTGCACAGGGGGCTTTACGTTTCATTTACAACAACTATTTGATGTTTTATTTGCATTATCAACTGACGTTAGTGGGAGATGGGAGACATGAAATGGAGTCATGAATGATGTCAC
Organism: Genypterus blacodes; assembly: GCF_046128005.1. Lineage (NCBI taxonomy): Eukaryota > Metazoa > Chordata > Actinopteri > Ophidiiformes > Ophidiidae > Genypterus > Genypterus blacodes. Next base: position 535,669 of record NW_027466841.1, read on the forward strand.
AGTTGTTAGTGACACTACTTTGAGAACACGTTGGAGAGCAGTTGAGGTGACGTGTCGGGTGAAGGGGGTGAAACATGAAGGGGACGATTACGTTACAGGAGGGTCGGCAAGAAAAGGTCAAAGGTGACATTGAAGATGAGGAAGGTTAGGGGACCTTTATCATCTACAGTGGATTGATCTATAGACTTGTTCATTGTCATAAGAGATCAAAAACAAAACAAAGCAGACTCAGCAGGCCTCTACCTTGAAGCTGAGCAGGCATCATTCCGTGTGTATTGAAGTCATTAAAGGAGGCCACACAGAGGCAACAGCGGGCCTCAGCTTGTGCTTGAGACAATGTGACACACGACAGCATTACTGCTTACTCACGTGATGAACTTTATTTGCTTTTGACTCTAAACACTCTCCATACTGCCGCGCAGATGAAAGAGTCCTGAGTAAACAATTGATTCCATGTGCGGTGCGGAGGAAGCGCTCCGTCCGTGGAGTCACTAGCAGTAAAGCGTGACGGCTGTGATCTTAACCTAAACCAACCCGGGTGCTGCAGACAAAGCCCAGGTTAAAGAGCGGCGTTCCAAGGAGTTAGTCAGTTAAGCTGCTCGTGGGCTTTTATCTATTGTGCAGGGGAATGATCCACTTGTGACTCACGATTTTTTTATTACATGGTCCATCTTTAAGTATGAAGCATTTAAAAGCTTTGGGCTTAATTGTCATACAACTCAGGATTCAGAGCAATAATTGCCTAAGAATATGTGTGCTAAGGTCACAATGACATCATAGTTCTGAGGCAATATGCACGCCTCTGCCTTTCTTCTCTTAACTGTGCGCTGACTTCCCCTCGCAGCCATTACAAACACAGCATCATAAACCAGAAACAGAATCCTCCACAGGCCCAAAATGATGATGATGGTAATGATGATGATGATGATCGAAATGGAGAAACTGCAGACCGTGAGCTCCTCTAAGCAGGGGACCAACGGTGGGTGACTGCAGGTGGATGTTTGTCTGCATTCCTGGCAAATGGACCGTCGCGTCTCATTGTGATGGAATTTGTGTCAATCAGCGTGTAGTTTTTCATTTTTAGTGCTTCAGCATCTTTGTTCTCTCTTTGTGTTTAGTTTCCAAAGTGAGTGTGATGGAATCTTTTGACATTTAGGTGTGAATTTAGAATTTCCTTTGATGTTAATGACACTCGTTTGTAGAAAGTACCTGAAACAAGCTGATTTGTGTTGTAAACAGGTGGAAATAAAGTTGCTGTGCAGGAGATCTGAAGGAAGTCAGACCTTCAGTAACACAAACTGATGAGTTGGACAGTTTTGTGGGGTGTTTCTATCACAAATGCACTCTGGCATTTCCCCAGTGCAACTAATGACAATTCAAAATACACACAAAAAGTAAAAAGACACTGTTAGTCTGTTCAATCAGCTGTTTTCTGGCATTTAAGAGAAACAAAAATCCCAACTAGAGCTTTAAAAATGATAATTTATTTGATTCAAGGTTAGAATCTAAACTTTTGACACGTTTATTACATCTTATAGGGGATGAATAATTTATACATGAGGTGTTATTGAAAGTGCTGACTGAGGCGACTAATCAATCCAAATCAAATCAAAGTTTGAAATCTTTAACCTGAAATTCAAATTGCTGCTTGATAAAATAAATACATCCTCTCATTGACACAGGGAATCCCTCACACACACACACACACACACAGACACACACACACACGCTGTACAGGATCCTGACTTCACACATTTGCCTCCATTACTTGCTAACCCAGAATAACCTGTGACTTTACACTGGCAGCAGCGCTCCTAAAAATAAGCGAATCGTGTGACCGACGGGCTACTACTCCGCATACCTCCCTGCGGGGCGGAATGCGGGCAGATGGAAGGAAGGGGAGGAGGAGGTCGCCGCTCTTCTCTCCCCCCCTCACTTGATGCACATTTTTCAATACCTTGTAGCGTGGACTTGACCATAAAAAGAGTCCACTTGTGTGAAAGGAGGGGGTGGGGGGAGGGGGGTGTAGAGAGAGAGAAACGAGTCTCTCTTCACCATTGCGAAACATTCAAACGTCACCCCACTTGTGTTTTCTCTGCTATTCTCGGTGATTATTCCAGGCTACAAACGCGGACTTTGTCTCTCAGGATAGTTTTGTAAAGTAAGCAAAAGCAGCAGCAGCGATATCTATCTTCTATTTCTGGCCTCCCCCTCGCCCCCCCTCCCTCGTGCCCCCCGCGCCTTCCCAGCCTGACGTCAGCGCTCAGTTATTTTCATGAATGGAGGGGGCGGTCACGAGGAATCGGTGACGTGAGTGCTTGCGGAAGCAGCGCGTGGAATGTTGGTACATTGTTGTTGTTTTGTAGTTAATTTGGTGCGCGCGACCATCGCTGCTCGGTTTGACGGACGATTTATTCCGAACTCCGTTAACTTTCTTCGTCTCCTGGAGCGGAAAACTACGCCGAAACTTTTCGATTCCGCGGATTTCTGCTTCCAAGAGGTGAGCTTGTTGTTTATTTTTGGGGAGATGTTTTGACATTCCTTTGTAAATGGCTCAAGTTCTCACGGTGACATATTGGCGCACGCGGGCACTTTATGTCGCGACGCGCGCGCTCCGTCATCTAAACTTCATGTTGTTGTTGATTTTTGTCCACTTTGCTTTATTCGCGCGGACACGTGTTGTGTTGGATGAACGTAAAGCGACGCGCCAAAGAATTATTTCTGTATTTATTTTTAGTTTGTTTCTAACTTTATCTACTGAAATCACGTCGTCTAAATGACGCACCTGATTCTATTTATACATTATTTTAAATTTGTTTTAAAATCTTATGTGATTTTTACACTTATTTAACATTCAGTGATTCAGTGAAATGACGCGACAAAATTTGAATATATATTTATATATATTTACACGGAATTATCAAACGCTAATGGAGAATAATACATAATGTAATGTGTAAAAACTAAACATTAGGGTCATTATAAAGCATACGTATATAAATAAAGATAAAGTATAAATCATATCGTATCACTGCTTATTTATAGGCTACAGTCCCACACCTCAAAGTTACATTGTGAGTTGGAAAGGAAGAGAAATCAATCGCTCGGCAGATTGAATCTACTCCAGATAAATCTTCAGTCCATCAGCTTTTCCTTAACTTGCACTCATGCACCCATTTGTAAGCGCCACTTACACCCAGGAGGCTCTAATGCAGCTCTAATGCAAACTACCAGCCTGCATTTGACAGTGGAAATAACACGTGGTCTGCATTTGAGACATGTGGGACAAAGGGCACAATGTGAAGGAGACCACCAAGGCTGAGAAACAAGAAGCTACCAAACAGCAGGAGCTCTGCACGTTTCCTACCACAGTAAACAACTTTTATAGCCCCAGAGAAAAGCTTCAGCTCTACTTTTATGTAATTTAAATGAGCCGTTCCCTAATTGTAAGTCAACAGAAATTGTTATTACTCCTGAAAGTTGTTTACAACAGATTTATGTTAAAGAGATTATCACCTAGTAGCTATTTAAACCATAATTATAGCACATAATTACTGTAAGATGCCCTTTATCGTCTTTGACTCTGACCTTGGACCCTTTAGGCAGTTGTGACGAATATAGAAAATACTGGTTTGGATCACAGTATTCTGCGGTGGGAGTTGCATCAGACTCAAAGAGACGGTGGGAGTGAGTGCAACGCTCTGTCATGGGGCGAACATGTGGCTCAAACTGACTGCGTCTCCCTCAAACAGAGAAGCAACACTGACTGACTCATTCCTCACCTCAACCGGCTGACAGTGACAAGGCACACATGGGAGAAATCCCCCCGAGGAGGCAGGATATGGTTTAATCCGTCACTCACCGCTCTGTCTCAATGAGAAAGGTCGTGCTTGTGATGCTGAATGTGAAATGTGTCTGCGGTGGAGAGTTGTGAAAGTGAAATGACTGTGGTTAGTGATGGAATGACTCAGGGGGAACATGTTTGCTCTGATGTTTTTTTGTCCTTCTTACTGGAAAAAAGAGAGTTTTGAGTACTGATTTGGGTAGCCGATGTTTGTATCAATAGTGAAAGGTGCCAAACAAATTGCTCACAGGCTCCTGCAGATGGACGTGTGGAGAGCTGTGATTTGCATCTTGTCTTCTGCACCTTGATTCGGCCTTTTCACTCCAGCCTGCTCTGAGGTGTGGCAGCTCTCTGTTTACTTTGCCACATTCTTTATTTCCCTTCTAGACTCTTAGTAAATCTGACCTGCTGATTCCAGGATCACTTCTGCCCGTGACGTCCTGTTTCCTGATTCAGCTTTTAGTCTTCGCAACGATACAAAACACTCTATTTATAGCACCACAACACACTCGCAAATTGTGCTTTGCTGTCACATCCTGTCATCCATGCCAGCCAGTAGTTGTGACACAGACGCACGCCTTCAGTAAACATAAACAAATCCGTGGGGGAGGCCTGGTCATGATGGTGACGCTCAGATTAGAGGGAAGTGCTGCATTCATATACATATTTACACCTATAGAGACTTAAGTTTGTCATATGTCATTGGAAATGTGACTCCAAAATTATTCCGTTGCACTGACATTTCACTTCTTATTGGCACATTGAGGGTACCCTGATAGAAAATGGGACAGGTATGTCCCTGTTTGTTGCATTCTTGTCATTCCTTTGGATCCCAGCGTCCCTGGCTGGAAGAAAAGCTTTGCTCAGATATTCGGCTGGCTCTCCTCCCTTCCGCTTAAACGTTCCGGTGGCCATGCCAACCATTTCCAAGGTTCTCTGTACTTTTCCTTCCTTCCCTTCGAAACAACGGGATTTTCCAGGAAACGTCAGATTGGGAGGGTGTGATTCCCTGCCGCTGGTCGTGGCTTTTACCAGTAAACAGCATGACTCACCGCTCAGCTATGCTCTCCATTTTTTCCTTCACATAATATCTCACTGAAATGTGCTGCGCTGGAGAAAGAGCGGAATGCCGCTAAGTCCCAGGCTGTGGAGGAACTCTCACTAACCTCCCTGATGAGAGAAAAACGCAAGAGAAGCGGAAAAGCATCAACAAGTCTGCTCTCTGCTTAAGCTGCTATAGTGACAGAATAACACAGAAAGAAGAAGAAAGAAGAAGAAGAAGAAGAAAACCAAGTCCACACAAGCCAGCTGTGCATTTATCACAGCAGCATGAGTGCTTGTTTATGTTAGCAAACGCTGGGCCCCACACTGTGACATATAAGTGCAGCCTTGAACTGCAGAAGGAGTCAAACTTTAAAAGAAACCTGAAATTACATTTGGTGTTAGTGGACAGAAGGCGTAAAGGTTTGTGGAGTCGATTTGGCTTCTTAGCATCATCTGAAACATGTTTGAGGTCAAATTAGTCTCTGGACACTTATAGAATTCGGTCTTTTGTCTGTCAGGGTTTCTTAAATACATCCAAAGGGAAACACAACTTGTCCCCTTGTCTCATTTGCAGATCTGGGATCAAATTCTCTCTTAAACTGCTGATTAATGAGGTTGTGAGAATGTTGCAGATTGATGTGGTGGATTCCAGACTTCCACACAAGTCACAAGTGCACAAACACTCGGTTTTGATTTGTTTGGGCAAGTAAGCGGTGTGAGACACTTGTGGATTCCAGACATTTTGTAAATTTTGCAGCCGTTGTTTTACAAGTGGGACCGTCTGAGCTCCTCCCCCCGAGCCGGGTGCATTGCAGGACATATTCCGACTGATTGTACTCTCTCCAGTGGAGCTTTGCCTTTGTGCATGCAAGGGTTTGCACATGTGTGTGATCACTCTGGAATGCGGTTTTGTTAACCATTCTTTATCCGCCATCTGTTGCTTTTCTTTGAGGCATTTTTCCCAGACGGCTATGAGAAACCTAGCAGGAGTTGTTTTGCCGGAGCCACAGTTTGAAGTGAAACGTGCTCGTGAGCGCTGTGTGGCAAAGCTGTGAGAGCTCTGCGACGTAATTGCTGTTTTTCACTGAAGAAACCTTGGCAGCTTGATCGGGAAAACCTCATCCGTCTGTTAGTTGCAAAAACATAAGCACATGCTTCAAGAATTTCAGGGAAACAAACCGGCCTCTTGGTTGAAGCTGGAGGCCTCCTGTGTGGAGCCAGGGAGGCCTCACTTTTCCAACATCTTTGAAAGGAACGTACTCAGGGACCCCCTCTGACGCAACACCGCTTAAATGGGGCTGTTTGAGCCAATCTTATAGTTTACTTCTTCGCTTTCTTTTGATGTTCCCCCAAAGAAAAACATTATTAGAATCTCTCTCATCTCTACGTAGAGGCAGAAGTGACCCAAAGTAAGTTTGACTCGCTGTCTGGATAAAACTCCATAGAACAGGGATGTGGCATGTTACTGAGGCTGACAGGTCAAGTCTCACTTCCCACAGCGAACACCAACAGCAATAACCTGTGCAGCCTCTTCAGAGAGAAACTCAGTCAACATTTAGATAGCAAAATAGGATGAGGAAGAGTTTCAAACTGCAGGTGAAAATGAACCAATGTCACCAATTTTGCCACCAGATTTGTTTGTATTCCATTTCATTTGTTCTTTTATGTATTTGGAACCCATGTAGACTAAGAGGGATCCAATAAGAACTTTAAAAATCTCCGGAATGATGAGAAAAGGACATGTTTGTAGCCCATGTATGTATCAGGATCACATTTGCTTTCACTCAGCAACTGCAAATGAACCATGTGGAAATACAGTAACATCCATATTTATAGGCTTATGATGTTAATATGAGTAAGATGGCAGCTGAGTAGCCACACCCAGAGCCGCCTCATCCAAGGAAACTGCAGCTCCTGGCCTGCAGGAAGCGTTTACCCTCTTACCGAGGTATCAGTTATCGCACAGGCTCTTAAATTGTTTAGTTGGCAGAAATTTGTGTCAGCGCTGTGGGCTATATTTATCCCCCCAGAGTTATATAAGGGCATAGATCAGCTCAGGAAAGCCCAGTGGAAGAGGGTCCAAGCCTGCCAGTGAATCGATAGGCTTCATTGTCTCACAGCAGAAAATACACGAGTGACTATAAAGGAAAGTATTTCTCTGTGACACTCTATCTCCTGGAATGTTCCACATGCACATCCACTGCCCTGTAAAGTTCAGCATATCTGTTAATGTCGTGCTGACGTGATGGCCTGCAGTAATGAGGGAAGTGAGAGGAGAGGAAAGGAGAGGAACAGGTTGAGGAAACAAATCAAGGCCCTTTGATGAGGTTTCACACCCACGATCCCTTTGGGTTATCGGCTCTGGTTCCTGAGCGTGGTGTGTTTTTGCATGTGTACTATGTTTAGGCTGTGTTGCGGTTATGAATGAGACTTGTTTACCCTTTTGCTGACCATGTGACTCACACCCCCACGCCCATTTGCGGGGCGTTACCATGGCAGCAGTGGAGCATGGAACAGTGCGCTCGCAGTCGGGCCGGACAGCAGGTCCTGAAATGGAGCCTTGGGGGGTGGGGTGAGGGTGAGGGTGAGGGTGGGGGGGGGGATCACAGCGCGGCACTGTCTTTTTTTGGCCGTGGCAGCCGTCTCCAAAGCACGCGCTTTGCTGTAATGAGGGAGGCTCCTCTAAAAACTGCCTTGGCAAAAGCACTTAGGCAGGGAGCTTTAACACAAAGTTCTATGGACACAGAGGTGGCCTGTTTCTAATCTGGTCTGGTCTAGTGAACTACATTATCAAGGCCCTTCTCCTCCTCCTTCTCCTCCTCCTCCAAGGAGCACACACAGCCGCTCCCCTGTCCTCGTGCTTAATGGTGTTATGCTGCCCTCTAGTGGCGTCTGTGGTAGCACCCAAATATTGACACAACACTGGAATGTTGTGATCCTTTTCAAATGTTAAACCTTATAACACCTTGTGCTGCACTTAAAGCTGTCATAAGTTCTTTCAATATATTCTTTATTGAATAATTTTCCAATGATTCCAATCCTGTATCTTGATTCTGGTGGATCACAGATTGTATCTTTAATTGCAATCCCCCTAATCCATCCTTTCTCTCTACTTCTCAGTGTGTCTTCTGTGAGATTCCGGCCATTTGTCTGGATGCAGGGAATGACGACTCATTTCAAAACAAACAAAGCTTTAAAGGTAAGTTTGAGGAGGAGCAGGCGCCTCTATCAGTCATTATTAAAGTCAAGAGATTGAGCTGTTAATCATCCCCTGCAGGTCAAGAAGGAGGTGGGCGAGAATGCCCCAGCGCTCAGCGATGATGAGTTGGTGGCCATGTCCGTGCGCGAGCTCAACCAGCACCTGCGTGGGCTGACCAAGGATGACATGGTGAGGTTGAAGCAGCGGCGAAGGACCCTGAAGAACCGGGGCTACGCCGCCAGCTGCCGCATCAAGCGCGTCACCCAGAAGGAGGAGCTGGAGAGGCAAAAGATAGATCTGCAGCACGAGGTGGACAAGCTGGCCCGCGAGAACGCCAGCATGCGGCTGGAGCTGGACGCGCTGCGAGCCAAGTACGAAGCCCTGCAGTGTTTCGCTCGGACTGTGACCCGCGGGCCTCTCTCCCCAGGAAAAGTGGCCACAACCAGTGTCATAACTATTGTCAAGTCTGCCAACCACAACAACAACAACTCCAGCCCGACCCTGTTCTCGGCTCCTTCCTAGTGTTGACAGGACTGGGCTCTTCTTCCCTTGCTTGGTCCTTCCCGGTTCTGACCCGGCCTGAACCCGCTCATCCTTCACTGAGAGGAAGCTCAGTAGTTAGACTGAGGGATGGGATGGGGCGGCAAAGCTCTATGTGATGTTATGCTGCATTCACCAATCTGTTTCCCTCCTTTCTGTCGGTTTTTACACAATCTCCATTGTCTGTGCACTGTGCCCCCCCTCCCCTCCCCTCCCCCTTTACCCCCCAGCACCGGCAGGGTATTGGGCCCCCCCCCGTGACCCTACCTCCATGACCGATAGCAGAGATTTACTTTTACCGCAGCGTGAAAAAGTATTTGACGCGCCTCGATGTGGCGGCGGCGGCGGCGGCCTGAGACAGATACTCGGATACTTAACGCCGTCGCGCATCGGCAGAACATCAGAGATTCAAGTCGCACACGAGTGACTGAAAAGCCATTTGCGAATCCGAAGCCAAATCATTTTCTTTCTGTAACAAGTGCATATATAATAACGTCGCAGTGAAAATTGAGCCATTGAAGCCGAAGCCTTAAAAGGATCTATGACTGATCTATTGTAACACAGTGAGGTGTTACAGTGTCTTTCCACTTAAGGTCAGGCAAACACCCATATACACCCAAATAGCCTTTTATTGCCAGTGGTCTCCAGCCGTGAGCCTCTGACAGCAGTAGGGTTCCAGCACCACATGTTAGGGATCACGTTTGGATATCAGCTCTGCAGTTTGATTGTTGACCAATGTTTAGCTAAAAGGGCTCAGAAGATGCGGGAGTGAATTAATTTCCAGTAAAGGAAGAGAAGAGAAGATCACAGTGGATCATTTGTGTGTGTGTGAGACTTTGCTCATACATGCACATCTCTGCTGGAATACGTCGACTCCCTCTGCGTGTATATAAATGAATTATTATTAGTATTAAAATGTAGTTCAGAATTTCCCTTAAACTCTGCGATGCGAGCGCAGCAGCTCTATTTGAAATTTAGTCTTGTAATCTTTGACCTTTTCTCTCCCTGATTGGCATCTACTCAAAGACATGAGTGTGTGTGCGCGCATGTGTGTGTGTGTGTGGGAAGGAGTTGGCCCACATCTCTAGTCTGTCTGCATCAGTTGGAGCTGCGTCTCTTTTTAAACAGGCTTATCTGATGCTTCCTGAAACTTGCCGCCTTTGCAGTTTATCCACTAAACCTGTGCCAGAATTTTGATGGAGAAATCGATGCATGTTTCCAGAATATGCACAGGGACCCGAGGGCAGATTAATGAATCTCTCTTCAACCAGGCAAATATCCACCAATCACATTTTGAGTCATTGAACAATCCCGTTAGGTAAAGCCGTAGTTGTTTTTTCGACACATCAGAAGGACGATGTGATGAATAGCGTCAGAAAAGGTTTGTTGACTCGGGACTGTGTGACCTTGGAAGGTGATTAGGAGCTTGTTAGTCCATGTTTGTTTTGGTTTTCAGGAAGTTGTCCGTATCTATTCTTATATAGCACTTATTGTGAGACTGTAAAAAATGCAGTATAAAAGAAATAAGTAGAGAAAAACAAATTCTAATTCACCAGAGGCCTTGGATGGGGGAATAACACAGAAAGAAGCTGTTAACGCTTCCCTGCAGTTGCTGGAGCTTAATTGCATGATAGTTACGTGTGGCGTGACCACTTCCTGCGTAAGGTCAAGCCCAACGCGACTAAGGGGGGTATATGCTAGGATCCTATAGACAGCAGCACTTATTGGATATCGTTTTCCTCTTTCCTTTCTATACAATGCCAGTCTATGGTAGATAATCCATATTGGATTTAGTGAAAATGAGAGCGGTCCTAGCCAATCAAATGCAATTCAACTTCATTAATTCCTGTGTATTACAGACTTAAGACTTCAGGCTCTGTTTTCACACGGGAGACGAAGCGACTAAGCTCTCCGCTTTACATTGAGAAGTCCGTCCAGATAGAAATCATTCCTACAGCTGGGTCACGAGAGAAAGTGCTGCTGCCGGTGTTGGGAACTGAAAGTGAAACAGTAGCTATGTACTTTGCTTTTGACACACTCTTCTGCAAGAGAACTCCTGACGCCCATCTCTACAAACAGAGGTGTCACGGCAACTAAATGCAGTAAACACCTTTGGTCCTGTCGTATGTTCTAAGATATGTAAAGTTTGAATATGAAAGTCACTTGAAATCAAGTTGTTCTTACGAGGAATCATTCCTGATTTTGGAGTGAAGTCAATAGAGATTGTTCATGTCAGGATCTTCTCTTGGCTAAGAGGACATGACTGTTCTTCCCCTGTTCCATAGCTGCAAAGAACACAAAGGGGAAGCTTGCTGCTGTACGACCTGCTGTGATTTTGAAGCAGGGGCATTGCTGTGTTCTTATTCTCCTTTTGTATTTACACTTGGTTTCTATGTTGATACATCCTATGTTTCCTCCTGATACTTCGTTTTATATGCATATACAGTATATATATATATATATATATATATTTTACATATTTTTCTATATTTATGTCCTTTCCTATCCTGGGAGTGGTGTGATTATGTAATCATTCGTTGAAGTCCAATTATTTTGATGCTGATTTCTCTGAGAAATACTTCTGTTCACATTTACAATGAGGAAACTATTCTCATATCCTAAGACTTGTTAAGTATTTATAGCCCATGAATAGTTCTTCTCAGCTCCTGTAGTGTTTGTGTAAGCCACATATCAGACAGTGAGTAGGGATACATGCAGGTGATCAACCCCAAACACAGATGGAGCCCCGATTCAATGGATTGGCATGAGAACTTGACTTGTCATACTATGCAAATTAAGTTGGATTCAATCATGAAAATCCTGCATAATGCGTGGATTGTTTATCTAGAAATAAAGTCCAAACCTTTATTAAACGGCACTAAGCTGTTCTTCAAAGCATGAATCATTCTGGGGCGAGTATCTAAAGACAAGAGGACAAGTACCTGCATGTAAACCTACTCAGGTATTGTGGACTCATATCTCAACATACTTTCCTGAAAATAAGAATTCACGTAGTCGACAGTTGTGAAACGATGATGGTAATGCTTTCCCTTTTTTGCAAATGACTGAGAAACTTTACCTGAAAATAATTCCAAAGCTGCTAAACTGTCCTCCCAGACATGTTTGTGTTTAAGGTCTGTTGTAATCATGAAGATTAAGGCAGAAGCATCTACACGTGGATGTTATGTGTTGTTTACAGAACTCATTCGTCAGCACATTCTACGTCACTTCTTGAAGCGTTCTGTGGCAGACTGTCCAAACATTAGTGACCTCTGGTGGCAAATGCTTCAATGCAAATGCTGTTTCAAATGTTTAATTTAAGCACTTATTACTGTATTTGGATATGGGGGTGAAATAATTGAGTTATTTAAAGGTAAAAAAAAAAAGGATAAAGTTTATATTTCTGTGCCATAATAAAAGACAAACCTCTCTACAGGTGAAGAACTTTGGTTTGGTTTAACCTGAACTTGTTTAGATCCACTTAAGACTGTCAACACATGTTTTTAAGCTCAAGCCATTTTATGGTCAAATAAAATTAAATAAGTTTATTAAATAGCTTTTAGGTAGCCTTAAATAGAATTTAAATGGATGGGAATATTACCAAATGTTTACTGAGTTAGGCCTAAATACTCTCTGTGTAATGGGACTTAAAGATGCCAGAGGTCATGCTGCATGTTCTTAGGAACCATCATGACATGCTATTATATTATAATAATGTTTTTCTAGTATATTATGTAGGTATTCAGATTCAGTTATGACGTTTTTTTCCTAAAAAGCAAATAAAAGTATGTTAAGTAAGCTCTGACATGGAGCCCAAGCTTTGTCAGTCCTACAAGCTATTTAAGTGTAAACATAGAAAGTTCATATTGTAAATCAAAGAGATTTGCCTGTAAATTCAGAATAAGCTTCACGATACAAAGAATGCAGTGGTGAGACTCTGGATGTCAAATGGACTTTTGTGGGTGAAATAAAGGACAGAACACATTGTGAATGTTAGTTCAATAGCAGCAGTTACTTTGTTAAATTATAGGACAGACTTTCATGGTAAATGGAATTTCCTGATTCCACTCCAGATGAGTGAGTGAGTGTAAAGTGACAGTAATAAGGCAGCATGAACCCGTATGTACCCAAACAATTACTCTGCTCATATGTTTTGTATTTATTTCATTGGTTTGTGTAATTTTATGATAAAACATCTAAATTATTTTTTAATTTTTCATTCATTTATTGACATGTTTTCTCAATGAACTACCCTCATGTACAAATAAAATCTGGATTGGTTTCTGTTCTGATTAGAAACGGTAAAATTATTCCTTTAAATAGATCTGCTGTGTTTTTGTTTTGTTTTTTTACTTTTGAATAAAGCTTTTTCCTCATTAAAATGTGTGTTTAAGGTCAGGAAATGTTCCCATAATAGAATCTCTGGATGTAATGACAGCATGCTGATATGAAGTGTGAACACATTAATGTTTATTTTCAAAGATGGTTTCAAACCCAGCTAGGTGAACGCCTGCTTTCCTGGAAAGACAGCTAACATTGGCACAAGAGGCTGTGGGAGCATAAAAAAAAAACTATTCCTCAAAATATAAACAGACTGCCGTGACGTTGTACAGTTTAAGACAGGTGCATTAAAAGTCTAGAGGGAAACTAAGCCCTTAATGAAGTCCCTTAAAGCTCACATACGTACGACACGCGGGTTTGTTTCCTCTTCCCACGTAGAGATCAAGACAGCAAATGTTGGTTTGGTGCAACGACTCCTGAAGCAAACACATCTTATTAAAAAAAGAAATCCTCAATTCACAATCTGAACACAGATGTTTAACAATAATAAAATATCTTCACCAGTCAAATTATGTACATAGTTTATCATGTCTGGAGCACAGAAGCATGAATAGACGTGGAACACGAGAAACACAGCTGACTGCTGTCTAGTTGCACTGATTTACACTCCGTAGCGCGCCGAGGAGACGGATGGGCGCACTACATCCCCTCACTTAGGCGACAGGTTTATCCAATTGCACATTACATACAAAGGATTTCAGAGTGCGACAGTCAGTGCAGTTTGAAGTGCCTGCTCCAAAACCGATGCGTCTTTGAACGAATCCCTTCCATTTGTCAGGAAGCCGTGCAGCGGAATGCTCAGCGAAATACTTCAAACACACACACAAGTGAGAAGCAGTCGCTGAACTGTCATTCCCAGCCGGCGCTGGCTTCCCCGCTTCCCACCTGGAGTCACATATTAATCATCTCCTCTTTGGAACTGTAATGAATCCAGGACAGCTCACTTCAGATGGCCAGGAAATGTGAGCGGCGGCGGCGGCGGCGGCGACGTGACGTGATGAGAGCAGATGCGTGATCATGGAACATTGCAGAACGGATCTGGATGTTCCGAAAAAAAAAAAAGCAAAGCTCCAGCAGAGGTGACGGATTATTACTTGTTAGGACAGATCGGCTCACTGCTCATTAAATAAAATCATAGTTAAGTCCTTTGAGCTCAGGGCGCTTCAATTATTCATTAAAACAGGGCAGAAGGAAGCAGTTTGGTTTAAATACTGAGAGGATGAAAATGAAGAGCATAGATTCAATCCGCTTTTATACATTCGGTCGAACAGCTGTTTCCTTGGGGGGTGTTGAGGGGGGACGGAGGGAAGCAAACACCTGGATCCTGCTGGAAAAAAGCCTAGAACTCATCATCGGAGGTGATCAGCATGATTTTGTCAGATTTCTTGGAGCCCTTGGTGCTGGCGGCTGCTTTCCCGTTCTGGCTGGGCTGCACCACCTCCTGCGTGGACTGCTGGGTGTACTGCTGGTACGCCGGCGAGAAGTTGTGGATGGCATCTTGCACGATGTCTCCTGGGTTTATGGTCTCCTTCAAACCGCTGGAGATGCTCTGCATGGGGGCGCTGTTCTCTGCGGGGCCAACGGGCACAGGAGAAACACAATCAAACCGTGAAATCAGTGTGTAATAAGGTGAAATGTGTCACGATGAAGCTGCACAGTCACGTCCCTCAGCATTTATGTGAGTAGAGACAAAGAGACGTGAGCGGGGGAGGAAATGAATACTCCCCACTGTACCACACCATATATGTCATTTCATTAAACCGAAAGAAGGGAAATGATACGATACTAAATTAATACAGATCATAATGAAAGTGACGTTATTGGGTCGACTGGAAAGTGGAACATTAATATCCACATTAAATGGATATCAGCACTTTCACAGATTATGACTTCAGGCTGTCGGCGGTCACCATATGTGGGCCTGCAGAGGATTTACGAGGAGTCAAGGCTGAACAGCTCTGAGTCTCCACAGATGGTCCCCTTAGCAACCAGCTGAGCTCCAGGTTGTATTTATTCTGCGACCAACAGAGAGTCCAAGGCAAAGAGAGAGAGAGAGAGAGAGAGAAAGAGAGAGAGCGAGAGAGACAGAGACGTTTACAAGCTTTCTGTTTCAGGGTCAGTGGCAGTGCAGATCGGGTCAGATCATGGAGACGGCAAAGAGGAGGAGGAGGGAGGAAGGGGGGGGGGGGCAGGAGAGGAGAGGACAGTGTACCGAATATCAGCTTGAAGCTTTTCTTGCTGCTGAAACTGGGCCAAACCAAAGCACATGAACACCTGAAGATGTGTGTGCAGTCGCAGGGAGGAACAGGTCGTGAGCGGCAATAAGACGAATGAGGAAGTGTTCAATAAAGCAACTAAATAATAATGAGCCATCAAGCCTCTCAGGGTCACATTAACATCCCTGTGGAGCCGGAGAGCGAGTGTAACCGTTTTTAACCCATGTGGGGATGAAAAATGTACCGGGAAGATTTTTTTTTACTTTTATCATTATCGTCTTTCATTTTGATCTGCATGAAATATAAATGGCCATGTTGAATGTATTTCATCTGTAAATGTGTCAGTCTTCATGAGCACTTGGGCTTTTTTTGGGCTCTTTCTGCATGTTAAGCAGCTCAGGCAGGCTTTGGGGTTTTCCTATAAGCGGGAGGAGAATGGCAAAATGATTGATATCGCTGCGGAAGGCTTTTCCCTCGGCTTCCATTTGTCTCCCGACTAACAGCAGCGCTGACGTCAAAGGGGTCCCGCTCGCTCCCCACCGGTTACTGTACTGAGGCTTTATGTTCCTCTCCATCTTCCGCCCCGGTTTGCCTCGCTGGCAGCTGTCCTCCGCGCCGGGGGTAACAATGTTTGCCATTACGTGGATAGGAACCCCTGCCGACCTCAAACCTGACACACGGCTCACAACAGCATCGCTTTGACGAGACGGGGGTTCGTGAATGTGCGAGCATCCTGGAGTTGCAAATCATGTTTGGAATATGGGAATGGAATGCAAAATTTGACCTTTCAACGCAAGCAACAGGGCAATCCTGACAGATAAAAGTTGGTCAAGCCCACTGGATGTCATTTTGAATTATAGTGAAGAAGCTAAAGTTTGTAAAGATGCCCAACACGTAGGGAGGAATGTGAAGAGATGTGGATGAAAAGGCATCTAGAATATTCACATTTCAAATGTGGCATTTGGGTTAGAATATGTCCTTCAGCGGCATAAAGCATCTTCAGTGAGGCAGGTACACATCAGATATTGCTATCTCGCGTTGAAAAGGGGGCGATTTAAGGTGAAAATACAGGTTAAAGAGGTTAAATTCAGTTTGACTGCGGGCAAAAAGCTTGAAAAACGGCACGCAGCAATGCAATTACTGCTCCTGCTAACACTTTCCAGTCGGTGTCAGTCCTCATTCTGCAGGGGGAGACGGGTAATTAGCCTCAGAACATGTCAACATGTTTTAAAGGCAGGGGAAAAGGAAGAGGAAGAGGTAATGATCTGCTCGAGCGCATCCACCTTCCCCTCCCGCACAGCCCGCAGCGCTCACCTGGTACTTCGTTCTTTTTCTCCTGGTAGACGTTGCAGGTGAAGGCGTATCGGAGGGCGATGGAGGCGAAGAACATCTCGATGCAGATGATGAAGTTCTGCCAGCCCGCCGCCACCGTGCCGGCGCCCACCTCCTGTCCGTCGATGAAGAGCGCGTTGGGAATGACGCCGCAGCGCTCCAGGATGGCCAGCACCATGCCTGGAAAACGCACATTTAACCACCGGTTGATTACTTTATCCTAAAATAGTCTTACTAAAAGGTGTGTCGGTGCGGAGGGACGGACTTGCCTTGCCAGAAGGATAAGAAGATGACGGACTTGATTGTGAGGAATTTCAGCACCGGTTCGTACGGCCTGAGGAGGTCGCTCGTTGCGAAGAAGAAGAGGAAGAGCGCGTAGAGAGCCAGGCTGACGGAGAAGTTGTAGATGATGGTGATGTACAGATATCCTCCATTCACACTGGAACAAACAGAACGTTATTAACAAAACCAAACACGTTATCAGGATCTTATTGCAGGTAGTGTTTCTTAAAGGCTTTTTCTTGACGATATCTCGCTCTTATTGGAGGCTTCAGCCCGTGAATGCAGATATTTTACAGTCGATCCAGCCTCTTTGCATTCTGAGCGTCTCTCTGAGGACTCAGCTGTGACTTCTTTAATCACTCCCATGCAAGCAGGGACAGCATGGTTGGCTGAAAGAATAGAAGTCAACAATCTGTGCATCATCGCGGCGCTGCTGCAGAGCCGGAAAAACCACTAATGTGCATTTCCCCCCCCGCCTACTAATGTTCCTGTTGAACACTACGGGCCAAATAAGCCACAATTACAGCTTTGTTGTAGATTGTCAACTTCAGCCTGGAGCCCCAATGTTGAACTTGCTCTTTCAAAGTCAGGGTAAGAACAAGCGGCGTCACAGATCCTGCATGATAGCCCCTCTATGTAAGTCAGGGTAAATGGACGCTGCCACTGCCTTTGATTACACAGTGCGACACTCCTTTCGAATAGCCTCTCCACATTCTGCCAGGGCCTTACCGGCTCAGGCTACATGCGGGAAAATACCCTGAAATTAATTTTGTCAGTCTGCAATTTCACCTCAGTCATTTGTCAAGTCACACCCAAGGTAATAACAGCAGTGATCTGACACACTGCATCTCACCTACGGTACGTGTCAATCAAAGACACTTACAGTGCGACTTAGAGATCATTACTTCACAATAAGAGAAAGGGAGACCTGCATGAGACTCCCTTTCAGAAACACTCAAGCTATTGGAACGCAGGTTGTAAATTTCCTCCAGCAATCACGCAACTGTGCGAGACGAGGAGAGCGACACGGAACGGGAAATGAGGCACTCACTTGAAGTCTCCGTCGTGATATTTGCCGTAGGCCTGCAGGATGATGGTGATGACGGCCATGATGGGCTTGACCACGCAGAACTGGAGAGTTGCCTGGAAACACAATACAGGTTAGAGAGTGAGACACATCCGCAAGATCAACCCCTGTAACGAAGCGGCTCTTGCTTATTATGGCCGCATGCCCCGATTGTTGTGAGTCTTTATTCTGATCCGTACAAATGAAACTATCATTATTCAGCATCTGTATTAACTCTGTGGTCAGACACATTGTTTTGACGGACAGGTTCTCTCCACACTTCGCCTCAGGATAGACGGAATCTGTCCTTAGTGAAACTCTGCCTTTCCTCCGTCTGAAAATCCCCTCACGCCGGCGTCTCACCACTGATGTGGACGGAGACGGGGGGCTGGAACAACAGAAGCGCGCGTGTGTGTGTGTGTTGTCGACCTGCATGCAGTATCAGAGTGGAGCAGACAGGGGTCCTCTGTGCTGTGTACTGAAGCCTGAACCAACCAATTTGACAGAAGCTGCTCTGAAGTCCCATCACTGCCGCGGCACTTGAAAGCAATAAACCAGGGGTGTTCAACTCGATTAGCTGGAGGGCGGCATTCTGAACGGCCACACTCGGCGCCGGGCTCGCCAAAATGACATCAATAATCATTTATTTTACTGATTTACTTTGAAGCTTTGAGCGATCGCCGCGTTTGCTCGGCCTGTGCCTGTTTGGGTGCCGGGCTGTCAGTCAGATTACTCTCAAAACAAATACTGTAATTTTGGCATTGACACATCCTGACACGCTTGACATTCAGCAAACAATACACACTGGCAACTCTGCTTGATTTGGGTTCCAGCCTCGAATTAAGTTGGGAGTCAGTGACTGCATACTTATACACGGTTAAGACCTGTGGCAGGCGTCCACTTAAACAAGGCTGTTGTGTTTACTGTCTCTGCGTCTCCGTGCTGCCGTCCATTCTGCATCTTTAATTCCCGCCGGGAAATCTCACAGGACTTTTTCCCCGACAACGACCCTGTTTGTGGACCGTTTTAACATCACCTGCTTGTGTATTCTTTCCACTCTTTCTACCTTAAAAAGCACAACACCGAGCAATGAAAAAGTAAACAACAAAGGCCAGACCTCCTCCCCCACACATATGAACAGAAGAATGTGAATTAAAAGGCCTACAATATTCTGCAAAACCTGAAATGTCAAGAAGAAAACGGCAGATTCGGGATGCGGGAGCGGCTTATCCCGCCACCTTATCCCACACCAAGCACCACAACTCCAGGCTGCTTCCTCATATCGGTGATTTATTTGTTAACCCCTCTTCTTATCGCACACACAAGCCTCCGCAGAATTTTAATGTTCCTCGCTAAAGTCCAATCTGGTACTTTTAGTATTTTCGTTTAGTTGTGGCTGTTTATCCAGAAGCCCTTCAAAGAAAACTCACTGATGTTTCCCCTCTAGGTTTGAGAGAATTAAGTCTGGACCACCACAAATCCAGATTTCTTCCCATATCTCAACCAGTTCAACATTTCTATTTATTCACCAATTTAAACCTGTTAAATCTCATTAGAGTGACAAATAACCTTCTATTAGCAGCAAATGTTCTTCTGTCGTTGCTGTTTGATTGCGGAAGCAGGTATTGTTGTTTTTGGCAGTGAACTAATTGCACATACTTGAACCTACAGACACCATTCAAACATTTAAATATTTAAGAGATGATGGCTATGACTTTTGGTGTTCATATCTTTCACATTTTCATGAAATATCCTGCAATTTTCAGCTGTAACTTCCCCATTAAAACCTATTCAAATGGCTTCAACCTTCCTTCAGGCCCTTCATGTCTTCAGGCTCTTCTAACTTCCTATTTTCTTTTAGCCATTTCCTATTCAAATACATTCAAATGTTCCTGCGGCCTCCATACTTATACCATTCAGATACAGAAATCAGTCAGACCTGTTTTAGGCCTTCACAGCTTCATTCTTTCAGGCGCTCGTTCAGAATGCGGCAACATTTTCAGCGTTTGCAATCACAGAACACGCATTTCTACTTCTACTTGCAGCAGAACGCGACATAGACCATTGGCGGGTGAATCAGCATGTAACACATAAGTGAAGAGGTGAATACACACACATCTGCTGTCCTACCATGCTGCAGCTCCGCAGTGTGAGCTTTGTGGTAAACACAAATACAAAACAGAAATCACGACACACTCTTTTTCACACCACGTGAATTCATATCTTCAATTGTCCTTTTAGAGCCAAACACCCATGATCCCTCTCACATGTGCCAGCAGAGAGCCGAGGGCTTTGGAAAGAAGCTTCACGCGCGGCCTCCTGTCAGGGCCGAGTGCTTATCGCTGGCTGTTTTAAAAAAGAATCTTCATTTCAGTGTGTATTTTGTTTTGAAGATATAACCCTCGATTCCAATTTCTATCAGTGTTACTCTGAGAGCTTGTGCAGCATCCCAAGGTACACGGGGAGAGAAGGGGAGGGGGGGTGAGGAGCCGACAGCTCCCATCATCGCTCTGTATTTATTACCACGCTGCTTTCACCTGGACCCAATTGCTTTTGTTTCCCTTTTTTAACCGGTGGATGCTGTCTGCTTGAAACGCAGACAGACAATTATAATGACCCTCATTTACAAGCAGTGTGGCGGTCTGTGCAAAAAGGGTCATTTACTCTGCAGCTTGTTTCAAAAATGACAATTCGGTGGATTTCCTTTTTTCCAATGTGTGCAAATGTATTTCACTATCTCTCAAGTTCTGATAAGGGGGATGATTGAAGCTCACCTGTTTACAGAATCTCAGAAAGCCAATGGAGTAGCTCATTCCAACCAGGCAGCAGGTTCCATACAGGCAACTCGACCTGGGGAGATGAGAATATGAGGCGTTATTAAAGAAAAGGGTCCAGTTACACACTGAGCCACTCTATGCACACAGCATAGGAGAGCTGAGGCACCATAAAGAGTGCAATCGTCTACTGTGCGAAAAAAACACACTGATCCACCTCTATTCTCCTTTACTGTAGTAACGCTGTGCACACTGAGTAGAAACAGGCCGTCTCTGTAAAGACCCAGGTGTACAGGCAGGTAGATGTTACAGAGAAAAAGATAAAACCTAAAGCAGAGTTCAGGGACCTCTGGGTTCATCTTACAGGAAGCAGCAGCAGCAGCAGTGTGTGAACAACAGCTGTGACCGTGTTTAACACAGACACGCTGAAAAAATGAAGCGCAACACATTCCACGTTTAAAGGTTTAAGGTCTTCTGGTAAATCTGAATCACTGTATTTTCTTTTCTGGTTATTAATTAGTCTCCAACATACTCTGACTCTAAAGTGGTGTTCTGACAGGCCAGGCGGGATAAACCAAGTGGAAAATGTGTCTCTGTTTCACAGCTGAGCCTGGACAGCCTGGAGGCAGCAGCTCAAAGGAGGAGGAGGAGGAGGAGGAGGAGGACTGAACTCGGCTCCATCCTGCATTAAGTCTCTCCCCTCTCATAGCGTGCTGATGCAGGTAAAGAGCACCTTCAGCTACACTCCTCGGGTGCTGCCCTCATTGCTTTGGGTGACACACTGACAGCCTCAGACTCGGTAAACTGCTTAAGTGCTCAGTAAATACATGCCTGAGCTGCCATATCAACCATCCTGGACCACTTCTGCACTACTCACACTGTCTTTGGGGTAAATATGGAAGCTTCACAGACACTTTCTACAGTGTGTGTGGGAGGACAGACCCTTTTCCCACAGCGAGCCTCTGTGGCTGTGATACTGTGGCAGATCCAGACTCCTGGTTTGGAGTGATGTGTGTTTTCTCAGCTCTGTCATTATCTCAGTGACCGGTGCAGGGCGATAACACACAGGTACAACTCGGCCTCTTGCAGATACGGGGCCGCAAATACGGGCCGAGTCAGTCAAATTAAATTTGGGAAACAAATGTATTGTATTTGCCTGTCGTTTGACCAAAGTCCAACGCATTGTTCATTGTGTGGAGGACTTCGGGGTGTGTGTGTGTGTGTGTGTGTGTGTGTGTGTGTGCGTGTGTGTGCGTGTGTGTGTGTGTGTGTGTGTGTGTGTGTGTGTGTGTGTCTTTCTTCTGGAATGACATTGTGAGCTAATAAATAACTTTGAGTTTTTTCCCACAATCTGCTGTGGACATAAATACATTGTTTGCATGAATTGGCATTAAAGTCCTCTGACAGTTAAATAATAAAGATTGTGTGATCTAATTAATGTTCCATCTAACTGATTACAATCCACTCCACAGTCAGACGGACCCGAGAGCCCTTCTGTTTTCTACCAGAGTGGATCGCTCGCATTAATTCAGCACTTGTGCTCCAAAACCATCAGCGTGCATGTGATTGGAGCGATGATTGTTTTGTTGCTCATCTTCTTTTCAAACTCATTTTGTTGTGCTGCGTTGTGTTGCTCGTCTCCTAAATTCTCTACTTGGATTACTGGAGTTTCATCTCATTCTAAAATGAGATATTGATTTTTCGGTGGTGAGACTCTTTGCTGTAAAGCAGAGTTAAGCGTGTTCCCTTAAGGTTTGTGTCATGCTATGTGACGCCGTGGGGTATAAAGAACATACACACCACGAGGCACTGAGCTGTGAGGTGTCCCAAAGCTACAAGCACATATATGGTACATATCATCAAAGCAGGTTTGCCTAGTTTGTCCATGTAGAACAGCTCCCAGAACTTCACGACACCTAAACAATGACTACTTAATACTAATTACCCCTTTTTCACTTCCTCATGTGTCAAGCCCAGGTTATATCCATCCACCCTCACACCAACGCAACACGTCTTTGTCTCGTCGTCAGCAACAACAAAATGGTGATGAAAGTTCAAGTTCTGCGTGGCTGCTGTTAAAGCTGAGCCGCAGCCAATCGGGGCTCAGGGCTCAAACCTCGGCGTCTCCACCGTCTCTGCAGCTCAGCAAAGAGCGGTTGAGTCGCACGGATGAGTCGAGCCAAGTCCTATCAAAGGCTGGTCAAAGGCTGCCAGATAAAGGATCGACTGATGTCACAGATTAAAGAGTTTTTGAAGTCAAACTTGTAGGATATCTAGCTGCTAGAGAGTCAAAACTTTGAATACTTCAAAAATAGCAGACTGTTTGAGCATGAATAAATACCCCAGTTACTCACTCTATGGGCTTCCCTCGGATCTCTGACATGATCGCGCTCTCGCCTCCCAGATACTCGAAGGACAGACTCAGGAAGTTGTAAATGACAAACGCTGGAACAAAGAAAGAGGAGAGAGAGAGAGAGAGTTAATGCTTCACATCCCAACTGGCAACGCTGCTTACGGCCACGATTTCAACAATTCCCATCGCCGTCATGGGTAATTTGATTGCGGGGTTAAATTATGACGTCGGGAAGTAAATTTAATTAAAAACCACAATTTGGAACAATAACTGTTTCGGCTTGCTACGTTTAAAAGCTTCCCAGGGCTCCGTGTCTTGGAAAATCCCTTCCTAATCCTTGGGTTGCTATTTAGGGAGGGATTAGATGAAGCTAATGCAGCTGGTGTCCAGTCAAGAGGAGGTTCATTATGGTTCAGCTGCAGCCGCTGGTGGTTCCCGTGAATCCATCAGCTGCAGGATCGGCCCGCAAACCGGAAACTAATTAACTGAATAATGCATTTTCAACTTTTCCGCCTTCTCAAATGACATGTAATCCATTTTTGCATTTGAGTCACCTTTGACATCGGTTGAGTACTTTGGGCTTAAAACTAGAACGGTAATTAAACCACAATGGGGAATCTATGGATTTACATAATATGTGAGCATGTAGGGTTAAACAGGACACATTATAACACACATTTGAAATGAATTGTCCTAAAGCGAAAGACACACTTTTTTCCTTTTCATCTTCAACCCGCTTAACTTACACCTCATGGAAACACAACACCTCTCTGACAATCGGGTCGCCCACAACATGACGACAGAGAGCGGTGGGGGAAAACTCGTTTGGTCAGTTTCTTTTCTTGTGTATCCTAGTAACGGCAGATATGTGACACAGTGAGGAAGAGGAATTCACTCCATCGCTTTATAACACTAGGGCAATAAAACAACAAAGGGGCATCGGGTTCAGTTTACAGGGCGGGTGTGTGTGTGTGTGTGTGTGTGTGTGTGTGTGTGTGTGTGTGTGTGTGTGTGTGTGTGGGGGGGGGGGGGGGGGTACTGTACTTACCCTCGTAGCAGTCTCGCACAGAATCAAAGTACACATAGTACTGATTGTTGCTGATGAAGAGCAAGCTGAGCCAAGAGTCGAAGGCGTAAACCGGCACGATGAACAGGATGCGGATGATGTAGCGCTGTTCGTTGGGGACGGTGTAGGATCGAAGGTGTGTGTAAATCTGCGGGGGAAAGACGGAGCCGTGGATGAAAAACAACGACATGAATGCGATTCAACTTCCAGGGTTAGGGTTGAGAATAACAATGACACACTGCACCTTGTTTACACATGAGGACAGAAGAAGAAGGTTGTGCGGTACAGCGATATGTGTGTGTGTGTGTGTGTTGACTGTTTGCCAACAAAAACAAATTTCAGAATCACAGCAACTAGGATAAGAGACAATTTCCTCATTAAGCTACGTTGTGATTTAAAGATTTAGAGCAACAACACAACTTAAATAACAAACCCTCAAGTCCCTGACATCCGATTTCTTCCATTTGACGTACATGATGTAAAGATAAACGTCGTCTTGCACTCGACTGCTACATCTCTATGTTGCCGCGTCTGCCAGGGGGCTCCAACACGATGAAACGCAGCAGCGGGTTGGATGAGAACAAAAGATCACTTAAAACCTCCTTTAATAACCACACATTAGTCCAGGTTTAAGGAGCGGCACGTTTAAAGCCTATTTCTTGTTTGAAGTGGCAGTAGGTTTATACTGTAGAGCTTTATCTTGTTCCGAGGAGAAGACTGGGATCTGTAAACGAAGCTCCTCTTCACTGTGGAGATAAAGCTCTCGACTGACCTTTGGTATTTAATATGTTTCAAATTCAGCGAGCGAGCGAGCGGCGGCGGGTGCATATCGGCCGAGAAGGAGAGGCAGCACGTCCGGAATACACGGATATCATTTGGCACCAACTGGCCTCTCGCTCGCTTCTGCATCGCTTTCAACAGGGCGGTGATGAAAGCGTTGTAGCAAAGAAACATCTGGTCCAACACATACATACACCGACTTAGCATCTGGGCTTTGCTTTTATTTAACACCCAGCCGTCGTTGCAGAAGGCTCGGAAGTCGCCTACCAACCACTTGTGATGGGATTACCGATACATTTGAGATTGGAAGTGGCTGATCCATTTCATCCTTAACCAAACACTGCAGCACACGTAGGATTTGCATGGCGGCGTGGTGCGATAACTCAACTGACGCTAAGGAATCAAATCAAATATACGGTGTAGAGAAATATAAGACAAAGTGTTGTATTTATGGTGGCGGTTAGAGTGAGACGACTGCAGTCTGTCTCACACGGCTTCAGTTTGACACGTTCACTTCCAAATAACAAGCAGGAAACAAATAACAAGCAGGAGAGTCCCAGGAAAACGAATCAAGCAGCTCTGTGCTTATTAAATGGATTATCCGGCCCGAGCGTGTTCACAAAGGATTTAGAAGTTTTGTGTGTGACAACTTCAGCATCTCTTATCAGTTGTAAAACAAAAAGGTACACAAGGAGAAATATGTTATCATTAGCTTGTGTTATCGCAAATTAAATCAACCTAAGCTCAGTTTACAACCATATTCGGGTAGGTAAGCAATCAGTCAGAGTCCACCTGCTGTATTTAGATTTCATGTTATGTAGCCTGTAAAACGCAGAACACGGCTGCACTCTTATCTAGGACACAAGGTGATTGTGGTGTTCAGGGCCTTAGAAAACTTCTATCGTTGTCTACTGTCTGTCTGTCTGTCTGTCTGCCCGTCTGCCTGTCTGTCTGATTTTTTGTCTAATTTGACTCCAAATAGTTGACTGATATCATTTAAATCATCTGTGTGAGTGAAGAAATTGCTCGTCCACTCTTCTTGATGTTTGCAACGTCACTTAACGTCCATTAGAGTGTTGATGTTGGACCCTGACAGATGAAGCATCGGCCCATGTTCAGTGATAAGTGAAGCAGGCTGCAGGCTGATGCCCTCCTATTTTCCTCAAGGAAATAAACTCCATTATGCAGACATGTTACAAATGCAGGACTGCACCCTGAATATCAGTTTTCAACCAAAGCACATCCCAGACAAATTTCAGCAATAACCCCACCGAGAACAATGAGCCAAACTCCCGGTGAATACCAGCGCAAGAAGCGTCGGCCATTTACAACAAAGAGGATTTGAGGTCACTGTCGATCTGTGTTTAGTATTCAGGATGCGAGCGTAAGAGTCTATTACAATCCTCCGGAGCAAAGTCAGATGAAACACTACAGGCGCTGCAGCCCTACAGGCCATTTCATTCTCCCTGTGAAAGCAACGATTGCCTGTTGCGAACCCGCTTCAGTCCCCCTGTGGATACCCTTGTTATTCATTTGGTCAATTAAATTGTCTAAATAGCACATGCTTTGCTTAACAAGTGCCTTTACATAAAGACAGAGACCTGAACAAGCACAGATTTGGGTCGGTAAGATGAAACGGGTAATTATACAATGCTGGAAGGCTGCGAACATACAGGACGGACTAGCATTCCTTATTAGCAACCTGCCAATCCGCCCAGAGAGCTGGGTAGACGCACACTCCATGTTATGGCTATAAATTCATTAAACTGTTATTTCAGCTGCTGCACAACACAAATCAAAGCAATCAGGAAAAAAACAAGACCTTTGTCTTTTATAGGCCTGAATGTGTAATCTCAATATCATTGATTTCCCTGCTGATAACACACTGCGCCCTGCTGCAATCCCTGCAAATGATAAAAGCATAATGATAAGCTATCATCTGTGCACAGTGTGTAACAACCCTGTGCATAAGGGAACATTCATTTACAGCATTACTGGAGGAGCTTGTGGGTGAAGGTGGTTTAGGCTGAGCTGTGTTGTCTCTTGCCTCTGAGAGATAACTGAATATACTAAAACCATTTTTCAGCGATAGAGTAAGCAAAACGTTCCCACAAAGCAACTGAATAGTGTCACACCAGGGAGGAGAGCAAACGGTAACTCCTGATCCGAGGAGCAGCAGATACCTGAGCAGCTGAACTGACTGGAGGCTGTTATTGATATGAGACACTGTTTCTGTCCTCTGGCAAAGGAGGAGCATCATTCAAAACCAAATCTGTTATTACACATTTGCATTGGACTCTGAGCGACCGAGTGCTCCGGGGCCGCATTAACAGCTATTTGCGATTTCTGGGAGCGTTTAGAACAGATTTTTACGTGTGATTTTGGCCTATGTGAGATAACTCACCTGGTGGCAGGTTATGAGCAGGGCCGACCAGACAAATATGCCCGAGAGGCCCTGAGCAGCTACCGTGCTCAGAAACATCTGCTGCTCCACCAGTGACCCGTTGCTCGTACGAATAATGGTCATGTTGGAGACGTCTGACTGGTCTGGAAGAATCGGTGCATTCAGGTGGAGGATGGAATCAGTGCTGGACGCTGAGACAGTGTCTTCCAGTGAGCTGTTCATCTGGAAATACACACACAAAAAAAACCCCACAAAGAGTCAGTATAGCTCTTTCAACCTAATATTTCCCCTGTTTGACAGACAGGGGACAATTAAGACAATTAAAATTCAAGAACTTTAGTCTGAAGTGTTCAAGAATAAGCTGAGTTAGCTGTCACACATTGAGCAGCAATAAAATATCGAACCATTGTTAGTCAGTCAACAGTAAGTAACAGACTTGGATAACACTAAACTAAAATAAGAGGAAGTAAAGGCCTTTGAAGTCCAAAATCCCTTTTTTTACACATATGAACTAAAAACCACACTTAAGGTTGTAATTTTGTTGTAATTTGACAATGACTGTTTCCTCTACGTACAGGTGACATCTTGACCTACGGACAGTCAAATGTTCTTAAGCTTGTGGTTTACATGTAAACAGACAGCAGCAGCAGCTCACCTTATCCCGGGGAAGGAGCTTTATCCAGCCCGGCGTCTAATGTCGACAAGTCAACCCAGAAAAACCCGAATAAAGCGGAATTACGAGCTAAACATGGGGAGAAGTGAGCAGGTGTGCGAGCAGGTAACAGCAGAGCTCAGCGGTCGAATACTTCCTTGTTCGTCGCAGGTTAATTTTTCGGAGGTCGAAGTCCGGCACAAGTCATCAGGCAGCGGCGCTTCTAAGTCCAAGTACGCTTCAGGCTCAAAGGTCAAAACATCACGGTGAGAATCTGCGTTTGGGTGAGAATGTGTGAGAAAAACAGATTTGTGTGTGTTTTGTGTCTGTGTGTGTGTCAGTCCTCGAGCGGCGCCTGGGAGCAGCAGCGCGGATCAGACAGGTTGGTCGCAGGTGAACCGGTCACGTGAGCGCGCGCCTCGTCGGATGGGAAGGCGTGGTGACGTCACTGTTGTTGGCCGGAGTATCTCTGCGCTGTTTGTTTTAATGGCGCCACAATGTTTAGATGGAGGCTGGAGATCAGGTTTTAGGTTTCGGTGCTCTCTCTCTCCCTAGATCCTTTAATCTGATACTCTACGTTTAATTTGTGTATTTTATTTTATTTCGTAAGTTTATCCGTGTTCCATGATTTTACTCGGCATTTATTTAGCTGCTATGTCTGGCAAAAAATATTTATTATACCTCTATACTTCCTTTAATCTTCAACCATCATCTCATCTTGAAGGCCCATTAAGTGTTGTTTTGTACAGATACAGTAGAAGCAAAATCCACAACCAAGTAAATTACTTTTATAACTTGCACTTTTGTTTTGAAAATACAAATGTAAAAAGTCTTCAGGACAAAAACAAATTGTTTTCTTAGCCGTCAGCTATGTCACAGCATGTTGGCCTGTGTGGAGCAGATAGACAATCATCCAACAGGCACATTTTTAAAATAAATTCATTCATTTCAGACGCTCACGTTCCATACTCTCACTCATACTGTTTGTTTTGCAATTGCAATTTGTTTATTTTACTTTGTTTCAAGTGCTGAAGTCGTGAGGAACCCAGCAAAGCCAAAATATCTTCTGAACATGATGTATTTCCTGTTACAGTCTCAAAAGGCCTTTCATCACCACCGAGTCAAAATGTTCAAACATGTCAGTACAGGAAATTACACTGCTGACACATACACACATAAGATTTTAGATTTCTAGTGCATTTAAAGTTTTGTCAGTCGACCCTCAGTGTTGATAAGCCAACAGTCGGAACAATCTGAGTGTAGTTTTAGAATTTGGTGTGAATTTCTGACATGCTTATATTTCACCACTGATCATGTTAAGCTGCTGCAGATGTATTTTTCACAACTTCTCCATCAAGAAACCAATTACATGCATTTAAAAATTCAAAAACTAAGGAATAATGACAAGAAAG
This sequence comes from Genypterus blacodes, assembly GCF_046128005.1. Taxonomy (NCBI): domain Eukaryota; kingdom Metazoa; phylum Chordata; class Actinopteri; order Ophidiiformes; family Ophidiidae; genus Genypterus; species Genypterus blacodes. The sequence goes on from NW_027466841.1 coordinate 564,974, forward strand.
CAGAGTGCAGTAAGTCAATGAGTTACATTCTAACAAAAATACTGTTTCCGTTTAAGACAGCCAGGCCCGATTTCTTTAGTTTGGAGCCCTTTGGCCCGTCATCAGCTCGACAATAAATTAAACATAGTACAGCAGCGTAAACACGAGTGACATTCTCAACAATCAAGATCCGTGTAGCAGAATTTGGTCTCATATTATGGCTTCAGGGCGTCTTTATTGGTATTTACATCAGTGGCATTTAGAAAAGTGTAAAATGTTTTCAAGTACAGCCTCAAAAGAAACTACAAGGGGAAACGCGTCAATGTCAAACAAGACGACTATGATCCATGGAGCGTGTCCTGTCGGGTCACTGTGCTGCTCCCCTCCGATCCGCTACCAAACCTGACAGGTTTTGATGATCTCCTTCATGTGTTTTATGGAGTCGAGGGAAGAATCCTTGAGCGCCAGTCCAAGTAACACGGGCCTGTTGCCGGCTTCCTGTGACACAAACATTGCCAGGTTTTTGGCACAGACGTGTGTCAGAGGCTGAAAGCAGAAACACAAAAATGACTGGAATGTCAGAAAAGTAACATAGAATCCAGTGTAATAATGGATATCTGTGATAAAACTCTAAAGTGCCTTTGAGCATGGGATAATATGACTAGATTCTGTCTTAATGAAATCTCTGAAGCACTGTATTTAGTTATCTGGGGACAGTGTAATCTTGTAATCTTGACAGTGAGAGATATGAACACGAGGACGACACAGAGCTTACGTATACATAGAGCAGTGCTCAATCATTGTTTCGGCCTGTGGGATTATACAGAACAGCACAGCATGTCTCAAATGTGGCAGCAAACATTTGAAACCATTTCTCTTGTGACGACCCCGACTGCGAGCCATGTTCAGGTGGCCTACCTCGTCTTTTCCCAGCAGCACTTTGGTGGTGAACATCGGGCTGCTGATGTCATTAGACCTGGAGTCAGCCGTGACGGATATCAATGTTCCAAGTTTGCCGTACTGAGTGAGAACGACGAATATGTAATTGCTGAAATCCGAACAGACCACCTGAGTTGGAATTCCATTGATTTCTTTCTCCGCCTGCTTGGATCTGATGATGGGCTCAGCGGTCGGCATCTTGGTTATTCTAAAAGGGGAGGAAAGAGAAGTAAAAGGTAAACGAAGATTACAAAAACAGACAGAGACCTACAGTATTTGCTGTTTCATACGAATGACATCACACGTATGCTATTGGGATCCGTTTTTCCTCGGTCACCACTTTCACTGAGTTTATACTGCAACGTCGGTCATACCCAGAGCGATAACAAAACGGCTACCGCACCGTTCAGGGACCTAATTTTCAATTGGAAAGGGGGCAGCGCTGTGTCGCACATTGCTGATAGAGGCAATATTATACATTTTCAGATCACTTTCTAACGCTATTTACAGCTGAAACACCATTTGTGGACGTGCACACAGACCGGGTGCAATAAACCACACAAATCAAAAAACCAATACAATATCGTCAGAGCTCTGGATTTTAATAACAGTGTGGAAGCTTGGGCTCAGAAATTGCTGAGGAAATTGCCTCCTTTAAGACAAGACGGCTGACTCTGTTGGGTGTTTATCACTGTCCAGCAGGTGGAGAGATGAGGAAGAGATGCGGAGACGGAAACTTAATTTGAGATTCAAGTTTTCTTGGGTTAAATCAAGTACATCTCCGTGGATGTTGAGTCATGGACTTCAATGGAACAGCCAGGTGTTTAGTTTGACGTCATGTAGAGAAAAACTAAGGCTATGAAGCTAAGAAAGTAAACCTTAGAAACTGTTAAAAGTATCCAGGATGCATCTGTAATAATTAAGGACAGAACAAAGCCATGGCACAGAGCTTTGAACAGTGGAAATCAGCTGTTCATTTACTGCCATTTCAACTCTGCTGCCACCTTGTGGTAGAGCAGCTCCTCCTCCGTTCACCTGGACATTTTAATCTCACAATTCTCTTTAAAAGGACTATGCTAATAAATGTTAGCCAAAAATAAAGACTACATATGAATGAAGGAACATGGACAACATAAGAATCAATGACGTATCAAACAAAGGTACAGATATACGCCTATATTATCTAAAATCCAAACATAACAGTTTAATAGTTTAAAAACACAATTCACATACAGCTCTACAGTAGGTCTTAACTATGCAGCTGTCAATCATAAAGTCTTATTTCAGGTCTTTTATCCTGCTTTGTCTCTCTGTCTCTGTCTGTCTCTCTCTAGTTTAAAACATTGGACACCTGGACGTCGCCTGTAAAAAAATAAATAAACAGTGAACAGGAACCACGTGTGTAATAAAAAGCCAACACTGACTTACAATAACAAGTTTCCCTTTATAAAGTAGTTAGATTTAAAACGTATCTTGTAAAATAATAAACCTATCACAACACAAACCATGTAGAAGCCCTCATTATAAACGCTGCTCCTTACCGGAAGAAGCTAGCAGCTACAGTTAGCCTCAGCTTTACAGCGACACAGTAGATGCGGATACACACACCGCGTTCAATCACGTCCTCACCTGGTGCATTCGTGGGTCAATCACGTTCTCGCCTGGTGCACTGATGTGTGCACAGTATAAACGAGGCTCAGCACGAAGATAAACACACACTTCAAGCAACTTCTGTCCCGCTCTGTCATTCACTCTCCGCCTCGCTTCTCTGAGCATGCGCAGAACGACCCGTCTGGTGATGACGCTATTGTTTATTTCGGAAAAATCTACATTTAAAGACGTGAACCTACCTGGTTTCATTATTTCAGTCTAATTGTAACAAATACCTATCAAAACAAAGTAAGATACCAACGTTTCAGTTTAACACTACAACAGTACTCACTTGAGTGCATGTAACAGGTTAAGGAAATATGAACTATGATGTCATTTTCTAAAAGGGTTGATTATGAAGAATGGCCCTGTCAGAGTGTAATTTTTGTAACGTGTAACTGATTTAGATGATTGACAAAGTAATTGATGGGTTGACTTGACACATAAGACTTCATTTTCCATAGAAATTAAAAGGTCATCCTAATGTTTTGAATGGCAATACTGAGGTATGATGCAGTAGTTGATCGTATTAAATCCTTGGTTGTATTTTCTGTTCTTGCCTGAAGTTTCTATGAATATTAGATGTCCCAGCATTTTTTCATGATCCATGATTATTTTAATTCTGTGAGTCAGTGCATAGCTTTGAGAATGATTTGTTGCACTAATATGGGAGTCTGGACTAAGTTTTGTGAAGTTTTATCGTGAGTGTCTATCCCTGTAACTCATTGCTTTCAGTCCATATTATATTAATAATAAACAATCTTCCAAAGCAAGGCAACAGGGTGTGTTTAGGGTGTGTTTAAATTAACCAGTGAAGCTTTAACTTTTGAACAAACTCTTTGTTAACTGCAAGAGATGTAAAGTACTCCAAAAAAAAGGATATGGTAGAAAATGGTCTGTACTCTTGTTCTGTATATCAGGTTACTACTTTCTCACAGAATCTTCTTTACCTATCCTGTTACTTTAACCTGCATAGTTCACGTTGTTACTTTATCTTGTTATATCAAGTAGCCTGTTCTTCCTCCTGCTTTTTCTGTAAGAACATCATAAATAACCCCTGTAACTCCATCTTCTCTTCTCTGTGTTTCCTTTGGCTGACACAGTTTCTCATTGAAATGTATCCATCAAGAGAAAACAAAGACTACTGTAGGCGAGTCAGTCGTAATTATAAGATGTTTGAATTAATTACGTCTGCCAAGGAGGTCATGTTTTCATTTGTGCCTGTGCCTGTGCCTGTGATGTGAAGATCTCCTGATGTGTGTGAGAGCTGCATCAGGCTGATCCATATGCACACAACACGTTTGCAATGTCAAATAGAAACAGGCTCAGTGGAATTGTTATGCACTGTGAGTAGGCAGCAGCAGGTATGAAATTAGTTGGACCGCTCACATTTCCTCTCTGGCTGACCATCTGTGTCCTTCCCTGATCATTTTGATACAAAAAATTGCAATGCAAATATCAACACAGAATATTTCACCATTGATGTATGAAATTATTTGCATCAGATTTTTCTTTACAAGCGAGTAACGGCCTACACTGTCTGAATAGAAAGATCAGAGTTTGCAGAGTCAGTGATTTATAATGTGGGAAAATGGAGACTCTTTGACAGACTAATAGTACAAGTGGATATGGATACACCACCACTTTAACACCAATACTTTAGGTGTAAAAGTTCAGACTTTGGTGATAATAGAAAAATATCTTCCCATTCATCACTGAGGCGTCTGACTATTCCATCTCTGCGTGTCAGCTTTCTGATGTCGGGAGGATCTTTATTCATCTTTCATTCACTCCACCAACTACAATTCTATGGTATATAGACTTTTCTCGTTCATGGACAGGTGTTTGGATGGAGCTCTGTTGTCCTTGATTTAGTGAGATGCTGTTAAAGCATCGTTTCACATCTTTCAGGTTTTATGTTTTTGGTTTGAACAAAGACAAAAGATGTTTATTTCTGAATATCTGAATTATGACTTTAGTCTTGTATGCGTTTGATAAACAACTACTACAACTATCTAAAGGTTTGTATTCATACTGGTATCTTCTGTGGAATAGAGACTTCTGGTAGTATAAATTTCTAGTATAAATTTCTCATCCATGCTGAGGAATGGCAATGTTTCCCTTTTGCAAATGTATAATTATGCCACATTTCTAATCAAAATGTCATCATCATCATTATCATTATCGATTTGATCAACAACAGGTGTTGTGGTTGTTCTTTAAATGTCTGCATGTTGTGATAGTGTGCTGGTTTTAATAAGTTGTGTACTGTTTGCTTCATAAACCATATTCCACAGTGAGCTATTTGTTGTGACTGAAGTGTTCATTCAGTGAGCTTTGGAGAGCTGCTTTGCTGGAAAATAGCATTGAGGCAGTTTGCGGTGACATCTACTTCCATGCTATTACTGAATGTTTGTCTTTTACATAGACTTTCCTTTGCACAATGAAGTGGAAGGTGCATATAACTGCCACGGCCCAGCAGTCCTTGTATGTGTCTTTTCAGATATGAACCTTTACTCTAATCCCCTTGAATTCAGACATGTAGAAAATGTTTTTCATGCGAATTCATTAAGCATATACATGGCATGTATGACAAATACATTATCACCTTCTTAACATATAATGTAATCATTGAACAAACGTCAAAACTATATAGCTACACACTGGTGTTTTCATCATTCCTATTTGTAAATGTACAGCAACATCATAAATGTGACACATCGACGCTGAACCACACTGAAACCGTTATTCGTATCATTACAGAATACACATTAGGTATATAAAGCCTAAGTTTTCAGCAAATTTGCTCTCGTAACGTTATCTGAATCCCGATTGGACCAAAATACAATTGATTCCTTCCTTACCTGAGTCAAACCTATCCACAAAATGTCATTGAAGTTAGTGAGTGTATTTTTAAAATATTCATTCTTCTAAGAAACAGCCAAACACAATTCACTGGCAGAACAACGCAGATAAAATATATTTGGATGGCTGTAGTTGGTGTGTGATGGTGATGTCAAAGGATGAAAGTCATTAGATTTTCTCCTGCTAGTGTTACCGTAAATACAAACAGTAGAATGACACATGGGTGGCAAATCCTGGAATCCTTGGGAGACATCTATAAGAGGTGTTAAATTCATGAGCTTGCATTGAGAAAACAAATTCAATAAATTGTCATCTGCATGCCAAATGTGTGGTGTCTCTCTCTCTTTCTGTCTCTCTGTCTCTCTCACCTTGGTTAAACAAGAGCATGTTATTTAATGAATGAACCTCCTTAAGTTTAACCTTGACGTTGACAAATGCTCCATTTGTTTGCCTCATCGAGTCTCTTTTACTCGCTCTGAATAAATACGACACAGATTTACTAAATGATGACTATTTGACTCACAACATCAAGCCACCTGCGATATCAGTGAAAGTGAAACCGAAACATTTTCCTCACATTTGCTTTGAATGTTTATCAGAAGGGTGAACACTGGCAACAAGGGACACCATCACTGTATTGCAGTAATAAATTCTCTCTCACTCCCTCTCTCAGCCCCCCCCCCCCGCCCTCCCCCCACACACACACACACACATACACACACATTTATTACCCTCGTGGCCACTAGAGTGCTGTGCTGTATTACAGATTGAGCTCAAAAGCAACTTTGCAATGACATTTGGAAGTTGTGCTCTTCCTCTGATCATATGGGATTAACCCACAGACATAACTTACATTAAACGCTTTTTAAAACTACCAAAGACAAACCAAAGGTAAAAGAAGCTGGTATATTTCAGTGAAAATGTGTTGATGCATCTGCATGACACCAATCGCCCACAATCAATTTATTTTCATTTAAAGGGATTGTTCACCAGTCATTTGTGAATTTTTGTGCCTTAGACTGATCTCAGTACTGATGTAAAATATTTAAACTTAGGCAAAAAGCCATACTTTTCCATTTTGATAGCATATTGTCACGGTAACAGTGCAAATTCCTTCCCGTTTTCATCTCACAGTAATGGTGCTAAATAGATGATCTGGTGTTGCCGGGTGGTTGCTCAGGGGTTGCTTAGGTGGTTTCTAGAGTATGAGGCAGTGTTGGTTGTTTAACAGCACTGCATGATAATTAATTAAGCTGCACTGGATGTTCGCGATTGTGGCAGTGCGTGTGTAGCTGGAACTGAACTGAGCAAACACACAACCGATCTCAACTGCACTTTTCTGGTACAGGAGGAAATTGTAACTGATTAAATTGAAATTATTCTGTGAGTCGCGCTTGTCAATAAGCGCTTGGCTGGCTGGTGGTGCTCATTTGCCTCATTGCAACAGTCGGTCTGTGTCCGCTGAAAGCATTAATCCAAAAATAGCCCTGCCTCCTCTGATGTTTAATTAAATTTTTTATTTAGGCCTGGAGCAACTCTGATCTTCTTTGGGAAATTAGTTCAATAATTCAAGATGAAGCTAAAACAAGTTACCATTCCAATCCCTGTCTACTGAGGCCATTTTGAGATACGCTCAGTTTGGCTGAATCACGGCCTGGGAAATTCCTCCTGAAAGTCACGAAGCTTCCAGCTATTTAAAAAAGAAAAATAGCATCACAATGTAAACAGCCATACTGTGTAAGTATGACTGAGAACTCTTTTCAATTAAATGTGAGAATATTTCATATTGAAGGGAAGAGCAGAACATACCCTAAAACCACAGCGGGGGTGGGAAGTTGGTGTTGTTATTATTACAGTCGTATTGAAAATGAAACCTTGTCCTTGGTTGTGTTATATAACAGAAACCCTTGAGCATTATTGTTGTGATGTTGAGATTCCTCAGTGTTCATATCTGAACGACATGTTTTCGTCCTTATCTTACAGAATTAAACTCAGACAACCTTGTTAGTCCAGTCCAATCCAGTACTTGGTCATTAACTCTCTTGATATTTAAAACTATTTATCCTCATCTTTATGCATAGTTTTGTGTAAGTAGCGATGGTAACACTTTAATATTAACTACATTACAATACATAAAACAGCAATAGCGGCCGTCAATCTTTCATTTGCATTACTAAACGGACTTCATCAGGCCCCGGATTGGTTTATCTTTGTATGTGTGTCCGCTGTGCAGAACAGACTTGGTTCATTATGAAAATATAATAGAGTTAATGCAAGACGGAATTGATGTCATCTAAATCAGGAGGCACTGATGGCTCTCACTGACACTATATAAATAGTTGAGCAAATTTTGTTGATGAGTTCATTAACTGTAATCAGCTTCAACTGCCTCTTAACATGTGCATGTAAATGAAACACAAGTGCCTTGCCCTTTAGTGTTGTTTAAGTCTTCGCACAAACGTACCACCTGATTAATTCAAATAACTTGGTTCATTCACGCAACTGATTATCTGCCCGGTCTGTGATACAGCACCTCATTAGACGGAGATAGCCAGGAGGCATTTGTCTGTTCTAAACAATTGATGGTGAGTGATATGTGCAATAATATTGAGATTTTAATTATTAAACCAAAGTCTGAAAATAGTTTTAACATGTTTTCAACACTACTAAAAAAACAAGGAGAAATGTTTCACGTTGTAATTTGATGCTGACACAATAACAACGTGCACTTATGATGCATTTACTCAACTACTTTTATTACAGAGGACAACTAAATTGCAGAGGAGAAAGTCACAACAAAAGAAAAACCTGTATCTGTGTATTTTTCACAGATGGTGATGGTGAGATATTTTTTCTTTCACGCCTTGGGAAATGGACTCAAATGTCATCCATTAGTTTCTACTGTGTGGCTGAGTAGTCCCGTGGAGAATTCACCCCACACCTAAAACCCTATTGATAGCAGCAGGACGCTCACCGTGCTGTGGAAGAACAGTGTACAAGCCCACGGTGGTACACGCATCAAATCCCCGGATTTATAAAACACAAACTCCTACTGCTGCCTGTGTCTATGCCTGCGGAGAGGATTTGAACATGACTTTACAGAGCCTGCTTTTGGCAAAAATGCAAAGTCGGACATACGGAAGTGACTTTGAAAATGTTTTAGGGTGAAATTCTAGTTTAAGGTCACAAATGACTCAAAAAGTTAAGCTATGAAATTTAAGATGGCATTCTATTATATGGTAGAGCTGTCACAAGTGGAAGCATGTGAGAAGCTAGAAGAAAAAGAAGGGTAGCAATAATGTCTGGCTGCCTATTACAATTCCTTTGGGTGCAGTGAAATTCTTTGTGTTTCTGGCCACATTTTCACCCTCTATTAAAACTGTAAGCAGCTATTTCACCCAGATAAAGAAATTGCACATCAATCCACATTGTAATAAGTTCCTATGTTCAGGAAGTTCTTCGGGTTCTCATGGTTGAACCATTTTTTGCGTGAGAACCAGTTGTTCCACATGTGGTTTTCAGCCATCTTCACACTGACTCAGCTCTGTGTCTTTACTTAATTTGCTGTATCTGTTGTTTATAAACAATCAGCGCTTCAAAGGTTTTGAGCTTTAGCTGTCACTCAAACTGCTTGTAACTTCTGCATTCTTTCAGTTACAGAAACCACTCAGACATTTCTCAGACCTTCAGGCTTGAATGATCAGGCACTTCTTCATCATTTGGCAAAACCTTTCAGCAATTGCAATCCCAGCGCATTTTGTTCAGGAAATGCATTTCTAGTTTTGAATAGTATTTGTGAAGTTAGAAGCCATTTTAAGCTGATCCATGGAGCAAAGAGGAAACGTGGGCTGTAATAGTCCATACGGTCACAGTATGAGAGTGTTGTTTTGGTTGGGTGACCCATTAAAGTTGGAATTTCAGCATCAGGACTCAAACATCCAGAGGCCTGTTTTGGTCGACTTGTTTCTGTTCATGTCCATTTAGAATTCTGATCATTAAAACGCTATCGTCTTCCCTTTGTTTACACTGAAACAGGCGGCAAAATAAAAACACTGCACCCCAATGAAGGTGGTCTGAAGGTGGCTACATATTTAACAGCCTGCTCTTTCATTGAACATGCTGGGATTTTTTCAAATCCTTGAAGTGGAAAGTCTGTTTACTTTATACGATTCCTAAATTCACTATGATTCATTTGATTAACAAACTGCATAGAAACCGACTGAATAATAGAGGTTAGTGCAGTACATGATACAATACAACTTGTCTCAGACATCCAAGCAAAAAGATACACAATGAGCATAGTGTAAGCAGCAGAGATTTCAGTTCCTTTGTTACTTTTAAGGGCTGTAACACATCTGACTACCCCATGTGATGAAGTGATCCACTTTGTGTTTCTGCTGCACATTTGGCTCCGTGCAGCTGAAAGGTTCAGCCAACATCAGTTAAACCTCAACACAGTCAATGAATAAAACAACACTCAGAGGCTTCCGAGAGAACGAGTACGTTTAATTTTCTGCCCTGATCAGCTTCTGCACAGCTCTTATCTATTTCCTGTGATGATGCTTTGGGGGGTGAAGGGAAGCTCGCCTGTCCTTGTGTAACATGGGAGAATAACTTTCTGTCAGCAGACAAAAATACAGCAACTTTAATTACAGATGTGGTGTCAAAACACAACTGTGACAGTAGGTTCATAATGTTTTAGTCGCTACGGGTAGAAAACAAAGAGAACAGAAATGTCAGATTGAGACAGGGGGGTTAACGTCTGGAATCTACAAGCAATCTCAACATTGTTTGTTACATGTTCTGGTTTCCTCTGGCACACGGGCGCTGGTGTCACGCCTGTGTGTGTGTGTGTGTGTATGTCATTTTGCATGATTTATGGCCACTGTGATGTTCAAGTGCATTGACAAAGGAGCCGTGACCAAAGAGCTGCAAAGCAAATATGGGAGGAAACGGAATTTCCTCATCAACATGTGACATGTGCGGTGATTTGAAATAAAGATGCTCATTTTCAAATACCAGCCATTGTTAAGCCGCTGATGACTGATTCCACCACCCGGCCTTGTATTCGCCTCTCATTTGGAAGGTATTCAGTCTGCTGTGTGATGAATACCTGAGATCATTCGGACATTGTTTACCAGGAGACATAATACATAATGGGCACGATATTTTATAGTGACATGGCAATGTCTCTGTAGGCAGACCCCCCGAAATTCATTCATCAATCTGGGCCTGTGTGTTTGATGACTGGGTGGCATTTTGGGGGAAGGCTGACGAAGGTACAGTGGCAGGTCTGTGATTCCACCTAGGTGTTATTTAGGACAGCGGAACACACACAGACACACACCTGAGAAAAGGTCACCCAGAAAAATGGCGATTGGCTGCAAATTGCCTCTCCGTCACATTACCGGTCTGTGTTACCACAATCCGTTACCTAGTCTGCGGTGATGTATCGGGCCGTAGTGAACTATGAGCTCCAACTGAGGACAACAACTTTGACAGGCTTACATTAATCTGGCCATGTTCTGCAGAATCAGGAATAACAAGAGAGGCACAATGAATGTGACTGAACTTAGTTTAAGTCTCAAGCGACTTGGATTATACTGATAATTGTGGACATATTAAAATAAGGGTTAAAGCTTCACCTTCTGGATTTGTTGCTACATTCACTGTTCATGGTGTAGATGTTTGCATGTTTAGCATTTGGAGTGATTCACAAGGCTTTGCAACCACACAGATGAATAGCTGCCTCTCATTTATTTCTGGGGTTCGTGACTCATTATTATACCGCTAGACTAAATAAGGTTCGCGTCTCTCTTCATCGTGACACATTCCACAGAGCGTTCACTGAAGGTTAAACCTTTGCTATTGCAGACTTAAACTTAATTGTGGCCCACAGTATGAACAAATATTTTCATATTTATATTCTCAATGTCACTGAAATGTAAAAACAAGCCTGTATTTAAGTAAAACATCTGACTGAAGTTCCATGTAAGAGAGAGAACATAATAAGGAGGGTTGTGATAACAAACTGAAAAACCTGTTTGTCCTTGACTTACATACTGAGCAGGTGAAATGGCCTCTGCAGTTTTCAGAGAGCTGAGCTGATCTGAGGGCAAAGGGCCGTACAAACATAAAACCAACCCAAACATTCAAAAAGGCTTCAGGACCTGCCACACAGTACTGTAGTTACAAGACATAGATGGCGTGAGTGATGGTTAGTTGGTGCATTTCCATAAAGACCTTTGAAGGAGCAGCCATTCCAGGTCTCCTTCAGGATAGTGTGAATTTGTGTTACTCAGCACATCCGGCTTCTCACAGGCTGGTTTTTAATTCTCCTATAGCGCTCCACTAAATTAACAACATGGCAGCAGCAGTTTGGAGTGGGAGTGCAGCTGCCTGTCATCATTCAAAAAGCCATCAGAGCATCAATGGAACAGTGTGTGTGTGTGTATGTGAGAGAGAGTGGGAGGGTGTGATTGGAGGTGGAGAGAGTGAGAGAGTAGTGGTTGATGAGTTTTGGGAGGTGTGTACCAGTGAGTCTGTGCCGTGTTTGCTTTGGTTTAGGGTCTCAGATTGAACTAAGCCTCAAATGTTGGAAGCAGTGTTTCCTGGAGTACACCCGGTGTCCGGAGACTGTCAGGCACAGAGACCAAAGCTGCCACTCTAATGTGCTCGCTGAACAGGAACATTAGGTTTGACTTCAGCTGTTCTTATCTGCCCCTTGGTATTCTCCTTCTCATATTCTAATTTACTTTCGTCTTAGCATTTTGTTATTGAACTATTCAGATGAAGACTGCCACACTGAATGAATTAAAGTGAAAGAAAATGGCTTAGACTTCCACTCTAGGCCACACTTGCTTTCCTCTATTTCCCGCAAAACGATTTTAATGAATAGCCCTCTAACCACAAGTATGTAAAGTCATTTGTCCACATTACAAGATGCAGCGAAATGAATCTTTACACAATATTTACCTCGATATATCGCTTCTTTCTTTTCTTCTTTCTTTGATTGAATTCCACGAATGAATCCACACGTCCATCTTCATTGTTACACTGGTGAATGATCAGCTTCTTCTGCTGCAGTCTCATGAAGGTGAGAAGCAGACAATTATTTCGACATCAGTATGTTGTAAGGAGAACAAAGGAAATTCCTGCTCACTGCATATTTCTCTGTCGCATTTGTTTCTGCTGCATGAATAAATTTGAGTAGAATGGAACATGGGGAGACAGACAGAGTGACAGAGGAGGAAGAGAGAGTGACTAGACCAGCAAATGGAGCTCCCACTCACGGTTCGACACTCTCCGATTGTTCATTCCAGCTCTATTATTCACTTTCATAACATTTGTTCAAGGTTGAGGGGGCAAATGGGCAGAATCACTTCAGGGCAGTTAAACTTTGCCATCAAAAGACTTCAGGGGTCCTCAGAGAAATCTAGATTTGAATTCTGCCGCTACGAGAGCAAATGATAAAACACTAAATTCACGCTGAGAACTTTCCCTTTCTTATCCTCTTTGGTGCATCTGTCACATCATAAAATATCTTCTCTTGGTTTTCAAACTTTCACTTCTTGGATCTACCAGATGTATGAAGACGACTTGGAGAGCAAACTGAAACCATCAAAGCGTGACCTTGTCAAACTTCATTAGCAGACAACTGGATGGACTGATTCCAATTATTGAGATAAAACAAGGAGATTATTATTGATTACATCTCTCATGTTGTAGATGGCAAATATAATGTTTGAACTGTGCCTTTAGTTCGTCTCATTTTGAAGGTAATGCACATTATCCTTTGACGAATGTGTTAGTGGTGGGTTGCATTTCTCAGGATAAGGCACGCATAAATAAACAGTTTCACCAAGCATCCCCTGTCATTAATATTCTGTGAGTGTGAGTGTGACACTTAAGCAGTTTTAGGTTTGTGATCTCGCTTTGCTCTTTCTGTTCCGTTCCCTCCTCGCAATACCATCACAGGAAGAATTACTGCCGTCGATTACAGGAACTGAGTCATGAGTGGGCAGAGCAGGTAAGCAGACCAGGGTTGCTATGGTGTTGAATTTGAAAGTACTCTTTATGTTTCAAGATATCAGCTGGACTGGCGTGGGCACAGCTGCTGCAGTTTGTCATCCATTGCTCTGTGCAGCATTTCATCACAAACATCACGTCTCAAGAGAAATCAGAAAACACGCAGAATGTGTTTGATACACTCGGGTGCAGAGCAAAACAACTGGACAGCACTCGACCCCACAACCACGGAACAATCGAAGGATTGATGGAGAACTGGGGAGCGTTGTGTGTGGCTGAACTACAACAACAGTGAAATGCACACAGTGTTTAAAAGACTTAAACAACAGAACTTTTGACTAGCTGTGACAATTCAAACGCTGTGGAATATTTCTAACATATGTTGTTTACCTCACACGTCTTCAGATTAAGGTATAAATGTAGTTGTTTGGTACCATGGTTACAGGCTCCATTCTGTTCTCCAGCTGTCGTTGCACAATTTACATTTAGTTTATTCTGTAGAATATTAAGGAGTGTTGCTGAGTAGATGGCTTTGGGATGGTTGTAACAAAAATATTGCTTCTGTGTTACTGCTAAAGTGCTAAAATACTGATGGATAACTTCACAGCCAAAGACTTTTTTGCACCTTGGGATTTGACACATTCTATTTATTGATGCATATATTGTTTTAAAAATCTTGGACTAAGCATTGTGTCAACAGTTTTACAGATTTCTGGTTTTACAAATTCGACATCAAGGCAGAGATGTGCCGAAAACACTCGGAAGTGAATAAAGAGCCATATTTTTAATTATTTATTTATCTTTACCTTCTTTCTAAAGTTAGTATCTGGACAAATTGGTTTGCGACCCCATTTGCTGAGGACGTGCCCCTTACCGTCCTCTGAGCAGAGACCATAAAGAGCTTCTTCCTGTCACAGCTAACTTGGCATTTGCAAACTTCCCGAATGAGCTCAACAGACCTCAGATTGCAGCGCACATACATTTGTTTACAGTGTTTACCTGCAATTAAAATTTGCCTGAGATTAATTTCAGAGCGTATTATCTGTGACAGCCTTTGCAGCAGTGCCGCTACGAATTTTAATGTTCAAGGTCCCTTAAATCACTCAGGCTCTTCAGGTCGTGAACCAAACACAGACCTGAAGAAGCTTAACGTGGAACCTTAATGACAATGAAAATGTTTCTGTTATTCCTGCAGGCACAAAAATAACAATAATGTTGGAAGAATAAATACGAAGTAACAGACTGTAGTCTGAGGTGCTGAAAACATCAGTACAACAGAGGAGAATAAGATTGTTGTCAAAGGCTGCATTGTGTTTTTTCTCACTACAATATGTCCATGTACCTTTATAAGATTACAAAAATGCCAAGTTATACGATCAACCAAACAATCTGGCTAAGTTAGAATAACCTTGCCCTGTAGGTTGAGTTCATGAACTTATACAACTTGTCATTGCTCAGGTAACAAAATGTAATCATATTACCTGCTGGCTCCTGCAGATACATGCACTTAAATAGTGATCAACACAGACCCTATCACTGGTGTCGCTCTAGCAGCCAAAGCAAGGGCTGACACACACAAACACACACACCCACACACCCACACACACACACACACACACACACACACACACACACACACACACACACACACACACACACACACACACACACACACACACACACACGCACGCACAAAGTGTTATTAACAGCAAAAGCTTGCCAACATGATGAGAAAAGCGACGGATGCTGGGGCACGCCTGATGTTGAACAATTACATATTCACCACTAGGCACATTGTAAACAGCTCAGGTTTGTTGTTGTAAGTCAAACTGCACGCCGCATCGCTGCAGCAATGTAGCCAAAGCACCAACTCAGCACATCTGCATTCAGTCAACTCCTCTGAGCGGATCAGACAGTTGGGTCGATGGAAGTTCCATAAAGCAAACCGATACAAGGCAAAATTTACATCGTTTGAAAACAGGAGTGACAAAAATGCTTGTAAGCTGAAAATTGCAGGGGTCTGTTGTAAAGTGATAAAACCTTTGATTAGTTTACTGACAATTTTAAAAAGCCATTTTTGTCATTTATCATTTCTAAACGGCTGTGTTGTCTGTGAACAAAGGAAGTCACAAAATAATCAATGAATGAAAGTGAGGTGACACTGAAAAGCTTTGGGATGGAATCATGAATTTAAAAAGAATTTGATAAATAGTAACTGCCTCGATAAATACAATGAATATTCAATGAAGTAAATAACTGATAACATCTTCTTTTCATTCATCACTTGCGCTACCTGATTGCAATTAAAGGTTTAATGTATGCAGCTTATTTATCATAATGAACATGTCAAGATGAATTAGCATTTAGTCTGAGCAGCTTTTGTTCTGTGGGTGCAAGCTGAAGCATAAATGTCAAGCAAACCTGGATATCAGTCAGCACACTCATCACTGCTTTTGTTTACAATGTTGAAATTCAGAAGTAGTTTAGTAGAAGTAATGTTCATTGCTGGGGATGCCAGGGATGATGTATGTGTTGCTCACATTGTATTTTACCCTCCTTATTGCAAGTTAGTGCTTAGTGCTCGCTACACACACTCAGTTATGCACATTATTGCAATAAGGAGGATTAATGGTGGCATGGTTGAAATTGAGTGTTATCACGGCCAAAGACAAACATGGCATCTGTCAACTTGCTGAGAGACAAATTTGTTTAATCGTGTAGCTCACAGTGGGGGAGGCGGCCTGATTCACTCCGGGTCAGAGGGAAAAGATGAAATCCAAAGTCTGTGTCTGAACATGTTTGTTTGCAATTACCAAAGCACTTTGTGGACAAATCCTTGAAGTTACCCAAACCCTCACCCATTTGCTAACTGAAGGACGCTTTTTTTTTTTCACGCTGTCTGTCCCTGAACCAAGGAGGCCTCATCATGCTGTGAAGTCATTTTCACCTGTCTGCAAACTCCTATCTCAGCATCCGGGCTCATTACTTTAATCTTACACCTATTTCCAGTCTAAAAAGTCATTGCCAAGAGTGTTGACATGCCTAATGACCACTGTAAGGATTTAATCTCTATTCCAAAATGTATAATTTAGCTGTTTTTTCCCTGGAGTTATAAATTATTTAGCATTTGATGAGTTAAATGCTATTAAAATTGCGGACTGATAAGGTGCTTTCAGACAAGAATTATTGAAAATCAGCATTTTCTGTCAAATCAGCCACATATGTAAAAGTGCTCTCTCCTGTTATTTTCCCTAATAAACCCTTAAGCACTCAGAATGATTAGCTGTTGCATAACCTGAAACGGTGCCACGGCGCTGAAGCCGAGTCTTTTAATGGAGCTCAGGCTTTGCTGGGTTTGAGTCTCGGGCTGTGGTCCAGAAGGACAATTTGAGAGAATTACTGGAAGCACATCAAGCTGTCAAGAAACCCATTCCATCAACAAAAACCTAAAGAAACATTGTATTGCGGAAGAGGGATGCGTTCTACATATGCAGGCTTTAATAGCTGTTTGCATGCATATCTTAAGTAAACCATCTTCTGCCAAGAGGGCTTCTAAATGATTGCAACGCTGAGGGAATTCTGTTAAAGTGGATCTTTGTGTGTGCCTACAAAGTGTGTGCTTCCTGTTTAAGCATGTTGGGTATTGTATAGACTACATGGTGAACAATGCACAATATTCATAATGTACAGTACTTTAATAATAACGATTCCTTTGTGGACTTTGATGCAATTATAAAGACTACAATTCTTTTTGCTTGGTAGAGAGAAAACTGTTACATCCACGTGAGATTCCTTGCCAGCATCACCGCCACCACCATGTGTAATGTCACGTTTGATGCCAGGTTTGATCAGAAAACTGCTTCTCTATAGGCGATCTACAGTTTGCGCGGGTGTTGTTTGTTGATGTGATGTATGTGTCTCAGCACTGAGATGTCTTCTTCCTCAAACTGGCAAATCCACACTTAACCTGACTCACACTAACATTCACTCACTGTCTTATTCTGTGGAATTTGCCAGAACCTAAAGCTTCTTTCACAGTCATGTACAGTAAAAAGCATCAACAGGTTGGTTTTGGCAAGAACTATGACATCATCCTTTTATTCCCACAGGTTTCTTATTGCATCTCAACGAAGATTTGGAATTCCTGCATCACATTACGGCCAAAACTCATGGAGTATGTTATGTATGCTATGTGAGAGCTTCTTTGTTCCTCAGGGGGGAGACCCGGGCTGACTTGGTTTGCTCTCTGACATTCTGACCCAGGTAGACTGCATGGACGTAGCATAACTATATAAGCCGCCTCATTGGAAACAACAGAAAACAAAAACACCTGCTGCTAAAACATATTACGCTTTTTTAAAACTTACACTAACGTTTACAAAAACGGAATTTAAATTCAAATCCAGGAGAACTGCTCAGAATGGTAAGATTTAGGATGTTGCATTTATTTCATTGGTAAAACCTTGAATGTGGAATATGAATGTTTAGCACACAGATTCAATCAAATCTGATCTGGTGATTGATTTCCTTTATCTCTCTGTTTTCCGTCCACTTCTCCCTCCTGTGTCTTATGTGCCAATATGAAACGTGTGAGTCCATCACTGAGCGTTTCTAAGGTCCTGCAGCTCGGTGTCGTTATTAAAGCAGCTTAGTTCTTTTGACTGAATAGAATTACAAGTGGAAAAGCTGCTCATAATAACTATTTTTAATTAAAGATCCTTTGCTTAGAAACGCCCGAGGCTGCCTCTAATCTCAAAGCATTAACAGTGTTTGAGAGCTGGGATAAAATAATTCATTTGCTATAGGAATTACAGGCCTGTTTCATTCATTTAGTGTCGATCAATACAAGCCATCTGATGTTTACAAAACCAAGCAGGAGAACAGATTTGTTCGTCTCCTGTAAAGCACAGAACTGTCTTGTTTTGTCTTTTACTTTTCTTACACTGCGTTCAAAAAGTTCAAGGACGGCTGTGCTAAATCTCTTGACTTTATACAGTATGTTTTGTTGCAAACACCGAGCCTGTTGTGTTTACCGTTGCATTTCTGGACATTTCTCACATAGAGATGAAGAGCGTTACAGCCTTTTGTGTGCGACCACGCGATCAAGCATTCAATGAAACACAACGCCTGGATACTGCAAATCCCAACAAATCCCCAAAGTTCAAGACTGCTTTTGATCGGAGGATTTTAGGATCCAGCCCTTGTCAGGTACAGGACGCAAGTACAGGACGCAGGTACAGGACGCAGGTACAGGACGCAGGTACAGGACGCAGGTACAGCCGCTCCAACATGAACTGGCTCAAGTTACTCCGCAGAGTAAAGAGGACCCAATCAATCAATCTCAACAAGACATCCGCCGCAATGCTAAGAATTGCTCTGACCTTCAACATTGCAGTGGATCTTTAATAAAGCAGACATCATTGTGGGAAAGTGTCTACTGCTGCTTTTATCTCTCACACGATGATGCCACTGCTTGAAATCGGCTGCCTTTCATGAATGCACTGCAGTATCTACACCATCTCACTTCACTCTAGCTTCACTCCAGTCCAGAGTTATTTTTCCCCCAGAATTGTCACGGTGACAACATCAGTGTCACTAATGATGATTGAGACAGACAGCTGTTAAAGCCTATGTGTGCTTTGGAGACTCTGGGAACAATAACACAACCTCATATCAATGGGGTTCCGACAACTGCAGTGGCCTGGGACAGACATAATGTGATGATGAGAAGAACATAATGCTGGATCACTGCTTATGTGCTTCAAATTGGGTTTGCTGTTTCCTACCACATAATGCAAGAAAAGCAAGAAAATTTATAGTAATGTTCAGGAAGTACTCAGCTTAGCATTAACCGTGCAATAATATCAATTCACAATAGTGGACGTCACAAGTTGCCAATAAAAAGCCAGACTTTTACTATTATTACCTTGATATTATCGATAACATTACATCAATTCTTTGTTAAGTTGTGTTGTGTTGTGGATATCATCTCTGTATCTAACATCTATAGATACAGAATGACACCACAGTTTATAATACAAAAAACGACAATCAGAAACAGGAAGTTATGCTTAGATGTTATCTTATTATGGTTCAGAGAAGTATCTGCACTGTATAACAGCTCACTTGCAACAACTTTTTAATATCTCAATAAAGGTCAAAGATTTCCCACCAAGATCACGACGAGAAATGTCTACCGGCAAACGTTTTGTTTGACGCGCAGGAACATCAGATAAGCTGTCGGCACACGGCACATGAGTCATTCTGACATGTGACACGCGTGAAAGAAACCTGCTCATCATCAAAGGCCGAATTTGAATGAAACCAAAGTTTATCACAACGCCAAATTTAAATGACAAAAACATTTTTGGCAGATAAAATTATCATTTCAAATGCTTCCTGTTCACCTTCATGACCTCCCCCAAAGACTGGAAATGTCCCCTGAATTTTAAAGCCTTAATATTAAGATGTGTGCTATAAAAAGGTCAGGGGGTTTCATTTATCATTTAGCCTTTGACATTTTCCGACGGCCATGTTTTTATGAACAAACTCGCTTTCAAGGTTGAGCGAGAGTTCGTTCTTTTGATGTGACGTGATGAAATGAAGCTTTGGGTGCCAGCGTTGGCTTTAAGTATTCATTGCGCTTTGTTATCTATTTTGAATGGAATGAAAATACCATCTGTGCAATCAAACCTTAATGATTTATTGATTTGAAATACTGGATATAACACAGACGTGAGACTTTGAAGAATCCAATCACATCTCAGATTTTTCCCTCCATCTGCCAGGTTGATTTGGCAGCTTTTACCACATTCAAAGCCTTTTTATACTTTTCTTCCGTATGTATTGTTTTGTCATTCCGAAGTTTTGCCAAAGAAATATCTCTCTAGTACGGAGGTGACAAAGAAGTCTGTCTGTTCAGAGCCAATTTTCTATCTAAAACTTGTGCATAGAAAAGAAAAAAAAAATTACTGCCAGTAGCAAATTTCGCTAATAATGTGATTTCACCGCCTAATTGGCAGCACACCAGCTGTTTCTCATCAAAATAATGAGCCTGTTTTTCATTTATGCGATTATAATCTATCTTCTTTAGCTGCTGAAAGCTCGGTGTTGAGTTTTGCCGTGCTACACTGAGGCATTGTGGGAGTCCTGGGTACCCAGACAGAGATCTGGTTTGAAGCTGTCACCAACACAAAGAAAGGGTAAATGTTCATTTATTTTATGCCTTTGTTAGGCCAGACAGAACAGAGCCTGCATAAATGTTCCACCTTGTCTTCATTGCTCTTAATGGCTCACTGCACGGTTTGATTGTATGCAGATGAGGCGACCTGATGATGTCGGTTTTTGTGCATACGCATAACTGCAGGGTCTTAGCTCTGCCACTCCAGTGCTACCTATTAATGATTCCAGGGACTCTGACTCTTACATATGCACAGAGCAATCTCAAAGGTTAATAGGTTTTTTAGTTTCTTACCCAAGTAGTCAATCTAATGAAAAGCAGAGCAGAAGCAGCGGTCCGATTCTATTACTTGCTGGATGTTAAATCAGACTTCTGGCATTGTGATTTTTGGATTGAATGACAGCCAATTAGAGGTATCAGTGACTTAACATTCAACAAATTAAATTTCATCAATACCTATTGTGTTCTCCCAAACAAATAATGATTTCCAACAGTGACTACAGGGAAATAAATAAATAAAGCTGAATGCTCCGGTTTCGAAAGCCGCCGTGACCTTTCTGTGTGCGGCCGGCGAGCTCTCCCCATGTCTGCCAAGACGAGTTCAAAAGACACGCAGGTTTGGTAAATTGCCGTAGGTGTGAAAGTGAGCGTGAATGTATCTGTGTGTCAGCTGTGTGTTAGAGTGGCGACCTCGGCCACAGCCTCCCACAGGTACCAGAACCTGCAGATGATGGATGAAGGGATGGAGGGAAAATATTGGAAATGCCTAACTATTACATTTGAACTGTTCTATCTACATGTGCTTGTCAATATAAATTAAGGGAGAAATCTCATGGCTCCAATATAAATATTCATTTTTATACAATATCCATTGAAGCAGGATTGCAGCTGAGATTTCAATGTTACACCAAATGAGGAGATGGAGGCAGAGTTTTTTCATTATTAAATGAAAGGTGGACTCTGACTTCTTGTTTATGTGACAAACTACGAGTGATGAAGAAATGGATTTGTAAGTGTATTTTAGTGATACATCAATGTGGATTGTTAAATTGAAAAAGGGTGAAAAAATAATCAAGTTTCACTCCATCTAACAAACAAAACGGCCCAAAAGTGTGAATGAAAGCAGCAACTGCAGCGGCCCCGGCTGCCTCTTGTCCTCAGTTGATGAGGAACGATAAGTACCCAAGCATTTACTGGGAAAATGTGCATGATTCATGAAGGTAATGACTCCTTACATATTTATGACGAAAAGGAAGCTCCATTAACAGAAACCATGGGCGTTTGGCTTCTGTATAATGGTCTAAATGGTCCAGGTGCTTACTGTGACTCAGATCCACAGATCCATAAACACACACACACACACATGAAATATTCACCAACATCACTGCATTTATATACATACTGAACCAGATGAAGCCACATGACACACACAAACACATGTGAAACCCTGGGGCTTATGTATGTAATACAAGTCGCCGGCGCAGCACAGTAGCGTGTCAACCAGGCTGTCACCTCAAGTGAATTTTCATTTGCACCATTAGATAGATTTTAAGACTTCATTAAGGGTGCTCATGGGTAATTTTCTTGCACAGCACGTGAAAAATTGCTAAGTGACTGCGCGGCTCGCATGCGTCGATGTAGGTCGTATGACATGAGACAGGAGCTCCGCTGCCTCTGATGTGATTGATTTCACAGCACACGCTGGAATGAAACACGCAGCCCGTGTGCATTCGTATGTACAGATTGTATCCTATCTGTGCATGCAGGCAGCAGACTCCACGCAGAATTACACTCCAACAGCCTTTTTTTTTGTCATTTCACTTCTTGAAGACGTTAATACGACTAAACTTTGATTACATCGGTGGCAAGCGGCGCCGTCAAGAACAAGGACGTCACACCTGTCATATACCTGGACTGCACCATGTGACAGACATCAGCAAACCCCCTCAGGCCTTCTCACACTCAAGCAGTCCAGCCTAAGGCCTCACTTGCACTAAATTTCGCGCGTCAACGGAAACCGTGTGATCGCAGACAAAAGCCGCTGATCGGCAGCACATCGGGACGTGCTGCGTGCTGTGTGTGTGATGTCTGGACCCCGTCGGCGACTCCAAAACATGCAGTGTGAAACGTGTTATGACTGACAAAGGGGACAAGAGCCAATGAGAGGGAAGATATTGTGACATATGACATATGACATGTGATGTACTCGCCAGGGATTTAACCTATAGGGAGACCAAGACAACAATGTCACGTGTCTGCGAATTGAAAAGCAACTGGGAAAGTGGCCAAGTGTGTGTGTGTGTGTGTGTGTGTGTGTGTGTGTGTGTGTGGCAGAACATTGAAATGCCGTTCCAGCTCAGAAATAGTGAATAAAGAAAGATGTTGGTGTCATGCAGTCAGAACAAAATGTCTCCAATTCAATAATGCTGTGTGATCCGAGTCACAAAAGGTTAACTGCTGAGCTGCTGATGCTCTTTGTAGCTCTGGACTTGCAGGAAACACAATGTTGAATAACAGAGATTTATTTAGTAGATTTTGTGCATGTTCTGATGATTTCATATGATTTATTAACACGATAATTAATTATTGTTTTCACCTTCATCTATTGCTTGGGACTGTTGGCTTCTTTGCAGACGACTCAGAAAGGTTCTCCTCTGTGATTCCCTCAGGTAGTTTAAGAATTATGTAGGTTAATGCTGCTGCCTTGGCCCTTGACCAAGGCACTAAGCTGACTTATATTGCTATTAGTCCTTTTAATATGATTAGAAATAGAGAAAGTCACTTATTTGCCCTTTTACTTACTGATGAGTTCAGATTGGACGGATGCCTCAAGGTCCTTTTTCAATTTTATCACACACAAATACCTTCCTCTGCATGTACGCTCCCCCTTTTAAAATGTAAGGTACGCTGTTGCTCCAGTAATAAAGCCTTGGCTGCGAAGGGCGAATTGCCGAGTGGTGAAATCTGTTCAGAGCCGCTGCTGCTGCATGACGCTGTGCAATATTTACACCACAGAAATGGGAATTCATGACAGCAACTGTTGGATACGTAGGATCCTTGAGCAGGTTCCAGAGCTCTGCATAATGTCTCACCGAGGGCCTGTTTGGATTCTGCTGGGCTCTATAGGAGGACTCATAAATTACCGCACACAATATTGAAGTGAAGGTGACCCCGACCACAGCGCACTCGTAATAAATCGATAGCATTTTTTTTAAGGTGGAATTAAGTGAATGATGGCTGTAATAAAAGTTGCGCCGCACGTCATTATCACTTATTGACCCAATCTAATTGTTCTTTCCTTTTCTCCACACACTGACAATTAGAGTGTCTAGTCATTATGCAAAACGCCTTCACATTTGCAGAACCAGTCAGTGACAAATCTAAGCAAAGTCCAAACTTTGAGTTGGCTTCTCGTTAAGTTAAACAAGCAAATGTTCATCAGCGGTTCATTTTGCATCGACATGATAAATATTAATGCAAGTTACCATGACGTCTGCCAGGAGACGAAGCCAAACAATCTGTTAGGAATAACGGAGTTTGGCACTTTTTAGTTATAGTCTGCTAACCGAATGGCTGTGTTTTGGAGCTTTTTCACTGATAATGGTAGTGTGAGCGACAGAGAGGTTCGTGTCTGGTAAACACAAAGGTTTGCTCCTGTTTGTTCCATTTGTTTGGATGTTTTGCTGGTATTGGCTTTATGATAATGATAATTGGTCGTGGCAGAGCTCTTTTCTGCACTTGTTATGTGTTAGTCATTGTAATAAATGCGGCAGGAAACTCTTGATCTTACAGCCTAATTCATGAATGTGTTTTGCTGTTGAGGAAAAACTAAATGTTCCAAGGGCACATTAGCACATTTGGAGAAATACCTTCAGGATTATGAATTTCTGTGACATAATGTGACTAAATACGCGAAAGCATGCAGATGTATTTGGCTTCCTATTTAATTCTGCCTGGTATTGATTGTGGGCAGAGAAAAAGCGCAAATTATTGGATAGTAAGAAAACATAAATAACCCTCGCACCCCAGAGGAGATTACACTAATTTACATAATAATGAACACTGGCGCTTTCTTGAGTGAATTGTGCTCGTTATGTAACAGCCAGAACGCCACGAGATGGTTGGTCCGTGCGTTGGAAGCTCACGAGAAAAGAGCAAGGAGAATCTCTCTGTAAATTCATCTGAAGGCATCTGTTCCCCTGGAGTGTCGTCGACTGATGCGGCTGTGAAATATGTGGGGGCAAAATTTTTTAATGGCTGACATTACCCATCAGCCACCATTCATTCAGAAGTAAAATGGGCTTAGTTGTACAGTCAGTCAATTTTTTTCGCTCAGGGGAGAACTGGAATAATATTCAAGCAGCGCAAACAATAAATTGAAAATGTACCTTAATGTTAAATAGCTCAACAGAAACCACTCCTCTACTTTATCAATTACAAACCTGCTTTGGCGACGCATATGTTTGCCATTAGCGGGTCTGTTATCACTATGTTGGCGTGTTTTTGTTGGCTGTGACATCCATGAAATATTGAACGGAGTACCACACACACACACACACACACACACACACACACACACACACACACACAAACCACAGTCAGCTAGGTGCTCTGTGGTAAACGTGTGCAGGCCTGATGTCTGTAACACTCGGGTCCTCTCTTCATCTCAGCAGGTCGGAGACTTCGGGGGTCGGGGCGACGGCAGGATCTGACCCGATCTGAGCCGCCGAGACGCCTGAATCATTTTAATGGTTTCATCCTATGGAGCCTGAGACACTCGGGAGGTTTACGGTGATTGCTTCTGCCTCACGCCGGCGATATCTGTCTGGGTGTGTGACATCACAGGGTTAGGCCAAGTGCATCTTTTAACACACCAACATATAAACTGGTGAAACTGGAAACTCTTCTGACTTGACTTGACAGCTTCTCCTATCATAATGTTAGTGACTATAAAAGTATATGGAGGCATATAGATGTGAATTTTCACCAAAATAATACATTCAATCTTTTATTTGTGTAAATCAACTATTCAAATGTTACCCTGGCATTAAATTTCATACCTGAAACTCAAACTTAAGGACTTGTGACTTGACTTGGACACGTGACTTGCAAAACAATGACTTGTTCCCGATGTAGCCCTGACAGTGAATAATCTGTCCATTCAACAATTTCAGATTTGGCCTCACTGCTCCTTCAAAAGCAACTTTACTTGCTGAAGTTTTGAAAGCTCTCCCTTGATCTGTATGTGATTCGTTCTGACACATCAACCGGCTCAATACCGACTCAAAAGAGGAAAGTCAGGTCTGAGTCCAAACTCCTGGGGTGAAATAAAAGTCTCAGTGTGTCAGGCCCGACGCAGTGGAGGACACGTTCAGAGCGGAAACATGGCTGTGAGTCATGTTTGCTCAGGGAGCCGGTGGGCTTTTCAGATGGCTGCCTCCATATGCTTCGTGCCTCACACATGAGGGCTGCAGGCGGGAAACAAGGCGGCAAACAAGGCGGGAGCTGTTCTCAGTGGTGTTTCCTACACGGTGCCTCTGTCTCTGGGCCTCCAGGCTTTACATGTGAGACAAAACCGTTCAGCACTACACGCTGTCTGTTTCACACACACACACACACACACACACACACACACACACACACACACACACACACACACACACACACACACACACAATTGTCCCTGAGACTTTAAGAAGCGAATCAAACTCAATTTAACTTTCACAAAAGAGAGGCAAAAACACAACACTGACAAAGCTACAATCAAGGCTCATGTTCGTTGATTTGAGCACTTAACACCTTTGTAAATATGTGAGATACATTCTAAACTCTTCCTGCCACACTGAATAGCTCCACTAAGATATAAACAAATGTACAGTAATTAAAAGCTGCTTCTCTCTCTGACAGTAGCTGCTTCTTACACTCTGAGGCCTTTCAGCGTGCAGAAGAGACGTTCTGATTTACTTTCTGTGGCTTATTGGACCTTAATGAGACCCTCCAGCGATGCTGTCAAAGTAACTTGATTCAAAGTGTGTTACTCTGAGTGCAAAGCTTTTCAGAACGTGACGTGTGCGTATTTATCTCCAGTAGCCACAATCCTGATCGGAATAAAACTTTGATGTGGCACAGTGCAACATTCCGGGCCAGCACAGATGTTTGGGGCGGTGTCCACACCATTCCCACTCTGTTTGCCACCAACAAACGTAATGGACAAGAACTGAAACATTTAACAATTTATGTGCACTATAAAGCCGGTGAGTGTTCATCTGCGATTAAATTTAAAGCTGCAATAACTGATATTTTCCGACATTACGCTGATTCAAATGGGTTCTGTGTAATGTGAGAGCAGGCTTCATAGCGATGAACCCTCAGAGGCTCATCGCGCAGCTTTACAGATATTTGTTTTGATGATCTGGTCTGCAAATAGACTTGATGGCTGTTAGTTCTCACTAACAACCGACACTGTAAGCAGCCACATATGACACAAGCTCTGACCAGCCAATTACACGGTAACTATTCACCTGAAACGTCTGGAAGACAAAGCCAAACATCTAGCAGCTTAAGATCAAGATGTTTGTGTGAGCAGTTGTTGGAGACAATGAGAAGAACATTAGAATTATATTTACGGTGTCAAATGAACTGAAACATGACTTGAGTGGGTTGCTAATGTTGTTGTGAGTCTAATGGACGTTTAAATAGATGATTGTTTGCATAGATGTTAGGCTGAGTTCAGATGTTAGTAAACCCACATCTAGTCTATGGGGGAATAAAATAAGATGGGGAATGAAAGTTCACAGAAAAGCTAAACTAATCAACCCCAAATGGCCCGAAACATGCTGGTAAACATACTGGTACACATGCTCTCTCTGGCTGACAAGCAGTCTATTTGGCCTTGCAAAGATCAAACGTTTCAGAACAACATACTGTTACATTAAACACTTTCTTGTTACCAAACTCACACGTGGTTCAACACGTGTCGAGGATCAGAGATGGTTTGGTCTATTTAAAGGCTTTTGATAATTTCTGCTTGTTAGTACAAATTATTTGCTTACAAAAGTTCTCTGCAGTTTTCTCCCACCGAAAGGTCATCCCCATTTGTTTTCAGTGTGGAGCTATGGTAATCTCATCTTCCCACAGTGCTCATGGACGTCTTATTTTGAAGGTTTTGTATCACATTTGTAACGAAAACGGTTAGAGTTTCGACCTTGCTCCATTTCATCATACGGCTAAAAGTCAAGGCAATCATTTAATTGGGCTACAAGTCACAAACAAATCATTTTTAACCCGGGTTTTGTGAGTTCTTTGCTCTGTTTTAATTCAACGCCCCAGAAAGACCTGAAGTCATCTGACTCCTTCAAATGAAAGGGAATATGTTTTTAAAAGAGCTACACAGAGGATTGGAAACCATTTCCCTGAAAGCCTTGAGCGTAAAAATTGGCAACTGAGGTGGAAGTAACTGCAAATGGTTGTCTTCAATATTTTGGATGGTTTGTCCAGTAGCAGGAACACTTAAGAATCTGCAGAGCACAAGGCTGAATGCTGCCCTGCTAACTGCTGCAGAACTGAACTAAAATGTAACAGTTTCATCTTAGTGACAGTATTCATAAATTCTGGATGCTTCCATTCACACGGTGCATCCACACGCTGGAGAGGCCAACGCATGACATCATGCAGCCGTTTGTACTGATGAGCAACATTCTGCAAAAGTGAGACATTTTAATAGCATTTCTCTATTAATTTTCCAAGCTGGTTATTAAAAGGAACAATTATTGTAAAAATGTACTATCGTAATGTGACTTCATGAATAAATTCACATGTTAATGAGTTGTAATTAACACGTTGAGCTAATAAGCTTAGGAGGGATTTTGGTACAACAAAAAAGAGTCAAAATCCCAGCTGTGTGTGCATGGCAGTGACGGTGTGTGTGTGTGCTGTGCTTTTAATGCCTGAAGTAACACCTCCAATAATAACAGCTGAGCACATGCCTGCTGTGTGTGTTTCCTTTAGCTTTGCGTTCAGCTCACCTTTGCGGATGCGGCGGCGTTTCATAAAAAACTCTGTCAAAAATCGCAGACCAGCTCGCGACCTTTGACCCTCCTGCTTCATTCAAGCCCCACTGCACTACAGCTGTGGAAAGTTTTAAAGGAAACAAAGTAAGTGTTTGTGGAGACTGTTCCCACTCTGGACTAATCGCTCTCTTCGCAATCTGCTCGGTTTGATTCACTGTTACGTGAGCAGGGAATCACTTAGACAACACGGTGTGGGCGGACGTCCTTTTGTCAGTATCCACAGCAGCTGTGTGGGTTGCCTGCTAGGCTCGACTCACTTACCGACGGGCAACTGGAAGGATCCTTGCTTTAGTCAGACGGATGTGCAGACTTGTGGGCGCCTGGTTGCCGACTGCCTGCAGACTGACACCCGAGCAGCGGTTACGGTACGGAGAGGTTTCGTTTAAAGGAAGGAGCGGTGACTGTGCAGGAATCGATACCCTCTGACCTCTGACCCGCCGCCGCTCTGTTCAACAGTCGCACCTTGTGAATGAAGAGATTGCGTGGGATGAGTGATCTTTCATAGGAATGTCATCACAGTTACTGTGGTGACACTGATCAAACGCTACAGTGGCTCAGTGGGTAGTGCTTCCGCTCAGGAACCGGACGGTTGCCGGTTCAAGCCCCTGCCGAGGTGCCCCTGAGCAAGGCACCGAACCCTCAATTGCTCCCCCCTATGCGAAGGGTGGTAATGTAATGTAAGTCGCTTTGGATAAAAGCGTCTGCCAAATGATCGTAATGTAATGTAATGTAATGTACACCACTCCAACACTGCAGCTGCCTGTTAATTATTAGTGAAATTCCAACTTATGAAGTAAATAAATTAATCCAAAAACATTGTGGATAAATAACTCTGTTGTTTTAGGTACATGTTAGCTTGTTTACTATGTGCTACTTGGAAAATCTTTGCAATTTTGTACAGTAATCACCAGGAAAAGTTTTTATTATGCTAAAGCCTCCAGGTGAATCGAGGGTGTGACAGGGAAGGAACGCATGAACAGGAGGTTTGGACGGATAGATGGATGGATGGATGGATGAAAGAGTTTTTATAAAGTGTGATTGACTGGTTTCCACATAATAGAACACAGCTTTCATCAACACCTACGGACAGCTCGTTCATTATTGATGCATCACATGTTATGGCGATACCGCTCAGGTGATATGAACGTATTTACAGCTCTTAAAATAGATGCAAAGGCGTTGAAAGGACCACATATACGGTTTGAAATTGGTGTTACATTAGCTCATGTAGTAAAGACCGGCTAGCTAAAACAGACGCCACACGGCTCTACATCCGTCTTGCCACAATACACGTCTGCGCTATCTGGTTGAGATGTTCCTCAAGACATTTCACATGATGAAAGACAGTATCGCTTCCAACGAGATGAATAATTAAGTGGTTATTTTTACCCCTGAGGCCGCCAGTGTGTGTGCAGACAGGTGAGAGGACTGCTGACTGTATAAACGACAGCACTGGCATGGAGGTAGAGGAGCTCATGGTTTCACAGGCAGGCAGCCAAGTCTGTTAATAAAAAGCCTAACTAGCGGATGGCTCTGCATTTGTATGCGGCTCGCTGTCAAATTTGAATAATTCAGACGCAGACACTGTAAAGCGGATCTATGGTATATACGGTTATTGATCCGTGTGCTGCTGTTTGTGTATAATCGCTCCAAGAAGGAGAGAGAAACTGACAAGAATTTTCTCCTTCAGTGGCTCCTTAGTGAAGTCCACAGTGTGCCAGAAAAACACATGATTACATATTCAAATGTAATCAATATGCCACAGAATCCTCACTCTGAGGGCAGTGATGGTCCTTGTTGATGATGGACAAACGAGGCTGTACAGGTGGTGAAGAACCCTTTGAAGTGTCCAATAACAGCAGTCGTGTCACAACATGACTGTTAGTGTTTACTGCTCTTCGTCCTTTATTTTGCTTCTGTATAATCCCAATGGACGTTCCTGTTGCACACCCGGCTGTTGGTGGAGGAGGAATCTTGGAATTGCCTCTCCTGAGGTTTCTTCCTTTTTCCTTCTACGTGAAGGTTTTCTCTGGAGTTTTTCCTTGTCTTCCTCCAGAGCTTTGGGCGGGTCAAGACATTCCTGATGTTGTGGGCCTGTAAAGCCCTTTGAGACATAGTATGTGATATCGGGCTGTAGAAATAAAGTTGACCTGACTTGACTCCGATTGACTTTATGAGGTGGATTGAGACATTGGAAGGAATTGAGGAATGAGTAAATCCACCCCAGCGATATATTGGTCAAGAGATATCGTCTTTTATTCATCTTCTATAATGTTATCAAAGATTTGTCACTTATTATGATTGAGTTGGCGGATATTCAAAATGAAATTGAAGCACATAAATGTTTAATATAGGCTGCACCGTTTTGCCTGTTGAATTTGAATGTACTTGTACTGCAGATGTACATGCCAAAGTTTACTGTTCAGAACTGATTATTTACTGTTCACTGTTGAGCTCTGTAGAATCCCTCCTCACAGCTCTTGGCGTAACTTCTTGTTCATGGTTTGCGTTTATGTATATGTATTTTTCTCTACCTATGATTTCAGTGTTTTTCTCAGACATCGGTGACCGCCTAAAAGAGCAGCAAGGTAACACACCTCCACTACGCTAATGGAACTGGAGGAACTAATGGCTACAAATGACCAAACAAGGCACCAAGGCACTCAGCCATTTTAATTATATATGTGTTGTATGGCCCATCAAAATACCCCCCCCCCCCCCACACCAGGATCCCTCTAAGTGTATCAATATGGGGTGGATACTATTTACAGATACACAGCTCTGTTCCCATGGGGGGCTTGTACCCTAAATCCCGCTGCTGTCCAGAGTAGCTCAGCTGGGAGAGCTCAAAGTACCCACATTGGGTATTTTCAGCCTTTTGCCATCTACAACCATAAATAAACCCAGTGGCAGGGTCCCGGCTGCTGGAATAGCATAGCAGCGTGCGTCTTTTGTAAGGCTTTTAGTGTAGGTGGTGTGTTTATCCCAGCGGTCATGCTGAGGCAGCCACAGGCCTCGGCCCTCCTTACAGACTGTTGGCTGAGTTTGCCCACGCGCTGCTCTCAACGCTGAGCCGTCTGCTCTCGCTTTGTGCCCAAGCTGTCAAATACCTTCACAGGAAACTAAAAACGGGAAGAGGAGGTGGGGAGACGGAAACTACATTTTTTCACTAAATTATAGAGCGAGCATGACCCCCGCGCTAATTATTTCTTCCTCTCGGGGAAAATTACCAGGTTACGTCTGACACCTTGACTGTTAGATGATGAGTGTAGATACAGACAAACCTCAATGAGGGTAATTTCTTGGCTTAAGCTGCATTTCGCTACTGCTGCAAAGCCGCTGATAAGAGGATACAATCTCACATTGGTCTTCCAGTCTCCATCCTCATGTGATTGATATATATTTCAGCCGTACAAAAGCATTTTCCAACCCCAAGGCTAAGCCTGAAGTCATGTATCTTGAATAAACAAAAAAACAATCCTTCTCCTCTGTGAATAGTGTAAATCCATTGTAGACACATTTTAGCGAGATGGGGGATGAGTGATTATCGCAAACATTTTATCCACGCTGACTAAATATTTAAATGAATGCAAATGGGACTCCCACAAAGGTCCACTGGCTTGGGATCTGTGTCATAACCTAGTCTCGGTCGCTGCTCCAGCTAGTGTTTATGTAAATGTGGCCTCATACCTTATCCGGTCGTGCCACCTCAGAGTTAGCCTGCTCATTACTATTCTTTGGTTAGTGCACCACAGGTTAAACTGTAGCCTGCATACATATTTTTCCTTCTTTTTCTCCCCCTGATTGTTCTGTCACTCCTTGTTACTGTCCTCCCAATAGAATTTTAAATGAAGCTGTTAAAGAGCGAATGCGGCACTTTGGCATCCTTTCATGGAATTGTTTGTGTCTGTATTTGCATACCATTTATATAGCTGTTATTCTCGCATACGTTGTACCTTCATACAATTTCTCTTATATATGGTATGTTGTTCTTTAATTAGGCACCAGTCTATGTTATCAGTAGGCCAATGTTTCTTATTTTGTGTTTGTTTATTAAAACCGATTTGCTCTTCTCCTGCCCTACACCTTTCTGTAGCTTTTTTTTTAAGGAGAATCACTTCGTCTATTTGCTGTGTTCGGCGTAAGTGCAGCTGTTAGACATTAAAAAGACGCCCTAAGTGTTTATGTGTTTCCAATTTCTCCCACACACCATTGTCGAACGTGGAGCAGTTATAAATGTCCATCCGTTGCACTGGTTAGCCAATAAGATGGATCTCCTACACTTTACTGACAGCAGATATTCCATTATAACCACTCGTAGCCATTGTCTCCCCCACGGGATTATTACCAGCCTGTTACTTTGCCTTAGCACCAAATTGGCTTAGCCAGTAAATGAAGGATTTGAATAATATATTCCACCTATCTGCCCACTTCTCTTCCACCCGCCCCTGGACACCACAATCCTTTTTTTTCTTACAGTTGCTCAATTCTTGGATACACTGGAGCATTGTCTAACTGAAACATTAAATACAGACTGCCTAATTTTGCCCTTCATTCTACTTTTCATGGAGCAGAGTTTCCAGCCTGTACTGTCCAAGTTGCTGGGTGTCTTTGAAGCATAAATTCAGATTTTGTGCAGTCCATCTGGATGTTATACTCACTGCACTCGTGTCCTGTATGGCGGCTCTTGGTCGCAGTAATCCTTTCTCCACTCTATAGTCACAACCATGAACCATGCATTTGCTGATAAGCCGCCACCATGGTTGTAGCCAGAGGTTTTGAAATTACTGGACAAGGGAAGGAAATAATTGTATGACCTCATAGCTGTTGCGGTCACAGCCACCTCAAGTCGAGCTTATGGAAGAGGGCCTGTGGGTCTATAGGTTTGTCAGTTGGGAGGTGGGACCCGCGTGAATTCAATCACATAAAGCCGCAAGCAACACATACATCGACTGCATATGCAAAAACATATCAAAGTTTTGCTGCAAAACAAATTCCCACTGCATTGCCTCCTAGGCTGCACAGTCTAGAAAATATACACTATATATATACAGTATGAATCAGAAATCAGAAAAAAAAAAAGGTCCAAAAAGTTCTGATTTTTGTCTCTGGGAAATCATAAAACCAAACTGTCATCATTATCATTAAATGCAGACAGGCTGTGCCGATCTTAAGGTATCATAACACAATATCCTTAAGCTGCAGTTCCGCTGAACTGATCCTTACTAAGACATACAGCAGCAATCAACTCAACTGCTTCTATGACCCAGCAAGCACAACTTAAACTGAACCGTTCTAAAGTGCAGATAAGATGAAGATGAAGTGATTCAGCAACATGTTTCACTCAGGTTGCTTTGAACTGATGTGAAAATGGAGCTAAATGTAATGTAGCTTGGATTACAGGCCTATTGCACACCTTCTTGCATCAAAAATGAAGAAAGTAGATTTCTCAAAGCAAAGGAAGGGCTGACGTGATGCCATTTCAGTATTTTACTTATCCAATTAAAGTTGTATATTATGAACAGAGACAATTTCATCCTTCAGGAATAAAAGCTGATACCTTGACAGCATTAAAGCCTTCATATGCCTGCGGTGAATTCAGCTGGGGGTGTTTCTAATGAGAGTCTACAAAGCCCACCCCATCTGCTTCACTCTGCAAGTGGCAGAGTGTTCTTCTCTGAATCAGACATTTATTTAACAATAATGATTAGAAACAAAACTGAATCTACAGGGAGCCTCCACCTATGAGTGCTCTGTGATTCACCCAGAACACTCAACAAAACTGACTTTTAACAGGCTTTTATCAGAATTCACGCTGAAAAAAGGAATAAGACCTTTAGATGTGACCCGTTCTGCCTTATTCTGCCGTCTGGGGCTCCTTTAATCTCCAAGTCTTAACATTCTGATTTTGAGGAGGTGTACAGGCTGTGAGGGCTTCTGCGTGGGAAAATGGTTACAGAGCAGATATGGCCTGTATGTCAGGGTGCATGATATGGAATGTCGGTCAGTGTCTGTGTGTGTGTGGCGGTTGCATTAGAGGGACTTTCCGGCCCAGCCTGTCCAGTGCCCACATTTGGCCGATCCAGTGTGACTGCTGCAGTGAGTCAAACTATGGCAGCATCAGTGCCAAGTCCTCCGCCATTTACTTCCTCTGAGAAAGGAGCATCTGCAGGCTGCCTGCCGCCTCCTGACTTGCTTGGGTCATCCCCCTGACTACGTCATTATAGGAGACATCAGGCTGCACTCTCCATAAATTAGATCCCCGAGTGCATTTACAAAGAGACAGAGTACGACATTTTAGCCCTTATGGCACTGAT